>NC_080763.1:39171559-39796559 GCF_020826845.1 Diceros bicornis minor
TATAATACCCAGAGGCCATTCTTCTTTAACCATTCATATCAATCTAAGATTCTATGCTTATGATTCTAAAACTGATCTTGCAATATTTTACTTTTGTAAGTTCTAATTTTTCAAGTTATAGTTTTAGGTAGATGCAGACAATTTTATTTAATTGGAAATGTTTGATGGGATGAAAAATAAAATTGCAAAGACAGCTGCCTTCATTCTTCAGGGTGATGATGTTTCATTCCCTGACAATTAGTCAGAAATTTTGGATGATTTTATTTCTTAGTTTTATATTTTGAGGAGATCCATACTATTTGGAGGTACTAATGCTATTGACTAAGGAAGGAAATCAGTGTGACAGCTGGAAATACCTTCCACAGAGTCCCCCCCAAATTTTATACAGCGATTTGAGCTTCTGTGAGTTCACTTCTGTGTGTTGATGTTCTTTCTTCTAGGTGAGTGTTGCCTCTGATCCTGGTCGACGAGTTCAGCACAACATGCTGAGTCCCTTTCATAGTCCTTTTCAGAGTCCATTTCGGAGTCCTATGCGTAGTCCATTTCGTAGCCCTTTCAAGAATTTTGGGCACCCAGGAGGAAGGACTATTGACTTTGATTGTGAAGATGATGAAATGAATCTAAATTGTTTCATCCTCATGTTTGATCTTCTCCTGAAGCAGGTAGCTGAAGCATGAGCTTCCTTTAGTTCAGAGGTGAAGGATTAGGGAAAGCATTGTATAGTGATTCTTTCTATGTGTTAGGCATCTTCACACTTACTGAAATGATGCAGCATCACTCAAGACATTTTGCAAACTCCTTTGAGAATTTCCTAAAGAGCCTGAAAAATACTTGTATGAATATCTGCAATGATGTTGACATATGAGAATGGATATGAGTTTTAGAAACACTCTAATATCATTAGAATTGATTCTGTTGAACAAATTTGGTGAACGAACTGGGTAATGCTGTTGTTGTCAAGAGCAGGGTACAACTCTACAGTGATTGGCTGATTTTAATATATTTTATAAATTGACTTTGAAGGTAATTTTTTTTTTTTTAGTTTAGCCATTCTTTTTTTTTTTTTTGTGAGGAAGATCAGCCCTGAGCTAACATCCATGCTAATCCTCCTCTTTTTGCTGAGGAAGACCGGCTCTGAGCTAACAGCTATTGCCAATCCTCCTCCTTTTTTTTTTTTCCCCAAAGCCCCAGTAGATAGTTGTGTGTCATAGTTGCACATCCTTCTAGTTGCTGTATGTGGGACGTGGCCTCAGCATGGCTGGAGAAGTGGTGCGTCGGTGTGCGCCTGGGATCCGAACCCGGGCCACCAGTAGCAGAGCACGTGCACTTAACCGCTAAGCCACGGTGCCGGCCCCTGAAGGTAACTTTAAAAGAGAAATTTAAAAGGTATTGGTCAGGACAACATTTCTTCTTTTTATTTTGAAATAATTTCAGACTTGCAGAAAAGTTGCAAGAATAGTAGAAAAAATTCCCAAATACTCCGTACCTCCAAATTCTCTAGATGTTTAACATTTACATTTATTTCGCTCTCTCTGTCTTAATCTGTGTATGTATGAATTGTAGATTTTTTAATGAACCATTTGAGAGTAAGTTGCAAACATGATGTTCTTTTATCCTTAAACACTTCAGAGTGTATTTTCTAAAAAATAAGGACATTCTCTTATATAACCAAGTAGACTTATCAAAATCAGGAAATTAACATTGTTATACTATTATCTATTATCTAACTTAGAGAAACTATTCATTTTTTAAATTGATATAATAATCATATCATCTTTATAGCAAAAGAAAAAAATTGTTTTTGATGGAGGACGCAATTCAGCATCACTCATTGCAATTATTTGTCCTGTCTCATTAGTCTTCTTTATCCAGGACAGTTCTTCAGTCTTTGTTTATCTTTCATGTTCTTTACATTTTTGAAGAGTACAGTCCAGTTATCTTGTAGAATGTCCCTCAATTTGAGTTTGTCTGATGTTTCCTTATGAATTGATATGGGTTAAGCATTTTTGGCAGTAATACAACAGATGTGATGTTATGTCCTTTTCAGTGCATCATATCAGGAAGCACATGACATGATAATGTCCCCTTACTGGTGGCGATAACTTGGTTAAGGTGATTTCGGCTAGATTTCTCAGCTACAAAGTTACTGTTTTCCCCTTTGTAATTAATAAGTAACTTGCAGGGAGATACTTTAAGACTATGAGATTTCCTGTTTCTAATGAGACTTTCACTTGCTAGTTTTAGCACCCATGGATGATTCATGCCTGAATCAATTATTACCATGATGATTACCACATGATAATTTTCTAATTCCATCACTTCTTTTATTAGCTGGCATTCTACTAAAGGAACGGTTTTCCTTTCTCTCCCCTGTATATATTTATTTGTTTATTTGCTTATACCCGCATGTACTCATGGATTCTTATTTTATTCAGTGGGTTAAAATCTGTTACTATGATTATTTATTTTGATCTTCATACCGTCCCATATTTGGCCGGTAGGAGTCCCTTCAAGTTGGCTCCCGTGTTCTTTTGACATGTTCTCATCATTCTTTGAACACTACCTTAATTTCTGGCATGACAAGATGTTCCAGGCTCGTTTTATGTTTTCCTAACCCCAACCCTGAAATCAGCCATTTTCCTCAAGGAGCTCTGGTTCCTTTTTAGTGGAAAATGGTATTTAGAAACCAAGATCTGGACACTAGGTGAGGAGCAGCATTTTTTAAAATGTGTAAAATCGCACAAAGTGGTAAGTTTAAAAACAACTATCTTTTAATGCCCTACATGATTTAAAAAATAATTCCCATTACTTTGTCTTGTGTTTATATTCTTTTTAGAAGAATCCATGGAAAGCAATGTATATTCATGGTCTATAAGCCTTATTATCTTTAAATAATTTCATATTGTCAGGTAGTAAAAATTATCCCCAATTAGTGTGCCAATGGAATACTGGATAAAAGCACCAAACTCCTTTTTTTTTTGGCCTTTTTTTTGGTGTCTTTCAGATGGAGTTACAAGATGACGGGATCACGATGGGTTTAGAGCACAGCCTATCAAAGGACATTATTTCCATTATAAACAATGTCTTCCAAGCCCCCTGGGGGGGCTCCCACACCTGCCAGAAGGACGAAAAAGCAATTGAGTGTAACTTATGTCAGTCTAGTATTCTCTGCTATCAGCTTGCTTGTGAACTCCTGGAGAGATTGGCTCCCAAAGAAGAAAGCCGGCTGGTGGTAAGCAGTTGAAGAAATGATATGACCCATTTCTAATCGTAATAAAGACTTCAGTAGCTGGTGTAATGGAGTCTTCCTCCAGTATTATCTTAAGCTCCATCCTGGGTTATACATGAGACTGTGTTAAAAGAGAGTTTTCCTGTTCCTTCCACCAACTCAGCCTGCTGGAAAGGGATATAGATACATTGTATAGAATTCTTGAGTTAGAATTCTTTTTTTGTGTGTGAGGAGTACCAGCCCTGAGCTAACATCCAATACCAATCCTCCTCTTTTTTGCTGAGGAAGACTGGCCCTGGGCCAACATCCGTGCCCATCTTCCTCCGCCACAGCGTGGCTTAACAAGCGGTGCGCCGGTGCGCGCCCGGGATCCGAACTGGCGAACCCCGGGCTGCCGCAGCAGAGCGTGCGCACCCAACCGCTTGTGCCACCGGGCCGGCCCCATTGAGTTAGAGTTCTCGAGTCTGCAGTTAGGGTTGTAGCACATCCATTCATACAATTTTCATAAATACAAGGCATTATTGGCATTCTTGAAATAACTTTTATCACAAAGTTATATTACAAAGCTTAGATACCAGTGAATAGTATCAAACATACATATCAAATATGGAGTAAGTAGATTGGATACGGACACTGAGAATTCCTGTAACCTCAGTTTGTAAAATCCATTGACTTCATCAACAACCAATAAAACTTTCATTTCACTTTCTGCTTTCCACGAGAATTATTTGAATAGGAAACAGCTAATATATTAGCTACTCCATACATTTGTTATTCCCTGTTTAGCCTATTTTCCATCTAAGCCAGACACATCACCAAAATACCCTCATACCGTCATAGGTAGATGAACCTGAATTATTTGAGCCAGTGTTTGCCTTCTTTTCTTTTTCTTCCTATCCCCTAATGTTTGTCTAGATAGAAAGTGACTTCTTTAAAAATTTTTTTAAAATCGTTTTTTATTTTTGTTGGTGTCATAATAGTTTATATGTGAAATTTCAGTTGTACATTATTATTTGGTAGTCACCATATATATGTGCCCTGTACCCCTTATGCCCACCCCCAACCCCCTTCCCCTCTGGTAACCACTAATCTGTTCTCTTTGTCCATGTATTTGTTTATCTTCTACATGAGAGTGAAATCATACAGTGTTTGTCTTTCTCTGTCTGACTTATCTCACTTAACATAATACCCTCAAGTTCCATCCATGTTATTGCAAATGGGACAATTTTGTCTTTTTTATGGCTGAGTAGTATTCCATTGTATATATATACCACATCTTCTTTATCTATTCATCCGTCAGTGGGCACTTGGGTTGCTTCCATGTCTTGGCTATTGTGAATAATGCTGCAGTGAACATAGGGGTGCATAAGTCTCTTTGAATGGTTGATTTCAAATTCTTTGGATAAATACCCAGTAGTGGAATAGCTGGGTCATATGGTAGTTTGATTTTTAATTCTTTGAGAAATCTCCATACTGTTTTCCATAGTGGCTGCACCAGTTTCCATTCCCACCAACAGTGTATGAGGGTTCCCTTTACTCCACATCCTCTCCCACATTTGTTGTTTTTTTAAAAAAATTTTTTGAGGTATAACATACATGCAGTAAAGTGTTTCTTCTGTTTTTAAATACCTTTCAGCCCACTTAACTCATTAGTTCTACCTGTTGCAAAATAACCTCTCTGTAGCATGGTCTTTTAACATTGTCATTGGGTACTTACTATAAAATAGTCACAGTAATAGATGATGCAAAAACAAATTAAAATCAAGATGCTTAGAGTCTAATCAGGACAATGTTTAATTAAACGAAAAACCATAAGACAGGGTGATGAGCATTATGAGAGAGGTATGAACAAGATAGCTATGGGAGTATGGAGAGAGGATAACAATTCTAGCTTAGAGGTGTGATAGGGATCTGGCAGATCCTCACAGAGGAGATGGCTCCTGAGCTTATATTTGACGGAGGAGTGGAGTCCATGCAATGAAGGCGGTAGGAGAGAAGCACTTTTGAGACCCAGAAAACTCTCTGTTGAAATGATACAGAGGAAAGGAGGGAATGATACACTCAGGAAACTGCAAGTAGTTCAGTGTTGTTAGAGCGGTGAGAAGGATGGGAAAGTTGTGAGAGTTGGGTGGAGAAAGATAGACTCAATTTTATATTCACATTTATTAAGGGCTCTGTCTGCCAAACTAAGAAGTTTGGATTTTGTCTTGGTGACAATGGGGGAATCCTAAAGAATTTTAATCAGGGTGGTGATACAATTCAATGAATTTGAGAAATTCATTCTGTCAGTAGAGGAGAGAGATTGGAGGATTTGGACACTGGGGACAGGAATCTAGTCAGAAGGTTAATGTGGTCACTCAGGGAAGAAAATAAGGGAGCCTGAACTAAAGTCATGGGGTGGTGATGAAGAGAAGCGGTGGGCCTGGCACATTTTTAGGAAAGAGAATCAACAGCACTTGGTGTTTAGTTGGCGTTTTGGTATGGAAAAGTTGAGGATAAATCTATGTTTTCTGGCTTGGGAGCTGATGATGTTGCCATTTACAGAAGATAGTTACTGTAATAGGAGAAGTGATTCTTTTGGCAGGAGTGGGATATGATGCAGTCACATTCAGACATCGGGGATTGAGATGACTTGTAGATATCCAAGTGGGGTTGTCAACCACCATCAGACATGTGGATCTGGTTTGTAAGAGAAAGAGCAGAAGTAGATAAAAGTTTGGAGTCGCCAGCATATTGTGGTAGGCTGTGTGGAATGAGAAGGGAGAAGACCTACGGCTCGAGTTCTGGGAAGTACCAGCTCTTAACAGGGGAAAACAGGGGCAGTAAAGAGCAGAAATACATTGAGAAGAGGCCAGAGGCACCAGAGAAAAACCGAGAGAGAGCACTAACTCCGAAACCAAGGCAGGAGATAGTTTAGAAAAGGAGGGGATAGTCGATCATGTCAAGAGAAGAGAGGAAAAATAAAAGACTAAAACATGCCCAGGGGGTTCTGAAATTAGGGGTCCTTTGTGCCTTTGGGGGTGCTAGTAACCACGGGTTACAGTAATTTGTGGTTTAAGAACAGAATCAGCTGAGGGAGTAGCTACATGAAGTACAGACTTCTCTTTCAGGAAGGGGATGAGAGGGTGAAGAGGGTGGAGGCGGATGTCCTGAGCCTCTCCCCTGTCCCTGCAGGCTTTCTGTGCTGTGTCAGTTTCACAACGCCATCCCATGAAACAAGGAGGGAAGCATAAATGTGGAGAAACTGAGCCATTGAAACACGTGCACAATGCTTTTGACATTGTCACGTGCCTAAAATATCAAATTTGGAGGTGGAGCTAAAGGATTCAGTTTTCCTCTCTCAAAGTCTTATGGGAGAGATGCTCATCAATAAAAGAGGACTGTGTCTTAGAACACATGGTCTCCACTGCACGCATCGGCCATCTTAGCTCTTTAGTTCTCCTCCTGGGACAGGCAGAGGGCAAGTGGGTGAGGACGTGAAGGATGGGCTAGCAGGAGGCTTAGGCTAGTATGCAAGACAGGTAACACCAGTCCCTGCCTCCTTGGAGGATGATAACAGAAACGTGGGTGTGTGTAGAAGAGTCAATATGCAGCAGGAAACTTTCCACCCTATCTAATTTAATGAAGCTCAGTTTATAATTTGATTTAATGTCTTGTTGATGGGTAACTCAGGAACAGGGCCAGCCTTAGCAAAACTGTGAAGCTGGCAAAGATATTCTTCAGAGCCCTCCCAGCCACCATTTTAAGCGCTTGTTTCTTTCTTCTTGGCATCCTTCCTGTACCCGGTCAATCTTTATCTCCTTCTTGCTTTGAGCTGGCCGTCATATAGTTCTTAAAAAAGTGTTTACTGATTAAAAAGTATTAGCTAGAAGAGGATGATTTTAAAAGAGGATATGTGAAGGTGAACTTGAAAGAAAGAAAAAGACTGGAAAAGGCGGATAACTAGAGATGGATACTTTAAATGGTAGCCATATTTAGTGCACGCTCTCTTTTTAATCTTCTCTTTTACACCCATTTTTGCAGCTTGTTTTACATATACATTTATAAATATTACATATTATATATAAATGTATATAGTGTTAAGTATATTCACATTGCTGTGCAACCAATCTCCAGAACTTTTTCATCTTGCAAAACAGGAACTCTGTACCCATTAAACAATAACTTCCCGTTCCCTCCCCTTGGCCCCTGGAAACTACCATTCTGCTTTCTGTCTCTATGAGTTTGACTACTATAGATACCGCATATAAGTGGAATCATATAATATTTGTCCTTTTAAGACTGGCTTATTGTTTCACTTAGTATAATGTCCTCAAGCTTCATCCACGTTTTAGCACATGTCAGAATTTCCTTCCTTTTTGAGGCTGAATAATATTCCATTGTATGTATATACCACATTTTGTCTATTTGTTCTTCTGTCGGTGGACACTTGGGTTGCCATAACTCTCTTTCACTCACATGTTATAGCAATTTCTTGCTCCTAAAAATTTGACTTCTCCAGACACCCAGTCTTTGCATCTTAGCATACTGCAGTGAGCCCCTTATTATTCCCTGCTAATTAAGTACGGTTATTGAACAAAATGTGCATGGATTGGAATCATTTGGTGAGTGGAACACTGATTACAGGGCTTAAAGCAGAGATGGGAAAGCAGCTTTATGGAGATTTAACAGTGTTTTGGAGATTTTCCGTATTTATTTCAAGGGAATGAAAACATTTCAGTAACAGCTGATCCAAATTTCCTTTAACCATTATGGAAATAAGCTCAAGTCTCTTCTGTAGCAGCTGCTTTTGCCCTCCAGGGCTCGGCACAGGGCTGGGACACAGCAGGAATTTGGTCAATCTTTGCTGAACTAAGAGGAACCGTTCTTTACATCCCCAAAGGGCTGCTCATCTGGCTGCTTGTCATATTTGTTTCAGGAGCCCACAGATAGCCTTGAGGATAGCCTCCTTTCTTCCAGACCAGAGTTTATTATAGGCCCTGAAGGTGAGGAGGAGGAGAATCCAGCAACCAAGCATGGGGAGAACCCAGGCAATCACACCGAGCCCACGGAACCTGCTGGTAGGTGAATGCTGGCTGATGGGGGAGAGCGGTGTGCACATCCCAGTTTGCACAGGCCTAACGTTCAGAACCCTGGTTGCTTAGATTACTATCGACTTGGGCAAGTACTGACTTGGCTTCCTTAGTGTAGACTTGAGCAAATGAACCATTTCCCCTTAGATTATGAAGCGAACAGATCCAGGATGTGCTTCTGGTAGAACAGAGGTCACTGAGCATCTTCCTGGCAGCAGGAGCTTGTTATCAACAAAAACCTGCTGTGTGAGTGTAGAAATCATCACTTTCCTACTTGTGGTGTATCATGTTCTCTGTGGAGAGGTAGCTCTGAACCAAGGCTGAACGGCTAAAGCGGAGGGTGCTGACACTCAGCAGCTACTCGGGGCGTTTGGGCAAAGCAGAGTGTTTGGGAGAGAGGTGATGGAACTTGAGCTCATGCAGCTTCTGCGCCCCAGGGGCTTGACCAGGACTCTGGACAGGCCCACCGCGTACAGCTGCGCAACTTGTGCTCTAAGGCTGGTCGGCTTGGCTCAGAGCTGGGAGGAAGGATGGCCTCTTTCTACTTTGCTTAAAGGCTCTGTGTGAGCTAATTGGGGACAGCAAGATGGCAGGCTGGCCGGAATCATACACTAGCTCTTCAAACTCTGAAGGAGTTTTGGGAATTTATGATGTGACTTAAAAATTCTTTATCTTACGTGCCTCTGGGAAAGCCCGGTTTCTAGATCTGCACTGTGGCACTCTGGGAATTTGTACAGGACCGGGAACAAATCTGAGTAGCTTTTTATCTTTCTGCTTCCACTCTCCTGAGCTGTTAGAATAGCTGGACTCCGGGAGGCCCACCCCCAGGACCAAAGTTTGGGAAGCATGGGCTTTCCATCATTTCTTCCGTGAAGAGCAAACATCAAGTGACTGCAGTGTGGGGCTCATTGTGGCCCCTGGGGTGTCTTATTCAGATTAAGGTAACCGCATCACTACCATAGAATGCGTGGTCAGAACTAACTGCTTCTGCGTGGGTTGTGCCAATGGTCAGGTGAGCATGAATATCTTGGCTCACACTATTTACAACCATTGAAACTTGGAATTTGAAGGAACGCCTGAGACGACCCACTTCATTGGTTTTCAGCGTGTACTTGGAGTTGTATAAGCTCTGTGTTGTTTCTTTTGGACCTTCCTTAATTGGGGTGGCATTTGGAGGGAACATGTGGGCAAATGATATAGACCCAGATGCACATCCGGCTTCAACCAGAGTGCCCTGACTTGCTCTGTCTCATGTGTTGGAGTTCTAAGTAAGATTTTCTTTAGACAAAGTATTCCACTGAAAAGAAGTTTGAAACCTGCTGATCTAATTCAGCCTTCTCACTTTGCAGATGAGGAAGATACATCCCAGATGGATTAAACAACTTGTCCATGGTTATATAGCTGGTATTATTCATTCCTAATTTATGCTTTAAGCTTAACATGCTGCCAAAACTGTAATGGAGCATCAGGATCATCTGAGGAGTTAAAACACAAACAAAATGAATGAGCTCCACCCGCCCACCCCCAGTTCTGGGTATACCTGTGGTGGGGGCCTGGGAAGCACAAATCCAAATATTGTACAACTAGTTAGTGGCAGGGTTGAGATTAGAACTCGGGTCTCCTGGTTTACTTGGAGTTAATTACTTGTTGAGGCTCAGACCTGGGGCTGTGTTTCTATGAGGCATTAATGCCTAAAGGAAGCAAGGATTTCACTTATGATCCTTTAACCTGTACTCTTTAATGCAAATATATTTTTTAAACCCAAGACAGCACACAAATCAACTAACTGAAACTTTTATTTATATGTAGCATTTTATTTGAACAATGGTTAAAATGAAGCAATTTCTTTTTATAAATTACTCTTTTCCTTGCTTAATTATTATAAACTCCACTTTTTTAAACGTTTGCTTGATTCATATCCCCTAAACACCACTTTAGGCTCCTATCATAGCTTCTGGTCTATTTTCCTGTTACTGTCTGTCTTGCAGGACACAGTTATAAGTTGTCTCCCCAGGGAGGCCTCCATTAATTTTCCTCCATGACCCACCTTCCCTGCTGCTCAGCGCCCCGATCCTGCTTCTGCTTTGTGGGCAGTGGTCTTGAGCTCCTCTGTCATAGAATGAAGGGGAGCTCTATTGACATATGCTCAGTGATTTCCCCTTCCTTTTAGAATATTTCCTTTTTCTGCATTTTGTGGCCTGGCACCTATTTTTTTATAGCAGTCAGATATGTCCTCCACTAAAAATATTTTTAAAACTTTCACACTAGACAAAATAGAGTCAAATGCTGATAACAATATTTAAAATACATTAGAGTGGAAGATCCCCAATAAACTATTTAGTATATATGCCAAGAGGATTTGACTCCCATTGTCTCTGATCCTATGAACTGCCGAAACTTAAAATGGTAATTTGAAAATATCTTACACTAGTTTCTACATCTGATTAACTTGTGAATCCTTTCCTCTAGCATGCCTCATGTACAATATACCACCACCTCCCACCATACAGGCAAAGGTTTCAGAGAATCTCACAAGAAGATAAACCATGAGTAGTTGTTCTGATTTGAATGTGCTCAACTTCTTCAAATCACTCCCTTTTTGTGTGAGTCCTGGGATAAATCCCTCGTTGGGTGCTAATACAACTTGAATACCTCTCTTTAAAACCTGCTCATCTCCCTTTCAATTAGGAAGACATACCTAGCCAGGGCTCCAGCCCCTCCAGGTAGCAGCAGAACTAGCTGCCCAGAGGAGCATAGGGCTGGGCTGGGGTCGCTTCAGGGAGCCAAACACATCTGAATACATGATGCAATAAACAGTGGAAAACGGAGAATCCTAAATCTAGAAGGTTCCTGCACTTGCATCATAGAAAGGATACATGCTAACTTGGAGCAAATAAAAACATTACACAAACACTTTTTAATATATTCTATATCTCTCTTTACTCTTGGTTTTATGATTTTGATCAGTTCATGAATGGTGGGGGAAAGAAGGAGTTATGCTAAACTTTGTGTAATTATTTCTTCACAGCAATAAAGAATGATACTGAAAGAAAGTTTTGCTACCAACAGCTTCCAGTAACTTTGAGACTAATATACACCATTTTCCAGGTATATTTTTTGAAATATTTGAATTTTTGGTTTGGTAGCATTGTTGTTTTAGAAAACTTAGTAACTATGTGGTTCTTTGCATAGGAAATGGCTAAGTTTGAAGAGCCAGACATTCTTTTTAATATGCTCAATTGCCTGAAGATTCTCTGTCTACATGGAGAATGTTTATACATTGCTAGAAAAGATCATCCTCAATTTTTAGCCTACATTCAGGATCATATGTTGATTGCAAGGTATGTCTTCCTAACAGTTTTTTGTTTGTTTATATTTTAGGCTTTAGCTGTGAAAATTATAGTTAGAATAAGACTTACCGACTCATTTTGGTTATTTTTCTTATCCAGGACAGCCAAATCACCTATAGAAACTTTTATTTCTTCTATATAGTCTAATTTTTAAGTATGTCAATATAAGGAATAGTAATTTTCTTTGCTAGATACTGTGGAAATAGAAAAGGCAAAATAAGGATTATTTTATGCCTTTCAGTTGTTTGATGGCTTATGAATATAGTGTACCCTAGAAAAATGTCAGTAAGTACTAAAGTTAATACTTACCGAGTGTAACTGAGTAAAGACTCAGTTTCTTGGGGCCAGCTCAGTGGCGTAGCGGTTAAGTTTGGCACTCTGCTTCTGTGGCCCAGGGTTCGCAGGTTTGAATCCTGGGCGGGGACCGATGTACTGCTCATCAGGCCATGTGTGGCAGCATCCCACATACAAAATAGATGAAGATGGGTACAGATGTTAGCTCAGAGCCAATCTTTCTCACCAAAAAAAAAAAAAAAAAGACTCCAATTTCTTACTTGAGATAGAACTGCTAGTAGATATCTAAAATCTCTCCATATATTGTCTACTAGGGTAGTTTTTTAGAGATGGCTGAGGCATTTTGAGAAAAATAGTAAAATATTGCCCTAGATTTATGTAGTGTTTTTCTTCCTGAAACCTTAAAATAACTGTTACAATCTTTCTGGATGTAAGTCAGAAAAATATTATCTTCATTTTATATGTAAGAGAATGAGGTGATAAAAAAAAAGGAAAAGTTTGGTTTAGGTTAACTTGGTGACAAAACCAAGTTGAGGCTCTATCTGTCTTTACTCCTTTTGCTCATTTATTTATTCATTCCTTCAACAAATATTATTGAGGGCTTACTAAATACATTGTTATTCTAGGCACTTTGGGAATTTGCAGTCTAGTTTGGAAGGGGCTAGCATTCAGCCCCTTCCAAACTAGCTTCAGGTCCCGTTGAGGTTAGGTAGCATGAACTAACCTCACCTTTGTGGTGGACCAAGTTAGTAGGAATTTGTGTTTCTTTTTCACCAATGCTCTAGGGCCTGGGAGTGGATGAGAGAGAGTGGGCAGTGGGTTTATTCAGGAGTGGCAATTAGTGATTTGATTAGAGTGGAAGTCAGAGGGACAAGGAATTCCAGAGTGACAAAATGGTTGACTCTGGGATTCAGTCTAAGACCGGAGGCAAATGAAGCCAGAAAAAGTTTGATGTTTGGGAGAAGAGTATAGAAAAGAGAGAAAAGAAGTCTCAGTCAGGATCAGAGGTGGAAAGCTGAGTGTTCTTAGTCTTCGAGAGGTGAAGTCAGTGGCTCATCCAGTAGAGCAGAGATAAAGGCCACTGTGATTGAGGAAGTGGGAGATCTATGAAACCAGGGCTTGATTCACTAAAGGTATCAGCAGAGGCTTGGGTGAGGAAGAAGACTGAGCCTCCAAATTCACCAAGGAATGGAGAAGGGCTCTACAAGTAGATGTCATGGGTTTCAAAAGAAAGAGGTTGGTAAGAGAAGGCCTGGAGGAAGTCATGGGAAGCAAGGATCATTTGGAGCCAGTGAAGACTAGGGTGAAGACTCAGAGAGAGTGTTAAGGCGAAACTGTGTTACCAGGAAAACATCAGGTTTCAGCTAAGGTGGAGGGAGAAGCTGTCTAGGGCTGCCGTAACAAATTACCACAAACTGAGTGGCTTAGAACAACAGAAATTTATCCTCTCACAGTTCTAAGGCTGGAAGTCTGAAATCAAGGCTTTGGCGGGGCCTTGCTTCCTCTGAAGCCTCTAGGGAAGAATCCTTCCTTGCCTCTTCTGGCTGTTGGCGGGTGCCGGCAATCCCTGGCCTTCCATGGCTTGTAGCTGCATCCCTCTAACCTCTGCCTCCATCTTCATGGGTCACTTTCCCCTGTGTGTCTCTGTGTGTCCTCTCCTCTTCCTATAACAACACTAGTCACTAGATTTAGGGCCCACCCTAATCCAGTATGACCTCAGCTTAACTAATTACATCGACAAAGGCCCTATTTCCAAATAAGGTCACAATCTGAGGTTCTGGGTAGACATGAATATTTTTGGATGGGGACATTATTCAACCCAGTACAGAAGAACGCTATGGGAGAGGTGGAAGATCTAAAGAAGTTTTCTCATAATAAAACGGGGATTCTACAGGCGCAGTGGGAGGAGCTGGTAGAAGGGCAGTGTGGCTGACCTGGATGTGGGGAAGAGTAGGAATAATCTGAAAGGATGAGTGTGACAGTGGAGACAAGCAGCAAGTCCAGGCAAAAGCAATGAAGGAGCAGGGTCAAGAGTCAGGCAGAAGCTCCGGTCATTCCAGGGGAGTGAGAATACTAAGTGGGCTGACTTTTATCGTTAAAGCAACCTCTACCAGACATGTACCCAAGCCAAATGGATTATTGGTGCCGTGGGATCTCTGACTCAGCCTTTGGGCTACACAGCCCAGGTTTTTTTCCTCGAAGACACAAAAACCATGATGGACTATGAAGGGATCTGGGGAAAGGACAGTCTTCCTTTTTCAAATAAAGCTGCCTTAGAGAACTGGCAAAGCCATATGGGACTGGCCAAATCCAGAGATTTTTTCACTGAGATGGTTTTCTAGTGGTGTTGTACATGGTTTGCCTTCTTCAAATAAATTGCAAGTTCCACAATGGCACAGATTGTGTCTTCTTTTTCGTTTGCATTCTTCAAAGGGTCTATTGTGCTCTGGAAGCACCATCATCTTTAGCCTCACAATGATAACAGTAGCGTGAGGTTTTTGAATACCTACTATGTGTCAAGCACTATGCATCATCTCATTTTATATAACCAGCATTGGGAGCAAATGAAAGTTCAGAGAAGTTAAGAAATTTAAACATAGTTACACAGTTAATTAATGGCAGGGGTGGGATTAGATCCATATTTCTCTGATTTCCATGACTCAGATGAAGCATATGGTGTTTGAAAATTGTTCCTTTTCATTCCATAGCTCTAGTATGTCTTCTCAGAAACAAGCAGCTCTAGTGTACAAGTACCTCACTATGTTCTCTGTAAAATGGAGATGTGTGTCACTCCTCCCATCTCTTAGTGGTGCATTGTGAGTTTTTTAAAAGTCACAAATAGTTTTGATTCTGATACTAATTCTGGAGCCAAACAGAAAACAAAACAAAACAACAACAAAAACAAACAAAAAGTATACTTTAAATAATTGAGCAAAAAATTTGAAACCAATAATATATTATTACTAAAAATATATATTCAGAATTTTCCTGGTAGAAATTGATAAGGACTTAGCTAAACTTGCTAAGGTACATTTTGACCATAGTGGTCTGGTTTTAGGCATGGCTAGTACTCATGTTACTAGGGCTCTCTCTCTCTCTCCCCCTCCCCCTTCCCCTTTCTCTGCCTCTCCCCATCACTTAGCCTAGTTCCTTCTCTGTTTGCTTCTTCTCAGCAGGCTGTCCCTATGAGGTGGGAAAGAGGATCAATAGCAGCTCTAGACCAACATTGCACTTTGTTCCTGAGATTTTAGGAGAGAGATCATATCTATATCTTGAAAAAGGATTCTGGCATTCCCAAGCTTGGGTCATATGCCCACCCCAGACTACTCACTCTTTTCATGGCATTGAAGTACTTTGATCAACCTGGGTTTTGTGTTCACTCTTGCAATAGGAAAGGTGGGGCATCTTGACTGACAGCCCTGCCAGCTGGTGGACAGACTGTTTTTAATAGAAAAAGAGTTGTTCTTTGCAAGAATAAGAGGAAAAGGCTGCTAGGCAGGTAAAACCAACAAAACTCCCAGATGTTCACTACAAGAAAATTTAAAAAAATCACTTATCCCATCATCTTAACATAACTAATATCAATTTTGTATATTATTTAACAGTCATTGTTCATTTATATACCTGAATTTATAATATATAATTTTTATGTTAAAAATATAATGTTAAGTGGTAAGTGTTTTTCTATGTTGTTACATAAAAGCAATTTCTTTAAAAAAACATTAACAGACCAGAGCATAGGAAAAATGTATCAGAGGATTATAGTTTTGTGCATGAGTGTAATTTCACCGAAAGCATCCCTACCGGCCACCTGTTAACTACACTTCCTGTAAATTAAGATAATATGATTTTTTTTCTAGAAAGGTTATTATAACTGTAACCACTTTGCTCTTCTGGATTCCCCAGTCTGTGGAGAGTCGTCAAATCTGAGTTCTCCCAGCTCTCTTCGTTGGCAGTTCCTCTCCTTCTCCATGCTTTGTCGCTTCCTCATGGTGCTGACATCTTCTGGACAATCATAAACGGCAATTTCAACAGCAGAGACTGGAAGATGAGGTTTGAAGCAGGTACCTCTCTATTAGCTTGAAAATGCTCTCTGGTCGCGAGGTCAACCACGTGTCCCGTCATGCCGTCTATTTGCGGCCCTCCTTTATCCCCCCTTGTTTTTACAGGGCATTGTCCTGCTTGTTGGTGTTCTTTGGTGGTTCTACTCAGCCGAGCTTCCCTGATAATAGTATTTTGCAGAGTGTCCTTAGGTAGGGTGACCCTGTCCAGGTTTGACCAGGATAGTCCCCGTTTATGCCTGCTGTCCAAGTGTATTTATTAATTGTACCCTTGTTTACCTTCAGATGAGTCCTGGCTTGAATAATAAATTATCTGGTCAACCTAATAGGTTGCTTGCATCAGAGTAACTGGGAATGTTTGTTAAAGATGCAGATTGTCGGGCCCTATCCTAGACCTACTGAATCAGAATCTCAGGGGGTGAGGTCAAGAATCTACATTTTTAACATGTTCTACAGGTAATGCAGTGAAGTTTGAGAATCTCTGCTGTTATATCCTTGCCATTGTAGCATCAGGGACCAAGTTCGGTGCAGTGATGGGTATAAGTTCCTAGTGCTTAGAATGGCAAGTTCTCACAGAAACATGGTAAGGAAGGAACGTGGACATGTTCTCTTAGTCTCACATCTGCTGGCTTCACTGTCACCCCAATCTGCTAGTACTCTCATTTTCAGGGGGCAGCAAGCAGGACTGACATACCATAGTGTACCTCATCAGAATGGTTCTGTATATTTTAATGTCTCAAAAATTTGGCAAAGAGGGGCTGGCCTGGTGGTGTACCGGTTAAGTTTGCACGCTCCGCTTCAGTGGCCCGTGGTTTGCAAGTTTGGATCCTAGACACGGACTGACGCATTGCTTGTCAGGCCATGCTGTGGCGGTGTCCCATGTAAAGTGGAGGAAGAGGGGCATGGATGTTAGCCCAGGGCCAATTTTCCTCAGCAAAAAGAGGATTGGCAACAGATGTTAGCTCAGGGCTGATCTTCCTCACACAAAAAAAATAAAAATAAAAAATTTGGCAAAGAAATGGAAGTTCCATCAGGTGAGTTAACTATTATACTTTAGAGCTCAGTTCCCTAATATCTGGCCACTTCAAAGAGTTCTTGCTTTTTATGCCTCATGAATCCCAGGGGCTAGTTTATTTCTATGGTAGCACGTGATGTTGTAGGGAATTAGATTAAAGTTTGCTAACAAAAAAGTATGTGGTATTGGCAACATTTTACCAGCATTTAAATACAAATAAAGCAGATAAATGATTAATTATGCTCTTTCATTACAATTTAAGGATTATATTGTTGCCAGACTAATCTTATGAATCATAGCTCTGATTATGTCGCTTTTCTATTCAAAACATTTTAATGGGTTTTCAGTGCCTAGAGAATAAAGTTCAGATCCCTTAAACTGATATTCAAAGCCTCCCATGGTCTAATTGCGAGTGTTTGCAGCCTCATTTCCCACTCTTTTTTCCACACATGTCATTGCTCTTTCCCCATTGCTGCCTGCTTCCCCTCATCCATGTCTTGGCCATTCTGTGCTCTCCATCTGAAATCCTCTTCCCTTCTAGGTCCCATTCAAATGCCACCTCCATTTGAAAACTACCTTCACATGCCCCAACTGTGTTCTACTTTCTTGGTTCCCTCAGTGACATCCCAAGAAATAAAGTCATTTCTTTATCCCCTGATTGCCCATAGTGTTTTATTTACGCCACGTTAGTAGCATTTATAGCTTTTTATATTACATTTCAGTTATAGTTGTATCTGTCTTATTGTTTTAGTCGACTTGACTTGGAACTCAAGACCTGTGAATGATTCACTTATTAGTCTGCTCGGGCTGTCATAACAGAATACCGCAGACTGGGTGGGTTAAACAACAGAAATTTATTTTTCACAGTTCTGGAGGCTGGGAAGTCCAAGATCAAGGTGTCGGCCAATTTGCTTCCTCCGTGAAGTCTCTCTTCCTGGCTTGTAGATGGCTGGCTGCCTTCTCGCTGTGTCCTCACATACATGGTGGAGAGAGAGACAGAGAGCTCTGGTGTCTCTTCCTCTTCTTATAAGGACATGAAGCCCATCAGGGGAACCCCACCCTCATGACCTCATCTAAACCTAATTACCTCCCAGGGTCCCACCTACAAATACCATCACAGTGGGGGTTAGGGCTTCAACATATGAATTTTGGGGGGAGGACACAAACGTTCAGTTCTTAACAATTCATTTTTCCATTTACTTCCATCTCCTCCTAAGTACCTAGGATGATTTCTTAGTTATATACATGTTCTTTATATATATATATTTGTGTGTGTATGTGTGTGTGTGTGTGAGGAAGATTAGCCCTGAGCTAACATCTATCATCAATCCTCCTCTTTTTTGCTGAGGAAGACTGGCCCTGGGCTAATATCCGTGCCCATCTTCCTCCATTTTATATAGGATGCCGCCACTGCATGGCTTGACAAGCATTGTGTCTGTGCGCGCCCGGGATCCGAACCCGAGGCTGCCGCAGCGGAGCGTGCACACTTAACTGCTATGCCACTGGGCCGGCCCCAGTATGTATTTTTAAAATAAGTGAATCAGTGAATTTATTGAATAAATACTGTATGTACTAGGTACTATGGGAACAATAAAAAGAGAATAAGAGCAGATTTCTGCTCTCAAGAAGCTCCTAATTTAATTGATAAGATCAAATATAAACATATAAGAAGAGGTTAAGAAACTATAAAGGTATAAATATAATTCAAGAACACAAAAGAAGATATGTCATATAGCTATATATGAATACACAAATGCCATAGGTAAATGAACAGTATTTTTGCAGGAGTTCATGGGATGGAAAGGCCACTCTAGGAGGTCAGAATGGACTTTACAGAATAGATAGAATTTCAGCAGCAGATTCTTTAAGGATGGTAGCGTATCAATAAGCAGAAAATAATCTCAAGAATATTCTAGGTTGCTGGAACAGCTTAAGCAAACTACTGAAACGTCTTTATTTGCATGGAACTATATTGCTACACTAGCTACTATAGCTTTTTATAAAACTATGTTTTAAGAGTGGCTGGAATTACTCAACATAGATTTGCAGGATAATTAGAAATTTATCAAGTAAGGGTGCACTTATTCATGGAAGAAATACTTGGCTTTTATAGCGCCAGGAAGACTGGTTGTCATTTCACATTGTGACATGCTAAGAGTGGAGTAGGGGATCCAGAACCTAGAGCCAGACCTGGGGGGCACCTCCTGCCTCTGTGAAATGGACAAAGAAATGAGCATGGAGGCATTCTGAATAGCTTGAAATGTAGCTGGAAGTTAAACAAGGGAAAGATCATTAAAAAAAACAAAAGAGACAACCTGGAGCTAAATCAAGGCTGCCTCGCAGAAAACTACTGCACTGAGAAGAAGCCATCTTTGCTGCACAGAAGAAAGGGAACACTGGAGAAGGTGGCATTAGAATTTCCTTTTGGTATTTAAAATCAGTGTGTGGGGGGCCCAGAGTTAACTTTTTCTTGGTGGGTTCAGTTCTCAGACTATCTAAACAAATGCCATTTTTTTTGTGCTCTGCCTTTTACATTGCAGTGGAAAAAGTGGCTGTAATTTGTAGATTTCTGGATATTCACTCAGTGACCAAAAACCACCTGCTGAAGTACTCCCTGGCACATGCCTTCTGCTGCTTTCTGACGGCTGTGGAGGACGTCAACCCAGCAGTGGCCACCAGGGCTGGTCTCCTGCTTGACACCATAAAGAGGCCAGCATTGCAGGTGACGTGCCTCAGATGTGTGTTATCTGCTCTGCAGACAGTGCTCTGCTCTGCTCTACTAAATCATTGAGTTATTTGCCACATAAACATATATAATACTGATGATCATGATGATGGTAACAGTGGAAATTTTTAAAGTGGAAAAAACATCCCAGAACCACACCTTATTAACAGACCTCTTGTTTTTATTTGTTGATACTTTCTTTTCAGTCTTTCTCCATATGCTGATATCACTTCTGAGAGATATAATTATTGTATGACTTTTTTTGTGGCAGATTTTTAAACTAGGCTGGTTTATCTTATAGCATTTAGCTGGCTCCTGAGCTTGTCATTAGTGACCAGATGCTAAGAGAAATCAGATGAATTATAACGTAATCATAAATACATAAATCATAATAACATAAATCAAAGAAAAACATAAGAAGGTAAATATGCTACCAAAATGAAACACCACAAATTAAAGCCAAAGAAACATGGAATATGAGACCTGGAGAGAGTCATGCATTTATCTATTTGGCACCTTTATTTTGTAGTTGAAGAAACCAAGTCTCAGAGAGAGAATGTGATTTATCAAAGGACATAGAGTGAATTAGTGGGAAAACCAAGACTAGAACCTCCAGAATCCTGATCTACTGTTTTTCCACATTGGAATCTGATTATTATATCATCATTATTAAAACTAATAAAAATGACAAGAGCTAAAATTTGTCAAATAGATACTGTGTTTCCAGGGCCATGTATTAAAAGTGTCCCATCATGCATTATCTCATTAATCCTCACAATAACCTTTTGTGTGTTCCCAGTTTACAGATAGAGAAGCTGAGGGTTAGAAGAGTTAAGTAACTTTTTCAGAGTCACACAGCTAGTAAGTAGCAGAGCAAACTCAGGTCTGATTCATAATAAAGTCCATGTTCTTAACTGTCAGTGTGTGTGTGTGTGTGTGTGTGTGTGTGTGTGTGTACACTGCCTTGAAATCCAATGTAAGAGTTCTTCTCTAAAAGACACTAAAACAAAGGGCAAACTGTGCAGGATCTGAAAAATGATAGTGTTTTTCTGCGTGTGGACCCACACCCTCCTTTGTAAAAGTTCCCAGCTGCCTTCTGGATAGTCCTTCTCTGTTGGTTTTCATCAGACTGGGTGGTTGTATGTCTAACCCCTGCTCGGGGCCTGGAACATAGGAGGCACTCATTAAAGGAGAGTTGAGTGAATTAATAGGATGGTTGGATGAATTATAGTTTTTAAATTTCATTCAGTTAAAAATGGGGATGGTAGACTCATATATTAGAGAAATGGATACTCAATCCACTCCAACCTTGATTTTTTAAGATTCTATGTTCCACTCACATTCCAAGAAGACAAGATGAGTTGACTTTATTTTAGAATCACGGAACTTAGCACTGAAAGGTAATCTGAAGACCATCTTCTCGGGTATTCTAAATGTAGCTTTGAAAGTATGTTTCTCTTAATAGAAACTGTAGACATTAAAAAAAGAAACATTGGTTTGAGTGTATTTGGATTAAGTGGTTATGATTTAATGCATCAGAAAATCAATAGTATACATTTAGTTCAGATTTCTGAATCAAAATTCAAGAGATATTCTACAGTTAGAAGTAGCTCCTCTTCTGCTTTTTTTTTCCTAGTAAAACTTGCAATCAAAAAAGATTTCAATTGGATCATTCTACATTATAAGTGTGGATTGAGGAGGTTGCCTTGTTTCACTGACTTTACTTAGTGTATTTACTTTGAAGTAACTTAGATGTTTATATCTAACTTTCTTTTTTTTCTTCCCCTCTTCCCCAGGGTCTGTGTCTTTGTCTTGACTTCCAGTTTGATACTGTGGTTAAAGATCGGCCCACAATATTGAGCAAACTTTTACTCTTGCATTTTCTTAAGCAAGATATTCCTGCTTTGAGCTGGGAGTTCTTTGTCAATAGATTTGAGACGCTTTCTTTGGAAGCTCAGCTACATTTGGATTGTAATAAAGAATTTCCTTTTCCTACAAGTAAGCAAAACAAAGACCTTGCTTTAAACAGTCACAGTTCCTATTCTTGTGCTTGTTAGACAAGCAGAAGATAGTCTGCCTGTATTTTAATTTCCCATTATGGAGGATGCTTTCATTTAATATCCTCGGTTCATCAAACGTTTACTGAATATCTACTATAGTAATCCATAGGTTAACTATTTTCTGGCATTCCAAAATCAAAACTCCTCATTTCCTTGAGGACCTATGATAACCATTTGTGACTGTGTGTTCCTTAAATATTATGCAATCATCATGTTTATAATGTGTGTGAACAATTTTGTGAGATATATTTGCACCTTGCAAATTCACTCTTGCACACTTATTAATCAGTTACCTGTAGCTCTAAATAGATGGGGAAGGACTTTGGTCAATCAATTATTTATCCAGTGATAATAAAAATTAGATAATTTAATCGTATGGTCCAAACAGAAAAACGATACGTGATAGTCATGATAGGCAATGGTCATGATTTTTTAATATAAGACTCATCATAGAGGGAGATGAATGATTCATGTATCCTTGAAAGATATATTTTACTATTGAAAATATACATAGATGGATTGTTTCAAAGTAGTTGTGTTATGTAGCTGGTTAAGGAAAATGGTAATGTCTAATTCCTTTTGCAAAGCTATCACTGCTGTAAGGACCAATGTCGCTAACCTCAGTGATGCGGCGTTGTGGAAGATCAAGAGGGCTCGTTTTGCAAGGAACCGCCAGAAGAGCGTGCGCTCCCTGAGAGACAGTGTGAAGGGGCCTGCAGAATCCAAGAGGGCACTCTCCCTCCCTGAGACCCTGACCTCCAAAATTCGTTGAGTATCTTCTTCCACCCTTCTTTTAAATCTGTTTGATGTCTTTCTGAGGCTGACTTGTCTTGTTGAATGTTCACAAAGATTAGCAGATTTAGCAAACTGAGCTCATTCAGCAGCTTTGGCTTTCAGATTCACTAGAGGGTCACCCCAGAGGTGTCAATGCCCTGGGTGGCTTTTCCCAGTTTGCAGGTGAAGCAAACCCCTGATCCAGCTGTGGACTGTTTTGAAATGTAGAAGGCAGCAAATCCATTGATGCTGGGCATGAAACGTAGAAGAATTATTTGCTCCTGAGTCCTAGGATATGAAGGTTTGCACCACCAGCCTTGTAACCCAAGAGCTTCCTGAATAAGACTGACAAGGCCTATGGCAGCTAGGAGGCAGAATGGAATTTTGGAGTGCCTTTTCTTTTCATGCATGATGGAAGCAGCCAAACAAGCTCCCAGACAAACCAAAAAGAATGGTTGCTTTTGAAAAAGAAAAATCAGGCTGAGGAGAAGTTGAATTTCTGCCCAGCTTCACTAGATAATTTATAAATAAAAACAAGCTTCAACGCCAACTTAAAAAAAAACAACATAAATACTTGTTTTCTAAAAGTCTTTCTTTATATTGCACTTTTAAAGAGAACAAAATTTTCCCTAAATTACCAAATGACTAAATGAACTCTAATGATTAGCAATGGCTCATGAATGACAAATAATTAAAAATTTGTAACTAAATCACCATATTAGTGAATGAGTATATTTAAATATATTTCTAACTTGTAAAATTTATTAAGTAATTTAATTTTTAAATAACTGCTGTGAAGTTAATAAAATAACACCACAAAACATATTTCTTATCCTCTTAGAAGCCGAAAAGTTTGCTTTTTCATTGGCATTTCTTAGAAGACAGCCTTATGTAACATAACCATTTTTAATCATATATATGATTTTATTTTATTTATTGTATTTTTCTCTATTTTATGACAAGTTATGGAAATGTGGTATTTTGAACTTTGGAAGAGTCAGTGAAAGTCCTCTAAGCAATCAATAACCCAGGTTTTTAGGGAGCAAGGATAATAACAGGGGGCCATTTAAGGATAAGCCATAGTAGTGCTAGGCCCCAGATGAAACTGAGTCAGATCCTAGAAACCAATACTTAGATTAAATAAATTACAATTTCTATATGAATTTCCCAGCTCTTTTATAACCTAAAGGATCAGTTTGAGATATAAAGTTTATTTATTGTTGTTTCTTGTCAATTGAATCACATGACAATTTTGAAGATTAAGAATTGACGTAACATTGAAGGATGTTCTTGAGATTCAAATAAAACAACAAACCTTTTATGATGTAAACATCTTGTATGTGATGTTAATTACAAATAGGAAAACTAAACTTGCCCCTACTATCCAATGCAGTTAGCACTGAGTATATTTTCTAGGCTCAAGTTGTTTTTAATGCTTATTTAAATAGAGTTGTTGTTGATTTTTAAGCTATGAGGTTGACCAGGCATGAGCAGTCTGCTCCAGCTCTCGGTGGGACACCTGAACAGACGCCAGGTGGGTACTTCTGACGTTGAAGGGCCGTGTGCAAGTGTCTATCACAGGTGGACAAGGTAAAGAATGCGGTGTCTCTAACTGGACCAGAGTGATATACTTAGGATATGTAAGCTCGAAGGGTCTTACCTCAGATGCTCAAGAGTTTGAGCCCGACATAGCAATTCTTTCCATCTTAATACTGGCAGATGACTTTCGATCCCAATAACTTTTGGTCCAGTAAGAAGCATCATGTTACCCAAGTATGCACTTTTCACCAGAGAGCCAATGACTAGAACTATACATAGTACTAATATTTGTATGTGTATTTACACATAGAAATATTATGTTCATATATATCTGCTATAGGAAAAACACACATTTCATTTACATTTTAAAAGGTTATACATTTGAACCACCATCGTTCACTCATCCCCTTAGTCATTCCTGATTCTTTGCAATTCTACATGCATTTCTGTCTCTCAGAGAAAGAAGGATTTCCATTGTTTGGAGGGCCATAGGATCATATTCAGCTGGGTACAGTGTAACTATCATTTGATGATCCATAATAGATTACACTTTATCATAAAGTATCCTAAGGGTTGAAGGGACACTGGGAAGGCTATTACAGACTGAATGTTATCTATACAAATGGTATCATGACTCATTGGGAAGATTGTAAAGGTTTTGAATACCCTGTTTATTTGTCAAAACAAACTTGGTAACTACCACCTGTGTGTCATGCTATAGAACATTTGGTATTTCATCTAAGAATAGTTTTAAGATAAACTTTTAGGAATGGTACTGACACTCTCAGGAGGAAAATTTCAAGTAAGGAGACTTCCAAGAATGTCTGTGTTATTTGTTATAAGAAAGACGCTAGAAAGAGAGGCAATTAGGGGTGGGAGGGGAGGAGAAGAGAGAGAACCCCAAAGATTATGAATGCAGATGGCAGATGTTGGCCAAAGTATATTTTCTCTTTTAAAATTGCTGAGACAAAAGGAACAGCAAACACTTGGCAGAGTCCCTCTACCTTGTTTTGCATGTCACTCAAGCCTCAACTGGGCTGGGATTTTAAAAAAAGAATAAAAAGAAGAACTCCAGATCCTGAGCTTCACTGCAAATGTAAAATCTATCCAGTTACCCTTCAGCTAGGTCTTTTTGAGATTGGTCTTATACAATTCCATAAATTATCTTTATTTTACCCCATCTTTTCTTTTTGTCTTAGGGCTTAATTGAAAAGCTAGTCTTCAATTATTATCACCCATTTTAACAATCCAACCAAAGGAGTCCTCCCACATCTCTTTGGGAAAACATGTACATATGTTTCTTGAAGTTAAGAAAAGCCTTCAGGCATCTAATTGTCCCACCAAAAGTGACCAGATAGAAAAAAGGGGCAGACAACAGCATTTTAAAAATTAAATATAGAGCTAAAGCTTCTGGAAAGATAATTTACACACCACCATCAAAAGCAAAACTTGCTTAGATTTGGAAATAGCTGGCTCATCTTATAAGGCAATTTCAAACTAGTTTTTCATTTTTGCATTATTATTTAATAGACACTGAATGTTTTAACTTGGAAGCAAAGACATTCTAGGATAATCATAAGATTGTATAGGATGGTTTAAGATAGTAATTAAATAGAACCTGAAGAACTTGCTATTTAACCAACATACTTTTGTTTGATGCAAGTAATGAGCTCCTCTGTGTAAGATCTCACATTGATTAGGCCTGAAATAAAGCAGGTGCCCTTTAATTATGCAGCAAGACTTAATTTTAATTGCTATTTAGGCTGAACTTTTTGGCATTGGAGTTACAATTTATGGCGCTCTGATCTTAGCTTTTACATATTACCCATGGCAAATTTTGCAACAGAAATACAAGGTATTTCTGTATAGAAGGTATACTGTGCAAGGCTAGTGAAGAGTTGTATTTGTCTGTGACTTTTATGAGTCAAATCAAAGGTCTTTGTGCGTATATATAAAATTCATAGAATGTTATAGGTGAGACATTAGAGATATGTAAATATTCTCATTTTTACAGAAAACTAAGGTACCCAGAAAGGAATAAGTTTCACAAGCTTGTTGGTGACAGCTCTGGGTCTCAAGCCAGATGCCTTGATCTCTCTTACAAGGCATGGGTGGTAAATGCTAGTAGGAGCTCAGCATTTAATCCTAATTGATGAAATATACAGTCTCACCTGCAAATCTGCAATTGTTATAATTAGGTATAAGGTGTATTTTCACTGATGCTGTGAGGTTCTTTGTCTTTGGTGATTCAGAACACCTATTGAATAGTAATTGAATATACTGCAGTAGTTATGGCATAACAGCACAAAACTGAACAAATGGTGTCAACCCCAAATAAACACAAGGAGCTGAATTATATCTTGTTCCTCATCCCCTGGAATGAATAATTAAACAATAGTAGGTAAATAATAATAATACTTCATATATGTATGCTACCTCTTTATAAGGGGTGTTTTTATGCAAATCACCAAAGGACCTGCCCAGTCAGGACCCACAGATTGGTCTAGAGCTATCCCAGTTTCTCAAGGGACATAGATACTCTCAATTCTATTCCAGCCTGCAGAGAAATCTTGCAATTTCTTGCTCTGAATTTGTATCAAGAGAAGGTGCCCAACGCTGGGTAGCAGTGGTGTAACTCTCTTGTATTGACCTTTCCTTGCCTCCCTCTTAGTGTCCCTGCCTAAAATTCCAAAGTGCTTTTCTTTGGGCTCTCTCTTTTTCTTTATAGAGATGGTTTATAATTTACTTCTTTACTAACTTGCAAAATGCCTTTTGATCATTAAGATCCAAAGGGTACAGTTGTTTTTATATGAATGCTTTTGTTTGAAATGATCATTTTGGGAAATGACAGTTTCTATTCAACAAACACTGATTGGGCACCTGCTGTACTAGGAAATATGAAGAATGCAAAGATACGTCAGAAATTTTTATACTCTCGACTTGCTTAGAGTCAAGTAAGGAAGATAAAGTAGGAATATAAGTAAATCTCATCTGGAGTGAAAGTGATGGTACTACAGGATGTTCACCTCAAACGCAATGGGAGAGAGCTAGAGGCAACAGGGAAGGTCTTGTGGACAGGTGGCTTTTCAGCCAGGCCTTGACTGGTGGATGGGATGTAAACGCATGGTGATAGGACGTGGGATAGAAAGAGGCAAAGGCAGGGATGGGGAGCATATGAGGGATGGAGTTAGTCACCAGCCACAACTTTATAGCACTTCTGTAGATGTGTGCACACACAACAGAACTGCTGTCAATGAAGCTTTCAGTTGAGTTAATGAGCTAGGGAGATCAGTGAGGTGGTGTAATTAGAACTATGACATAGTGCAGCCTCATTTACAGTGCTTGATCATTGGCTTCAAATGCAGGGAAAGCGTGTGGAAGGGGTCCTTCCTTCCTCTACCTAATTGTCATGTGTTGATTTGACAGAGCAGTCAATAAGTCGACTTACATAGAGGAGTTTTCCCTATTTCCCTAGTCACTTTCTTGCTGTTTGGGGACTTCATCAGTTTTTCTCCTATATGGAAGACAAGATCTGAAATATTTACTTGAATTCAGTGCACTTTTAGACATTTATGAATACTAAGCATCTACTACATGTCAGACACTGCCCCATATTCTGTGAGGGATATAAAAATGGACAAGACATAGTACTTGCCTTCAAGGAGCCTTTGTTCTTAGAGGGAAAATAAGGCAAATGGATAAATAAAAAGTCCTGCCTTGCTTAATAGTTATTTGCCACAGGAGAGTTAGGAAATACTAAAGGAGACTTTCTTCCATTCTTCCCTTTCTCCCTCCCATCTTCCCTCTTTTCTTGTCTTTGGAGATTTACAGAATTTAGGGATCACATCCAATTACCGGGAGGAGGGTGGGCATATGTAATAAGAATGGCTTCTGAGGACTAGATCTGTAGGCTAAAATTGGGAGTGGGGGTGAAGAACCACCTTGCAAGGTGAAGAGAGCACCATGAACAAAGACACAAAGATGGGAAAATGGTGGCTACATTTTGAGATCCTCTAGTAGCTGAGCTTGTAAGAATGTTGAGCATTTGAGGTACTAAAGGTACTGATAGGAGATAAGTCTGGAAAAGCAGATCCTGATCCTGCCTGGTTTCAAATCATCTGAATAAGTAAATGTGGGGTTTCAATCAGTTGTGCCACTCTGTGCACAGACTGATGGACCCAGTCCAAGTTAAAGTCATGGTAGGAATAGCTCTGCCTCCATGATTATAAATATGCTTACATTCTTCTTTACAGAAATGATAAAATCAAATCTCTTAACATGTTAAATCTTTATGGTTCAAATAGATATAGGAATTTCATAGACTAGAATTCAAAACTAGTATTCAAAAATAGGGGTTTTAATTGTCACACCTTAGAGAAAATATTGCAGGCATTTAGTTTTAAAATGGAAATTTCACACCTTTTATAGATAACTAAAACAATAATATTGTCTTTATCAATAAAGAAAATTTCAGCTTTTCTAAGCTCATTGTCTTAGGGATTTTATTAAGGTAACTCTTCTTTATGATGAATGTGCCAGTTATAAGCTTATACTATTTTAAAAAGAAACAATATCCAAGGCACAGACTTGCAAAGCCCACACCTAGAGGAATAAATTATTGGAATGAAAAGCAATTTTTCTTTTTTACTTTATGATAAAGGTTCCACTAACTAGTTCTTTTTTCAGTACATTTAATGGTTTGTTAAAGATCACTCATGAGTGGCTATTCAGGGAAAGCAAAGTCAGAGCAGCAAACTTCAACTAGAGCACTGAAGATCAACAGAGATGAATCTAAAGTGAGAAGAGGGCATTTGTGAAATGATACTTAGTCATTAGGAAAATATGATTTGATAGGAAAAGCTAAAGTTACAAACTTTTAAAATACATGTCTACTTACAATAGGAAGAAGAGTTCTGAAATATTTAAAGATGAAGTCTGACGGTTTATTTTCTAGACTTGAACTGGGATAGAATGAAATGGGGGAGGCAGTGTCCTTGTTGGGCCTAGTCTGGAGCTTCCTTTCTTCTCTGTTGAGGCCCCTCGATTTTCAGGGCTATAAAACAAAGGTGCAACTCCTTCTCAAACACTCCCTAGTTCCATTTTTAACTTTGGGACTTTGGAGTCAAGCCAGTAAGGACTTGGAGGTGGCTGAGCAGGACTGAGTGATATGTGCTCTCTTCAACCTTACCCCCCAGAGCTAAAATGAATTGAAGTATGAAGCTATATTGTAACAGCCATCACTTGCTGCTACAATAACATTGAACCCTGCAGGGAACCTGGATTCCCACACTTGTCACATTCTTGGCCCAAGCTTGCCCAAAGCAATAACCTCCTTCTCGTTGTAAAGTAGTACTCTAGAGGAAAAAAAAATCGAGATTAAGTATTTTTCAATGCTGAAAAGATAGTTCTCTAAACTTTCTGTTTTGTTCTATGAGGATTTACATGGGTATTGCTTTTAGTCTGATCATATATTTCAGACATTTAATTTAATTACAATATACAGTGATGCTTCACATTTCTGTCCTCTTGGTGAAAGAGGGTATTCCACATATATCACTCTTTTCTTCTGGTGGCTGATGCATGCCTAATAAATAATGATAATATTAACAATTTATTGGTCACTCTCTGCGTGTGAAACACTGTAATAAACAAATCCTTAGGTTTTATTTGAGTAATTTTTGGTAAGGTGCATTGCACATATTTATCTCTAAAGTACATTGCACATATTTATTTCTTCATGAACAGACTCTGTGAGACAGAAAATGTTGTTAATGTCCTGGGGTCATATTGAAGTTTGTCAGATGTTTTCCCTTACATTAGAGGCTCCTATTCTGCTGCCTCTTCACTGACTGTCAACCATCCCTTCTTAATATATCACTTTTGAACAGACCAACATTGTTCTGATCATGTGGGGAAAACCAGACAACCAAGCTTGTTACCTTATGTGCAGTTCTAAACTAGTAAATTCTGAATTTGACATTACCTTCATGCGGCTGCTCCAGAGAAAAGCGCTTGGGGTTGAGACACTAATTTCCATTTCCGCAGTCCCCAGAAACGTTTCTTCTATCTTGTTTCTCTTGGCTGTGTCCTGCAAGGTTGAGATTTTGCCAAATTAGTTGAGGAGTTAATGGATATAAATTACTACCTCGCTCTTTGTTGTATCCTTTATACCATAATCACAATAGATGTCATCAAGGTTTGGTTTATAATGGTTAGTAACCAAAGCTCGTCATCATTTAGTAGAACTTTTCCTTGCAGGATGAGAGATGAGAATGCTGGTGTGCTAATCTAACCCACCAGGCAAAAACTTTGTTTTTGTTTAATTTAGAAATTCTGATATTGCTTGTCAAACGAAGGACAAAAATGCAAAGAGTATTTTGAATAATCTCCAAAACATAAATATAGAAGAACAAACCTCACTCTTCCTTTACCAAAAGTCCTAAACTAAAACAGATCAGAAGAGGCAGAAAAACAAGGGAAGACAGGGTATAATTTTGACTTTGAAAAATAACAGAGAAAGTCAATGTCAGGGAGCTGCTCAGATATAATTATTTGTTAGGTTAAGAGTAAGTCAAGGGCTAAGGTGTTTTTTCTTGCCATGTGAACTTTCAGCTCACCTTCATGTAGTGTTTTTCACTGTTTTTAAATGTTCATGCTTCTTTCTTTCTGTCTGTGTCCCCCCTCTGTATGTTTCTCATTAGATGCAGCAGGGCTTATAATTTGCTATTTATAATTTTGACTATATCATTCAAAAAGTACATAATGATAATATCTTAGGATTTGGAAAAAAAATTTTTGTACCAGCTGATTTATGAACATAACTGAATTGAGATAATAATTTAAACAAAATAACCCAATGGATGTTTTTGTGCTCAGTGGCTTTTAGAATATTATTTTTGTGGTTATTCTTACTTGCTTATTTTACAAAGCTGGGAGGGAAACTTGTCTTTATCACTGAGAAAAACTTTGCCAAGATATTTAAAAATTCACTAAATGCAAAGTTTATTTAAGTATTTGTCTTACTGTTTGGAGATAACCTTGCTTTATAGTGCCTTATATTTATTTCCATTCCTTTATTACTCCCAAAGTACTTGGTTGTTGATGAACATAGTAACTTCCACCTCTGGACCAATGCTTTGCTTCCTAGGCCATATTATGCCTTTAAGTTTGTCTAGAACAGAACTTTTAAATATTTAGTGAAAGCAGAAAGAATGGTGCTTTATCAATAAGTGAGATTTTAGTGTAAACTGACTTGTGGAGGAGCCACCCACTGATGGCGTTTCTTGTACTGACAGGACAACAATCCCCTGAAAATGACAACACCATCAAGGACCTGCTCCCAGAAGATGCTGGGATCGACCACCAGACAGTTCACCAGCTGATTACAGTGCTCATGAAGTTCATGGCCAAGGATGAGAGCAGCGCCGAGTCAGACATCAGCAGTGCGAAGGCCTTCAACACCGTCAAGCGGCACCTGTATGTCTTACTTGGCTATGACCAACAGGAAGGTTGCTTCATGATTGCACCTCAAAAAATGCGCCTGTCAACTTGCTTTAATGCATTTATTGCAGGAATTGCCCAAGTAAGTGTAAGCTTTCAGGAGTCATACTGTTAGGCTTTTAGTGGAAGCAAGTTATTAAATTCTGTTTAGCCAACGTTCGTTCAGTGTAAAGGTTTGTGCAAGTTACTTTATTAGGCAGGGTTATGTGGAGGGGAATATAAACATGAGTAAGACTCAGCAGCCTGATGTAATAAAGGGAGTATGGGATTTTTTTTATGTGTAAAATACACATAACGTAAAATTTAAGTGTGCAATTCAGTGGCTTTAAGTATATTCACATTGTTATGTAACCATCACAACTATCCATCTCCAGAACTTTTTCATTATCCTAAACTGAAACTCTACCCATTAAACAATAAGGGAGTGTGATTTTTTGTTTGTGGGTTTTTTTTCTTTAATCTTTTTCTTTTTTTTGGCTTCAAGTGGAGAATTGAGTTAATCATACAGCTTACTTCATGTCACATTATCACCACTGGCTTTTTCCATGTTTGCTTCTCCTACCTGCTGGATTGTATGCCACAGTATACATTTACCTTGCTTCAACTGTCCAGTCCCCCAGTGATGGACAATCACATTGCTCCCAACTCCTCAATACTGCAAACAGCTCAGCAGTGAACATCCTTGTTCATGCACCTTATCCACTAATGTGAGAATTCCTTTGGGATATGGATCCAGCAGCAGAATTAATGGATCATCGGGTATATGTATGCCTAATTTGACCAGTGCTACAAATTTCATTCTCCAGAATGGCTGCACCAATCTGCAAAGGGTGTAGAACTTGGGGGTAGAAAGACGTGGATATGAATTTCAGCTCTGCCACTGTTGTTAACTGTTAATGGCCTTAGGCATCCTCTGCTTGTTTGCACATTGGTAACAGATTTTTTTTTTTGAAAGATTAAAGACAATGTATTGGAAAGCACCTTAATCAGTGCCTGTCTCATGGTAGGGGCTCAACGATGGTAGCTGCTATCAATTAGCTCAAATAGATTGTAATGTAATGAACGCAGATAAGCAAAGTGGGAGCAATATGTATGTAGTTGTCTCTTGCTGATGCTGATAACTAGATGGAGCACCTCAGTTGCTAATACTCAGCTGTCTGTGATGAAGAGAGCATTTCAGATAGCACCCCCCTTCTTCCTCACTTCTCTCTTTCTATATTCACATTACACATATTTATTTTAGAAATCTAACCAAAAAATTAAAATACAAATCTCCAGGAAACCCATGACAAAAATAACTTACTAACATTTTGTTGTATATCGCTGGCTCCAAATTTACATACATTCATATATAAATGCATACATACATATGTGTGTATATGTATAAATATATGTATATGTATATGCACACATATTTTTTACAATAATGGGATCATATTATACATACTGATATATAGGTAACATTTTTTAAACCTAAAATTTATTATGAACTTCACTTCATGTAAACAAATTTGTATCATATCCTATTTAATGGCTACACAGTATTCTGTTGTCATATAAATAATCTTTTATTTAACCCCATATTCTTGAATATGGAGATTATTTTCAATTTGGGGTGATTATAATGCTGGATATCTTTATGTATACCTCTTGGAACACTTGTCTGGTTATTTTCTTAGGATATATTTAATTGCTGTATTAGAGACTATGTGTTTTTTCTTTCTTCTGAATGCATATTGCTAAATTCCTCTTCTGAAAGGTTGTACTGAGTAAATACTCTTGCTGGCAGTGTCTGAGAATGCCCATTTCTCCACATGATTACCAATACTAAGTGTTTTCATTGATTCTAGTTTAACTACAGTTGATAGTTTAATAGGACATTTTAATAGATAAATTTTTATTTTCAATAGCTAATTAAGTAGATAAATTAAAAAGATAATTAGATAATTAAGATTAAGTAGATTAAAACTACTTTAATTTACAAGTTTTTATATTTTTTGTAAGGTTGGACTTTTCCCACTTTTTGTGTACTGGCCATTACTAATAATATTTTGTGAGATGCCTGTTAAATATTTTGCCTAGTTTTGATGGTTCAAATTTTTCCTTTTGGCTTAGAAGTGTTCTTTATAGCTTTCCTTCAGTTATTAATTTTTTTCCTATTTCAGGTTATGGACTATAACATTAACTTGGGAAAACACCTTCTCCCCTTGGTGGTTCAGGTGCTCAAATACTGCTCTTGTCCTCAGCTACGGCATTATTTCCAACAGCCACCTCGTTGTTCCCTCTGGTCCCTAAAACCTCACATCCGGCAGATGTGGTTGAAAGCCTTGCTTGTCATCCTTTACAAGGTGAGTTGTGGTAGTCACTCCTTTTGTGAGTGGAATGTTTCTCTTAGAGAGGAGAACACTTAAGAGATCTCAGTTGAGAATTTTGTAGGATAGTAATTTGACCTTCAAAGGAAGAATCATGAGGTACAATGAGTGTTAGGAAGTAGAGCCACTGGAATGAAAACAGAAATGGAGACCATACCAGTGTATATTCTACCAATGTGTAAAACAAAAAATGATGAAGTGCGGGATATTGATCACCAATCTCTGTTTATGCTCAGAATCTCATATTTTATCTATTAATTATGTCAGAAAACAAGGAAAATACTTAAAATTGTATTCATACACCAAATGTTTATGCCAGATAATTTTCTTGAAAGGAATTATACCTACGAACTGGCATGCATTGCCATCTGTGGTTTGGTGCACGAGGAGGAATACGGTCCCTTGTCAAAATAAGGCCATGATAAGAATTTCTGTTCTTGCTTTTCTGTATATTTCTTTTTATCCCCAAGAGATATTGAGAAAAATATCTAGCAAGATCAAGTGGAAAAACTTACCCTTCAAAATAACCATTTATATTTTTCTCCCTCCATTTTATCGAGCAGTATCCATACCGAGACTGTGATATCAGCAAGGTCCTGCTGCATCTGATTCACATAACAGTCAATACACTCAATGCACAGTATCATAGCTGCAAGCCCCATGCCACGGCAGGACCTTTGTACAGTGACAACAGTAACATAAGCAGATACAGCGAAAAAGAAAAAGGTACTTTACATATCTCAATTCTATCCCAAACTTAGCTTGAATATGTAATACATTTCTGGACAATGTTTTTCTTAGGAGATAGAGGAGCGCCCCTAGATATCATTCTGGAGTCAAAAAATCACCTACTGCTTCATTAATTTTGCAACTTTCCCATGAATGTCGCTGCTTTAATTTTTTAAATGAGCATTCAAGAGAAATAATAGATATGCTTCTAGAACTCATTTCATAAGAAATAATGTTTTGTAAAAAATTGTCTGCTGTTTGGTTAAGGAGCCTTTGTAACCCTTTTTCCTGTGTGTTGGAAACATCTTGCTTTGGGCCGTGAAGTAAATCTTGGTCAGCACTCGGTGAAGCCATAATTTTATCCATCTCTAGTTTGCTCCTGAACTTTGTGCTCACAGATTTGAATTTGCTGAAGTGCTTTTCCCTAGCCTTCTTATTCAAAGAATAAGAATTGATTTAAGGGGAATGAAATGAAACATTTTTGCTGCAGAGGTTTAAATTATTTCCAGTATCAACACTTTTTATATCGATAGCTTTTTTGCAAAGGAGGCAGTAAAATGAAACTTTAGATAGAGTAGAATTCCAGCCTGGATGTTTTCAGGTGAGAGCTGAAGAACCAAAGTGTATGTCTTTAGTGCATGTCAGAGGGTGACTAGACTTGTAAAAGGTGACACCATCTAATCCAATCCTGGGAGAAAGCCAAGTGCCCATGACCCTTTGTGGTGTTAACAGATTCCGATTTGGTAGAACTGCTCTGGAAATATCTCAATAGGATGGACTGGAGCTGGTGTTCCACTGATCGTTTATTGCTAAAAGGTCCAAATGTCTAGGTTGGCCATAGACAGAACTGTGACAACTAAGTTCTTTAAGTTCTGGTACCATTCAGATCCTTCCTGGAGAATATTTTGTCTACCAGCTTAGGTCCTAGTTTCTGGGAAATTGGATAGATTCAGTTAAACTATAGATGTCCTCAACGTGGGCTCAGTGTTTGGGCCAATCCCAGATGAACTTTTCTGGATGGGAGGAGCCATTCTGAAGTCTTTCTGTCTCTCTCATTCAGTACCTTTTGAGAATTATTTCAAAGTTATGTGATGGAAATCACATAACTGTTTCCTCGAAAAACTGTATTTTTCAAAGGAGAATGTTTTTAAAAAGGAATTAAGAAATAAAACAGGTCATTGTGTTCCATCTCCCCAGAAACATGGGAATTTGATAGGCTTTTTCATCTTTGCAGAAGTTCACTGGGAGTTTTGTATTCATTTTAATCATTAACACTTATTTTTTATTTGACTAAAAAGATTAGTAGGATTACTTTATCTAATATCTACTGCTTCAGATTTCATGTACTTGTACAGTAGTCCCCCCTTATCCATGGGAGATGCCTTCCAAGACTCCCAGAAGATGCTTGAAGCCACAGATACTACTGAACCCTATATATGCTGTTTTTCCTATGCATACATACCTATGATAAAGTTTAATTTGTAAATTAGGCACAGTCAGAGATTAACAACAACTAATAGTAGAACAGAGCAATTATAACAATATACTGTAATGAAAGTTATGTGAATGTGGTCTCTCTCTCTATCTCAAAATATCTTATTGTATGTAATAGTTTTGGACTGTGGTTGACTGAGGGTAACTGAAACTGAGGAAAGTGAAACCTCGGATAAGGGGGAACTACTGTAGAATCTTGTGTTTGAGGACAGAATCGGTCCTTAAAACTTAACTCTATGCTTGTACTCCCCTTACACTCAAGAAATCTTCAGTAATCATAATCACACCTGAGCCTTGTTGTGTCATATAGGTAGATATAAATATAGGCCAAATACTCTGATTTTAGTGATACTCAACTTGAATAGTAGGTTAATTCCATTTATTGTGGTATTAAATGCATTTTTGTAGCCTTTTTTTCTTGCTGCTTTGTACATAGCTTTCACCTTTCCAAAGGACGAAAGAAGAAAATTTAAGTGAACTTCGTGGGTTGCAACATAGCAACCCTTTCCTTATTAATGTGTTTTTGGGTTTATCTTTGATTTACGAGTGGCGAAATGAGGATAGAAGAGGACATGGAAACAAACTTGACAGGCACTCTAAGTGACCAGTTTGCTTATGGAGCCTCAGGATCATAAGAGTCAAAGATATTTTCTGGGATTCATAATAGTTACATGTGGCAAACTCCTCAGAGAACAGCCTTACTTTAATAGGGGGAAATGTTATTTTCTGTTTTTTTCTTTTCCTTTGTTTACTCTTTCAGTCCATAATCATTTGTGGAGCTTTTGAGATGACCAGTGGCTTTTCTAAGCTTTTTCTGTGTGTTGTGTGTTTCATTACCCAATGTAGAGTACAGTATTTTGCATTCACAAAGTATAAGGTGCATGTACTGTTAGGCTGTGTCTATGCCAGTGCTCAAATCCCAGGAAGGCATATATTTTTGGAAAGGGCGAGATCCACTCATTTTGTTTAATTTTACGTTGCTAAATTAGCCTGAAAATATACCAAAAAACAGGCATGTTCAAGGAGTGTCACAGTTTCCTGACATGTATGTGTTATCTGGTTTTAAGTGCATTGAACAAGTTTCCCCATAAGGCCCTACTGGAATACTGGGATGCCTCTCTTGAAAATGCTGCCAATTGTCACATGGAAAATGAGGGGCAATCTTGTAACAGGTTGCTGTTTGAGCCTGGAGGAAATACCAAGCCATGGCTAGACTGGGGCTGGTGTAGAAACCACCCCAGACTTTTTTCCAGAATGCTTTCATTGAAATGCTTGTGTAGACACAGCCTAAGAGAGAATAATCTCTTAAGTGTAATTTTGACTTTCTCTCCCCAATTAGAAGAAGATAGTGTTTTTGATGAATCTGATATTCATGATACACCTACTGGACCCTGCAATAAAGAGTCTCAAACTTTTTTTGCAAGATTGAAAAGGATAGGCGGCAGCAAAATGGTGAAATATCAGCCGGTTGAGATGAATGTTCAGAGAAGTATGAATTTTTTCCTCTTAGTAATTTTATGCAGAAATGTTGTACTCTACTGTTTGTTTGGGGTGAAATCTTAATTTTATTATGTTACTACACATTTTAATACCGTTGATTCTATATATATGTATGCACAAACAGTATATATATACACATTTATATATATACGTGAACTGACAGATGCATCATTGATGTCATGATTGTCTTAGAGGGCCATTGCTTGATTTGATTTGTTGCAAAACGTTTGCTTCTCTTCCACACAATATGAACACAGTTTCCTAGATCTGCCTCAGCCAAAAGTGATCCCCTCTCCTGTGCACAAATGAATTGAGCTGAGGAATTATCCCGAAGTCTGATTTTGGAAATGACGTCTTAAACTGCCATTTTGGGTTCTTTCATTCCAAAGTTTTCTGGTTTTTGAAATTAGAATGAACATTACAAAAACTTGGCCAGAAAGTCAGTTTTACCTTCTGGTGGAGCTGGGATTGTGATTATGATTTATGCCAATTGTATGCCCAAGTATGAGGGGAAAAAAATGGTAAAATCTCCAAGTAAAATAGTACTAGCTTTTTCTGTTTTAATCAGGTGAAATAGAACTGGCTGAATATAGAGAAACGGGTGCATTACAAGACAGCATTCTACACTGTGTGAGAGAAGAAAGCATTCAGAAAAAAAAGCTGCGCTCTTTAAAACAAAAATCTCTTGATATAGGGAATGCAGACTCCCTCTTGTTTACATTAGACGAGCACCGTAGGAAGTCCTGCATAGACCGATGTGACATAGATAAGCCTCCTGCCCAAGCTGCTTACATCCTGCAAAGACAACACGACCACGGACGTCCTAGACAGAATTCCGCTACAAGGCCTGACAGTACGGAAATCCCTGAGAACCCAGCTATGGAAGGTTTTCAAGAAACTCGAAGGCCTGTAATACCAGAAGTTAGGTTAAACTGCATGGAGACATTTGAGGTGAAAGTTGATTCTCCAATAAAGCCTACTTCTAAAGAAGATTTAGATCTGATAGATCTGTCCTCAGATTCAACATCTGGGCCTGAAAAACACTCTATGCTCTCAACATCTGACAGCGACTCTCTTGTGTTTGAGCCTCTTCCCCCTCTCCGAATAGTAGAGAGTGATGAAGAAGAGGAGGCCATGGACCAAGGAAATGATGGTGCCTCTGGTAAAAATGCTGCCTCTTCTCCTCCCGTCCCCAGCCACCCCTCTGTCCTCAGCCTAAGCACAACTCCCCTTGTGCAAGTAAGTGTGGAGGACTGTTCTAAAGACTTTTCTTCCAAGGACTCAGGAAATAACCAGTCAGCAGGTGACAAGAACTCTGCTCTCATAGCTCTGGAAGACCCCACAGACTCTGAAGAATTATCAAAGCCAGAGGAGCTGCATGAGTTTTCCTGTGGCAGCCCGCTCACGCTTAAACAAAAACGGGATCTCCTTCAGAAGTCATTTGCTCTCCCCGAGATGTCACTGGATGATAACCTGGAGCCCAGCATGGAGGAAGAGAAGCCCGGTGGGCTGATGCCAAGTTCAGGGGCAAAAACTGTCCTCCTCAAAGTCCCTGAAGATGCCGAGAATCCAATAGAAAGTGAGAAGCCCGACACCAGTGCTGAATCGGATACAGAACAGAATCCTGAGAGGAAGGTAGAAGAGGAGGGAGCTGAGGAATCCGAATTTAAGATTCAGATTGTTCCCAGGCAGAGGAAACAGAGGAAGATTGCTGTCAGTGCTATCCAGAGAGAGTACCTCGACATTTCCTTCAACATCCTAGACAAATTGGGAGAACAGAAAGACCCAGGTAAGCTCGTCTCTCTTCTTTCTCCCAGCCTTACATTCAAGTTTGTGCATCTTACTTGTTAGGGTCTTGGCACTGACTATGCATCAAACTCTCAATCTTATAATGTCAGGGGTTGACATTATAATTGCTTCATAATCACTCCGAATCCTTCCTGCTTACTACAGCGTGTTGGATTCAGATGTGGTTATGGAGCCAGATTCTACTGGCTCCATAAATGTTGCTGTATTTGTTGTTTCCAGACTCTATAGTCAATTCTTCACCATCCTTGTCAATAAGAAGCAACAGTTAATTCATATCAAGATATTCCAAATATTATTTTAGCCTTCCTCAAACAGCAATAGTCAGCAATTAATTTGAACTCTTTTTGCTTTCCCTTTTTTTCCCTGCTATACTTTACTGAGCGATGATGTAGTCCAAAGGAGGAACAAACATGAAGGACTAAAATAAAGCAAGAGTGCTTGGAATGATTAAGAATTGACTGTATAATCATGTAGGATCTACAGCTGAGTATGTATTCTAACTAAATATCAGCAGTCTGGTGGACATTGTGTGCCTTCAGGAACCAAAAAATCCCAGTTGAAACCTAGACACTAGTCCATGGACACCACTTGATGGTGATGTTGTCACAGTACACGGATTTCCTACCTCAAGTGCCATTTCTTGTTTTCCTTGGAGGCACTGTTTCTAAGAAAGATAACTTGAAAAAGTGGCAAGCTGATAATCCACCTCATCCTAAAACACAGTCTTTTGCAGTATTACCATAATACTGATCAGAATGCTTCTTCATTTCTCAGCTCAGATCTGAAAAAGAAAAGAATGTGACTCTTTAGAAAAAGTGAAATTGGCTGGGGATGATTATTTTAGTCGATTCCTAGACTATAGAATGTCAAGAACTGGCAAAGATCTTGGAGACCTCTAGTGTAACCCCTCATTTTCTACAAAGGATACTGACACTCTGAGGAGGGGATGTGCCTTGCCCCAGGTCACATGGCCAGGCAGAAGCAGGGCCAGGACTGTTCTCCCGATTGATTCTAGTCCTACTTCTCCCACTACTCCACACAAAAGCAACTCCTAAGAGAATGGCCTCAGCTCTTTTACTTGCCCCAGGCATTTCCTGAGGTTTCCAGCTTTCCCTACCTCATAGGACAGAGCTGTGTCTCCCGAAGGTGCTGCAAAAATCTGTCCAATAAACATTAGAGTATTTGGAAAGGGTCATGCTCCAGCCAGGCAGGGTGAAGAAAAAGATGCTGGTAATAATAAGGAAGTTTAAGAAGGTTTCTAGGGAAACTGGGATACCTTTTTATTGTTTGGAACCAGGAAAACTGCTGCATATAGATGGAGGAAAGCATTGACTCTATAGACTTGGGTATATAAGATTATAGAGTGGGTATAGAGTGGGTATATAGATATAGAGTGGGTATATAAGATACCATATAAGGTCTAGGGTGGGTATATATGATATGCAGGTTGTATATAGGTTGTAGTATGTATGTTTGAGTGTGTATGTGTGTTGCCTTTTCTATTCATTCTTATGTCAGATTGTTCCCCAGGCTACCAGGGAGGAGAGTGGTTTTGTATTGACACATTTGTTACCAGAACAAGAAGAAAGTATCTGACAATTATGATAATATGTCTTTAAAATTTTTATAGTATCTGTTATACTGTCATAATAATTTAAAATCTGTATAGTGTCTCATCTTCCACAGACATACAGATCTCCTGCCCTTCCTTGCTGGTGCTGGAAGGAGGCCCGTGTGCTCAGAGGGAGACTCAGCCTTCTCCAGACCTTCTTGCTTCTATCAGCTGGAGTCAAGGGATGCCCAGATATCTATGCCTCCTAATCCTTCCAAACTCATAGCCTTGCCACTGCTAATTGCCTTGAGTTCACCAGGTCTGATCGCATTGTACACTTTCTCTCTGTTCACGTCAGTCCCTGCAAGAAGCCCCAGGACACCCTTCATCTCCCTCAGTCTAATTTCCATAAAGTTTTTCACATCTCCTGTTCTGAACCTTTTTCTTACCTTATCTCAACTCCTGAAACCCTTCCTTGGTCAAGAATTCTTGGTCCTCCATGAGCAAAATTCCTTATGTGCTCTCTCCTCTGACTGTTTCCTTTACCTCCTTGGTCTGATGGAAACCCAGCTGTCCCCTGAGGACATTGCTTTCCCTACAGCCCTTGTGCCCTTGGGCTTGGGCAAGGGGGTAGGCATCTTCCTTGCTCATCATTGTCCCTTTCAGACCATTCCCACCTTGTCTCTAAAAACATCCAGCTCTGAATCTCATATTACTAACCCCTGACTTTCTCATTTGTTGACAGTTTTGATTCCTGGCTCTTTTTACTCTTTCCTCAATTATTCCTGTCTTAATTTTTATTGATTTCAATATTAGTGCAGATGACTTTTCCGACAACTCCGCTTCTCAGTTCCTTGAATTCATCTTCTTCAGTGACTTTTTTTAATCCTCCACTCTAGCTCGGCTACTCAATATCACAGACCTTGTTATTACCAATAACTGCACCCTTTCCATGATGTCAGTCTCATGTCTCCCATTCTCTGATTACCATTTCCTCTCTCTCTGGACAACTGTATTGATCCTACTATCTTTCACTGTTGCACCCCTACTTCATGTCTTCTCTTCCTTACTCAAGTCAATCAGTATAACTCTCCTTGCCTACACCTTCCTTGGCCTTTGCTTTTTCAAATTTGCTTGGCTGAACAAAACCCTCATCAAATCTGCCTTTCCATCTACCAGCAACTGTACCTATCAGATGAATGTGACTGGAGAAAAACACAAGACAATATTGACAGTCGCATTTTAGATTCATGACTGTGAACCTCAACTGGGTCCTTAAAGCTGCCTGGCAATCATACCATATTTCTCTGGGCCATTCATGTTTCCATTCTCCTCAGTGACTATTTCATAGCTACTTTTCTTTCCAAACTTTCAGTAACTCTTCCTATTTGACGTAACCGGAAGAAATTTCCACAGCCTCCTACACCTTATCTGTCTACCTTCCATCATCTGCGCTTACATACCTGGCCTTCCTGCCTGGTGCTACAGGTGAACTGTCTGTGTTCCTGTCTAAAGCTAGCCTTTCCACATGTGGACAAGATTCTATTTCTCTTGCCTACTCAAGGGTATAGACCCAGAAATTCTCTCTTCTTTCTCCTCCCTTAGTTTTTTCTTTCTAAGGTATCTTTGACTTATTTCTCTCTCTTAAAAAAACAAAAAGCTCTTGATCCCAGTTCTCCCACTTATTATCCCATTTTGCTCCTCCCCTTTTAGCAAAACTTAAAGAGTTGTTCATACTATCACTATCTCCAATTTTCTCCCATTCTATTCTTTTTCTTTTTTTTTTTTTTGGTGAGGAAGATTGGCCCTGAGCTAACACCTGTGCCCATCTTCCTCTATTGTGTATGTGGGATGCCACCACAGCATCGCTTGATGAGCGGTGCATAGGTCTGCACCCGGGCCGCGGAAGCACAGCACCCAAACTTAACTACTATGCCACCGGGCTGGCCCCCCATTCTATTCTTTCTAAAAAGAATTCATCATTTCTATGAATCTTTCATCCCCAGTAGTTCACCCAAATTTCACTTGACAAGGTCACCGATGACCTCCACTGCTAAATCTAATGGTCAGTTCTTAGGTCTTATCCTCTGACATGTCTACAATATTTGAGACAGTTGATCACCCCCACTTCACTTGGCTTCCAGGATACCACACTCTCTCCATTTTCCGCTTATTCAGTGGTCACTCTTCAACATCTTTTGTTGGTTCCTCCTTATCTCCCTAATGAGGGAGTGCCCTAAAGTCTCTGTCTTTGATCCTTTTCTCAGTCCTCTGTCTACACTCTTGGTGATCTCACCTAGTTGTATGGTTTTACATATTATCTGTATGCTGAGACAACTCTATCAGTTACCTGTTGCTGGAATAATGCTATGTAACAAATAAGCATAAAGTCTCAGCAGCATACAATAATAAGCATTTATTTAATTTTGAGAGTCGATTGATCAGTGTGGATTGGCTAATCTAACCTGGGCTGGGTGGCCAACTTTTTCCTGAGACCCATGAAGCCTGGCTGTTCTTCTCATGGTGCTGGAAGAGGCACGAGAGAGCAAGCCCCATTGCACAGGCGCTTTTCAAGACTTTGGCCATTGTCATGCCTGTAAACATTCCATTAGCTAAAACAGATCACCTGGCTGAACCCAAAGTCAAGAGGGGAAAAGTACTTTGCCTCTTTAGAGGGAGGAACTTTTAAGTCTCATGGCAAAGGGAGGAGTAAAGAATTGGAGCCACATCTCTCAAGTATTGCATGGGATGTACTACACTGAAAAGTTATTTGTTTTTTATATGAAATTGAATCTTAACTGGACACCCTCTATTTTATCTGGCCACCTTAATCTAGCTTCAAAAGATATCCAGAATCGGGCTCCTTCTCACTGCCTCCCCTGCTTCCTCCCTGGTCTGAGCTACCAACACCTCACCTGGCTCAATTGCTATAGTCTTCTAACTAGTCCCCTGCCTTCTACCCCGATTGCATCCATATCTTCCTAACACAGCCGCCAAAGTGATCCTTTAAAACATGAGGTTATACCATTCCTCTGCCTAAAACCCTCCACTGGCTCCCCATTTCTTTCAGAGTAAAAGCTCAAGTCCTTTCAATTCCTAGAATGCTTTACGTGGTCCTGATTCTCATTAGCTCTCTGACTTCATTTTGCACTGCTCTCTCCACGTCTTCTACTCAGCCACAGTGGCCTCTTGCCATTTCTTGAACACTCCCTACATAGTTCTACCTTAGGGCTTTTACACTGGCTGTTCCCTCAGGCTGAAACTGTCTTCCCCAGATATCTGCTTGGCTCAGGCAGGCTTTCACTGCTTTTAATTATTTGGTCAAATATCAGGTTCCCAATGAGGCCTGAACTACACCCCACCTTTCCACCCCTACCTGGCATCTTGGAATCACTTTCTCTTCTCTATTTCTCTTCTACAAAGAATTACTCTTCTAACCTACAATAATTTATTTACTTGTATGCATATTAATTATTGTCTCTCTCCCCCCACTAAAATGAAAACTCCCAAAGGCAAGGATTTTTGCCTGGTTTGTTTGCTGATTGTATCCCAAGTGCCTAGTAGAGTGTTGGCAAATATTTGATGAATGAATGAATTAATAGTATGACATTTTCTGCACATCAGTATAAAAAACTGAATAGAAATATTTTAAGCTGAGTATATAGCTCTAATCAAATATTTGTTGTCTGAAACTGTATACAAATGGAAGCCTTCATAAAATGATTTAGGACTGAGCAAAAATTGCCTGGCTTAAAGAACCTTGGAACACTAATGATTATTAACTATCTTATAGTAATGACATTTCTTTAAAATTAAAGATACACCAAGAATTTAATAAGCATACCAAAACTCTAGAAGTCTCAATAATCTTTCAAAGAATTCTTGAAAATTAGCTTTAAGCTTTCTCATTCTACATCACTGGTGGGATTATTATGCCATAGTAGCAGCATACATAAAATAGAGGCAGATAAAGATAAGAGAGATAATTATGCTTGTTTTTAACTAGTGGTTTGGGGAGAATACCTAAGAGAAAAAGAATAACCTAATCTTTAATATCTTAATGGCTGAGGTAATTTAAAATGGGTAGTTATTTTATGCTTTATTAAGGAGAGTTCAGGAAACACTGCAACAGTTATACTTTTTTTGTTATCAAGAAATTATTAATCTGGCAATCATATCTATTCAGAAAGCCCTCTGAGAATGAAAAATAGACGTTACAAAATCAATGCTTAAAAACTTTTCTCCCAGGCTCTCACCTAGGATCTATTTTACTTTTATTTCTGACAGTTTAACAAGTTTAGTGATCATCCAATAATAGAATAGTATCTGCATACTTAAATTCTAAGTATGTATGAATGTATGGTGACTTGCTCTGTGGCAAGAAGAAACAATTGACAATACGAAAAGGATGAGACAGAGACATTATATAAAGGTGAAGAACTTGAAGCCATTTAGGGTGGACATCCCCGAATTACAGTGTGGTGTAATCATAGAAGCCCATAATGTTAACTCCAGGCTGCTCACTGTGTTCAATATATAGTGTTGTTTAAGATGGGAAGGAGGTTTGTAAAGAATTTTAGGGGGTTTGCTATGATAAACCATTAACTTTTCAAAAAGTGTTAAAGGATAATCTTTACCTAGAATAATGTGGGACAGCTTGTTTTTCATTACTGATAGATTGACAATATTATATGCAGAAAATAGTTCACCTTAGATACGTTTGTCAAATAGAAGAAGCAAATGATAAAGTCTTTTCTCCCTCAACTAATAAAATAGAAAATTTGAGTTAACATTATTTATTTGAAATTAGATACAGTCCCTGCTCTTAAATTACTTCTGGTTTAGCAAAAGTTATAGACAAGTAAATAAATAATTACATTATAGTGTGTTAAGTTTGGGAAAGATTAAGGACAGGGTGCTCTGAGGTTATATAAGAGGGTCACCTGACCCAGTTTTTTGTTTGCATTTTTTTTCGGTGGGGGGGTGGGGTGGGGAGTGGTCCTGGAAGCCTTCCTGGAGGAGGAATTGTCTATATAAATTGAGATTGTAAATGAGGAGTAGGAAATTGCCAGACAAAGGTGGAGTGGTGGAATGATACAGGTAGAATGAACTGTAAGCATCTTTAGGTATTAGATGAAAAGAAATTCAGTTCTGGAAAGGTTAAGTGACCTGCTCAGGGATATGCAATGTGAGCATGCCAAGCTTTAGCTTTGTAATTGTGCTCCTGTTCATCTCTGAGAGGCATAGCCACAGAGGCAGAGTGTAATGTCCTCTCTGTGAAACTTTGAAATCTGTGTATCTGTAATTCCATTAAAGTAATTCGTAGGGCCAAAAAGTATGTAATTATTTGAATGGATGTATTAGGCAAGAGGGGAAAACATATGGAAAACTTTCTTGAATTTGCTTTTAATCAATGTCCTGAGTTTTAAATAATATTCTGTTTGTAGATCCCTCTACTAAAGGACTTTCAACTTTGGAAATGCCACGAGAATCCTCGTCTGCCCCTACATTAGAAGCAGGCATGCCAGAAACAAGCAGCCATTCCTCAATATCAAGTAAGATTTCCTTTGGTGATCATTTCACCTGTACATTGATTTTGGAACATTATCTGCGGCATTGTTTTCAGTTTTCACATTCTTGGTATTTTTCTTTTTTTAATGTTGTGTTAGCTTCCTAGGTGACATTATGTTATATGTTCTCAGAGACCCTGAGGCATAGGCCCACATTTGTCAACATCTCAAGTGTTTGATAAATCAGTATGATTACTGATTGGCCAAGAATCCTAATTTGTTACGGAATAATCACTGAATTTCATAATTCAATAAAATAAGAATTATATATTACTAGCCTAAACATAAAACATGGAACTGGTTTTGGGACAAGTGAAAAGCATTGTCTGTGACAGAATTTTACATGGAACAGCTGTGTTTAATTTGAATCACCTCCATCGTTGACAAAATTTTATCTAGGTTATCATAGAATAAATGTATCAGAAATATCATGATCCTAAAGTCATGACTGAATCTAGCCCTTTTGGATCAGAAAATAAAAATGGCATGAAATTTTACAGGATCTATAGGAGGCAACTATTTTGAAACTGCCTTCTGTTGTTGGGGGTCCTAGATTTTGCCCATGAGGAGCTTGAGTTCCACTGAGGTGAAGATAAGGGTGTCCACCTGGCTCAGTGGAGTCAATAAAGAGACTTGAGCAGGGGAAATTCTCAGCAGGGATCAGAGATGCAACTCTGCACAGGAGTTGCACAGAGGTGCAACTTCTGCAAAACCTTGTCACACATGCTGGTATATTTTGTGTTCCATGTGGACGCTGCCTGAAGAGCTAGTTAATTTTCATTTGACCATCTTTTGAAATGAGGATGATCCTGAAAACGAGATAAAGATCTTAAATGCTGGACTGGTAGTATGGAACAACATCATCGTCTTCATCATTCATTCATTCATGCATTCATTCATTCAGCACTATTTATTAAGTATCTGCTGGGTGCCAGGCACTGTGCTTGGCACTGGGGATGAAAAAACGAATAAATAAGACACCCCTTGTTCTCAAGGAGTTTACAGTCATAACAGGAATAATAGCTACCATTTATTTGACACTTACCATGTGCCAGGCACTGTGCTAAATGGTTTACACACATTGTTATCTTATTCAATCTTTACATCAGCGCTGCATGGTAGATATTATTGACCCCATTTGATAGACTAGGAAAAAGAGGTTCAGATAGGCTAAATGACTTGCCTAAAGTCATACAACTACTAAGTGATAAAGTCAGGAATTAATACGAGGTTTGTCTGATTTTCTAGCCCATGCTCTTTTTTGGTATACCACACTGCCTTAGAATAATTCAAATTCAGTTATAGTAGAGACTATAGAAATTCTAAGAAAGTGTTTCCAAGTGACAGTTACTTGCCTTTTTGGTAGCAAAGAAGAAAGCCTAGTTCTGAATCAACTTTTTCTTTTATCACTAAAGTCTGATAACATGATAAAATGCCCATATTAGGTCTATGTACTAAAATCATGAAAGCATATTCTCTTCCTAATTTGCATGATCTAAAAAAAAGTGAATTCTAATTAGAAATTAGGTGTAATTTGAGATAGGATGACTACGTCAGTTTGACTTCAGTGCTAGTTAAACGTATCATAAAATAAATGTATCACATGTGTCACGATCCTAAAGTCATGACTGAATCTAGCCTTTGTGGATTTAGCATAGCGCATCATTCGATTTCCGCCTTCCTCCTCCTCACCATTAAAAGCATGTATGGGGTAGCTCTTTGTGGTGTGTTCTTGGGGGCATTATGCGAGGCACCTTACACACTGAGCTAAACAGTGAGGGTTTGTACTATCAGGGAATTCTGCTGTCTTTACAAACAACTGAGAATTGGAGAAATTATTCATACACTAGAGGTTTTAAATCCTTTGAGCCTACTAATTTCTAAATTTGTTAAATCTTCTAAATTATATCTGCTTTTGAATTTTACTTGAAGTTGCACTTTTCAAATGAGTCATAAAATTGTAAATTTTACCAATCAACAACAAGAATCAGAGATTTTTCACATTGGTTTGTGTAGTCATTTCTGTGAATTCAGTTAACATGGACTCCAAGACACAAGAATTCTCATCACACCCTCTCTTTTGATCAGTTTATTAGCTGATTATTTTGTAGCTAACCATGCCGTGACCACCATGAATTGAACAGCATGCTTATTACATTAAAAATAATGTTATAATTGATTTCACATCTCACCAAACTGCTGCCTTGGTATCATGATTGTGAAACCTGTGTATAACATTTAAGATTTTCCAGGGGCCATACAATCATCCTGGTTTCTACCATTCCCTTCTAGGGCATGTAATTGAGAGCTTCAGTTTCTGAAATTGTCGTTAGAGTGAATAACCAAAAGTTCTCAAGTATCTAGGTGTTTGGGATCATGTAGAAAAGGCACATCAGTGTTGCTCTGGTTTCCTCACTGGGCTGATGGCAGGGATTGGTGGGACTGCTTGAAGAGGAATAGGAGGGTAGGAGGCAGGTTGCTTTCTCACTTAGCAGTCTACTGGCAGAAGTGCTTTTCATTGTTTTTCTGGTTTGGAAATGCTTATAACTTGACATTTCATTGGTGGGATATTTGTCAATACTTAATTGCAGGATAAAAATGTTACCACTATTTTCTAAAACAAAGATGTGTACTAGAATATGCTTGTGGAATGTTATTCGATTCACATTTTTCAAACAGTAGGTGGAGGCTCCTACAGCGATTGGAAACAGCACTGACTTTGGAGTCAACATGTTTTGGTTTTATGGCCACCTCATTTGCTGGTTGGTTCCAAGTAACAATTTCATTTGCTTCAATTTCTCTCTCTAAAAATTGGGGTTGATATGTGTCATCCTACTCCAAAATATCCATGTACACATACACACATACACACACACACACGGGGACCTCATGGGGATATAATGGAGACTGAAACTATGTATGCACAAGCTCCATTAAAGAAAGTTAAGCTATAAATTCAAAGTATTATCTGTCAAATCCTTTTTGGAACAAGGCAGAGTATATAAATAAAAAAGTAAATGAAAATAATCATATTGTTGTAACTGGAGTAAATATTTACAGGCTACAGATAAGTGCTCATAGGCATTGTTTCTATCTTTACTGAGGGAAGAAAGGCACCTAGAATAGCACCGTGCATTAGTTTTTCATTTGGACAGGAGCATACAGTTTACCAAACAATTACAAATAGCCTATAAGGTTCAATGAAGATTTTACATGGATGTGTAGCGCCTTTGTGTGCTGTGGAAGTTTATTCCCCCTAGTAATCATCTCCTAATTTCCTCCATATAGCTCAGTATAGGCAGATGAAAAGGGGATCCCTGGGAGCTCTGACAATGAGCCAGTTAATGAAGCGACAGCTGGAACATCAGTCTAGCGCCCCCCATAACATCAGCAACTGGGACACTGGTGGGTCAAGCTTTTTCTTCTTGTTTTACCTCTCAGATTAGCTAATGCCACTTTCTCTGTGTCCCCTCTGATTAAGGAATAGATTTTCTCTTGTGTTCTGTGGTTCAAATAATTTTTTTAAAAAACCTAAGGTAATAAGAAGTCTATTTAAACTTCTCAAGTGTTCTAGAACCACCTGTTTGTCCATCTAGGCTGGTCCAACTCTTTTTTCTCTAAGACCCAGATTCCAGATATTAGGTTATCTATCTGAGGGTTAAATGATGTAAATGCATAAAGGAGGGAATGGAACTATGATTTCATGATGCAAATTACAAAACAAGACACAACACCTGATTATCAATATTCTCTGTTTTATAAACTATAAAGTACCAGAAATAAGAGAATAGTAATAGTAATAATAACAAATGTCAGCTTAGTGACGTCATGATCTGCCGGTAGGTTTGGGAATATGAGCTCTGTGTTTTAGTCAGCAGGGTCACCAGGTTGCAGCTGCACACCCTCATGCTCATACGATGGAACTGCATCTAACCTCAATTTTAAAGTAAGAACTGACTGCCATGACATGTCTATTTTAAACATGATCACTCTGCATTTTCTAAACTTTGTTACCACGTTCTGCACATGTACTACTTTCTCAAGCCAGTAGTACTGCCACAATCCTGCTCTTTTGAGTGCCTGCCTTTCCTTTTTTTTCTTCTTTTTTAATTAAATGGGTCATTTGAGTTACAATATTATAGATGTGAAAGCACTTTGCAATATGCATGCACTATGAAAATATCAGAGTTTATTACTGTGACATGCTGTGGGGGCCAACACTTGGAGTGGACTGTTTTGGTGTCTTGGTTAGTACTTTCTGGCTACAGTTATACAAGATTTTACTATCTTTCCTTATGACCAAGAATTATAATGTCCACAAAACCAAAATCTTGAGATACTGTTATTTTTTCAAAACCATAATATTCACACACATGTCATCTTACTTTCCCCTGTTGTTCTTCAGAAAAAGAGAGCTAGTGTAGATAACTAAATCCCACACACCATACCTAATCCTACATTTAACAGATAGTTTTAACTCTCTTGGCCTTTATAATGGTTCTTAACATTTTAAAGGTTTAGTGTTTTGTTTTCCTTTTAGTGATAAGTGGTAGTGAGTAATGAAATGGCCAAAAGCCAACAGGCAAGAGAGAGAAGGAGAAAGACATTTGGCAACCAGCCTTGAGAGTTTTCTGGGTCTGGGTGAAGTGTTTCTGTCCACACCAAAGAAGATTTTGTTTCTCTCTTTACTGAGATGAAGCTATGTACGGAACTGAGAACGGAAGCTCTTGTTTGGTTAGTTCTCTGATAATTAAATGCCCAGCATTAGTTAGGTTGACGTGGGGGCTCTGAAGATTATTTTACCATGCTACTGTTTTCTTTTTTTTTTTTTAATAATTTTATTTATTTATTTTTTCCCCAAAGCCCCGGTAGATAGTTGTATGTCATAGTTGCACATCCTTCTAGTTGCTGTATGTGGGACGCGGCCTCAGCATGGCTGGAGAAGCCGTGCGTTGGTGCGCACCCGGGATCTGAACCCGGGCTGCCAGCAGCGGAGCGCGCGCACTTAACCGCTAAGCCACAGGGCCGGCCCACCATGCTACTGTTTTCTGTAGCAAGTCGCTGAGCCTAAGCTAACCATTTTAGATTCTGACTACAATTACAACCTAGTTTGATTGACTCAGTAGAGTTATAAAAAGGCAAATGGATCTCAATTTACAATCCAAATTTTAACCTAAAAAGAATCTACATGATGCCAAATAACCCATTTAACTGAATTTTTCACTTTTCAGCCAAACTTCAGCCTTGTTCATGTCACTCTGGTTTCTCATTTAATACTTGCCATTTACATGCTGTCTGATTTTCTTTCACCTGAGTTTTCCTGGGCTTGTTTTCCATCCTCCAAGTTGGTTCTCTAGTCACCAAGTCCTACTAGAGCTTCATCTCAATATTCTTGTTTTTATTAGTGCCATAAAAAGTTCTCTCCAAATCCAAGACCAGAGGAGAGTCGATGAATGTGTAATTCAGTGTTAGGTGGCATGTCACTTTATACCACATGTGTTGGTTCAGTGACTTGCTGGTCTCCAAAAGAACAAATCTGGTCTTGAGATGCACTGAGATGCACTGAGAAAGTCAGTCAAAATATGGGTCATGATCAGTTCACCTCAGCATGCACCTGCTCGCTCACAGAATACCTACCTTTTCCCCATCTGTGCACATCCAATAGCTTGCTTCTTTGCCTCATCTTTCAATATGAAACAAATGATCCTGAAGCACCACTCCTCCATTTCCGCCTCTGTCCCCTTCTTCCTGTTCCTCAGGCCTCAGGCAAACGCCTGTCATTTCCTTGCTACCAGTTCCACGTGTTTTCTATGCGACCTTTCTGGCCATTGCCCTAAATGATCCCTTATGTATTTAGTGATTTGCATAAAACATTTCTTTCATGGCTGTGACATTAGCCTTTCATTTTTTCATTTCATATCAAGAGATATGGGGTTTGAGCTTTTTTTGGGGGGTGGGTAGAGAATCTGGACTTTTTTTTTTGGATGGTTTTAGATGCTCTCCTGCTTTCAATTGCATTTCTTATATGTGAATGGCAGGTTTGTAGTGAAACCCCAAACAACTCTACCCTAAAATCTAGGATGTCTCCTGTAAATGTTAATAATCAACAATAACAATGACCCAAAAAATGGCCCCAAGAGATTACTGGTTAAATTCTTTGTATAGTGAATTGTGCTAAACTGACCACATTGAAGACTGAAATGCTCTATTTATCCACAGAACAGATACAGCCCGGGAAACGCCAATGTAATGTGCCAATATGCCTAAACCCTGACTTGGAGGGACAGCCGTTGAGAATGAGAGGTTAGTTGAGTCACAGAATCTCAGACTGTAAGAGCTGAAAGAAACTGTATATGTCAATCATCTAGTCATTCGGCAGCTGCTGAAGTCTCTTCTTTAGCAGCTCCACGAAGTGGATCCACCCTTTACTCCAACACTGTCAGGGACTGGGAATGCATGACATCTCATCTTTGAACATGACCAACAGAAAGTTCCTCCTTATAGTGACTTTCTAACCCTTGGGGCCACACAAAACAAGTCTAGTCTCTCTCACGTAATTTTTCGGACCTTTGAAAATAGCCACCCATTGCTTATTCCCTCAATCTTTTCTACACCACACATCCCTGGTCTTTGGTATTCCTCCTAATATGTATCAGTTTTCCATATCCTCTTGTATCTACTTCTCTGAGCATGGTCCAGCTTTTCTGTGTTCCTTCTAGGATGCTGAGATCATAGAGGAATAGCTTCTTTTCAGCTGTCTGAAATTGCACAAAATATACACTTGACTTTATGCTGCTAATAGGAGCAAACTGAGAATAAATCTATGCTAAGATCATCAGCATATGTATTTTCAAAATTCATCTCATGGCTAGTTAATCATTACTTTTGTTCTTTTTTTTTTTAAATTTAGAAAGCAGGTTAACCTATCATTTGTAAAAAACAAAAAACCAAAAATGAATTATGACGACCACATCTCTTAGCTAGTCCCTTAAATCAAGCAGACCTATTATTCTGGATAATATCACTCTTCTAATTTTCCTTAGGAATGAGGAGATATTTATCTCCAGCTTTTGCTAACATTTGTTTGGCAATGAGTAGCAGTTTTAGCCCCTGTTTCCAGTGAAATGAGACTTCTCATTTATGGGCCTAGGAAAAGTTTTTATGAGCGGAAGTCAGGGTGGTTGAACAAACTCTGGTGCTTGTCCATGATCTAGTGACTCCATTAGTAGCAGAAAAAATGGAATGAAGTAATGGGAACAGAGGCAGAAAGTGAGTCTCTTTCATGGTAAACCAGAGTCCACTGATGCAGCTATGGCAATGATGTGTGCATGCATGCTTCGAGACAAACTGACACTTGACATTTTTTCCTATCTCCAAGATTCCAAAGGGCTTTTGTCAAAATCTCCAGCTTTAAAGTTGGGCTTAAGAGGAGGTCCCCTCTTTTATTCAAGTTTCTAAGAACTTTCTATTTTTGTTCCTAGTTCCAAATAGAGTGCACTTTGGGTATTCAGGAGGGGAATCAGGAGTGGTGGCATCTGAAGTGTTGCCAACAACTGGGGGATAACGAGACTGCTTTTAATATTGCAGACCTAGTTGTGACTCAGCTATAACAAAAGGTAGCTGAGGTCTACGGCTTCTTTTTTGCATTTCCCACCTTCTCCTTGTACATTACTCTTTGCTCCCACATCATTAGCAGTATTCAGAAATTCACTGATTCAGCTAATGTTGCAATTTGGGGGCCAAAGCCCAATAACTGAACTTATCTGCTTTTATAGATGACTGCCATAAATATTGCATCACACATCCTGTGTTGTCAGACGGACAAACAACTTCACAATGCTATTGTCAAAAATACCGTTCCTTGGCATTTGTATTGGGTAATGATTGGCTTGAAACCACCCAAATGACTTTGATTCCCCCCCTTTTCTTGACTTGTGATTTCTATATAATAGTAATAGGCAATAATCTTCTGAAAGCCTTGACTCAGAGTTTTTAAAAAAAAAATCAATTTCTTATGTTTCTAGTAAGACTATGTATATATAACTATATATCTTATGAGCTGAATTTTTCCACTTTTAGCATAGGCATTTTCGCGTCTAGTAGACATAGTCTGTCAACTTTCAAGAAATGTGCAGTACTGGATTTAAACTTTCTGTGTTTTGGTTTCTTGAAGCAACTTCAAGCTGTTTACCTTACTGTTTAATAATCAATCATGTCTTTTTTTATCTTGGCCTGTTCTTGCCTTTTCTATTATTAATCAATTCATATTTATGTTTGTAATAAATACTGTTTCTTCCACTAAAAGCAACATCTTTATGAAACAATTGGAGATCTTTGTTAATGATATACTTGGGTACACTTAGGAAAGAGTGTTATCTCAGAGATAGCTGATAAATACAGTAGTAAAATGTGGATTCCCATTTGGGATCTTCGGAAGTGACTTAACGATCTTTCCAGAAACTTTTCTTTGCCGTTGGGTCTGCAGGTCTCCTGCTCCTCATAAACACATTTTATAGCCTTTGATCAGGCAAGAGAATCTGTATAGTGTGGAAGCATCTTGACTCTTCAAAGCCTTCAATACCATTTTTTTCTCCCTCAGATTGAAACACATTGCCCACTTGGTTAGGTTTCTAAAATTTTTGTGTTGATTTCTTTAGAAACCAATTCTCTGAATCATTATCTTTCTCCTATTTAAGTAAAGATCATACAGGTTTTTGGTTTGTTTTTCAGCATCAAGTTACCTTGAGAAGCAACAAATTCGTGAATGACCATTGGGTTTTCCTGCCTTCTTTCCTGTTTGAAGAATTCAGAGTCACAGTTATTACTTTGTAGAAAATGGCATTATTCTGGATTGTCACTTTGGGATTCTTCTTGGAGTGCCTCATTCCCATAGTCCCCGGAGAATCTGTCCAGCACTGGTGGTTTTCTTGATGGAGAACAGTCTCCTGGCTCTCCAGATTTACTCATCACTAGAACATGTTGCCCAGATTCCTACCTCAGATTTCTTTGAAGGCATCAATACCCAAAGTTTTAAACTCGGTAATATTGATTGGCTGAAGTCACTGGATGGTTCCTTCAAAACACTTGATATTTCATTCATAAATGTTTCAGTTTGAAAAAATGAAGTCTTTTGCTTTGGAGCTTATGATATTAATTTCCAAAGTAGAAAACTGTCTTGATATTTCTTAGCTCAAACTTCTCCCCTTGCTTAGGTGTGTGGAGTTCTGGGATCTTATACCCTTCCCAAATTAGCAACATTTTAGTGTTGGCCTGCATCATTTATTTTAGAAACATAGCATCATATAGGCAGCTTCCATTTATGCTAGCAAATAAGGGTTGTGACTCATTTAAGGGTACCTTTGAATAGATTTCCCCTTTTTTTCATCTTTATCCTAGTACCCTGTTGGCACACCTGAACTCTCTCTGATTTTTTCAAAGTCAAATAGCAAACGGAGACATGGAAGTCTAGCTCTTAAAATCATACAAATAGAAACAAATCACAATCTTTTGTGAATTCATTTTACTCTTGAGGGTTTTTCACAATGCAGTTGGGTTGTCCATGTCACATCCCTGTGAATGTGATCTTTGGAGGATTTACAAGAGGAGAATGGGGCTTTTCCTGGCCCCTAGAAACAGATATTTACCAGTTGTCTCTTGGCTGTTTACCCAGGCGCCACTAAATCCAGCCTGCTGTCGGCACCCAGCATCGTCAGTATGTTTGTGCCAGCACCCGAAGAATTCACAGATGAGCAGCCGACAGTGATGACAGACAAGTAAGCTTGCACAGTTATTTTCTTCACTTTGTTTACAGATTTTGAGGGTTTTCTCACCGTGGTTGTGAGAAAGCATCAGAGGAGACATGCTATGCTTTAAGTCATAATTTGTTCTTCAAATGGCTGTAGCCAGTATGCATTTGTTATTTTAGCAACGCAGTATTGTATGGGCAGCTTCCATTTACGCCAAGGCATTTTTCTAATTTGGACGAATGCAAATAATATCCTCTTACTGATTATTCCTAGCATTAATTTCACATGAATAAAATACCTCAACCAGAAGCTTCAAATTGTTAGAATGGAACTAAGCTTGAAACTTGGTTCTTATTCCCTTCCTGCCAACAGAATCTGTTCTCTGAATCTCAAACTGGTTATGTCACCTCTTGGTTTGTCAGCCTTCAATATCCCCAGATTTCTTATAGGATAAAGTCCAAATGCCTTAGCTTAGTATAAAAGGCCATTTAGATTGTGAAGGTATGGCCTTAGTACTCCTTACCAGGAACTCTTCCCCCAGCCCCTCACCTTCTCCAGAGCATGCTCGGGGTGTTTGCTCCTTTGTGATTTCGTAGGCGCTCTTCTCTCTGTACTTTCTCTGCCTGGTGAACTTCTATTCATAGTTCAAGACCTAGCTTAAGGCAAAGTTTCCATAATTCCACAAGGCTGAATTAGTCATGCCATTCTTCAAGTTTCCATAGTATTTGATACATCTTTCTATTCTACCACTTTTATCACATTGCATATTAATTGTGTAGTTGTTTATATACATGTTCTGTAAACAGATTGTGAACTCCTTAGGGACTAGGACCCTTTCTTCTGTATTTTATACTTTAAGCTCCCTATACATTGCCTGGCACATAAATTCTTATTCAGTGAGTATGATAAAAAATAAGACTTGTAGGATTGCAAGTTTGGAGAGATTCTCTTGGGCCAGGGAGGCTTCCTGGTAAAGGTGACCCAAGTGACAAATTGGGTAGGCTTGTGATAAAAGCAGAGGAGGCTAAGGTGGAAGGGGCTGGTGTGAAGATCCAGGCAGCTGGCCACTGTTGACGGTCATTGCTGAAGAAGTGAAGGTGCTTGTCTTGAATAGCTGCATTGGAATATCCACATGGGGAGCACCTAGTTGCTTCTGGAGGGCTCTTCTTGGCTCCTCCTTCGGTATAATTTCCCCATTTTGTGTCCTCCTTCAAGTCTCAATCTTCCCCAGTTGTCTTCCTGGTTGCCTTTGTGTGCACTCCATTTCTCTTCTTTTTTAGTTACAAATATGAATCCTATATTTTTAAAAAGTCAATTTATAAGGAAATATAAGTTGAACCTACATTAGATACTACAAAGAGAAATAAGTTGTAAGTACTTAAGAGCAGGTGCCATTGTTTTTACATGTTACGCTCAGTAGGCGTGGTGAGTTCATGAATCTCATCTGAGTGGTAGAGAAGAGACTGTGATCCAGACTCCCCAGGCTTTCTAGAGTGTTCTATTGACTTGACTACCCTGCCTCTCACCCACAACTAGGACATTTTTTAATATGAAAGCTTAGGAAAGCTTCCATTTGTGTCTGGGCATTTTTCACTTTTAATTTCAACAAATGAAAAAAGTATCTCGTTACTGAAATCCCTAGCAATTATTTCACATGCATAAAATCCCTCGACCAGAAGCTTCAAGCTGTTAGTCCAGTTGGTGCTCATTTTAAAAAGGAGCAATGATTCATGTACAGGCCAGATGATTGTGAGGTGAAAGAAAGTTTCAGTGAACCTTCCTGATCTCTGCCGTATGTGCTGTTTCTGTGTCTGTGGTGAGGCTGGCCTTGGAGTCTCCTATTTATTGTCAGAGTGATTCCACCGACCTCCTTTTGGGACTTTCCAAGACTCACCAGAAATGGCTATATGTAGTTTGTTATATCTGGAAACGTTGGCTTTCATGTAAAGCATTCTTCTGTTTTCTTTGCAGATGCCATGACTGTGGGGCCATTCTTGAAGAATATGATGAGGAAACCCTTGGGCTGGCCATTGTGGTCCTCTCCACATTCATTCACTTAAGCCCAGACTTGGCAGCCCCACTATTGCTGGATATCATGCAGTCTGTGGGAAGGTGAATGTCGGCTTCTGTTTTGTTTGGTAGGAAGGGGGCTTATTCAATTTATATCTTGAAATAAAAACTACCAGATCAAAAGTAAAACATTCAGTAAACTTATAAATGCTTTATATTTCTGAGATCAGCTCAGACTAATTTTAAAAAAATGAATGGACCTAACTTTTGATTGAATTACCCAGTTGTGTAGGGTTACGAGTCACAGTGTCAGAGTGAAGCTAGAGGAGATAACACTAAGAAAACTCTACTGTTTGTTGTTCTCTATTACTATATGAACTAATGTATGTAACCATGCTCAGAACTGTGCATAGGTCATAGTAAACACTTTATTATTATTATTATTCTCTCCCTTTACCTGCTTTAAGATGGCTTCTCTAGGCATTTTGTAATCTCGGGTGGCTCACTTAATTACGCAACTTGGGGCATTGACATGTGATGGGATAAATGGAAGTACAGCAGTTTCACACTTCTGACTCAGAGAAAGGAAGGATGCACACATTTTGGGAACAGGGCCTTCAGCCTAACTGAGGGAAGATTAAACTTAGCTGCTTTGAGAATTTTCATGTTAAGAACATTCCATTTAGTAGACAGGACATTAGAAGAAAAGTGATGTATTTCATGGATATAAGTAAAGTTCAAATTCAGTAATAAATTGTAGTCCTCGCATGCACAACTTATAGGAGAGGACTGAATTAAATTCCACGTGAATGTACTATTTCCAGTCTGTGCTAGCACAGAGCCAGGTGCTTTAGGCTGTGGGCATTAGACCTAGCCTTGCCCTCAAGTGCTTGGTGGCTTAGTTGTTGAAGAGGACAGTGATGCGTCGAATAACTGAGTAGCCATACAAGACAGGACATGATTAAGAGCTGTAATGAGTGGTATGAGTGGTAAGTACTATAGAAGTTCAGGATGGAAATGATTTCTTAGGGAAAGTCTCTATGGAGCAGGTAGGGATAAAACTGAATTCTGCAAATTCCTGGTATTTGAGGGAGAGAAAGAGAATGAATCTTAATAGAGCTAAAATTTAATCTTTTTTCTTTTTAATGAAGAAATGCTGATTTCAAGTTAAAGACAAACAGGAAAGCATTAAAACCCCCTTCATTCCAAAAGTATATGACTCCCTTATCCCCCTTCCCCCAATTTTTCTGTAGTATCCTTAGGAGTGCATATTCTTAGGAATATATAGTCAGAGATAGTATAACTGTTCCACCTCTAATACTCAGAAATAGCCAATGTGCAAAGTAAATGATGAATACGGAGAGATGGAGAGATAAAAAAAGATGAATTATTTCATTTAAGCCCTTAATTTTAACCTAATCGTAATAATTGTGGAATAAATGTTGTACCAGCTCACAGCAATATTTGTGGAATTGAGAGTTTTTATTAATGCAAGGTCACAATTCCTACTATTAATACTTTTCACTTTTAGAACAGATAGGTGTATTGCTCTCTGTTACCATCTCCTTGAAATAGCTGATCTAAGTTATAATAGATACATAGAGGGGTTTTATTTTGTTTTGGTTTGTTTTAACGTAAGTGAGGATAAACCATTTTCAAACACTGCCAACTGTTAGGATGGAAACGCATGAACTTTGAAGAAAAGCAAAGGAAAGACAGATACATTGTTACACACTTACATATACATGTATTTAAATCTCTACCTCCTTTGGGTAGACTAGCAAGAGACAGAGAGAGCATTAAAGCCACAATTCTCAGCAACCTAAGCCTAATCACAAAACTACCAAGGAAACAGATTTAGCAGTCACCTGATGCAGGGCTTCTTGCATGCCTCAATTCCAGATGAGGTAATGTGAATTTATGAACACTTAGTTTATTTATGCTAGTCCCACAGGAACTATTTCCAGAGGGTTCTAAGAGAACATAAGCTCAGCATGAGCCTTTCATTTATCACTCAAGACTTGCCACGTGATTTTGTATCTTGCTCTCTACTTAGATCCCTCTTGAAATTTAGCCACCCCTTTTTCTGGATACAGCCTTCAAGATCACATTTGCTGCACCCTTAGTTACTGTTTATTTGCCAGTGCCTATCTGTTCATTGTAGTGTCATCAGCATGCGAAGGCCCATAACCAAAGCAACGGGGAATGGTGTCTGGTGTTAGTAGTTGCTGGACCCTGTATTCCCCTCCAGATGTGTTCTTGGCTCAGCTTATTCTTGTGGTCTTGAGTAGATAAATTTGTAGCATTCTCCATCTTTGTTTCTTCAATATCTTACTGATCAAGACATGTTTTTCTAAACCTACCAATTTAGTACATTCTCTTTCTATACATACGGAATATTCCCATGAGTACAGACCGTACAATTATACTTTTCAAAAATTACATGTTATATATTGATTACTTAACCTAATATATTTCTCTTCTTAGTATGTCATTTCAATCCAACAATTAGCTGACAAATACTCCCATTACCTATTTTACTATCTTATAGAGACTTTTACAATTTGTAGTTTATTTGTGGTTGGGTTTCAGAGGTCGTACATACGGAAATAAATTTTGAGTTGAGTTAATCTGGAGATGGATGGGTCAAATGCTGTTCTGTTATCTGTCTAACGTGGCTGCAGAGGCCATTTTGTAGATTGGCTGGGTGATATTAAACCAACTTAACTGTATGCATCTCTGTGGAAATACCTGATTTGATTCAGAAAGCAGGTCTCAGGAACTCAGTTAAGTTGAACCCTGGAGACTGACCACTGAGTGGGCCCTCTGTCCCTGGTCACGGGAATTGTCAACGGTTTTACATGTCTCCCCATCTAAACCAGACCCACAACAGGTCCTACCGCAGTACTCATGCATTTCATCATGAAAACCTAGGATATTCATGTGACTCTGTTTACTTTATTTCCTAGATTGGCATCCAGCACTACTTTTTCTAATCAAGCAGAAAGGTAAGGTCCTAAAATGAGCCCAAATCTCACTTTCTTTTTGTCCCCTGTACATGTTCATCCTGTCTCTAAAACACCAGAGTGTACACCATGGAAGAAATATTGTTAGGTTCAGTTGCAGCTCCAGAGAGGACATGTTCATTTTCTCTGCACTCACTCATTCACACATTCGCTCATTTTAGTCAACAAATATTTTTAAGCCCATTCTGTACCAGGCAATATGCTAGATACTTAGGTTTCAATTGGGGAAAAAACTGACATGATTCCTGCCCTCATGGGGCTTACAGTCCATCTGGTAGGAAAACATGAATAAAATATTTGCACAAGTTTATAACTGTAAACAGTGCTAAGTGCTATGAACAAAAAGTATAGTGAGACTTGTATAACATTCAACAAGTATTTATGGAGTGACCACTATATCTTATTTTGTGAAGTGTTCAATCTTTCGCACATTTTTAACTGGGTTGTTGTCTTTTTATTATTGAGTTGTAGGACTTCTTTAGTATATATCCTGAATACCAGTCCTTTATTAAATGTTTAGAGAATATTTTCACCCAGTCTGGGGCTTGGCTATTCCTTTTCTTAATGGTATATTTTGATGAGTTTTTAATTTAGATGATGTCTAGTGTTTTAAAAATTTACAACAATTTATGATTATTGTTTTCTGTTGTTTGTCTGAGGGACCTTTGCCTATCCTCAAATCAAGAAAATATCCTCCAGTGTTTTCCTCTAAAAGCTTTATGGTTTTAGCATTTATATGCTCCATCTCAAATTAATTTTTATGTATGGTGTGAGGTAGAGGTTGATATTTTTATCCATGTAGATATTTAGTTATTTCAACATTAAAAAAAGTGACTTTCTCTTTCCCCATTGGATCACTTTGGTGTCTGTTAAAATCAAATAACCATATTAGGGCCGATCTATTTCCAGGCTTTCTATCCTGTTCCATTGATCTATATGTTAATCCTTAAGCTGGTACCACGCTGTCTTGATTACTGTAGCTGTATAATAAGTCTTGGAAGTCAGATGTGAATCCTCCAGCTTTGGTCATCTTTTTCAAGAAGATTGATTTGGATATTCTAGATTCTTCACATTTCCACATAAATTTTAGAATAAGCTTCTCAATTTTGGGGGAAAAAAGCCTGCTTGGATTGCAACTGTAAATCAATTTGAGGATAACTGACATCATAAAAATATTGAGTCTTTCAATTCATAAACATAGTATATATTCTTATTTCATTTCGTGTTTTTTGTTTCTCTCAGCAATGTTTTGTGGTTTTCAGTTTAGAGGTCTTGTACATCGTTTGTTAAATTTATTCCCCAGGATTTTGTTTTTTTAATGCCAGTGTGATGGAATTTTAAAAAATTTCATTTTCCAACTTTTTGCTGCTGGTATATAAACATACAATCAATTTTTTTTTTTTTTTGATTCTTTTTTTTCTTTCTTTTCTTTTTTTGTGAGGAAGATTAGCCTTGAGTTAACATCTGTTGCCAATCCTCCTCTTTCTGCTGAGGGAGACTGGCCCTGGGCTAACATCTGTGCCCATCTTCCTCTACTTTATATGTGGGACACCTGCCACAGCATGGCTTGATAAGTGGTGCGTTAGGTCTGTGCCGGGGATCCGAACCTGTGAACCCTGGGCCGCAGAAGCGGAGTGCATGAACTTAACCACTAGGCCCCGGGGCCAGCCCCTACAATCGATTTTTTCTATTAACATTATTGTAAAGTAATGTAATAAGCTAAGTTGTCATAGTTGCTTTTTAGATTTCTTAGAATCTAAAAGCATTTTGTATGTAAAAAATCATATCATCTGTAAATAGTGACAGTTTCACTTCTCTCTTTCTGATTTTTATTTTTTATTGCCCTATTGCAATGGCTAGGACCTCCAGTACCATAATAAAGAAGTGAGTGAGCATTCTTGCCTTGTTCCTGCTTTTACAGGAAAAGCATTTAATATCTCACCATTAATTATGTTTGCTATAGGTTTTCACAGATGCCCTTTACCAGACTGAGGATGTTTCCTTCTACTTCTAGTTTGCTGAGAGTTTTTATCATGAGTGTTTCTATGTTGAATTTTGTCAAATGTATTTTCTATATCTATGGAAATAACCGTATGGTTTTTGCCCTTTATTCTTTAATATATTGAATTGCATTGATTTTTTTTTTTTAATATTAAGTCATTCTTACATTCCTAGGACAAACCCTATTTGGTCATGGCCCATCATCCTTTTTATCTATAGCTGAATTCATTGTCCATGAGGACTGACTATTGGTCTTTTTTCTTTTCATTTCTTTTTTGTTCCTTGTTCTTGTCTATTTGTAATGACTTGATCTGATTTTAGTTTTAGTGCTACACTAGCCTCATAAAATAAGTTGGGAAGGGTTCCCTCCTTCCCTAATTTTTGAAAGAGTTTGTGTAAGTTTGGTGTCATTTCTTCCTGGAGAGCATTTTTGCCCCACAAGTTTGAACCAGCATTTCGAGGTAGACATGGCATAATGAAACAGTTTAGGTAAGAGAGAGTTTTTACCAGTTATCCATTTGGGCTCTTAGATTTCCTGTTTCTTCCTTCTGGTAACTTACTCCCTAATCACCTCCAGGAAGACCCTTTCTGATACTTTGGTCTAAGGGGCAGGGCCACATAGTCATCTCTTGGCTCCCTCTCTTGACATGTAGGGGGTCGGGTACAGAGGGTAAAGGGGCAGACTGCACATATCAAAGTCCTGTGCTTTTTACAAGTACAGCTCAGATGCCCCAAGAAAACTTCCCAGATCTCCCAATAGGAATGAACATCTCCCTCCCTGCATTTTTCCTCAGAGCACCTCTCTCTCTTCGCCAGTGACACTTTCTGGAAGGATCTTGCTGATGATCCTCATCCTGGGGTCTAGCCCTGACTCTGCCACTCTCCGGACTTGTGGCCTTTGCAGGTCACCTTTTCTCTCTGGGGCTGGGAACCCTCATCTGTACACTGGGGCGGCTGGATTAGTCAGGGGTCCACTCTGACGCTTCCTGCTTCTCTTTCCAAGAACGTACTGTTAACAGGGATTCCGTGTGACTAGAGTATTTCATGTCCCTGATGAAAATGTCAATGAGGTATTCCCCAGGAGGGCTGGCGTGTACACGCCCGAACGCTAAGTGAACAGGTAAATAAATACCTACGCTCGCGCAGCTGCTCCACGACTCCTTGTCTCCTCCCTCCCAGCATGATGGTGCCCGGCAACGCCGCGGGGGTGGCCAAGCAGTTCCTGCGCTGCATCTTCCACCAGCTGGCCCCCAACGGCATCCTCCCGCAGCTGTTCCAGAGCGCCATCAAAGGTGAGTCGCCCGCGGAGCCCCCGGGCGCCCCCCGCGCGGCGCGGCGGCGAAGCCTGAACGCCGCTAAATCCCACTGTGACTTTCCAGATGGCACTTTTTTACGGACGCTGGCCACGTCCCTGATGGACTTCAACGAGCTGAGCTCCATCGCCGCTCTCAGTCAGCTCCTGGAGGTAGGTGTGCTCTGATGACGCTCTAAGCGCCCCCCGAAATCGCTGCTGACGAAGACAGCCCAAGTCATTTACTGTAAACATTCAAAATAATTTAAAATGTCATTAAATTTTAAATAACTTGGATTTAAAAAATTCATTAAAAAAATAAAAATTGCCAAGGCCTAGAAAAGCGTCAGTGGGACACTGCTGTTTTGTGTGGATTTACTATTTATTTAAAGCTTCCGGACACCCTCAGCTACAGGGCGGACGCCAGCCGTTGAGACTCTCCTCCACAGAACTCTCCCGCTTTCGAAATGCGTGGTGGGTAGAACAGGTGCACTGTATCGCGAGACTTGCAATCAAGGCTCAGCCTCGCTGCTTATTTTTGTATCGTGAGATTTGGATGGACGTCCTGCTTATTTGCTGTATCGCGAGGCTTAGAGTCAATTCTCAGGGTCACTGCTTATTGATTGTATCGCGAGACTTGGATTCGTGTCTTGAGTCCTCTGCTTATTAGCTGCTTCAATTAGCTTAGAGGGTTGGCAGGTTGATGTGGGGCGTTTGCTGTGCCTGTGGTCTGTCCTCAGTCTTTGGCCAGCAGAGTTTCCAACAAGTGTTGTTCATTGTGTATTCTTAGCCCCTAACCACACAAATCGTAGATCCTTAAAAGATGTCTCTTATTTCTTGCTCACATGTCATCTTCTCTCACTGAGTCAAAGATCCTCATTTTTCCCCCTAAGTTTGTCTGAATTTGTCGATTTTTTTCCGTACTCCTCCTGCCGATTACAATGATTATCCTGTATAGTAGGCACACCACACACATTTATAGCGTGAATATATGATTTTGAAAACTGATCTTCAGCAAATAGCTACATGAATTCCCACGCTGTTTCAGCAGTTGATTGCCTATGCTTTTGTGTTTTTAGGGTCTAAATAACAAAAAGAATTTACCAGCAGGGGGTGCTATGATACGCTGTTTGGAAAACATTGCCACCTTCATGGAAGCTCTGCCCATGGATTCTCCTAGTAGCCTCTGGACCACAATCAGCAACCAGTTTCAGACATTTTTTGTCAAGCTTCCTTCTGTTTTGCCCCTGAAGGTAAGCCGAGCCCAAGATTTCATTTTAAATTACTTTCTTACCGTTTGCAGACCATCTGCTTGTAGAGAAGCAGGATCTTGGGTGACTTAATGTTTCATACAGGGCTGTAAGAAATCTTTGTTAGCCATGGAATGGAGAGTATTATTTAGGTCGTTTTCTCCAAATGTTACAGAATGACAGCAGTATTAAGTGGGCATTTTGACTTAGTGATTTCATGTTTCCTATTGATTAAACAAAAGATCAGGAAGACATTAGTAGATTGTGTTTATCTAGAAATTTTTCTCAAGTGGATATTAAATAAATACATAAATAAATGAATAGTTTTGTCTAAAAGGAGACCAGACATATGATGTATAATGTAAAGCTTCAATTTTAGAGAGTTGTCTAAAGGGAAGTGATTGCTTGTGTGTTCTTGTATAAAGTACTTACAAGACCAAGATAATAGTTCTGTTTGATTGCTTTACCCTCTCTTACCCTCCATACCACCCTCCAAGAATATACACACAGTTACGTAGCTGGAAATCTGGTAACCTAAGGAACATTTTCAGCATGAGTCCATTAAATGTGAAAACAGAATCCTATACCATTAAAGCTGGAAGAGACCTATAAAAACCATCCTTTCCAATGCCCACAGTTTCCAGATAGAGGACTGCAAATGCAGAGAGGTTGTGGCAGTGTGAGGATTCGACTCAAGTCTTCTGACTCCCAGTCCAGTGTCCTTTCCACTAACAGACTCCTAGAGTCCTTCTAAAGCAGTGTTAAATGGAAGGCACTCAGGTCTCTATAGCAGGGACAAAGGAGATGGCTGGTAGTGGCCATTGCTATGTCTTTGAACCTTATTTGCTCCACAACTTTTTGTGCTTTATGCAGATTACAGATAGAAATATTCAACTTGCAAAAAAATGAATCACTTGTTGATCTGACAAGTGAAGTTCCATGTTGGCAGCACCACTTCTCAAATGAGTATTACATGTACATAAAGTATTTTATAAAGACCAACCACCTCTGATAATACCTTTTCCCAAATGAGCGGATTTGGAAAATATGACCTCCAAATAGGATCTGTACTGATGATAATTCAGGGACCCTTAGCTTGAGGTCTGCTGCTTTCTTTGAGTTTGAAGTTACTGTGAGAAGCAGGAATGCTGAGATCTTGACCATCTCTCACATCCTATCCTTGTCTACCCACAAATCTAAAGTAGCTGAATAAATCCAAGCAAAAAGGATAAGCACTTTGAAACCATGTATGTATATAGCTACTGTACACGCGTAGGAAATCAAGTGCACGCGTTTTAACATGGCCTCGTGGAACCTCCCTGGGACCAGAGAGCCATTCAGGGCCATTCATTGCTTAAGAGCCATCACTCTAAGAGAAGGGGTGGGGCAGGCATGGCAAATTCAAATGCCTATAGGTTGATCCTATAGTCAAAATACTTAACTTGAACACTGACCAGTTGGAAGTGTTGACAGCCGTAACCAACTGGTAAGCCTAATTTTTGACAATCAGCCCTGCCTATAGGGACCCTGATTGCAAGGTTAGTGAGTGGAGTAGAGTGAGTTAAGAAAATAGTGAGAATTGAGACCCTTGAGAACTGGAAAGCACCAACCCCTTCTAATGGGGTCAGCTGCTACTCCATTCTAGCCAATTGTTATGTGGGAATGCAAGCCTCAGTTCTTGATCTTCTCATGTTTTTCAAGATGATATTTCCTGATTTTTAAAACACTATGGGGACCTGATGCGCAGCTGGTTTTCAGTCTCTGGTTTAAAGTAATGTAAATGTCACATCAACTCCTATGGGTGTTGAGCAGATAAAATAGACCAGTGGTTCCCTTAGAAAGTACTTGGGAAATACTTTCAGCATTTATATAAAAACCTGCCCTGCTAGATCAGATCTGGGCACTGCCTCTGATCATCTTCTGCTTTGTTTTTAATCTCTGGGAAAAATATTAAGCCATTGAAAAACCTTCTGTAGTTTATTCTTATCAGTTAAGAAAAGTGGATCTCAAACTTCATTGTGCATCAGTGTTCCTGAAGGACTTGTTAAAAAACAGATTCCTGGGCCTTATTCAGAGAGTTTCTGATTCAGTAGAGGTGCAGCCTGAGGATTTGCTTTCTAACAAGTTTCCAGGTAATAGAGGTGCTGCTGGTCCAGGCGTTATACTTGGAGAAACACTGGCTTAGTTTGTGCTATCTTAAAGAGGTTAATATTGTACACAGCTGCAGAGATTAAACTGTGACCTGCTATTGTGATATATTTACAATGTTAAATACTATCATTGTTTATTCTTCCTGTATCACTTTCCCCCAATCCCAGTACACTTGATTTAAAAAGTACATTTTGATGTGAAATCTTGCCAAAATACAACTCTAATAGATTTGTGAGGCATGATTTTCTCTTGTAGAAATTTTACTGCTTTTTCCCAGGGTTTTGTTATGTCTTTTAGTAGCAGAGAAAGGGCAGACAAAACAGGTTCTTGTTTGGACTAATAAGCCTAATGGTTTTAAATCAATCTAAATAGTTTTTTTCAATGTGGCCTTATACAAATTAGTGTACTTCTTTAGAGTTGGACACATTTAATATCTACCTATTCACCTATCTGCCAGTCTATCCACCCATCCATCCATCCATCCATGCATCCATCCATGCATCCATCCATGCATCCATCCATCCAGTTCTTTATCCAGCTCTCTGTCTGATTTAATTTTAGGGATATATTTTTGCAAAGTAGTTTAGGAGCTATGTTTAATTATTTAATTGTTTAACATCATTTAATTAATGGTTTAAGTAAAATTTTAGACCCAAGAATGATTTTTTTCAACATGAACATATGGCATGGAAAACTGTAAGGAGGAAGTTATATTTTAGACTTTTTTTTCCTAAAATAAATGCTTATAGGAAATATATGAAGCAAAAGATACATTAAGGATACTCACTTTTACTTTTTCGTATTTGTTCACAGTGTTCTTTAGATTCCAGTTTGAGAATTATGATTTGCCTCTTGAAGATACCCTCTACCAATGCCACAAGGGTATGTATATTTCAGAAAAATATAACCAATTGGTTATTCAGTTATTTTTTAACCTAAAAGACAAGCATGTAGCAATACTGAAAAAATAGTTACTGTATACTGAATGCTTCACTTTCAATCTCTTTGAAAGTGTCTAGTGTGAAGAGCTCTAATACATCACAGTATCATTTTTTTATAGTTGGTCCTCTTAGTCTTAGGCCATGTCCACCAGTCCATCCTCCATACTACAAACTAGGTGATCCTTCTAAACACAGATCTCATCGTATTGATTCCTTGCTTAAAAATCTTTGATAACTTCTCATTTTTTTAGCATAATGTCCAAATTCCTTAATGTGGCGTACAAGAAGGTACTTCATTAACTTGCCAGCCTATCTTTCCAGTCTAGTCTTTGGCTGTTTGTCTTATCCCCCATGCCTCCTGAGTTCTTTCAGAATCATCATCATCATCATCAAAACAATAGCCACTGCTTGTTGAGCACTTATCACATGGCAGGCATTGTGCCAACTGCTTTCCATGTATAATCTTATTTAATTTCATACTTCCTTGCCTTTGCTTAGGCCATTTCCTTTGCCCGAAATGTTTTATACCCTTGTCAGTGAGGTGAACTCCTTCTCCTTCTTCAAGATGAGGATTTGAATTCCATTCAAATAAAAAAATGCGCATATTCTTTTTGCAACTCTTCCTATATTGGATCCCACAATACTGGATGGAGCTCTCTATATTAGCGGTTATATTGTAGTGAGGTTTCCCCAGTGAGACTGTGAGCTTCATGAAGTCCAGCACTGTGTCTCATTCGCCTTTGTGTTCCTGGCTACATTTCTGGCCTGCATTATATGCAATAATGCAATCGTTTGTATTGCGATCGCTTGTAACTACTAGTTAATATACCAAGAAGGCACATCCTCTGTAACCTTTTACCTTGACTGTGCTTTCATAGAGTCATGTTTATGCTGGAAAGTTGCAAAGAGATCATTTGGTCTACTCTGCTCATTTACATATAAGGAAACAGGCTCAGAGAGATGAAGTGTCTTGGCCAAGGTCGCATAGCTGGTTAGTGGAAGACTTGAGACTTGAACCTAGGTCCTCTAATTCTAAGTTCCTTGATTTTTCTGTTGTACCGAATTGCTCCATCACCATACTGCTTTGCTAGATATAAGAGCAAGTTTCTATACAGGTTTGAAGTCAGGTTTCTCTTTTTGACCCATAAGGATGCATTGTATGTCAACTAGAGACATATTCCTGTCCTCACTCATCCATCATCAGTGTTTCAAGGCAGCAACATTTATACAGAGCAAAGAAGACTGAATCAACAGTAGCGTTTCAAAGAGTTTCTTTAAGATTTTCTATATGGAAAGCACTATATGGGTTTTGTGGGGAATACAAACAAATGAAAGCCATAATTCCTATCCTCAGGGACAACTAACATGTAATGAATTCATTTTTGTATCAGTAAGGAGAAAGGATCTCAAAAGTGCTCATATCCTTTGATTTAGTCATTCCTTTCCTGGGAATCTATTCTAAGGAAAAAAAAGAAAATGCAAATTTCATGCAAAAACATATTTAGTGGGATGTTATTTATAATAAAACATGACTTTTGTGGCTATTAAAATGGATGATTATGAATAAAATATTAAATAGCATTGGGAATTTCTTATGTTATTATTAACAAAATGAAATTAACAAAATGTAGGATTGTGTATGTAAGATTTCAACTAAGTAAACTGATGTGCAACAAAGAAGGGAAATATATCTAAATGTCATCACTAGTGGTGGGATTATGGATGACTTTTCTTTTCTTATCTGTACTTTCCTACAGATTCTGCGTTTGCACATCAAGCATGTATTACTTTTATAATCCAGACAGTTAAGCCTTTAGAGGTTGAGAAATTGTGGAAGTCATGGCATGGAAGTCTTTTGGAGCCCAATTAAAATCCTGTCTTCCCTACAGAGCAATTCTGCCTCTGGAGAATTGCCATGGAATTTGGGTTTGAATTCCATTTAATAGCTGTATGGCCTTAGACAAGTTACTTCCCTGTTTAACTGCCTCAGCTGCAGAACAGGGGTATCAAAGCTTCAGAGAGTTGTGATGCAGATCATAGCAACAGTGATGGAGGGCTTACTGTTGCCAAGTGCTTTAAATACATTATCTCCTTTAATTCTCACAACACTAATGAGGTGAAGGCTATTATTATCCTCATTGTAGAGAGGAGAGAACTAAGTCCAGAGAGGTTAAATCACTTGCTCAAGGTCACAGAGAGCTAGAGCTTGAAAACACTTGTGTGAGATTCTGTAGCTTGTGTCGTTATTATAGCATACTGTCTCCCCAGGATTGTTATAAGAAATTTGAATGAGATAAACTATATAAAAGCATCTAACTCTTCCTGATATTTAGTAGGTGCTCAATAAATGTTTCTAAATGACTTAAGAAAGTGTATGGATCTAAAACTGACCCTTTATTGGTGGGATTCAGATAGGGAAACCAAAACTGACAATGCCTTCGTGATTAACATTGGCAGGAAGCTGGGCATGATGAGTTTTATCTAAACTAATAGTGCATTGGTACTTACATGCAAAGGTGGTTTGTGCTACTTAACTGAGATGGTAGGCTTCTAGAGGAGCTGGATCCGATGAACCCATAGATGCCTAACGATTCTGAGAAATAGAGTGGAAGATCCTAATGCAAACCTCATGAAGTCTTGATTGCTGGAAGTGGACATGAGGATAGGGTTGGAGTTAAGTAGGTTTATAAATGATGCCACCTGGAAAAATGGATTTTTTTTTTTAGCAATAAAATGATTAATTCATGCTCTTTGAGCCATTGATTGAAGGTACAGTTCTGTTCTTGTTAGACCAATTGATTTTAATTGGTCCCAATCTCATTGCAGAGTTTGTTGGAACCATTTTCAAAACTGCTCAGCTTTGTAATTCAGAATGCCGTCTTCACTTTGGCCTACCTGGTGGAGGTGTGTGGCTTATGTTACCGAGCTTTCACTAAGGTAAGGTTGCATGTGTGTGTGTTCCTGGGAAACGAAAACTGGCAGAAACATATTCTTTCTAATCAGTATCAAATCCCTGTTAGGTTAATTGCTTCAATATAGTTAAAAATGAGTAATTCTAGGTGGCTGGCCCGGTGGTGCAAGCGGTTAAGTGCATGTGCTCCGCTGCGGTGGCCCGGGGTTCGCCGGTTCGGATCCCGGGCGCTCACCGATGCACCGCTTGTCAAGCCATGCTGTGGCGGCATCCCATATAAAGTAGAGGAAGATGGGCATGGATGTTAGCCCAGGGCCAGTCTTCCTCAGCAAAAAGAGGAGGATTGGCAGATGTTAGCTCAGGGCCGATCTTCCTCAAAAAAAAAAAAAAGAGTAATTATACTGAGGTCTATTAATTATCATTGGAAGGAAACACTTTACACACATACATATATAAACTATATCTTAAATATGCAAGTTTGGAGAATTGAGGGTCATATGGGTTAGAAGAGAAGAGGTGTTTTGAATGACATGAGATAATGGTCTAAATGACCTCTTAAAGTTGTTTTCAAGGTCACCATCCCGTGATTAGCTGGCAAGCCATCACTACGTATCATTTTTATACCCAAAGTAGAAAAATATCAGCTTGTCATTTGTAAAAGCCTGTGGAGAGCTCTTTAATTCTCATCATTTGTCTCCCCAGTTCTGAGTTCTTGGCCTCTGAGATTGTAATCTCATCTTTTGTCATCTTGCCTTAATAATGGTTTCTCTATTGCATTATCTTTAGTATCCCCTGCCCCACTACTGAGGGAGTGGAAAAGTACTGCTTGCCCATATAGCAGCCTTGTTGGAGCTGATAGACACTGTCCTAATGGAAATGCAGAAGGCAGGGCAAACTGGGAGCATTTCTGTCCTTAAGAACAATGTGCAAATGTTACTCGTCCATTTCCAAATTTTCCAAGATCATTTTCAATGAGGTCTCTGTTTCTGTAGTTCTCTCTTGAATATATGGAATACTCCTTTGTTCATGTTGTCCACTTCTATAAGCGCTTTATTTTCCTCATAAAAATCTAATTTTATATCAAGGCTTTCATTCTATTTGAAACACTCTTGTCTCCTTTCTTACCATCTTGTGTCTGTTCTGCCATGTTAAATGTTCCGTGATGATCTTCTCTTTAGTCTTTCTGATTGTAAGCTATTTATTACTCTGCCTGGAACAATATGTTTTCTAACTACCAAAATCATCAGCATTTTTTTCTACTTTCAAGTTCTTCCTGAAAAATAACTTATTCCTTTTTTCACTTAAAAAAATAGATCTGTAAGACAGAGCACCAAGTACAATGAAAAGATGTTCTATTTTTAAGAGTTACTTTATTTTTAAATTTTCTTTATGTTTGATTTGTTTAAATTATACATTTTTTAAGAGGAAGAACCGTAATGAGTTTGTACTTTCTATGTTGTACATTATAGTTATTAATTACAGGGGACCTTTCACTATTTTGAATTCAAGATATTCTTGGTTTTGAATATTTATTATACATTGTATCCCCTCATAATCTATCATAACTTCAGTGGCCTTTCACTTCCTGTTGTCATCTACCCTTCCTCATTTCCTCAACTCAAAATGGCTATTACTTGTAGAAAGCTTCAATCTAGGGTTTTCCCACCTTCTTCATAGATAATGAGAAACTATCAGAAATAGTGAAAGAAATAACAGTGTCTAATGGAGCCTTCTCCCTTATTTAATCAACAGAAAAGGCATGGTAAGGTAAGGGCTCTGGAGACTTCTCTTTCTGGCAACCTGGCGGTCCAGATAACCTGAAAACTGTCCCACTTACGACACTGGAAGTACTGGATGAAATGTAATAAACTCGATTTTAAATATGTAGCTGATTTTATAGGAATGAAAGGGGCAAGAATGGAGAGGGAATTGAGAACCAGAGTGGTAAGAATATAAGCCGATTTTGTAGCAGTCTTGGGGTGGAAGAGTTGCTCGTCTTGGTAACTTAGTGGTTTGTGTTTTGAAGACCACATAGAGAAAGGAGATGAGGCCTTGGGACTAATTCAGGCTGGGAGTTGGAGCTAAGTTGTCCCCAGGAGAAAGTCAGAACCCTTGAAAGGCTATACATTTGGTAAAAGGGTGATTTGGAAAGAATATATTCTTATATGGAGGTGACTAGGATCTGTGTGTGCCTGGGAACTCAAGAACAGATTTATAGTCTCCCTTGAGAATTAGTAAACATGAGCTTATCTTTGGACATGTTTAGAGTTTGAATTTATAATACCTGCATGCTCTGTGAACCCCTAAGCTGAAAAGTCAAGTATCATTGGGGCATAGCAAGTAATAGCATTGGAGTGTCTGGTAGAAGCAAGTTCAGAATCAATCTTCAAACCTCTCTGGAGGGATATGCCTTCAACCTAGGCCCAAGAGGATTCCCATAATTTACATCCGGATGACCATGAGCTCACAATCTAAAATTACAAAACATATGAAGAAATAATCCCCCATGAGCTAAATTAGCAGAGTCAACAAACAGCAAGATTATTCCCCCTAAGAACATCCAATATTAAAACTGTGACAGAGACTATAAAAACACACTTTAAATGATAAGCAAATAAAAGATGAATTAAAAACATGAGAAGAGTTCTAGTCACTTTCCAAAAAAAAAAAAAAAACAGATAAATTTGAACAAAGCAGAAATTCTAGAAATGAAATAATCACTGACATTAAAAACTCAATGAACAAGTTAAGCAGCAAATTAGACATAGCTAAAGAAGGAATTGGCGAAATGGAAAATAGATCTGAAGAAATTACGTAACATGCAGCAAAGAGAGATAAAGAGATGAAGAATATAAAGAGAAGATCTGGGGCCGGCCCCGTGGCTTAGCGGTTAAGTGTGCGCACTCCGCTACTGGCAGCCCAGGTTCAGATCCCGGGTGCGCACAGATGCACCACTTCTCCGGCCATGCTGAGGCTGTGTCCCACATGCAGCAACTAGAAGGATGTGCAACTATGACATACAACTATCTACTGGGGCTTTGGGGGAAAAGAAGGAGGAGGATTGGCAATAGATGTTAGCTCAGGGCCAGTCTTCCTCAGCAAAAAGAGGAGGATTAGCATGGATGTTAGCTCAGGGCTGATCTTCCTCACACAAAAAAATAATAATAAAATAAAATAAATAAAGAGAAGATCTAACATATCTAATAAATGTTTCAGAGAAGGGAAATACGCTTTTTATCAATTCTAGAATTGATGAAAGTCATTAATGCTCTGATTCAGGAAGCACAATGAGCCCTAAAAGTTTTACAAATAAACTAAAGTTTTACCTGCTCATGTCATAGTCTACATGAGTAGGTACCCCTTGGCAGAATAGCCAAGATAAATAAAATATTTTAAGGGCAACCAAGAGAAGACACTCTACAGATAGACTGACAACAAACTTCTCAACAGCACAGTGGAAGCCAGAAGATGATGGAAAAAAAAAAGTCTTTAAAATTATGAGAAAAAAATAACTGTCCACCTGGAATTCTCTACCAGCTAAGTTATCATTTAAGAGTTAAGGCTAAATAAATAAACTATTAGGCAAATAATAAATTTCCTAATAGATTCTTAACTGAAACAAGTACTGAAAGATATATTACAAGAAGAAAAAAACTGAACCAAGAAGGAAGGAGTGAAATGTATGAGGGAGCTCTTTGGTTATACTAATAAAATTACCAAAACTCTGGCAAGATTGATCAAGAGAAGCAGAGAAAAGGCACAGATAAAGAATATCAACAATGAAAAAGGGAACATAACTTTAGTATATTAGGGATTTAAAAATGAACAACTTTATGCCAGTAAATATGAAATCTTGGACAATAGGGACAATTTTCTAGAAAAATGTAATATGTAACAATCAGAAAAAAAGATGACTAGACTTAAATGATTAACAATGGAATCAGTAATTAAAACCATTCCAGTTTTAAAGACAACTTCTATTAGACATTTAAGGAACCGGTTTAACTCTACTTTATGCAAACTAATAACAAGAAATGGAAAAAAGGGAATGCTTCCCAACATACCAGTAGAATCTTGGTACCAACAGACAAGGACAGTGGGGGAAAGGAAAATTATAGGCCAATTATGCTTCAAAGATGCAAAAATTCTGAGTGAATAATAGCAAATTAATGCATTAAAAATAAAGCCTCATGACCCAGTGAGGATTTTCTTGAAATGTAAGAGTGATTTAAATATTAGAAGATCTATTTATGTCACCATGTTACCAGATTAAAGGAGAAAAGAAAACTTTTATCATTATCTCAGCAGGCGGAAAAGAAGCATTCTATATAATTCAACATCCATGTATGATAAATCTTGTCAAACTGAATAGAAAGGGACTTCCTTAACTTGATAAAGGGTGTCTTCCAGAAACCTCTAGGAAACATTATCCTTAATGGTGAAATGCCAGCAGTAGTCTCTTTAAAATCATAAATAAGACAAGAATGGCCATTATCACTGCTTCTATTCATTATGGTCTTGGAGGTCCTACTCAGTTCAATAAGATAGGAAGAATAAATAAAAGGTATAAGGACTAGAAAGGAGAAATAAAACTCTCAGTTTTCATAGATGATGTGACTACAAATGTACTGAAGAGAATCTATCTATAGACACCTTTTTATAACTTTTATAAGAGAGTTCAGCAAGGATGCTGCATACAAGTGAATACCCAGAAATCATCTACCTTTAATATTTAGTTACAAATGATCATAAAATATACTTTAAAAATGTCATTTATGGTGGCAACAGAAAATAAATCTAATAAAAGTGTGCAGGAACTTTATGGAGATAACCAGAAAATTTTATTAAACAACATTAAATAAGTGGAGACAGATCTCGTGTTCGTGGACAAGGACTCAGCATAATAAAGACAGCTAATTACCACAAAATAACCTATCCATTTAGTATAATTCCAATAAAAATCCTAGATTTTCTCTCCTGATGATAATGGACTAGATAATTTGAACCTATCCTGCCACTTAACTTAAAAAGTTAAAAAAAAAATGAACAAATTGTTCTGAAAACTTCTTAAAACCATCAAAATATTAACCAGATATAGAAGAATTACCAGACTAAGATCTGAGAGAGCACAGAAATGCAGAGTGAGCCTAGCACTGAAGGCCATTTTTGCCCTGGGGGTGTTTGCCTATCTGGAAGATGTGACTGAAAGGCTAAAGTGCAATTTTGGAAGATCCAGGAGGCTAGGGGGACAAAAGTCAGAATCCAGCACCTACCAAGAGCAGAGGCTCTGTCTGATACTGTACTCCTCCTCCCCCAGTTTTGGTTGGGACCACAGAGTAAAGATAATCCAGAAGTAAACTTAACCTCACATGGACACAGCTCTCTGTCAAGCCTTTTGGTGGCTCAAGATAAGATACAAGGTTTGTATGTTTATTAAGGTAACCACGGACCGCTAGTGCCTCCAGGTACTGGGCGAAAAACAAACAGAAAGCTTTTTGGAGGAAGATAACATTTCATGGCTCAAATTTTTCTACAAATAATTTTTTAAATAAAGCATCCAGTGTGCAAAGATAACCAGACATATGAGGAAGCAAGATACCATGAGCGAGAATGAGTAGAAAGAAAAGGCAGTGGATGCAGACCCACAGGGTCTCCAGTTACTTGATTATGATCAGGAAAGGACACATAGGGGGCTTCTAAGGTGCTTGTGATGTGCTGTTGTTTGACCTGGGTGCTGATTACATGAGTGTTCAATCTATACTAATCCACTTATCTGCACGCTTATGTTTTATGTACTTTTCTGCATGTCTGTTATAGTTGACTATAAAAAAGCCTTACAAAATTGAAAACAATCTAGTATTCCGTTGACAGGAGGACAGATCAATGAATTTTGGTATGTTCATACAGTGAAATATTATTAAGCCATTTAGTTGAAAGAACTAGAGCTACATGTATCAATAGGGACTAATTTCAAAAATATAATGTAGTGAAAAGTTATAAGTTGCAGAAATATGCACAGTATGATACCATGATAGAAAGTTAAAAGACATGCAAAAATAATATTATACGTTATAATGGAGGCAAACATATGTAGTAAAAGTGTAAAAACATACATGAAATAATAAGCGCCAGATTCGAAATAGTGGCTACTTCAAAGAAGGGAGAAAGAAAAGAGAGCGCTATATAGGTAGCTTCAACTGTTTCTAGATATTTGATTGATTATAAAGAAGTGTTAAATAAAGCAAAATGTTATGATTTGACAAAGATGAGTGGTAGTACATAATATATTCCATCTCTCTATTTTCTATGTGCTTAAAATAGCCCATTTGAATAGTAAGTTCCTTTGAGAGGATATGAGACCCTTTAAACAGTTGTACATATTTCTCTGTAACTCATTTTCTATTGCAAAAACTACTTTTAGATTTGTTTAATCTCTGCAGTTCTTGATACCTATCATTCCCTGCGAATAAGAACCAAATCCTGTGATTTCGGTATTTAAGAGATAGCCTTTTTCTTATGCATTAAATTATGTGTTCTCAGTGCTTCAGTAAACTCATTACACACACAAAAATGCCTTTTTTATTTTTTCTCTTTAGTTTTAATTTTATTTCTTAAGGGCAGTTCATTATGCATTTTTAAATACTGATTTTTATTTCTGATCTTTGAATCTTTTGGCAGCTCTTTGACATAGATCTTTTCTAATTGAATTTTTAGAAATTGCTTACCTTCTTCTATCTTGTTTTATTTAGGAGCGGGATAAATTCTACTTGTCTCGCAGTGTTGTTCTAGAACTTCTGCAGGCCCTGAAGCTCAAATCTCCTTTACCAGATACAAACCTCCTTCTGCTTGTCCAGGTAGGCTTATGCCTCATTTGTAATACTTTTCATGAGGTCCACTTATGGCTGGAAAAATTAAGGAAGGTGTGGGCATATGCATAAATCAAATCTCTCTGCCCAGAGATGAGAAATAATATATCTTATATGAGCTGTGATCTAGCTAACACTGTGCACTTGGTGCTTCCACTGGCTAAAAAAGACAAAAAAGAAGTGTTTATTTTGTTCCTTCTGTGGAACTAGTTCTGTGAGGGACCAAAACAAAGAATGAAACAATAATTTATATCCTTGAGAAATTTACAGTCCAGTAGGTCAGAGGGCAGCTCATTAACAGCAACTAGAGCTGAGACAGGACTATTGAAGCCAAAAATAGGGAACCAGGCTTAGGTCTGATTGCAGAGTCGCGTGAGTGTGGGTGGGTCGCCAAATCTCTGTGAAGCAGAAGTGAAGGTGAGGGTGGGCCCGACCAGATACAGTCAAACGGCAGGATGTACTGTGTCCAGCCAGGGTGGGAGGTGGACGTGAAAGAACCAGCACCCATGGAGCTCTGAGGCGGGGGTGGGGTGGGTGCTTGAACGCATACAAGACAGACCCCAGAGAACTTGCAAAGTTTGTGCTTTTGGTTGCAGAGCTGCTTATGAGGGGCTGAAGGTTTCCATCCCTGGTGTCTTTAGCTCATCATCTTAGACAGACGTGCGGGTTTTGATCACATGAGACAGACTATGACTAGTGTCACGAGAGAGAGAGATGTAAACAAAGTTCTAGGGGGAAGTTGAGAGCAGGAGGCATCCCACCTCGTGTGGTATGAAATCAGGGAAGACTTCACGAAGGAAGTGGCATTCAAGCTGGGCCACAAAGGACTGGTGGGTGTAGGCAAAAGTCTTTGCATGGGTTGGGGTTCAGCACCAGAGGCTGACTGGCTTCAAGCAATGAGGGGCAGCTTTGGCAGGAAGGTGGAGTAAAGTTAGGGGTAATGGCATAAGGATGGGGTTGAGAAAAAGCAGGCTGGATCAGGTGTTAGCAGGGGGTCAGGTAACCTGGGACCCTGTCTTACACTTCAAGGACTGAGGCTGGATTTAAAGACTTGGCCGTGAGCTACAGCTGGGATCAGGTAGCATTCAGACTGCCTCTGTGCGGAGTGCCCAGGAACCGAGTCACAGCTCTTTCATCTCTCCCTGATGAGCATTAAGACCAGTCCCAGAGTCTGGGCCTACAACGTTGGGGTTAGATGACTGAAGGAAAATGGGAGCTTGCTGTCAAGGAACTAGGCAGGTTTCCCTGAATCTTAGTTACTTTGGGTGCCATTTGGAGAGAGATAAGGGAGAAGGGAGCATTAATTGAGCACCTATTATGTGCCAAGAAACATGCTAAGTGCTTTACATATTCCCCCACTTAATCTTACAACCAGGTAAGGTGTTGGTTCTGTGTTGCAGATGAGGAGGCTGAGGCTCAGGGGGTCCGGTGACTTGCCCGAGATCACACAGCTGGCCTAAGCAGTGTCAGCACCTGACCACAGGCTCTATTCAGTGTGGAACACAGCCTAGTCAGGCTCCTTCCGTCACTTACCTGGATTACCATAACAGCTCTTAGCTTTTTACACTGCCTTCGTCTCTTTCCACGCCAATGCAATCTGCTGGCCTGTGGCTGCCTAGAGGAATTTTGCTAAAAACTCTGCTTTTTATCAGATCACTCCCTTCATCGAAAACCTGCAGTGACCTTGTAGTACCTGAGGTGTGGAAGTCTTCTATCATTTGGCCACATTTGACTATTCAGCAGTATTTCCCACTACAAATATTTACGGACTGTCTATCGTGGGCTGGGTTCTGGGGACAGAGAGATATAAAAGGCAGAGGCCCTATCCTGACAATGTGCTAACCACTATACTGAAAGTCTACACAGGATATAAGGTACTACGGAGGAAGGAGTGGCCAACTCAAGCCTGGGAGATGGAGGAAGGCTCATTAGGCCATTATGAGCCCTGACCAGGCCCAGGTGCTGGGGAAACAGAGATGAATAAGCCATGGCCCCTTCCTTCCAGGAGTTTACTACATGATAGGTGAAGTTGACATGTGAACAAAAATTTCTGGCACAGTGTAATGGGTACAGTAGCAAAGGTATGTTCTGAGTAAGGAAGTAGTATAGAAAAGGGACTGGGTGGACCTTGAAGGATGTGCAGGAGTTTACCTGGGAGAAGAGGAGGAACAAAACCAGTCATTTACCATTTAATATCCACTCCCTGGTCCCATTTCTCCCTCACCATATACTACTAATCCTTAGGACCAAAATTGAGTTTTTTCTCAAAGGCTTGAGATTTAATAAAAGTTGGTGTACTTTCAATGAAGTATTGTCTTAGATTGTCTTTGAAGAGCTTTCCAGGGCACATTGAAGCTCTCTGAGAGCAGTGATTGCTGGAAAATGACAGCAATAGATGTCAGGAATGATGTAGTCAGAATTAAATGGCTCCATTGTACTAAGATGCTAGACAAACCAAGAGGAAGTCAGAAGCAAATTGCTTCTGCTGCTAAGGAGAGGCAGTCTTTGAATCTCTTCCAGTGGATTGCATTGGCCAGCCCCTCCTACTCACACATCGGTAGCAACACCGCTTTTGAGTGTAAGCAACTTTGACACAAACTGACCATAAAGATTAGGATCCACACTGGTTTGGAGGAGAGGGCAGGTCAACTGGGCTTAATGAAATAGCTCATGAGGGATTTAAGGCTAGCAGGTTGACAGTGTCTGGAAGTCACTTGCTTGTGATAGTGGCTCGGTTGGGGACTTGCCACCTCAAAAGAGCCAAGGTTTCCAGGCCCTGAAAGCCATGCTTTCCTCGGACATCGGAGAGTGTTCCCCTAATTGCCCTCAGTCTTGAGCAGAGCAGATCTGCATGGCTGATCTTCTTAGGGTCTAGCACCCCATGCTGTGACTGCAACTGGGGGCTGGTTTTCTGTGAAGTACATTAGTCAACCATAATAAGCTCTTGTCACAAGACAGCAAAAGAACACTGACAGTTTAAATTGCCCAGTGCTTAAGGAAACCATGAAAACAGTGATTATTGCATCACAGCTAGGTGAATAAATAACGAAACAAATTAGCTTTAGGAAGAAAGAAGGCAAAAAAGTAGATTCTTCTGCATGTGTTTTTTGGATTCTCGTATACCATTTCAAATGAATACCATTTTCATCTTTTTAAAACAAATGTGTATTTGTCATTGAATCATCAAGTTAAATTGAAAAATCAAGTTGTAAAGTTATTTAGGTTGGAGAGGTATTTTGGAGACATTTTGAGATCGTACCCATGAGGAACATCTTTATGAATAATGTTTCAACCTTCTCAAACAGAAAATATTAACCATCATGCCATTTTGAAGTAGTAACATATCTTTATTCTACAAATTCTTAGAATAAACCATTTTCATTACTGAGAAAAAGAAAAGTGAGGTATACTTAAAAAAACAGAAGTAGTTCCCTTAACGGCCCTGGAGTTCCTGGCTAAGTCATGGAGAGAAGTCCTCCATGGGCCACTCATGGGATGAGGGAGAACCATCTTTTGTCTCTCCTTATGAATAGTGCATCTTTCTATAGGGTTTCCCAGTTCCTTTTCTTCTTGCCCTTGACTGCCTGGGTCCTATTCTCTGGAGGGTAGGAGAAGTGATAGCCTGCTCTCGGGTAGCTTCTCTTAGGTCAGAGAGTCTAGCCTGGAGTCAGAGAAAAGCTGTCCCTTTTACTGGTGGGGCACCTCGCTTCCTGGTGCCTGGAGGGCCCGGCTGACAGTATGGACAGGTCGTGTGTTTGGGGCAGACAGTGACTTCCTTCATAGATATCAGTGACCATCATCTGAAGGCAATGGGGGTGGCTTTGTCTAACAGAAAATGCAACAGAAACAGAAAAGAAAGCAACAATTGGAAGAAAAAACTCCCCTGGTGATGTGTCATGAATGACACTGGCCCCATTAGTGAGAAGACAGTCAGTTGCTCAAACCTTGGATTTACCATTCATTCTTTCACTCACAGGACAACACCTGGGTATTTCGCCTACTACCTCTCTAATTAATAACTTAGTAGATGGATGAATTCACAGAGAGGGAGCCGTTTGTATTCTTCTCATAGATAGACCATACCTTTATTGTTTCCCAAACACTCTGTCAATAAGAGAGTCACCTTAAAGAACAATGGAACACTTGCCCAAGGGATGGGGGGTCACCCAAGTTGTAAACATTTCAAGGCAGTGGTACCAATCTGTTATTTAATTCCTAGAAATTCTTCCTGGAGGCCCGGCATTATGGGAAATCTCCCAGTCTGCTATATTGTGATTGTCCAGACATGACTCCTATTGTTCGTTTTTCTTACATCTAAAGTCAGGTCACCTTAAATATTCAAGTGGATTTGTTTTTAAGAGAAAGAGGCATGGAGACAGGAAAGAATTTGCCAAATAGAAAAAATATACCATACATTCTTCAGAATCTGAACTGTTGACCATCAGGGCGTAGTCCTTCTGCACTTTGAACAGATGCCCTTTCTTATTGTTTTAATTCAGATCTGTTGACGTTGTTCCTTTCACTTACAACATTTTCTCTTCTGCTGGTCTGCTGTGGATATTTTATGTGTAATATGTTATTATAAATGTTCTCAGGATGGAATATAGCAGCGTTTTCATAATAGAGTGATAAATCATTAAAAGCCACCATAAAGCCTATATAAGCTCAAATCAAAAAGAATTTCCTCAGCTCCTATTATGTGTCAAGAGTAGACATTCTGCTGATTTGCCTGTAACACTCCCACTGTGTGGGATATACCTGCACATTCAAGCTGTGAGAACATGTGGGTGAAAGGTTTTCTTTTAAAGATAGGTTAGTTGTGGGCTGGAGGACAAAGAAATGGCAGAGGTATGGCTGTTGATTTTAATCCACAGTTACTATTGATGTGGGGTTATTAATATTAGTTGAGTTAGTAATAATCTGATCACTCTCTGGGATGAGAGGTGGAGATACTATTTTAAGTGTCATTTTGATAATGAATTTAGTAATGACACATAATGGATATCGTGTTTCTTTTGTGTTTATGTGGGAGTACATATTTCATGGGCATATTTCTTTCTATCTGAAAGTAGAGAATTCTTCCTTTTACAGCAGTCATCGTTTTCCCCTAGGATTTTAGTTATAGCTTTATATTTTGAGCAATTCTATACAATTATAATGGAGTTTTTCAGTTCATGGTTGACAGCTATATAAAGTGAAGACAGAAAGGCTTAAGGTTTTAATTATACATATTATGTAAAAATGTACTGGATTAAAAGTCATTGCTGAAAAATAAATAGATGCTTTTAGAGGCTTATGTACTTCTATACCTTTTAATATACCGGACTTTCTGAGGCACCTCCATAACTTTTAGAGTGATTTTTGATTAATTCTAAAGTTATCTATTAGTTCTCACAATTCAGACATTTGAATTTGGCCTCATATCTTGACAATACATGGCTGACAACCTGTTCACATTATGCTCCTCATTCCACTTTACTGAGTATGGTAAGTGAGAAAGGCTTCCACTGAAGGGAGATACAGATATTTGAAGTTTTGCATCTTCACAAATCTTATCTTGCCCTGAGGGGCACAGCCAGGCCGTGCAAGCATACTTTATGGGGCCGAGGGTTTTATTTTATTTATTTATTTTTTTATGTCTAAGATTTTATTTATTGCAGTTTATAACATTGGTTTATAACATTGTATAAATTTCAGGTGTACATCATTATACTTCTATTTCTGCATAGATTACATCATGTTCACCACCAAATACTAATTACAACCCATCACCACACACATGTGCCGCATTATCCGTTTCGCCCTCCTCCCTCCCCTCTTCCCCTCTGGTAACCACCAATCCAATCTCTGTCTTTATGTGTTTGTTTATTGTTGTTATTATCTACTACTTAATGAAGGAAATCATACGGTATTTGACCTTCTCCCTCTGACTTATTTCACTTTGCATTATACCCTCAATGTCCATCCATGTTGTCACAAATGGCTGGATTTCATCGTTTCTTATGGCTGAGTAGTATTCCATTGTGTATATATACCACAGCTTCTTTATCCATTCGTCCCTTGCTGGGCACTTAGGTTGCTTCCAAGTCTTGGCTATTGTGAATAACGCTGCAATGAACACAGGGGTGCATGCATCTTTACACATTGGTGTTTTTAAGTTCTTTGGATAAATACCCAGCGGTGGAATAGCTGGATCATAAGATAGTTCTATCCTTGATTTTTTGAGGAATCTCCATACTGTTTTCCATAGTGGCTGCACCAGTTTGCACACCCACCAGCAGTGTATGAGAGTTCCCTTCTCTCCACATCCTCTCCAACACATGTTGTTTCCTCTGTTGTTAATTATAGCCATTCTGACGGGTGTGAGGTGATATCTCATTGTAGTTTTGATTTGCATTTCCCTGATAGTTAATGATTTTGAACATCTTTTCACGTGTCTGTTGGGGCTAAGGGTTTTAAATCATCCTCACGTAGGCGGCTCTGACTTCCACAGAGCACTCTTGCTCTCTGTGCTCCCTTCTCTTGGACTTAGATGCCGTTCTGTCTTCCCTTCAGGCCTCTCTTAGCTGTGCAGTCTCTCAGCTCTGTAGTAAAGAAATTAATTTAAATGTTGGTGTCCTGAGAGAGGTTTTGGAACTTAGTTATTAGTAGTTTGTCTTAGATTGCAGACTCAGCTTTTGAAAATACATTTTATGGGAAAACGTGCAATATCTGCCAGGAGGTTGGGAATGTTCCTTCTTTTCACCATGTACTTCTATCAAATATTTTACTTTTTTACTTAGAGGTTTTCGCCAAAGTTATAGGCTTTACTTTTTTTTTTAATCCTAATTTATTTACTTTTCCTTATATTAGAAATAAGTCTAAGTTAGGAGAGCAGACATAAGCATTCCTGAATAACATAATGGAAAATTTTAGGTAGTCCCTGGATGTTACTAGCTGGTACTTTCAGAGTTGATAGCCAAATAGGGTCTTGAGCTTTCTGTAACTGTATTTGAGGCAAACAGAAATGGGAGAATGTGAGCGTGGAGATGTGTGTCCACTCCTGCCATGTGGCTGTCAGGGACAGCTCTGCTTGCTGTCCTCTCGCCCCCGGCTCAGTTACCTGTACCGAAATATCTTTCATGGAGGACCACCTCGCCCACACTTGAAGCCCAACTCCTGGCCCTGAACAAGAAGCCTAAGGGCTCCTGGCCCTCGGAAGGTCTTCGGCTTAGAGCTCTGCCTTGTTAGCTGAAACTTACTGCCTATCAATAATGCTTAGATTCTGACCCCTGGTTAGCCTGACAATATGCTGGTTCTGTTCCTCATCAGGCATCCTTGAGATTTTCTCTACCACCCCAACCTTTGTCACTTCTGCCCGGTTTGACCGGGACAATGCCTGTCTGGCTGACCTACTTAACTTTTCTGTGCTCTTGCAGTATAGGAGTGAAATGAATTGGAAGGAAAAGCAGTCGGTGTGGAAGTTTCTTTCAGAACCTCTGAACTCTGTCTAGCAGAAGCTTTGGATCCCAAAGTTGTTGGGGCCACTGGCCAGAGGCCAGGAAAGGGAAATTAACCAGGAACTAATTGCTCATAGCAAACTCTACAAACTTCATGCTTAACTTTCTTCCTAAAACCATTAATAAGTGGTTGGGTGTTGCATTAAGTGGGAAACACCTGTAAAAATCTGTAATGAAGTAAATTAAATTGTAATCTGGCAAATCCATCCTCATCATGATCTCAAGTCACAATTGGTTAATCACTTCATTTCGCAAACTCTTGCTGAGCCCCTCCGAGATGTCAGACATGAAGCTGGTGCTGGGTGTGAGATGCATCGAGTCTGCTCATGGAAAGCTCATAGCAGGTTAAGAATTAAACTCGTAGGTCATTGCAGTCTAGTCTGATGACTGTTACAATGGAAGTGTGTAAAACGTCCTGTGGGGACAACAGAGCAGGAATGGGGGTCATTATCAGCACAGAGCATGGGTGCGAATGAAGTGGGAGGAGGAAGATGCTGAGGGGCCTTGGAGGGGAAGAAGCAGGTAGAATACTCACCCTGAGGTTGACTGTTTTTCTGTTTTCCTTCTAAATGTATGACGTAATGATAGAAATCTGGAAAATCTGTGAAAATTCAGTAACTGTCAAGAAGTGCTAAAGAATAAGTAGAATAACTTCAGAATAAATCTGACGATGCTGACATCTTTCCTTTCTTCCTTGATTGAATGTACCATTTCAGTGCTTCTTAGCTGTCTGGGTAAAGCGAGAATCTGAGTGTTAATCTCAGCAGTAGGATTCTCAATTTCTGATAGGCATGAACTGTCATGATTAGCAAGCCCCATATATCCAGGGCAGATTGTTGTGAAAGTAAACACTAATGAATTGAAGCCAAGTTAATAAAATTATAAATTACTTATTACTGTCCAAGTGCTCTTAAAAATAATTCTCCTTTCAATTTCTTATTAGTTTATTTGTGCAGATGCTGGAACCAAACTGGCTGAGTCGACAATCCTGAGCAAGCAGATGATCGCCTCTGTACCTGGAGTAAGTCCTGACTGAATTGTCTACATTTTATGGTTCTCATTTCCTCGTTTAGCAAAGAGATATTTTGGGCCTGTGTCCTGGTTCACTTTTGATAGAACAAACACTGTAAAATTGAAAACATATTAGCATCTTGTTTAAAAGAGCACTAGTGAAAATTGAAATTAATCTCTGCCCCTGGAAACTTTTAATTCCAGGAAACATGAATAAAATTGAAGCAGCCAGTTAAGGAGAGGAAAGAAATGACCAGACATACAGCACAGATTTGATTAAAGTTCAATTTTTCCAGAATCAGTTTTCTTATACTGGCTCCCTTTAACCAATTAAACTATTACCAGAAAGAAATAAGCATTGTAATACCTTGTTTTCCTTTGTAATATTTCCTCTGAAAATGTTTAAAATTTCCATTATTATCAACTAGTGGACTATTTGGTAAAATATGTTAAGATTCTCATAGGGTTGAAGATGAGAAACCACAAACTTATTGATAGCAAGGTTATTGCAACAAACTCAAAAACTTTAGAGATATTGTTAATTGAAGAAGTTATTTAAATTTTCAGGAGAGAAAAATTTTAATAAAGAAAAAGGATCACAGGGGGAGGGAGGAGGGTGAAAGGGATAATTCGGTACATGTGTGTGGTGATGGGTTGTAATTAGTATTTTGGTGGTGAACATGATGTAATCTATGCAGAAATAGAAGTACAATGATGTACACCTGAAATTTTTACAATGTTATAAACCAATGTTACTGCAATAAACAAAAAATTAAAAAGAAAAAAAAAAGAAAGAAAAAGGATCACTTATAATCCCCTGCCCCAAATAACAACTCTATTGTATTAGAAAATCTTTTTATATTTGGATTTATTCGGTAGCCTAATTTGCTTATTCCCATATTATTGGAAATTTATGTACTTTCCAGTTTCTTTGCTAGTATAGAATAGCATATAGTATTTTATATATATATATTCCTACAAAGATCATCTTCATGTTTATTTTGATATCCTTGGGATAAATTCCTTAGTCAAAGAATAGGAATATCTTAACAATATGTATTCCCCCATGTTGTTTTCCAAGAAAGTTTTATTAATATATGTTTATAAATATACCACGTTTACCCACAACGTCAAACATTATTTTAATTTTTTTTTGCTGAGGAAGATTAGCAAAATTGATTGAGCTAACATCTGTTGCCAATCTTCCTCGTTTTTTGCTTGAAGAAGATTAGCCCTGAGCTAACATCTATGCCAGTCTTCCTCTACTTTTTATATGTGGGTCACCACCACAGCATGGCTGATGAGTGGTGTAGGTCTGTGCCCAGGATCCGAACCTGCAAACCTGGGCCACTGAAGTGGAACACACCAAACTTAACCACTACGCCATGGGGCCAGCCCCTAATTTTTAAATTTTCTTTGATGAGAAAGATTAGCCCTGAGCTAACATCTGTTGCCAATCCTCCTCTTTTTGCTGAGGAAGATTGGCCCTGGGCTAACATCTGTACCCATCTTCCTCTACTTTATATTTGGGATGCCTGCCACAGCACGGCTTGATTAGTGGTGCATAGGTCCATGCCCGGGATCCGAGCCTGTAAACCCTGGGCTGCTGAAGCAGAGCATGTGAACTTAACCACTACGCCACAGGGCCAGACTCCCCTAATTTTTTTTTGATATGGAGACATATTATGAGAGAGGAAAAATAAAGTCGTTCGACCCAGAGATAATTTTACTGCTACCGTATTAATGTATTTTCTTTCTTCTTTTTCTATGTATATTTGTTTAAACATAGTTGAAACCATAATATAGATGCAGCTTTGGCTTCATAAGTCATAAGCATTTTCCCCAAAGTGACATAACCTCATGTGAATGCACCGTATAATAGTGGTTAAGAATGTGGGTTTTAGACTCTATAAGAGTTTGAGGCCTGAGATTTGCTAGCTGTGTGATCAGGAAAGTTATTTAACCTATGGTTCTTTGATTTGTGTTATCTATAGAATGGGATATAACAGGGCCTAATGTCTAGGTTGAGGATTGAATGAGATAATGCATGTAAAGCATATTAGCATGGTGCTAGATATACAGTAAGTGCTGAGTAAATATTAACTATTAAAAATAACATTAACAGGGCTGTGGGGGGACAGGACAGATATTGTTTAAGGGTATAAACTTACAATGAGTAGTAAATAAGCCCTAGAGATATAATGCACAGTACAATGAATATAGATAACAATATTGTATTATAATCATCAAATTTGCCAAGAGACTATAACTTAATTATTTCAACTACTAAAAAGAAAGGATAAATATGTAATATGATAGAGGTGCTAATTATTGCTACAATGGCAATCATATTACAATATGTAAATGTATCAAATTAATATGCTGTACACCTTAAATTTACACAATGTTATATGTCAAATGTATGTCAAGAAAAAAATAAAATACAACCAAAAAGTCAAAAAATAATATTTACAAACAGTACTTGTTGGATGTTTTAGTTGTTTTCAGTATTCTGCAATTGTAACTAATATGTGCTAAACATCTTTGTGCTTAAATCTTTGTTCTTATTTTTGACTATTTATGAAAGATTTCTGGGAGTAGAATTACTAAACTATAGTTTTTTTTTAAGGGTTCTTGATAATAGTTAAGGTAATACAAGATGCTATGACATGAAATCCCAATTCTCAGTGACTTAGCACAAAAAAGTTTATTGTTTGCTCATATGAAGTTTAAACGGGTATCCTGATTAGTAGAGGGAAGGAACTTCCACATGAACGCTTAGGGATGAGGTTTCTTCTGTTATATGCAGTCCTCTGCAGTCGGCTTGTGGTTGGGGAAAGAGAAGAAGATATGGCACATGGAAGGTGTCCATGAGTCGGGTCTAAAAGTGGTGCATATTTCCTCTACCCACATTCCATTGGCTAGAACTCAGTCACATGGCCACACCGGACTGCAAAGGAGGATGGGAAATATGGTCCAGTTGCATGCCAGGGAAGAAGAGAAATGGGTCTGTGAGTAGCTAGCCAGTCTCTGCCCTACACTCACTGGTTTCCTTATTGTTTAATTTTTTAAAACTCAATATTTGCTACCTGCGTGATAGCTAAAGAAATAATATCCCTAATATATAAAGGTTTATTGAAATCGACAAGTAAAAGACAAACATTCCAATAACAACAAAAAAACAACAAACATTTATAGGATCTACATATAGAACTCTTTCCAATGACCAATAAGCCATTCAAAATAAACCTTTTACCCTCGCTGTCAATGAACTGTAAATTAATATAAAATATTAAAAATATTAAAAAATATAAAAATTAAAATCAGCTATCAAGTCAGCTAGGTGTTTCTTAATGATTAAACTTATTGATGATGAAGTGAAGCAAGTGTTCTTATAAGCTACTGGTGGTAGTGAGAAATGGTACAACCTTGCTGAGGAGCAGTTTGACAATCAACTTCTAGGAATATGTTGGAGAAAACAATTAAATATGCACATGAAGAATGACATGCAAATATACTTATTAAAGGAGCATTTAAAAAAGCAAAAATACAGAAACAAATTTTTTTGTGTGTGTGTGTGTGTGAGGAAGATCAGCCCTGAGCTAACATCTATGCTAATCCTCCTCTTTTTGCTGAGGAAGACCGGCTCTGAGCTAACATCCACTGCCAATCCTCCTCCGTTTTTCCCCCAAAGCCCCAGTAGATAGTTGTATGTCATAGTCGCACATCCTTCTAGTTGCTGTATGTGGGACGTGGCCTCAGCATGGCCAGAGAAGCGGTGTGTCAGTGTGCACCTGGGATCCGAACCCGGGCCGCCAGTAGTGGAGCGGGCACACTTAACCGCTAAGCCACGGGGCCGGCCCTGGAAACAAAATTAATGTCCTACGTTAGGGTACTATTTAAGTAAGATAACAAATAGACTACCAAATCTACCACATTTGGTAGACGTGGCTACCAAATCTAGTTTTCAAAGAATATTTAATTAATTGGCAAATGCTCATGATGGAGTTAATTACAAAGCAGGTTAGGAAAAAGTTATCTCAATCTTATAAAAAATTATATGTATGTGTGCATGTTATATGCATTCAAAAAACATTGGAAGGAAATTGTTAACAGTGGCTGTCTCGGAGGTGGAGGACAGGAATTAGGATTATGGCAATTTTTCTTTTTATTAATTTGTATTGTCCCAGTTTTCTACATTGAACATGTGTTACTTTTAAAATCTAAGAAATGTAACTTTAAAATCAGATATAAGTTTTGAGGAAGAATTGGATATGATTCGCTTCACTTCGTGTTTTTGAGGTTAGAGTACATTTTCAACTCCTTTATCACCAATTTTCCTATTGAAATAAATATAGGCCTTCTGAAATAAGTGGCGCTTGACTCTTTATGTTTTTTGTTTTTTTTTTTAAAGAACACACCTAAGGTTATACTTATGTTTTGCAAAGTGAAAAAAAAAAGGATTGGAAATTATATGGTTTGTTTTATAGTGTAGATGGCTCACTAAGATGATCCTGACTGTAAAGTGTATTTTAAAGCTTTTATTAGATGTAGTTGCTGTCTCTAGAGCAGAAGTAACTGGGTAATAGCAAATTCCTTTCTCTCATCTTTTGAAATTCAAACTTAAAAGACAAATACTGAATAATGCCCCTAGTAATTATTTTCTGTGGCATTTGCCTAGTTGAAATGGTATAAAATATTGCCTATGAAAGAAACCAATCCTTTTCAAGAAATTTAAGAACTGAGTATATGCTCCTATTTGCAAGACATGTGAAAGGTCAGAGAAAATGGAATAAATCGGGGGGAAATCCTTTCTTGCACTAAAGGATTAATATTCCAAAAGCAGGAACACAATAACCTTTTATAATTCCTTCACTTGATTTAAATTAAAAGAAGAAAACCTTAGAATGTGTGAAATGCTTGGAAAACACTCTGACAGAACTGCCAATGACCTTATTTTACTGTTTGTTATCCTGTCAGAGGAACTGACAGGCGTAACATTCTAGAAGAGATAGAAGGTGATATAGTTCAGTGCTGTGCAGATTTACATGAATATGGGAAAATGAGAGCCACTGGGTGAGCTTGTTAAGTATATAATGTTCCAGATTTTCCTAAAGAAAGCTAAGAAAGGCCTTAGCATAGTATTCAGATGGCTTCAAAGACGGCTTGCTTTTGATCCACATTATACTCAGCCTGATGTGTGGGTTCTCTCATGCAGCTTTGATGTAGCAGCCTGTCTGTTCATTTTCCTTTTCTTTGCTTATAATCCTAAATTCAGTGTATTGCCCTGAGAGCAGGTTTATGCCATTTAATAACCTGAAACACAAGTGTGCTTTCTTTTCCTTTAAAACTTCCCAAACACGCTGGTAGTGTGTGGGGAAGATCACCGTTTCGTTTCTTTATTTATCCCTAGCAAGAACACAACAATAATACATTTATCTATTTAATAGTGCACCTACTATGTATGAGAAGTTAAGTTGTAAGTGACTTTACTGACTATAAGAATTTTGACTCTTTCAGCAAACACAATATTTCTTTATATACTTTTTTTTTGGGGATAGAGGAAGATTCAAGATGCCAGTGGTAGAATTTGGTGGCACATATTTTATGTGTATCTAAGACTCCCTAGAGTGATAAAGTGTTACTGTTGTTTTAGGATGATTCACGTTATCAAGACTCTGATACTAATGGCTTTACGTAGGCTACATCTTTGTATACAGACTAGTTTAAAAACAAGCAAACAAAAATCAGTTAAATCACCCAGTGGAAAAAGCAGGTAAACTCTGTCTCCCATAGGGCTGTCCCTGTTTCTTTGCTCTCACCACAAACCTTTTATCAAATTTTGTCCTAACTGGGGGCAGACAATCACAGACCACGCTGAGAGCAATGGAGTGAGTCAGAAATTCACGAAATGAACCAACTCATTAGTGAACAGCGTGAAATCAGAGCGAGACAATCAGTGCAGTCAGGGCCAGACTGAAGGCTGTGACTCGGAGAGCGCACCCAGCGGTGTCCTTGTGTTGCAGTGTGGGACGGCGGCGATGGAGTGCACGCGGCAGTACATCAACGACGTGCTGGATTTCATGGCGGACATGCACACGCTGACCAAACTGAAGGTGAGAGGGCTTACATCCCCTCATCTCTTAGGTTAGCAAAACACAGAGATGTTCTCAGAGAATCAGTAACCATATGAGAATTTATCGTTAGCTGGGGAGGCACCTGTGGCACTGTTAAATGAGCCCATGTCTTTGGAGTCTGAAGAACTGGATTTCCCCTCTGCAAAGAGGGAAAGGAGAAAGGAAAGGATATTTACATGGCATCAGCTATGTGCATAGCTTTACTTTTGCCATTTATTGAATTCTCACAATGCCCCTGTTAAGGCGTTAGCCCATTTTACAAATGTAGAAACAGAGGCCCGGGGTGGTGCAGTGATTTGCTCGAGGTCGTGCTACTGATAAGTGATGGAGTCAGCGTTGACCTAAGACTGTGGTGCCTCCCGATCCATTCTCTTTCCACTATGCCACACAGCGTCATTTATCTAACTCGAGCCTCAGTTTACTCATTTACAAAACAAGTCTTATAAACCTACATAAATAAACCTGCCTTTGCTGACTGTTACAAAGTTTGAGTGAAGTAACGTATGTGAAGAGACTTTGTAAACTTTAGTTTGTATGAAATGTGTAAACACGTTAGACAGACATAAGCCATTGATGGTTTTTATCTGCATCAAAGCTATCAAAATCCCGGTGAAGTTGTTGAGCTTATTGGTTGTTTTGCAGGGTGGGATGAATTGCTGATGCAAGCCAACTTCCCTGCCATGAGTTGACCAGGGAGCTAAAAGATTGATGGTGTGAGTGATTTGAGGCATGCCCTGGACAGAGGGCAGAAGAGAGTCCAAACACGGCCCAACGAGCAGCCAGTTTACAATCTGGCACTCAATGACTGCTTTTTGATAAAATACTCGTCCCAGAAGTTCATCAGCTAAAAATATGGTCCCTCATCACGCCACTCAGTTTTCAGACTCTGCTCAGATGATCCCGGTGTTTCTTGGGATAGGGATAAATTTGTGAATGCTACGTGGAAAGTAGAATCAAAATTTAAACTGATGATTTCTCGCATTACCTAAATCCCATCATTTCTAAGTAAGCTCTCCTAGCATTTGATCACGCATTGGTTACTGATTGCTGAATCTGGTTGCCAACACTTACATGACTTTGATATATAAAGAAGAGGAAACGTTATTACCTACACATTTTTAGCTTGTTTTATAACCACTTTTAAAATACAGAGAAAAAATAATAAGAAGGATCCACGAGGATCAAAATCTTGGAGACTACAGACATAATCTAACCCTCTGATTTTACATATTAGGAAACAGATCAGACAGGTCAGGTGGCAAGTGGCTTATCTAAGACCCCAGGACTGATCTGGACAGAACTGAGTCTGGAACCTAGGTCTCAACTCCCAGTTCGGTGCTCTTTCTACTAAGCCACACTGAGCAAAGAAATTTTTCTAAATTAATTCAACAAATATGTACGGGGCACCTATAACATGCTTGGCACTGTTCTAAGCATTGAGGGATGCAATGATGAGCAAAAACAGACACAGTAGCTGCCATCATTTAATTTATAGTAGGGCAGTGGAGGCCAATTTTAATGAAAATTTCATACGAACTAAAGTAAAATTGTGACTTTCATAATTGCTATGAAGAAGGGGTAGGCAGCAGCATGAGAGCTTCTAATAAGATGATATGACCTAGCCAGGGAGGTCAGGGAAGGCTTCCTGGAGGAAGTGACACTTGAGCTAAAAACTGATTAATGAGTAGCAGTTAATTAGGTGAAGAGAGGCAGGAACAGTGTTTCAGGCAGAGAGAACAGCATGAGCAAAGGCCAGGAATGAGAGGGAACCGGTGTAGCTGGGACCACAGGGATGAAGGGTAAGATGCGGAGGTCTGCAGTAGCTAGATCATTCCATGCTAAGGAATTTTTTTCCCTTTATCCTAAGAACAATAGGAAGCCACTGAAGAGGTTTAAATGAGTTGTATGCTGTGCATGTATGAATGTATGTGTGTTAAATGGGAGTGGTGACAGAAGGTGTGGAAATGACTACCTCACCTTTTTAAAGAGTAGCCTGGAATATCTCCAGGTACTCTGCCAAAGTCACAAAATACCATTTGGTTTTATAGAGCCACATGAAGACATGTTCCCAGCCTCTGCATGAAGATACCTTTGGTGGACATCTCAAAGTCGGCCTGGCTCAGATTGCAGCCATGGAAATCTCCCGGGGCAACCACAGAGATAACAAAGCTGTGATCCGCTATCTGCCTTGGCTCTATCATCCGCCTTCTGCGATGCAACAAGGGTAAGACCCTTATTATTCCAGCACTGGAGGTAAATAAGGCAGGAAACAACCTGAGTTTCCTGGGGCTCCGCAAGAGCTAGTGCGTTGAAGATCTATGGGAGTGGAATGTGATTGTCTGGGAAGATGGGAATCGAGACCCATCTCTGTACTTACTTGCTGACCCGATGGCATTTTTGAACATGAGCACTTCATGACACACTGCCAATAAAAGAAACCTGCCCTCCTACAAAAACCTCAATCAGCCTGATGGATGATGAAAACTTAGAGCTTTGAACTGCCACTTTAGCTCTTAACTTCAAGTAGTTAAATAAATCTATTAAGTATTTATTGAACACTTACATAGCTTCTGCCTTCAAGGAGCTTAGATTGTAGCTGGAACAAAATTTATAGCAGAGATGAAATAGAGTGCAAGGAGATGCGAGCCCCTGATCCTGCCTGTAAGGGAGGCTAAGAAGAGAGAGGTGCACATGGGCTAGCATATTTGGGAACTCAGAGCAGGCGTGAGCCTGCCATTTTGCGTGGCCAGTTTCCTGGTTAGAAGAAGGATTTAGAGTTGGGGATGAGGAGGGCAGGAGGAGAAAATTATTGGAGAGCAGTAAAATGGGTGGCTGTGTGTTATGTCTCCTCCTCTATTCCGTCCCCCCCAGTGGGGATGTCAGACTTTCTAATGAGAGGAAAGGAGTTTAGAAAGAGAAGCTAGTCAGGAAGGCAGCTAGCTTTGTAGAAGAATGATATTTAATCCTGTGTCACCAAAGGCTGCTCTTTGCTCCGGAAGCTAAGATCCAGGATTAGAGTGGGAAATAAGAAAAACAGATACATTGTTCTGTTGGCACTCTGTCACCTTGGTGTTTTATTTTATGTAATTGCCTACAAGACCACACCTTTAATCCCTTCCATCCATAAGCATTTGTTGAGCACACAATGAAACGGAGAACATAAAATCATCTTTAACACTTCCTTCTCTAATAGGCCTAAAGAATTCATCGAGTGTGTCTCCCACATCCGTCTGTTGTCCTGGCTGCTCCTGGGTTCCCTCACTCACAATGCAGTGTGCCCCAATGCCTCCTCTCCATGCCTGCCCATACCTCTGGATGCAGGTTCCCATATTGCAGACCATCTTATTGTTATCCTGATTGGATTTCCAGAGCAATCAAAGGTAAGTGATTTCTGCAAGATTAAGACCATATGCATGGAAATTGCTAATGGAATCTCTTGTCAGCCAATTATGTTTCTTCCGAGAAGAAAATGCGTCTTATCACTTGCCCTCCTGTGGATGTTTGGAAAGCAACTTTGTGCTAATGCCTTATTTAAAGTTGTTTAAATTCCCAGACTATCTTTTCTTCCACCTAAATTGTTTTTCCGTTTACTTTTATGAAGATAAATTATGGAGGCAAACAAGAGTTAGCTTCCTAGGCATTTTTGTCTCAAAATAATGAAGAGAAATAGAGGGCTAGAAATATAATGAAAATTCTATGATCAGTCTTTAGAACCAAATATGAAGTGGAGGAAAATTTATGCTCTATCTAATTCCTGCACTAATTCATGCATTGTCTTTTTAACTCACATCTCTGGAGATATGGGAAGATATAAAATGAAAGTAAGAAGGCCAGTTGGGAATTCACTGAAGTACACGTTGGAATCTCCTACACAAAGGAGCTTTATAAATTGTAGAGACAGATGATGTACTTAAAGGGAATAAAGTAGACCCAAGGCAGGCGTCAGTCGTGAGCCTGTACAAGCAAACTAGACACACTGGTACTAATCAGCTACAAGGAGCCCAGGGCCCTTCACAGATCTTAGGCAAGTTCTGGGAGGTCACGGTGGGTTTGGGAACAGCTGGGATTTAGGCCGGGGCAAGCTGACTCACCCATAAAATAGAGCACCCGTCCAAATGACCTGAGGGATGTTTGCAAGAGCAGTTAGGCAGTCAGTTTCTAATATTTCAACCTAGATCTGTGTTTGATTCCTGACGATGGTAATTTGTAATTTTGTGACCTTGAAAAAATTGCTTAGCCTCTCTGAGCTCCAGTTTTTCACCTGTAAAATAGGTGAGGGGGTGGTTTGAGAATTATGGCTGTGATCTCTGAAAAGTCTTCAGCACAGTGACTGGGGTATCATAGATGCTCACTCAATCCGTGCTTACTCCTGGTAGAAATATTGTCTTTGCTCCTGCTAATTCTACTTCTACTGCTAGTATAGTGTTAAGTGCTGGGCAGTGGGTTCAGGTATATCACCTCATTTACTCCTAACTACAGCTCTTTGAGGAGGGTACTATTATCCCCATGTTACCGATGAGGAAACACCGTGAAATGGTAGAATGACTATTCTTCCTAATCTAGTTTAGGGATGGGAATGTCAGTTTCATTAAAGAGCAAGGGGTGGGTAGATTTATTCTGCAAACTAAGGTGCTTTCTCTTCGAAAAGATGCTTTGTTCCCTAAGCACACCCCCACTGACCGAGCAGAGAGCAGATTGTTTTAAGGTGATGAATCACGAGTTTGTAGCTTGAAGATAACTCCTTCAGCTTTGGATCACTTGAATTTGATGTACGTTGGCTGTGCCCCTTGGAAGGTCAAAGCCATGCGGGGAGGGCCCACTAGAATGTAACAGATTATAGAATGAATGTAATGTTTTCCTCCTTTTCAGACCTCCGTGCTGCACATGTGTTCCCTCTTCCACGCATTCATCTTTGCTCAGCTCTGGACTGTTTACTGCGAACAAAGTGCCGTAGCTACAAATGTCCAAAGTCAGAATGAGTTCAGCTTCACGGCGATACTGACAGCACTCGAGTTTTGGAGTAGAGTGACACCCAGCATCCTTCAGCTGATGGCCCATAACAAAGTGGTGAGTTCACGAATAAGTTTCCCCTCTCGGATAGAATCTCAAAATGTGTAAACCACTCCCAGTCCTCACATTACCTGTTTTTTAAAGAGCTCAGTTATAATAGTATATAAATGGGTTGGTGAATTTTTACATTGTAAACTGAATGTTCTACTTGCGTAATGATTTTGATGAAAAACAAAGCAAACAAGTAAATTCAGTAAAAACAATTTTTGTTTTCTCTGCCTAGTGCCAAAGGTAATTTATATGAAACTTCTACCTTTAAGGGTTGTTTGTGCTATGAAGTCAGAGAATTAAGAGGAAGATTCATATTATTTTTGGATTCTAAGGCAATTTGGAAAAACCCTAGCCAATTAGGTCACTTTTTATGGTGTTTGAGAGCAGACTGACCACGCGTGTTCATTCTACTTGGGGCTTGAAACCTGAAAATAACCTAACCTTTGTGAGTTGCCTTATGAGGACCTGAGCTCCCCAGTCTTCAAATCCAGTTCCATTTTAATGTTGATGGCTCACCAAGAGAGGAGCTGCTCTGGGGTATGGTTACCATGAGCCCACTTCGTTAAATAAGCTTGGATTAGTCCTCATGGCGTCAAGATTGGAGGATGTGTGGAAGGAATTGACAAGGGAGTCTTTTGGTTCAGTTTGCTACTTTGGAGGGGGTTCTCAGCTGGGAGAGCAGCAGCCAGTGTCTTGGTTATGGGGGCTTCATCAGGCGAATTCTTGTCTGTGAGGGGCAAGACCTGGAAGAACACCATAGTGATGATTCCAATGAGCCCAGAAACCCAACAGTGCGCTGTCCACAAAAGGCATTCTGGACATGATTTTTGATTGATCAAGTATTAGTCTAAGAAACATTTTCTTTCAGCTCTAATTGGAAAGGGCATTTTATATTTCCTTTAGTGAAGCACTTTCTTTTCTTTAGAGAAGCAGATGTTAGAAGGCAATTCTGTATGGAGAGAGGAGTTTTAGTTCAATTTAGAGGAAATTTATGTGAAAATTTTAGGGTGCACAAACAGTTCTGACTGCTGCAGAGATAATTATATTTATTGGATCATAGAGTCTGGGATTGAAGAGGAACTTGGAGATCGAGCATTCCATTCTGTTATTTTACAGACGATGAAACTGGGACCTTAAACTAGAGAATCAAAGTTGCCTTCTGTTGTCATCAGTTTTTTGATACCGTTAGTACCTCTCCTCTAAATCTCTCTTGATATTCAAATGTTAGAAATGAATTTGTTACAAATTAATTTTGTATAAATAATGTTACAAATGAATTTAATTTATTTTATTCTGAAAATTTTGTTAAACCATATAAGCCAGTCTGGTAAAACCCCCCTGGAATATTTAAAATCTAGGCTTAGGGATTTCTGGTGAGGGATATCATCTCATTGTATTTTTGAACTGTCGGAAACATGGCTACCTTGTTCCATAGAGAACAAAGCCTCAAAGACAGACGTACAATAAATTAAACAATAACTCCTGGTGAAGAAACTGAGAAAAGATCGAGATGGAGAAAAGGACCTAAGCCCAAGAGTTCTGTAGTTGGAAATGCAGGAAGCAGAAGCCATTTATCCTCTGGTGTGAATCACAGTGCAATGCCGATTAGCAAGATCAATACCCGAATTCCATTGGCAGCCCCAAGTTAGATGAGGAAGGCATGACAATTGCAAAACCTTTGAAACTTTTTAAATTCAGTTTCTGGGTGAAGTTTTAGAGGTAAATAAACACCACTTCTTGTGGTGCTCTTTGGTCATTCTGCAGAAAGACCTCATGGGCACAGGACATGGGTCCTCTGTGGCTGCAGACTAATTTGCAAGGTTTCTCTGTCACTGGGAGTGGAATTGATTTTCATATTTGTTGTTTCAGATGGTAGAAATGGTGTGTCTCCATGTGATTAGTTTAATGGAGGCGTTACAAGAATGCAATTCAACAATTTTTGTCAAGGTAGGAAAATCTTATGATTTTTATAGATTGTTTCTTGCTGCTAAAAACAAATGTGGATTTATTTTGAATGTACCTTCTTAAGGGGAAAATAAAACAGATTTAAATTTATCATTCAGAGTTGGGGCTGGAGGGCTCAGTCTCATATAACAACCCTTCACCAAATGGTTATTGTGTTATTTTTTCCCCTTGCTCCACCACTATGACCAACGCCAGCTGGATTAAATATGTTGGACCATGATTGCTTGTAACACAAGTAATTAAATTATTACTGGGAACGTTGATCTGCAAATGACCTTATAGTAATATAAATTGGTTGGTGGTGCCTCACCTTGCAAGATATCCAGAAAACCAAGGAAAATAGTCTGTAATTGTTTGACTTGGTAGCTGGTACTTTTCTCTAAGATAAATTAGTTTAGTGTCTAATGTTACTATTCTAAATCATCGTACAGTGTATGAGAGTAATTTAAGCATTTGTTACCTATGTGTGATAAAAAATAAAAGGGTAAAGGAGAACTTGTTTTCTCACTCATCTTTTTATTTCCCCTCCTTTTCCTTTCCTTCCTATCATTCTGCCTCTTTGTCTCACTGATTCTCTGTCCTTCCTCTTCTTGTACCACTTCCTTCTTTACCTTCCACTTCTGTATTCCATTATCTTGGCCACCATCACCCCCAACCACCACCACCACCACCGAGTGCATCAATTTGGAACCTCATAGCTTGCTCTTTCACTCCTTTGTTGACTCTGTTCTTCCATAAAGGACACTTGTCAAGTTAAATCACACAATGCTGAAGAAAAGCAGCCTGTTTTCAGGGAAAATTTGACTGTTACTAGAACACTACAAGGTGGTTGGTTTGAATGGAGTAGATATAGCTTATCTAGCTTGATAGTCAAGGGCAAAAGTCAAAGCAGTGAGAGAAAGTATATGACTAACACTTGATGATCATACCTGATTTTATTTTTCACAGCTTAACTGAAGTATAATTTATGTACAGTAAACTATACATATTTAAAATGTACAATTTGATAAGTCTTCACATATATTACACCCATGAAACCATCACCACAATCAAGATAATGAACATATCCCTCACCCCACTTAAGTTTTCTCATACCCATTTATAGTCTCTCCCTTCTACCACTCCCTGTACCCTGCCTCCTAATCCCCAAGCAACTACTGATCTGCTTTCTGTCACTATAGGTTAGTTTGCATTTTCTAGAATTTTATATAAATGGATTCATACAGTACTGATGCTTTTTTCTGCCTTCTTTAATTCAGAATAATTATATTGAGATTAATCCATGTCGATGCATATATCAGTAGATCATTTCTTTTTATTTCTGAGTAGTATTCCACTATATGGATATATGACATTTTGTTTATCCATTCATCAGTTAATGGACATCTGGGCTGTTTCTCCAGTTTTGGGCTATTACAAATAAAGCTGCTATGAATATTCTTGTACAAGTCTTTGTGTAGATATGTACTTTCACATATGTTGGATAAATACCTAGGAGCAGAACGACTAGGCCGTATGAAATGTGTGTAACTTCTTAAGAAATTGGCAAACTGTTTTCCAAAGTGATTGTGCCCTGTTACATTCATACCAGCAGTGTGTGAGCATTCCAATTCCTACACAAAGGAACATTCCAGTTCCTTTGTCAACTCTTAGTGTAGTCAATCTTTAATTTTAGTCATTCTAAGAATTGTGTACTGATATCTCATCATGGTTTTAAATTGCATTTCCCTGTTGACAAATGATGTTAAACATCTTTTTATGTGCTCATTTGCTATCCCTATATCTGCTTGGTGAAGTATCTATTAAAATTATTTGCCCATTTTTTTATTGGGTTGTGGTTTTGTTTCTTATTATTGAATTTTGAGATATACATTCTTTATCAAATATATGATTTGCAAAGATTTTCTCTGTGGTTTGTCTTTTCATTGTCTTAGCAGTGTCTTGTGAAGAGCAGGTCTTAATTTTGATGAAGTACCATTTATCAAATTTTTCTTTTATGGATCGTGCTTTTGATGTTGTATTTAAAAAAATTTGTATTCAATCCAAGGTCACAAAGAGTTTTCTTCTAGGTGTCGGTTTATATCTACAGTCCATTTATTAGATATCCAATTATTCTAGGATCATTTGTTGAAAATACTATCCTTTCTCCATTGAATTTCCTTTGCACTTTTGTCAAAAATCAATTGACCATATATGTATGGTTCTATTTCTAGATACTTGATTCTGTTCCGTTGATCTCTTTGTCTATTTTTGTACCACACTGTCTAGATTCTGTAGCTTTATAATATGCCTTAAAATAAGATAGTATTAGTCTTCTAAATTTCTACATCTTTTTCAAAGTTGTTTTGGCTATTCTAGGTCTTTTGCATTTCTAGATAAATTTTAAAATCAGCTTATAAATTACTACAAAAAGCCTGCTGGGAATTTGATTGGGATTGCATTGAATCTATAGATCACTTTGAGGAGAACTGAGATCTTAACAATATTGAATCTTCCAATCTATGAACACAGTATATCTCTCCATTTATTTATGACTCCGTTAACTTTTCTTGGTAATATTCGGTAGTTTTCCATATACAAGGATGGCATATTTTTGTCAAATTTATCCCTAAATAGATCATAGTTTTATGGTATCATAAGTGGTATGGTTTTTTACATTTAAATTTATGATTGTTCATCACTAGCATTTAGAAATATAACTGATTTCATATTGATCTTATATCCTGCAACCTGTTAAATTCATTTATTAGTTATAGTAGCTTTTTTGTAGAGTTTGTCAGATTTTCTGAATAGACGATTATGTCATGTACAAATAAAGACAGTTTTATGTCTTCCTTTCTCTTTATATTATTTCTTTTTCTTGTCTCATTGCTCTGGCTAAATCCTCTAGTACAAGTTGAATAGAAGTCGTGAGAGTGGGAAACCTTGCCTTTTTCCTGATATTGGGAAGAAAGCATTCAATCTTTCCTCATTAAATATAAATGTCAGCTGTCAGTTTTTCATAGATACCCTTTGTCAGATTGAGTAAGGTTCTCTTGTGTTCCTAGTCTGCTAAGAATTTTTGTCAGGAATAGATGTAGAATTTGTCAGTGCTTCTTCTGCATTTATTGAGATATCATTTGACTTTTCTTTTTCTTTTTTTTTTTTTTATAATTTTATTTATTTATTTATTTTTCCCCAAAGACCCAGTAGATAGTTGTATGTCATAGCTGCACATCCTTCTAGTTGCTGTATGTGGGATGCGGCCTCAGCATGGCCGGAGAAGCGGTGCGTTGGTGCACGCCTGGGATCCGAACCCAGGCCGCCAGCAGCGGAGTGTGCGCACTTAACCACTAAGCCACGGGGCCGGCCCTCATTTGACTTTTCTTTTTGACTGTTAACAAGGTGAATTTCATGGATTGATTGTTGAATGTTAAACCAACCTTGTGTTCCTGGGGCAAACCACACTTAGTCTTGATGTATTATCCTTTTTATATCTTGCTGAATTCTATTTGCTAACATTTTTTTGTGTGTGTGAGGAAGATCAGCCCTGAGCTAACATCCATGCCAATCTTCCTCCACTTTATATGGGACACCGTCACAGCATGGCCTGACAAGCGGTGCATCGGTGTGCACCCGGGATCCAAACCTGAGCCGCCAGCAGTGGAGTGCGCGCACTTAACCGCTACGCCATGGGGCTGGCCCCCTATTTGCTAACATTTTAAAATAATTTTTTGTATTAATGTTCATGAGGGATATTGAACTGTAATTTTCTTTTCTTGTAATAACTATTTTTGGTTTTGGTGTCAGGGTAATGATGGCTTCATAGAATAATTTGGGAAGTATCCCTTCCTTTTCTGTTTTCTGAAAAAGTGTGTGTAGATTTGGTATTATTTTTCCCTTAAATATCTGGTAGAATTCACCAGTGGAACTGCCTGGGCTTGGAATTTTCTTTGCAGGAGGGTTTTAAACTATAGATTCTATTTCTTTTATAGATATAGGACTATTTAAGTTATCTGTTTATTCTTGAGTGATCTTTGGTGTAGTGTGTGTCTTTCAGAGAATTGTCCATTTCATCAAAGTAGTCAATTTTAATGGCATGGTTGTTCATAATATTCCTTTATTATACTTTTAATTTCTGTAGGATCAGTAATTATGCCACCTCTTTAATTTCTGATATTGGTGATTTGTGACTATTTTTTTTTCTGATCTGTCTGGATGGAGGTTTATCAATTTTAGTGAGCTTTTGGTTAAAAAAAAAACAATAACCAATTTTTGGTCAGTTTTCATTGATTTTCTCTACTGTTTTTCTGTTTTCTGTTTTATTGATTCCTGTTTATTATTTTCTTTCTTCTGATTACTTTAGATTTAATTTGCTCTTCTTTTTCTAGTTTCTTAAGGTATAAGTGTAGCTCACTAATTTAAGACTTTTTTCTGACATAAGTGATTAGTGCTATAAATTTCCCTCTACGCACTGCTTTAGCTGCATCCCACAATTTGATATGTTGTAGTTTCATTTTCATTCGGTTAAAAATACTTTCTAATTTCCCTTTTGCTTTCTTTTTGGACCCATTGCTTATTTAGAAGTATATTATTTGGTTTCCAAATATTTGGGGATTTTCTGGAAATTTTTGTTACAGATTGTTAATTCCATTGTCATCAGACAACATACTTTGTGTAATTCAAATCATTTTAAATTTATTGAGACTTGTTTTATGGCCCAGAATATTGTCTAGTTTTATGGCCCAGAATATTGTCTATCTTGGTAAATGCTTTGTGTGCACTAGAAAAGAATGTGTTTTCTGCTGTTGTTGGTTGTAGTTTCCTATGTCCGTTGGTTCAAGCTTGTTGATAGTGTTGTTCAGGTCTTCCATGTCCTTCTTTCTGTCCTGTTTATTCTATTGATTATTGAGAAAGGGGTATTGAAATATCTGTATAATTGTGGATTTGTTTATTTATCTTTTCAGGTCTGCCAGTTTTTGCTTCATGTATTATGAAGCTCTATTTTTAGGTGCATAAATGTTTAGGATTATTATGTCTTGTTAATGAACTGAAATTATGAAATGGCTCTCTTCATCCTCAGTAATATTCTTTGCTCTGAAAGCTACTTTGATATTAATAAAGGCACTCCAGTTTTCATTTGACTAGTGTTAGGATGGTATATCTTTTTCCATCCTTCTACTTTTAATCTATTTGTGTGTTTATGTTTAAAATATATTTCTTTTAGGCAACATGTAGCTTAGTGTTCCTTTTTTTTTTTTTAATCCAATCTGATAATCCTTTCCTTTTAATTGAGGTTTTTAAACCATTTTCATTTAATGTGTTTTGTGACATTCTTGGGCCTAAATCTATCATCTTGCTATTTGTTTTCTATATTTCCCATCTGTTCTTTGTCTCTTTTTCCCTCTTTTTCTTCCTTATTTTGGAATAATCAAGTTTTTAATGAATAAATTTTGGCTATAATTTTTTCTTCTTCTTCTTGTTTCTTAAGATGGAAGCTGAAGTCATTAACTTGGGAAACTTCTTTTCAGTCATCAATGTTTAGTGCTTTGAATTTCTTCCTTTAGCTACATTCTTCCAGATTTTGACATGCCCTCATTTCCATTCGGTTCAAAATATTTTCTGATTTCCCTTTTGGTTTCTTTCTTGACCCATGGATTATTTAGAAGTTTGTTTTTTAGTTATCTTATTAGCAGTATGTCTTAATTGTTGTTTTAGTGGTTGATTTAGAGCTTATGGTATATATCTTTAACTTATCACCTTCAAGTCTACCTTCAAGTAATACCATACCACTTCAGGTATAGTATAAGAATGTACAGTAGTATACTTCCATTTCCAGCCTCCTGGCTTTGTGCCGTTATTGTCATCCATTTTACTTCTATGTGTGTTATAAACCAAACCATACATTGTTATTATTTTTGCTTTAAAGAGTCAATTATCTCTTAAAGAGATTTTAAATTTTTTCAATATTTATTTATATTTGCTGTTATTACCATATTTATATTTGCCATTTCCAGTGTTCTTCATTCCTTCCTATAGATCTAGACTTCTAGCTTTCTTCTTCCCGGAGGACTTCCTTTAGTATTTCTTGTGCACGTCTGCTGGTGATTAATGCCTTCAGGTTTTGTATGTCTGGGAAGGTATTTACTTTGCCTTCATTTTTGAAAGATAGTTTCCCTGGGTATTGAATTCTAGGTTCAAAGATTTTTGGTCTTTTTTTAGTACTTTGAAGATGTTACTCGTCCACTGTCTTCTTGCTTGTGTTGTTTCCAACAAGAAATGTGTGTCGTTCTTATCTTTTTTCTTCTGTGTGTAGTATGTCTTTTTTCTCAGGCTGCTTTTAAAATTTTCTCTTTACCATTATCATTAAGCAATTTGATGATGAAACACCTTGGTATAGTTTTCTTCACGTTTCTTTTGCTTGGGTTTGTTGAGCTTTTTGGGTCTGTGGATTTATAGTTTTCATTATTTTTGGAAAAGTATCAGCTATTGTTTCTTCAAATATTTTCTTCTGTGCCTCTACTCAACATACTCAATATTTCCTCTACCTTCTTGACCATATTGAATATAATTATAATAACTGTTTTAATGTCTTTCTCTACTAATTCTGTTATGTGTATCATTTTGGGGTCTTTTCCAATTGATTGATTTTTCTTCTCATTATAGGTCAAATTTTCCTGCTTATTTGCATGCTGGTAATTTTTTATTGAATTCTTGACATTTCAAATTTGACTTTCTTGGGTGCTGGATATTTTTATATTCATTTAAATATTCTTGAGCTATAGTCTGTGACATAGTTAAATTACTTAGAGACAGTTTTATCCTTTTGAGACTTGCTTTTAAGCTTTGTTAGGTGGTGTCAGAGCAGCATTTTGTCTAGGGCTAATATTTCTTCACTATTCACTAAGGTAATAGCTTTCTGAGTATTCTACTTGATATTCTATGATTTACAAGGTTTTTCTGCTCTAACTAGTGTGAGGGAACACAAACTCTTGCTGGCCCTGTATGCTCACCACTCTAATAATTTTTTCTTCAGTCTCAGGTAGTTTTCTCACGTGGTGCACTGGTCAGTATTCAGCTGAAGACTCAAGGGAAACCCTGTACAGATCTTCAGAGTTCTCTCTGTCTGTGCAGCTCTCTCCTCTCCAGTACTCTGCCTTAAAAACTCCAGCCACCTTGGCCTCTCTGGACTCCTGGCTCCATCTCCTCAATTCAGAAAGACTGCCGGGCTGTGCCTGGATCCCTCCTCCCTGTGCAACAGCCTGCAAACACTCTAGGCAGTGGGTTAGGCTCATTGTAGGGCTTACCTTGTTTATTTCCTCTCCCTATTGATAACTTTCTGGCATTGCTGATGCTTAATGTCTGAAAACCATTGTTTCATATAGTCCATCTGGAATTTTAGTTGTTCTAGACAGGAAGGTAAATCTGGTTTTTATTACTCCATCTTTGTGGAAAGAGAGAGTTTCACAACTAATCTTAATTTTGAGGGCTGGAACAAGCATAGAGTGAAATGAATACAGTCCATCCAAGCAGGAAATCTTTAATTTATCCTGTAGCATAAACTAAGATAAGAGGAAAGGTATAACTTTTATTTTGGTGAAAAACAACCTATTTTTAAAATGTCCTTCAGTTTTCTGGATATTGTTTCTAGAGAGGAAAAAAGAGAAAACCCAACCAACTTTATTATAACATTACAGAGCCCAAAATAAATTACATCTAATTCTTACTGACAGCTTTTTAGGAGCCAGTAGCAAAAGGGAACTGAAACGAATGTTATTCAATAAGTCAAATTAGCATTCCTGAAATAGGATGACTACTGGATTATATAATGCTGTCAACAACAATGAGATTTAACCTGAAGCCTTCAGTCCTGTGATTCATAAATCACAAACCTGAAGGCCCCTTGCAGGTATATTTTAGAATCAAATGGTCACGTGTTACATCAGTGGGGAAATAACAAAAACCTGAAATCAACCTCACTATTCCTCTTGATTGCCTCAGATGGGCCCTTAGCCCCAGGGACAGCACTGGGGAAGGTGTCCACCCAAGGTCAGAGGACTCAGTGCTCCCTGGTCCCTACCCTCCCTGGTCCCTCAGGATTCTTCACAGGAAGTTAGTTCCAGTATTTCCCAAATATCAAGAGGCATGTGGGCCTGCTTCCATATTAAATAGGTCAAAAGTCAACGAGAGTCTATAGACGTTAGGACCCTCAGGGCTTGTGTTTTGCTGTACAGACATTGGGGAGGCGACGGTTGGATTGGTTTATTTTTTCCCATTCAGAATGTCTAGATGAGCCAGTCCTACTAATGGCCAGAGAGCATAGCCTTATCTGGCACCAACCTTTGTAATCCCACAGTTTTGTTATGAGGGTTGGTGGTAGGGGGAGGCAGGGAGAAGGTGTCATTTTCTGATATTTTGATTTTTAATCCAATTACATCTTCTGGGACACACCACACTCCATTTCTAAACACAATATTTATGTTAGAGACAGAGTATTAAATGTCTGCAATATAATCACCGTGTTTAGGAGTAAAAACATCAATGGAGGTCAAATTAGCAAAATAGAATGTTAAAAGCAGAACAGTAGCCAGATTTAGCCTTGGGAACAAAAGCGTAGAGAGAACTATAATTTATCACTCCACCAAGTTTATTATTTTTTTAAATGATTTGATGAATTAAATGAGACCAGCAGCCTATGGCCATGACTGGTGAACAGAGAGGTCAGTTAAACGCTATCCCTCATCCCGACAGGTGCTCCTCCTGGTTCTCTCGTTTTGTGCATTGCATCGCTGTCCTCCAGTTTGCCCAGACTAGAAACCTCAGCTTCTTCTTTGGCCTTTTCCTCACTCCAAAGAGCACACTAGTCCTCAGACCTTCACAGGTTATCTCTGCAGGCAGCCTCCTGTCTCCCAGAAGCCTCCAAGGGAAGGGCACGGCAGAGGGGCTTAGGGTGAATCAGAGAGGCAGCAGAGGGGCGAGGACCCCAGGTGCGCTTTGAGAGCCTTGTTCTCCTCTGGAGCAGGGACCAGCTGCTCTCCTGCGTGTGCACCCACACTGTTGGGACCTCTGGCCCCGCTCACTCTTAACGTGTCTCGCCTTCCAAATCACAGCCGGGCAACTTCAGGGCCTGTCTTTTTCTATCCCTTAAGCGTTTTGACCGCTTCCCAAGTGATATTTTCTTGATGACTAGTGGCAAATAGAGTCACCATGCTACTAGATCCCATAGAGGAAGTTCTATTTCAAGAAAGTGAGGATTTAATTAAATAAATACCCATTTAATTTCCCATGCTTGGTAGCTTTCAAGAGACAATCAGTCATTTACTGTAAAGTGTGTGTTTCAGGCACTCAGGGGGCGCTTGTTAACCTCCAAATGCCACCAGCTCAGCAGGGTTTGGCTTCAGAAAGTCTTTTTTTTGATAACGGGTAACTCTGCAGCAGGGGCCCTCATCCTTTTGCTATGTTAAAGGGGTGTGGTGTGCCCTGTTTTCCCTCGCAGTTATCGAAGCTTGTGTGGGAGAGTGGAGAACAGTAGTAACCAGGCTTCTGTGTTTCTCCACACAGCTGATACCTATGTGGTTGCCAATGATTCAGTCAAATATCAAGGTAAGTCATCCCGTGGCGGACTGGACGGTTATTTCCCTCCAGACAATGTCGTGACATTCATAGGGCTCCTTGATGCTCCACTTACTGTGGAGAAACATGAATTCACCCTGCTCCTGGTCTCAGGGGGCTGATAATGCAGGAGACCATGTGGGCCAGGTAAGGGGCCTGTGGGCCCTGCTGACCGCAGGAGCCACGGTCCTACTGCTCACTGCTGCTGAGGAGGCAGGTGGAGGGGGAGGATCCCAGAGTCTGAGTGAGGCCCAGTTACTGACGAACACAGGCTGAAAAGCTACTCTACCTTTGGAGGAGACCCTGGGATCTGGTCCCAGGCATGTCCAAAGCTGTTTCTTGACCACTAAAATTGAGTTTTTTTGATGGGAAGAATTCCATTAAGAAAGGATAGCATTGAGTGAATGACAGAATTGAGCTAGAAGGGACCTGCCCCCGCTCATTTCACATATGGGGAATCAATCATAGGACCAGAAGGAAGACTTGGACAGGGCCCCACAGCCAGGAAAGAGAAGACCCTGACCAAGTCTATTTCCTACTGCCAGGCCCCACCTTGAGAGAAGTGTTGTTGTTGTAGGGCCAAACATACTCATGACTGGTCAATGTAGTTAACTGAGACTTGACGTTGTGATGGCAAAGCTAGCCACCTGCGCCATCCAAAACTGGGCCCTGTCTATGGCTCTGGGAGTATCAGGGGAGGAGGGGGAGAGGACAGAAGCCTTCTTGCTGGTTTCTTCTTAGAGTTGGGGAGGGATGCTAGTGGAAGGAAGGGGGGTGACCTCCAGGTACCCAGACACCAGGAGAGAAATGCCGCTGTCAACAGTGACCACCGGCTTGGAGTCTGATTGATGGCGTTGGTGCTGTTTGTGGCCACCGCTGGGCACGCTGAAAACCTCATCTCAGCACTGGTGTTTGTTGTGAAAAATGCTTGTACTTCCACCTTGATGCATTCCAAATTACTCCTCCCCCTGCTTTGCGGAAATCTGTGGCAATTTGACATTACACTGGGTTCTTAGAGGAGGCCAACAGAACTTGATGAAAAGCTAGGAAAAATAAGAAAAGCTTACAACCTGGCTTCTTCATGTGCATTAACATGAGAACAGAGAGGTTATAATTATGATTAAAATATAATGAGCACTTCCTATGGGCCAAGTTCTGTTCTAGACATGCTGTTACCTCATTGATCCTTACAAACCCCATGAAGCGAGTGTTACTGTCCCCACTTTGCCCATGAGAAAAATCCAAACAGACTGGAAGAGCTTATTCCCCGAGTTGTCCGCAGAGGAGCCAGGATTTGAACCCAGGGAGCCTGGCACCAGAGCCCAGACACTTAACCACTATGCTACATTTTGAACAGCTCCTGGGGGACACACATATGTGTCAGCCCATCAGCTGGTGTGTCAGCTTTAAGTTCCTGTTGCAGTGAATGAGTCAAGATGGGAATGGCATTATTGGGATGGATTTGGGCCAGCGTAACTCTAGAAACAAGGTACCAGCCCATGTTCCCCTCCCTGAGCACTGCCCAGTTTGAGAGTTGGCCTTCTTCAGGTCAGACAGCCCTTGGGCCACTTGTAAATTCTGCCTGCAGAAGAAGCCCGGGCTGGCCCTCCTTGGGTTGACTGTGACCATTAGGAGGAAAGAAACTAAATGAAATGTCTTGCCCTTTCTTAACAGCACTTATCTGCGGGACTCCAGCTTCGCCTCCAGGCCATTCAGAACAACGTGAACCACCACAGCCTAAGGACGCTGCCGGGCTCGGCCCAGAGCAGCGCCGGCCTGGCGGCCCTCCGCAAGTGGCTGCAGTGCACTCAGTTCAAAATGGCCCAGGTGGAGATCCAATCCTCAGAAGCAGCCTCTCAATTTTATCCTCTATGAGTGGACTCCTCGGCTCTCAGTGTCAACACTCTGGTTTAGCAATAATGGGTTTAAAAACAAAACAATTTGATCCAAGCAGGTTGGGGAACATATTGGTACTGTACATTCTCTTTCTAGTTTAGTAAAAGACGTGCAAAGGCCGGAGAGGGCCAAAAATGAAGCTTTCTTGCTACACATATTTCTGATGACTCCTTGGGCTATCTGATTAAGTGTTTCCTTACATTATTTTTTAAAAACCAAATCATTTTTCTTTAACTAACTTCTATTTTTTTTAAGAAAAAAAAAATAGACTGGTGGGTACTCACAGAAAAGTTGTACAAGTCCCCCTGTTGCTATTTTTGATGATAGAGAATAAATAGGGTTTTTGAAACCTTTGTAGTGTTTTTTCTTAAAATCCACTCTTGGCAATGCAATAAAAAACCCGTCACCATAAGCCAGTGACACTTGACTGAAGCTTTTTGTCATTATCCTGGGAAAAGTGGCAGCTTGCAAGGACCATTACAAAGTGCACTTAGAAATTAGGTGGTTAAACTGTGCCAATTGTTTTCTTTGTTTTATAATATCATTTTCCAGAACTGTCCAGTAAGTTTTATTATTTTTAAAACTAGTTTTTCAACTCATTAGTTCTAGGCTGTACTTTCTTGTAAGCTTTATGATAACCACTTTAGTTTTGTGAATAATAAATTTTATTCTTTTGTTAATACTTGTATACAATTCAATTTAAAACTGTAGATTGCATACTGGACCAGACGATTCCCCACGCTGGCACAGAGCACTGCACCTGGAGTTATGTTTCATAAAACTGAATTTTAATAGTGTAAGAGCACCAAGCCTTCTCAGCACTTATCCTTAGCATTGGACTGTGCATTCACAAATGATATTTCTTTTCTCTATCCCTGTAATGCACTGACTAAAAGAAGACTTAATATACATTTAAGCTGTATATTGACATGCTATTAAATGCATTTTTTATTATCTTTGTGAGCCTGGGGTTTTTTAAAATAAGTTTATAGAGCTAGAGTTTAGTTCCTGACAATCTTTTCTTCTAAATGTTTAAAACTTCTAACTTCTCTTAAAATTAAAATACAATGATTGATTGAAAAGCCTTCCTTTCAGATCATCTGGTGAGAGAAGTACACAGTTTATTTGAAGTCCTTCTCTAGGAAGGAGTTTGAGGGCACGAGACAATTCTTTTCCTTTTTTTTCAGTTGGTTATTAAGAGGCTTCTCTTTTCTTCTGGGAAGTCTGGTATCTTAATGCTTCTCAGGGGAAAACAAGTCCTCGACTGTCCAAGTGTTTCACATGAGTTCTAGAAAGACAGGGTGACAGATCTTCATTCCTATGAAAATGTGCAGGGAATCCATAGGACCCTATATTAAGAGTGTAGAAGTGATCATTCTTCATATTTTACTAACAAACTCTTCTGAAAGGCCTTCCCCCAGTCAGAACTCGCCTCTATCCCAATCATGGTTGGGTATACTTGTGTGAACATTTTGTCTTGTGTTGTAGACACGTATTTTAACCTCACCTGTAAACTGCGACAGCTTTGAGGGTATGTTTTGTCTCTGTAACCCCAAGGTTTGGCATGTAGCATGTGTTTAATTAATGCCTGTGGAACTGAATGGATTTGGTTAAGTGACAGGTCTTTCTTGAGCTACCCAGTGGGCTCAGCAAGGGCTGGATTGTGACATTCTCTTTTTGAGCAGGGATTCCTAGAGGGGGTTATAGACACAGGCTGGAGGAGGAGGTCCTGGTTCCTTTCCCTGTGAGGGATTTAACTGACTTCCCATCTGGGCTCAGCTGTAGACCCAGGTCTTTGCTAGTCCCAAGCCCACCCTGCTGCAGGCAGCCAGGATCTTGGTGGCCCCATCCTACCAGCAGACAAGGTCCAGAGTTATCCACAGCTTCTTCTCCAACTCCATCTTCTTTACCCAGTTCTTTGGATGGACTCCTGCCTCAATTTCCCTTTGTATTTGCATCCCCCCAAGAGCTAGAGAAGAGCCCTTAATTCAGCCCTCTTGCCTGGGCCCCGTCTAATGCTTCCTGCTGTAGGGACCTATTTTCTTTACCCCAGTCACAACCTGGGATCTTGGTCCCACCCAGGCAGGTCTCCCTCTTTGCCCCTGAGAACTGTGATTTGTTTTCTTGCCAGCTTGACCCGAATACCGTCCCTGCCAGGACCCTGCCACTTCGCTGGCTGATAGAGACCAGGAAGCTTCTCTGGCTCGCACTCCCCCCCAACCCCCACTGCGTTTCCCCGTGTCCTCATCTTCTTCTGTTATGTCGTCATGTCAGCCTCTCCAGCAAGTGGGGCTCAGGCACTTAGCAAAAAACATTCAGGAAAAGAGACAGATGGAAGTTTAGCAGGATTGGCCCTAACAAGTAGGAGGAGAAGCTGTTCACCTAGGTCAGGGGGCGGCCAGCTGCAACTGCTGCCTGTGTTTGTAAAACTTTTATCAGAATGGAACCACCCGGTCATTTACATATTTTCTATGGCTGTGTTTGTGCTACAAGGGCAGAGTTGAAGAGTTGTGACAGAAACTATATGGCCCTGAAAGCCTAAAATATTTACCGTCTGGCCCTTTGCAGAAAAAGTCTGCTGACCCTAGCCTAGCTGAAGGCCACTGAGGAGCGCTGCATGGAACCCTTGCATGGATATATTTTTCCTACCACCTCAGGGTTTTTGAAATTTCATTATTAGTGTTTCCTCACCTGTAAAATGGGGACAATGACACCTTCTACCTCATAGGGTTGTTGAGATGATAAAAGAGAGAACACAAGGAAAGAGCTTAGAGCAATGCCTGACACACAGTAAGCACTCAATAAAAGTTATCAGTTATTATTTTTATTCTCATGTTAAAGCCTAGACAAGTAAAGCCACTTGCCCAAGGTCACATGGCTAGTAAGAGGTAAGAACTTACTGGAATTAAGAGTTGGAACTTGGCCTCAGCCTGTCTGACCCCAAGGACTGTGCTCAACTACTGCCCATACTGATTCCTGCTACACCATGCACCAGCTCCAGGTGACAGCAGCAGAGGGCAGAGATTCCAACAAATTTTACCTGTACATATTTGGCCAGCACTAATTATCGGCTTAGAGAAGGGCCAAGGAATAGACTCAGTTTTCCTTCCCTCACGAATCCTACTGGTTTCAGAGTGTGAACAGAACATTCTGAGATTCCCAAGGGTGGAATGAACCCAAATCTGCAAATGCATAGATTCCATGATTGTTTACAATGGGCATGCCTCTTACTAGTTGAATGACCTTGGACAAGGTATTAAACTCTCTGGACCTCTATTTTTCCTTATCTGTGAAATGGAGCTGACCCATCTCCCTGGGGGTGATGGAAAGCTCCAACTGGTGGAGGACTGTGATGGTGCTTGGGAGACTGTCCCAGAATCTGAACCTCCAGGAAGACTGGTGCCACCTTATGAAGATCACGTGAGGGGACAGCTCACAGCTGCGGGCTCGTTTGGTTTTTCCTTCAACCAGTCCCTCAGAAGCAAGACCTATAAGATCCATGGAACAGACTCAGTTTTCCTCTCCGAAATGTAGTCATTAGCTAAAGGTGTCCAGTCTCCGTGTTGTATACTCTCTTGGCAAGTTTGTGATTCTGTCTGACATCAGGATGTTTTCAGCAAATCTCTTCCCTAAGGGTCTCATCTGAGGCCAAGTGGTTGCAGCAACTCCATCTCCATCTCTAAGCTACAACAGGCCAAATAATATTGGATTGGATCAGAGAAGGCGGGTTATCCACCAAGACTCTCTTGTGAGCTGGCATTGAAGGGCCTCTGGCATTAATTGGACAATGCAGATCATTTAATATCTCTTTAATGGAATTAATTTACAAATATGTATATTGGGCAAATTGGATTTTGACAGTAATGGTCTTAAGAAGAGTGAAGGGAGTGGTTGGAACTCAATGGAATAGTACCAAACCATGTTTTTATGAAAATTGAACCCTTTGGGAGGTGGCTGAAGTGTTATTGGTAGGAGGCTGGCCAGTTCCTTCCACTGACGGGAGCAGCAAGCAGTGAGCCTCTCGTGAAGGGGGTTCAAGAGAAACCACAAGAGCCACGTTTTACTGAGCATCTACTAGGTACTAAGCACTTTGTATATATTATCTTTTCTCCTCTTAGCCCCCTTCCCCGCATGAGATAGGTGTTATTATTATTCTCATTTTGCAGGTGAGGCAACTGAGGCCCAGGGGTTAAATGACTTATCTAAGGTCATGCAGCTGGTGGAGGTAGCATTAGGACCAGAAGGCCATCTGACTCCAAGACAGAGCCTCACTTGGTACACATTAATTTCTCTTCCCTTTTTTTTTGGTTCTGGGCTCTTTTGGCTAAAATGTGCCAGGAGCATGGGATAGAGAAATCTGAGGGCTTTTTTTAAGGCAGCTCAATCTTGCTGGCATCTCTCTTTGTTGATCATCTATCATAAATTTCCATCAAGCCAGCATCACTTCATCTGACAAAGACATTTTCTCCTTTGCTTTGGTCATTCATTTATTCGAAAAAAATTATAGCTCACAAATTAAATCACATTTAGTTTCCCACTTAATATAATGGTTTTATGGCAAAGAATAAAATTTTATGAATTTAAGATTGTGATGATGAAATCTATTAGATTGGGGAGCTACTGAGAGTTCACTCAGCCCTGCAGAGACTTGCCCCTAATTAATGACAGTCATCACTACCGTATATGAGGGCTTACTGCATGTCAGGCACTTTAGAGACAGTAATCTCAATCTTCACAACAATGATGTGAGATAGGCACCTCTGTTAACCCCATATTACACTTAACCCTGTATTACAGATGACAAAACTGAGGCACAGAGAGACTAATTATTTGCAGGAGTCACTCAGTAAGCAGTAGAGCAAAATTTGAATCTAGATAGATCTGCCTCCAAAGCCCTTGTTCTTTCTAATACATAATTCTGGTAGTTAAACGATAGTTATGAGTCCTTGGCTACTCCCCTGACCAACAAGGGAACCTAGCATCGTGTGGACCAGAAGTCACCAGCTGGCAGCCCGCTGGCTGAACTTGGCTCACAGCATATTTTGTATGATGAGTTTGAACTTTTAATTTCTCCTTTTGGTTTGAATACCTTTGATGGAGCATGCAGGATCCAGTTTCGTACCGTTCCCACTACTGACCTCTGCCCCTCAAGCAGGAAGACCCCAACAGCCTCTTGGCAGAAATCCTGCTACCTCTGAGTTGGTTTACAAGGCCCTGCATGCTTCACTCATTTACCTGCCCCCGTCCTGCAGGCCTGTGAGTTTGCCACCCAGTTTAGACTGACCCTCTCGTTTTATGGGCCCAGGAGGGCATGGGATTTACCAGCATCATCAGCAAGCCAGTGGCAAAGCAGGACTGGGGCCGTGCTCTCAGCCCACAGTGGCCCTCCTCTCCCTGGCATCACTCCCTGTCTCCACCTGCATGGCCACGGGCTGGGGCCCTGCCCCACCACACCTGCTCATCATTTTGACCTCATTTCAGGTCAGGGCTGGTCCCTCCACCCTCACCATCCTGGTTTCTTCCAGCCCAGGGAAGCTGCGGCCAGGGGTTGGCAGAAGGTGAGCCCCTGGCACCAGCTCTTCCCTGCAGGATGCACAGGACATTGGCGGAAGCCACCTATTTGGTTGAACAAGGAGCTGGCTTTTTAATTATGCAGCCCAGACAGGGCCCCGCCCGCAGGCTGCTGGAGAGGGGAGCCTCCCGGGGCTGCCGGGCAGACGCCCTGATTTCCGCTCCTTCAAGTGGCCACTTGGAAAAGAAAGGAACCAGCAAGTAATCAAGCGTGAAGGAGAGACACACTCCAGGTGAGGACAATCACGATGCCCAGCTAGGGGTGCAGAGGGGGGCATCAGGCCAGTTCCAGACAGCAGGGTGTGCCCAGGGCCTTCATCTTGGAGTGCTCAACGCGGGGCTATGGGCTGGGGGAGTCAGAAGGCGGGAAACACAGGACACAGGCTCCATAGCCAGGTGTGTTCAGGACTTGCCCACCGACCTGCTCTCTGACCGCGGGCAAGTCATTGAATCTCGCTGAGGCTCAATTTCATCACCTGCAAACTGGGGGTGGTAATTCCTCTCCCGGCATTTTTGTAAAGAGTAAACAAAATGATGCCTGTCAGGTACTTAGCGCAGAGAGGGAAACACAAACAAGAATAGTAGCTAACCTCCAAGGAGCACTCACTATTCCTAGGTATGCCAGGCTCTGTGCTAAGCACCTGACACTCATCTAGCCATTTATTCTTCACACCAGCCATGTGACAGCTGGTGTTTTGCTGCAATAAAATCACAGCTTGCAATGGAGTTTGGCTCCAATTCTTTCGAGTGTGGCGTTCCTACGCTGCTCTGCCTCTTGTGGTGACTCAAGGCTCCCCCCACGTTTCTCTGTTTGGATGAGCAACTGGGAAATCCTCCTCCATATGGTGCATTCTGTCATCATTTGGACTTCACACGGTGCAAACACATCCTTGTGTGTAATGGGGATAATATCTTGAAAATAATAAATGGATATGTTCTTTATTCTTCTCCAGGAAATGACGTTCCCCAGCCTAGCTCCGAGGACGGCATGGGGCAGGAGGAGGTTCAGATGTAAGGAAAGTTCTGGTCAGACAGGATAAGGGAGCAGAGAGCCCACCTCTTCTGGACCCTAGTGGATTCTTGGCAAAAGGAAAAGGGAGAGAAATATAGGGCAGTGCTGAGAGGCCAGGTGGGCATCTCTGCACTTTCCCTCTTAGGGGTGAGGATGTTATAGAAATGCCCAGATGGAAATGCACCAGGGAGCTCCACAACATAGTGACACCGAAACCCCCAGAGAAGTGCCTGCAGCCCTGGGCAGCCTTGGCAGGGGAGGTGGCTGCAAACAGGAGCCTGCACCCTGGTTCTGGCAGCCCTCTTCTGGCCTGCATGAGTGTGCAGATTCCGGAGTCCCCATGGCTGGTGCTGAGAGAGCAAGAAGATGGGCATAGCCTGTGGTCAGGAGAAAGAGACTGCTATGGCCTGCACATTTGCAATGGTCACCCTCAGAAACTAGAAGAGCCCAGGCACAGCCCAGCGGTCACCTGTCCAGGAAGCAGCTCTGGCTGGCCTCGAGACCTGCCAGGACCCTGACGACAGCACATGGTCTGAGCCCTGCTCCCACTGCACCAGAGACCACAGACACCTGCTCAGGGGCAGGCCTAGATGCCTCCTAGAGGGGAGCAGGCCTGGGAAGATGGCTCAAAGACCAGGCATCTATCCAAAAGAGAGCGAGTCATCCAAAAGAGACGAGTTGAACTAGAAGAGGTCCAAATACCATCAATTTGCAAATTCAGGTTTTTCTAACCCCCTCACCTCCCTAAGCCAATGAGGTGGGGACTCTGAACAGTTATGTGAAATAAAATGCTATATTCTTTTCTTTATGCTGTGTGTACAGTGTTAAATTTATAACCCACAATTCATTAATCAGTTAATTAATTCTACAAATATTTCTGTGCCAGGCACGTTTGGGGGACTGGAGATTTGGCAATGAATAAGACCAAAGCCAGGACGGCCCCCTGTTCTCGTGCACCTGACATTCTAATGGGAAGAGAAAGACAGGAAATGTAGACACATACCAACAGGGGTCTTGGGTGGCGAGAAGGGCCGTGTTGAAAATAAACGAAGGCCACAGCATGGAGAATGACACGCAGTGGTCGAAGAAAACCACAACTAGGGGAAGTGTGACTGCAAGGCCCTAAAATGGGAAGGGGCTGGCACGTGTGAGGAGCAGCAGGAGGGCCAACGTGCAGGACTGGAGAAGGGGCGACAGGGGACGGGGGGAGGGAGAAGCAGGTGTCAGATCAGGAAGGGCCTGTGAGCCCGGGTAAGCAGTGTGGCTTTTTAAGTGTGAAAAAAGTCGTGGTCAGGTGTTTAATTCGTGTATGGTCTGACTTATGTTTTGTAAAGATCCCTCGGCTTTTGTGGGAATGGATGGTGGGGATAGCGGAGGTGGAAGCAGAGAGCCGAGGCAGGGACTCACGTTGTAGTCCAGGCTGGAAGGGATGGGAGCCTGACGGGACTGGGGTGGTGGGAGCCGAGTTAAGCAGACGGATTTCAGTGTTTTTGAGATTGAGTTGATGGGACTTGCTGAGGTATTGGCCACCTGTCCAAGGCAAAGGGGAATAAAGGATGACTGTTAGGTTTTGGGCTGAGAAACGTGGTGGTCGCTGAGGCCTTGTGTGGAGATGAGGAAGATGGGATGACGAGAGGTCGTGGAGGGAGAGCCAAGAGTCCTGTTGGGCCGTGATGAGATGCCTACTTACAGGATGTGTGCAGTTGGATAGACCCAAGTCTGGAGATGAGTGGGGAAGTTGGGCCTGGAGGTACAAGCTTGGGAGTCATGCGAGTTTGTTGGGATTTAAAGCCTCAGGACTGGATGAGCTTGCTGGAGAAGTGTGAGTAGACAGAGAAGAGAGGTTGCTCAAGGCCGGCCTGGGGCACGACCATGGAGGGGCCTAGCAGAGAGGAGGCTAGCCTGCAATGGCCCCATCCGGCTTATTTTCTCGTCACCTGCAATGAAAAAAATAGCGCTATTAGTCAACAACGGACGGTGAACACAAACGTGGGCACTGAAATCTCAGTGTGTTTTCCCATGATCAGACATGCTTATTACACCTTTTCTATTTTTTGAGTTTGACATAAAAATGAAGGAGACAATTAAGTTATCATAGAGAACATAAGGACCCCTGAGAATATGTCCCATTTGAAAGATCTTTCTCAGCCCTGCTCTTTGAGGACAGGTTCAGAAAGGCCTCACTGATGACGGTCTACGTGGTTGGCTATGTTGTCATCACCCTCTGGACCCGTCCGTGCTCCTGGGTGGGGATTGGATGTCCTTGGGCTGGGCTCACTTCAGGGGTGCGGTCCCACATAGGCAGAATATCCCACCGCAAGCCTACCATAAGAATGCCTCTTCTTGCTTGGGGCAGGGCATTGCACCTAGGAATTCCTTTTCAAAGTAGCCTTATCTCTGTGTGTCAGCAAGTTTGGAAAGGAGGACGTTTTTTAAAAATTAAGAGGTGCGAGGTGGGGACGTGAGGAGCAGCATTCAAAAGTTCCCAGGGGTTTCTACTTCTAATGGTGGAGACACCAGGTCACCTCAGGGCAGAATTCCTGAGTGCCCCTCTTAGCTCTGAGTCAGGTAGGTACCCATTGCTTTAGGGGGAAGGTGGGAGAGGTTTTTGTGTTTGCCTTGGCAAAGAAAGGTGGATGCTTTTGCTCAGCAAGCTGCTGGGAGAAGAGAGATTAAGCCTGGACCCCATCACTTTTGGGGTTCACCAATAGAGGAACCTCTCCGTTGGCCTGAGATGGCCCTTGGCTGAGGTTAGCTGACGAGAAAAGACACCCATGCCCCCAAAGAAACTTGCTGGAAGGAACAGGGGTGTGGCATGGGGGCAGGGGCACAGTCCTGAGGCCAAGGACTTGTGTCAAGGGAATGACTCTGAATGACCGACCGTTGTAGCCAAGGCAGTGGTGACAATGCCCAACAGGGCACTGGAATGATGAGAGGCCAGTGCAACCATGGGGGTGCAGAATTCTGCTTCCTGTCCCCACCCCTGAGAAGCCATCCCCGGAAGAACATCTTGACACCATAAGGCCACCCACAGATAGACATCCTAGCACGAGGCCCATAGTCAGGCTCTTGGGCCCCGAGAGTACCTCAGGGCACCATGCCCAACAGCGAGCACTGGACCGGACCTGGCAGGGAGCAGGCTGTGTGCCTCAGGCCAAGGAGGGGTGAGAGGCCCAGGGCTGCCATTCACATGCCTTGTTCTGGGGCAGCCCCGCAGGCCCCTCTGTTTTCAGGGAGTCCTTACTGCCCCCCTGGGGCCTGGTGACGGCTCCTTGCCTTTGGTGGAGGGGCTCACCAAATCAGTGGCCAGCATGGCTGGAGTGAGGCCTCCTTGAAGAGTGAGAGAGGAGGGGCCATCTGTGTCTCAGGTCCATCTCTGGTTTCATCCCTTGGGCTGAGGGAATCCTCAGAGCACAGGAGCCAGTATTGAACGAGAGGTCGATTTTCCTCCTTAGCCCCCTGCACAAAACCCTTGTAAAGTCACCCCACACGCAAATGTCTCAGAGGACTTGGAGAGTCTTCTGTGGAGACTCAGGAAGCAGGGGCTGAGTGTCGTGTGATGGCCAGCCCGGGGTGGAGCGGGGACAACCCTGAGGGATCTGAAGTCCAGAGCCAGATGTAAGCTCCCAAGGGATGCACAGAGATGACGGGAGGACTTCGGGCTCCTGCAGGCTGGGAATGAGGACCCAGCTGCTCTGACCTCTATCTGGTGATGCTGGGGTCATTCCAGTCCCTTCCGTGTGCACATCCTGGGGAGGTAGCTGGCCAGGGACTATTACTCCCATCTTACAGATGAGAAAACTGAGACTCTAAGAGGCGAAGGGACTTGCCAGAAGTCACATATTAATTGATTCATGTTAGATCCCTGACTCCAGCTTCCACAGGCTGGAAGAGCTGAGCGTCCTGTTTGCTCCCTGTGGGCTGGGAAGATAATTAGGTATAAATCTAGCCGGGATGGACCGTCTGAAATCTGAGGGTTGGAAGGGCCTAGAACTTGTAGCCACACAGAACTAGGTCTGAATTTCAGCTCTGCCACTTATGGCTTTTTTGACCATCCAGGGAAGGCAGAAGTCACCTCGGCTTTGTGCATGTGTGGGCTTTTGTTCCATGTGTCCAAGGAGGAGGCAGCCTCTGAGAGGGACTTGTGTAGAAGATAAGATGTGGCCATGCAGAAATAGGAGGGAGAGCCAGGCGAGGACAGTGAAGCCAAGCAAAGGGGTGGGGTGAGGGGAGCCTGAGGCTTGAAGGTAGTCTAGTTTGCTGACGGTGGAGTGCATGTGGGGTTGGAGCACCAAGCAGATTTGAGCCAAGACGGAACCCACCAGATCTGAGGGTGAGGAGGAGCTGGGAGCTCTGAGGTTTCCAGCTGGGACCTTGAGGGTCCGGGAAGCCGAGCCCCAGGTTCAGTGTGATGCCTGGCATGTAGCGGATCCTCTGCAAGTATCTGGGGCATGGATGGATGTATGAATGATTTAGAGCTGAAGCCAGGAGCATGAGGATGCATGGTCAGGATTGCCCAGAGAGATGGGGCGAGGGGCCCCGGAGGGGTCGGATCTGTGGGATGAGGGCAGTTACAGGGGTACCTGGAGCCCAGGCTGGGCAGCACCGTGTGTGCCAGGGACAGAGACAGGGCGTCAAACCTGTGTCAAGGTATTTGTCAGGTACTTTCCTGAGAGCTGATATGGAAGAAGCAGGAGAGAGCATAAAGGCACTTAGTGCCTGGGTGGGAGATGGGGGAGAGGGGGAAGCGGGTGGTCCAGTGCGGCCGGTCACCAGCAGGTGGGGTGGGTGAGTGTGCCCAAAGGCAAGGCCGGGAGCGAGGCCGCCACTTGGAATCCAATACAACTGCTCGCTTCGCCTCACAGGGCGATCTTCCATGATGCCACACATGGCGTCTCAGCGCAGGAAGGAAGAGCCTGTCTGCCACCGCCCGCTGGTCAGCGGCAATGAGGTTCCACCACACCTCCAGGTGGCCACCCAGGGAGACCCGGGGATCCCACTGTGTCTCATGCTCTGGTGGCAGCAGCAGGACCCAGAGCAGGAGGTGGGAAGCCCACGGGGCCAGCCTGATACTGGCAGGCGGCCGGAGAATACGCTGTTTGTTATGTTGGTCACTAGAGCTGGAACAAGTGGCCAAAAGCCCCAGAGATTCGAAGTGGAGATGGGAAGTGGCCCCTAGGAGAGGTCTGCCACTGTACCTCTGTGCTGCCTGCTCCCCAGTGCCCATACTTGGCAATCCCCTCCTTCCTCCCAGGCTGGCTCTGGTTCCCGTGCCCAGGGCACCTGCGGGAGTCAGCAGAGCCTCACACACAGGCCTGCCTCTCTGCCTCATGCCCTGCTGGGCTCTGGGTTTGCCGCTGTGAGTTTGGCCAGGCTGGGGTGCACGAGAGTGTGTACAAGGCCTGAGGTGTCCCACTGAATCCTCACCAGCAGGAGGACCCACATGGATGACCAGTGTGCAGAGGAGCTCTCACTGTGGCCTGGATGGCAGCCTTTTATTAATGACAGCAATGACAATAGCAGCAATGATGGCTTCCACCCACTGTGTGCCTACCATATATGTTTGTGATACATATATGTGTCACATATGTGTCAAGTTTCGGCAAATGGCAGCTCACGGACTCCCAGGTGGTGGTGGGGGCACTACTGAGATGAAGGCCTCCTGGCTCTTGGGGGAACTTCCACAGCTCCCCTCCACTGCCCTGACCCTGGATGCCTGGGACATGGGCCCGTTCTGCAGACCCCCTGCCCCGAGCTGACCATCCCCCCAGGCTGTGGGCCAGGTTGGGGAATACCCAGCCCCTAGCTCTGGGCATGCAGGGCCCTCCCAATTGCCTCCACTGAGCTAACTTTGAAGTTGTGGGGAACCCAGGTGGGAGTGACGGGGCCCAGCAGCACGCCAACTGTGGGGAGATACACTGGGTTGGGGTTCCCCTTGGTTGTGTCCAGTGGCTGGGTGCTGAAGACACTCAAGTCTGGGTTCAAATCCCAGCCCCACCCATTTCCTGATGTCTGCGTGACCTTGGCTGTCACACTCCATCTCTGACCTGTCTCCTCACTCCTTGGATGGGAGGGATGATGCTGCAGGGGCAACTGCTTTCTCTTTCTACATCTCTTCTGGCTCATCCGACAGGAACCTCTTCCTTCCAGAAGTGCTGGGGAGACGGGTTGCTTCTGGCCAGGCTGGAAAAGGGGACGGGAGGCCCCGGCAGGCAGCTGACACTCCACTCCCTCCAGGGAGCAGGTGAGCCTGGGGTGAGCCTGTGCTCTTTGGGCCTTGTCTGCTTGAGGGCGCAGGGCGGGTCATACATGGTGCTCTGAGCAGTCGGTCAGGTGAGGGGGCACTGCAGACCGACTCTGGAGGGGCTGAGGTCTAGACACGGAGATGGACACAACAGGGGGCCCGACACTGGCCACAGGGTTACCCCATCTCCCCTCCAGCATGGCCCCCTGATTCTCGCTCCCCATGATTCCTATGATCAGTTGTCAAATTAGGGTGACTGAGGGGCCAGCTTGGTGGCGTAGTGGTTAAGTTTTCGTGCTCCGCTTCAGCAGCCTGGGGTTCACGGGTTCGGATCCTGGGTGTAGACCTACACACCACTCATCAAACCATGCTGTGGAGGCGTCCCATGTACAAAATAGAGGAAGACTGGCACAGATGTTAGCTCAGGGCCAATCTTCCTCACCAAAAAAAAAGAAAAAGAAAAAGAAAAATTAGGGTGACTGACTTGTCCTGTTTGCCTGGCCCTTTTTCCTGTTTTAGCCCTGACAGTCCCACTTTTTAGGAAAACCTCCCAGTCTCAGGCACACTGGGACGGTTGGTCACCCTCTTCTCATTTGAGTCAAGATCAAGATGGCCGGGGAGGGGATGAGGGACAGGAATGGTACTTAGAATCCCCATAAATGCTGGCCTTGGGGCATTACGATAAAAGCATCCTGAAACTAGGCAAGTGGAGTACCACGCCCAGTCCTGGGTTTACAGCAGGGCCTCCAGGGAGGATCCCACCCCACACTCAGCCTGCTCTCTCCTTCCCACCCCACACCCGGGGCCAAGCCCCCACCACAAACAACAAGTGACAGCGTCTTTATAAGTATGTTTTTATTGAAAATAAAAAAGGTGTGGAGCTTTCTTCCTCGTATGTAGCACACAGCCCACCCCCAACGCTGCGGTCCTGCTTCCTGTGCAAAGTCTCAGCACAAAATTGACATCAATGGCTTGTGGGTGGACAAGTCGGCACCGATTGTACGTTTGTCCATTGAGACAGAACTCCTAGGAACAAGAGTCATCTTCCCGTGTACACTCAGCACATCGTTAGGAAGGCAGATCTCAGGATATTTACATTCATGCATTACACATCTCACACTACCTGTGCTGTTTAAATCATACTTTGTACAGATTCAGAGAGTACAGTAATTTTGTATATATATATATAGATATCTCTTTAAATATATATATAACTATATATAATATATATGTCTATATTTTTACAGCTATTAGTCTTTCTTCCAAAACTTGCTTTAGAAGCTTCTGAGGAACATCTGAAAACTCTGGGAGATCCTATATGCCATTCTAAAGTTGGGCTCAACTAGGAGACGGTTGAAAAATATCTATTTGAGAAAATGCAGAGCAGGAATGTGCATTTCGTTCTCGACCTCAAGTCCGGACTACTCTGAGGATTGGTCTGTGTTCAGGGGCTCCAGATAGATTCCTTAAATAAAAGTTCTAAGCTCAAATACAAGGCCAGGGTGGTTTTAGGGACGTTTCTGTTGCTTAAGCTAAAAATCTGGTGGGGCTACCTCGCTGGACCTGTGAGAACTGTCTTCTGAATGGCGGGTTCTGAGTTCGGGGGGGTGTTCTCAAGCGAATTCTTTGTCAAAAACTGGGCTCTTCTCTTGGTTTTCATTAACTGGGTGAGAAGAGATTTTACAAACCCAATTTGGGGGAATTTATGCACAAGCATTAGTTTTTCACCGAGTCCTGGTTGTGTCCCCAGGGAAGGGGATACTGGCCCGAGTGTGATGGATGGTTCACTGGTGTTCCTCCAGGGGAGCCTTGCCTGGGGCTGGAGGATTAGGCTAATTGCAAAATCCAAGCCTCCTAGGTTTAAGCCAAGGTCAGAGAAGGTAGGACGGGTGACTTTGTGCAAAGCTGGGTTATGCCCTTTCTTCTTCCATGTCCCTCCAGGCTGGCTGCTCAGCACTCCATGACACTTAGCCAGGATCCCCCCTCTGGCCAAAGGTGCCCTCCCATCACTTCTGAGCCCAGGGTGGCATGTGCTTAGGACCAGGGACCTGCCCAGGTGTCTGTGCAGGAAAGAGGCAGGGGAATCAGCAAGAGACTGCAGGCAGAGGGGGAAAGTGCACTGGGGTGGGGTCTGCCCTGCTGCGGACCCTCACCCTCTAGCCTGTTTGTCACCCAGCTCTGCATCCTTTGGGGAAGTGGAGGGCGTCAACCAAGAGTCTCGTAAAGTGCTCACCAGGTTGGGGGCAATGCTGAAGGTCACTGGTGGCACTGTGCCATGCTAAGGTGCACAGGGAAAGCAAAATCCAAATCCAAACCAAAACCAAGTCCTCATGGAAGGAAAATGGAAAAGAAAACTCTTTCTGGGAGGGTATGCACTGGTCCTGTCCTCAGCCTGTACCCAGTGACCTGGGGGCAGGACCTGGGTTACAGTCACAGCAAACTCACCTTCTCCCCTCTGCTCTCCGAAAGACAGCCGGACACAGACAACTCAGTGGGTGTAAGGACTCTGTGACAATGGATGTCTCAGTTCAGCTCAAATGGGGACGAGTTTTCAGTCTGTCAGTCTCACCTGGATGTGAAAGTCTCACCTGTGGCCCCAACACCCTCCAGAAACCTACACCCTCCAGAGAGCTACACTGGTGGTTTGGCAGGCAGACGGGGTCTACCTAGCTAAGTTCCTACATAGCCAGAAAGTGGAACCATTAAACGTGTCCGGTTCCTTCTGAATAAGTGTGTGGGTGGTGAGGGAACCACAATGTCAGAAGTGTTCTTCCAATCCACCAGGGGATGCAAAACCACAAGGCCACAGTCTCCATGGTCCTAGTGACATGCCCACATGGGAAACAGGCTGGCACACTGGGGTTACCGGGCCTGGAGGGTCCCCTCCTTCCACCCCCTCCCTTCCCTTCATCCACTAACCACTCTCGAGGGGTCAGCATGTTAGAACATAAGACCTCGCACAGGGACATTTAAAGAGAGCCACTGGAAGAATACCACCTCTTTCTGACGAGGGGATGCCTGGGGGCTCTCAGGAGAAGGTCTGAGTACCCGCTCAGGGTCTCAGGGGAGTATCAGGGAGACCTTGCACCAGGCCAGCTCGGCCCAGCCCAGAGTGCCCACAGTGGGTTTGGCATAAGTGGTGGCCTCTGTCGGAGGAGGCAGGGCCTGGCTCACATGGCTGCATTGGTTCCTACGAGGGTCAGGTGTGGGAATGAGTCTAAGAAGAGGCGTAGTGGCCTCTGTCCTTCCCGGGCTCTTGGCCTAGGGTTCCGTGAGTTGTTTTGCCCCTGGAAGGCCAGACACTACCCCAGAGTGTAAACGAGCCCCTCTGTCTGCTCAGTCAGGAGGAAACTCTGCAGGCCGGGCTCACAGCCCTCTGCAGCAGGGAGTCAGGAGTCAGGGGCCCAGAGTTTTGATGGGGACAGGAGGGAGAAGGCGGGCCCTGAAGACTGAAGACAGTCGCAGATGGGGCAATGGACAGATGTGTGGGAAGCACCTTTGAAAGGGGACATCTCAGGGCTGTGCCGATGGCTTCTGTTGGGAATGGCAAGGTCAACGGAGAAGCAGGCAGGCTTCCTGGGCAGGAGAAGAGGTTTTCTGGCAGAGGAGTGGCCCCTGGATCGCCTTTGCTTTGGCTGAAGGGGGATGCCTCCCAGCCCCAGCAGACAGACAGACTCCCTGCCTTTGTCAGAGCAAGTGCTTTACACAGCAGCTGGGTGACAGCAGATGGAACGCAAGACAAGGAAGAGACATGGAGAGCCTCGGGCAGGGGCGCTGCTCCGGGTGCAGCATGCAGGTGAGCCTGGCTCAGCCTGGCGTCTGCACTGCCCTTGCCTGTGGCCTAACCAGGGGCAAGGCTGGGAAGAGGATGGTTTCTCCTTCGGGAGGCTCAAGGCCTGCAAGGCAATGAAGTCCTGGACAAGCCCTGAGGCAGCTCGTGTCCACCTGCCTCCCCGTGTCCACTAGTGCCACCAAGGTGCCCCTCTGGCAGCGGGTCCAGGGCCTGCAGACTCACACCACGGCGCTGTTCACATCCACCCCTTTGCTCTGCGAGGAGGTCATGGGATACTCAGCCACGCTGGTGCCGTTCTCCTCTTTCCTCAGTGGTTTCCTGGGAGGGGGCAGAGAAGCAGGGAAGGAAAGGGAAGGGGAGCGAGGGACATCCATTAGTTATCAATGACTGGCAGGAGGGTATCATGCCCTCCCAGTTAGCCCACCAGGCTCTGTTCTGGGTTGGCATCCTTGGGCTGCTCGTTCTTGAGGAGGTCAACTAGAAGTTGAAAGCGGTCTTAACTAGAGTGACCATAAAATATGTCATGCAAAACAGGGCATAGTTGAATGAAAGAGGGGAGCTACTAATAATGAAGCAGGAAGAACAGGCCAGAATTGGAACTGTTCTGGACAAACCAGAATGTCTGGTCAGCCTAGTGTGATGTATGGTCAGGCTTATGATTGATCCCTTTGATCATGAGCAAACAGACATGAAGATGAATATTTGGGGGTGCAGATGGTTAAAAGAGGAGAGGTGCTAGTGGTTGGATTTTGCAGTCTTGCCTCTGTGTGGTCAAAGGCAAGTGGAAAATGTGATGAAGTGGGTGGCGGTGATAGGAATGCTGGCGTAATGGTGGTAGTGATGGCAGTGGAGGTGACAATGTGATGGTGATGACAGTGGTGATGACAGATGATGGTGGGTTGATGGTGGTGGTAATGGTAATGGTGGTGGAGGTTGTGGTGGTGCTGGTAACGATGGTGGAGATGGAGATGGTGGTGGTGATGATGGAGTTGATGGTGGTTGTGGTAATAGTGGTGGAGGTGGTGGTTATGATAGGGGTGCTAGTGCTAATGGTAATAGTCGTGGTGGTGGTGCAGTTGGTGGCAGTAACAATGGTGGTATTGTGGTGGTGACGATGACGGTGAATTAGTGCACACTAGTGGTTCTCAAACACTTCATGTTGAGCCACTTGAAGCTCATTCCAGAGGCCATTTAACCCCAAGAGACATTCCTCCCACGCACACAGGGGCTCGGGAAGGCTGGGAGGGAGGCTTTGAGAAGGCTCTTGCTCTCTCACCGAGGTTCTGAGGTTCTGAATTTACAGTACGACTTTCTGGCCTGGCTCAAATCCCACCTCCTCTCTTGAGTGGTTCGGGAGGGCTCCAGCCCCACCCTAGGCCTGAGTGGCTACAGCCTACTGATCTAGGCCATAGCTGCTGTTGAGCCCACTCCCACGCCACTGTGCTGTCTCTTGGGTGGGTCTGAGGCCCACGGGGTGTAGCTCAGACACCCCGTGTCCCCAGTAACGCTGGGCTGAGCCTGAACTGGCCTTTGTTGTGTGTTGTCTAAACTGAACATTTATGGTCATTGTTGAAAGCTCGGGGATTGATTGCTTCTGCCTTCTCAAATGTCCTTAGAGCCTCCCTAAACCCTGCGTGAGAAGGGCTGGTACTGGTTACTAGTTTGATGCCTACAGGATAAAGCCCTGCATGAATTAGTTTAGGGGAGGGAGGGTCTGCGAGGGGGTTATCAGTAGTTTCATGGGGTATGATTACCAGGCCTGCTCAGAGACGGCACCCCAAGATCAAATCTATTAACTGTTCCCTTTTCTCTTGCAGCAGAAGTAGCTTACAAAACCCATGAAGAAACTCAGGTGCCCTCGCTTTGGGTGTCAGACCCAGCCACCATGGATTATTCTAGAAATGCGAGATGCAAACCAACACTTCCTCCCATGGTGTCTCACGCTCTGTGTAAAGCACTCTCAGCCACAGATCTTCTTATCCCCTCTCACAATGGTCCTCTGAAGAAGCTAGGCCCGGAGTTAAGAGATTCATTTCATGGCGAAACTGAGGCTTAGGGAGAGCTGTGACTTGCCCGAGGACCTCCAGCTGGCTTGTGGTGGTCCTACCATGTCCTGGCCCAGATATCTTTCTGTTAAATCAGCATTCCCAGCAGGCATTCCCCCCAAATGCGCTCTGTGGTCCAATCAGCTTGGGAAGGCCTTCCTCCACCCTCTTCCTGGAGATTCCCAAAAGTTCTCAAGAGTCCTCCAAGAAGCCTGTCTCATTTTGCTTTAACCCAGCACATTCCATGTTACGGGGCCTGAGATCCCCATTTATGTAGACGGTCACAGACACTTTCTGGAAGCCCCAGGTTTGCAGGGCTCAGATGAGTTGCCTTGTTTGTGATGGGCTTGTAGAAATCACGGACTCTGAGCCGACCTCTGCCCCTAGGCCTTTTCTCCCTGTCTCCTTCATCTCTCCTCCTGTCCCACCCACCCCTTTCCAGGGGCTTCAAGCAGCCCTGACTTTGCTGGGTGGGCTTGATTTCCGACTCAGCAAGTTTGCATGGCCTGGAAAATTGGTGTTGGGGTGCATTTTTTTACAGTGAGACCCTGTGTTGTCCCCACCAGGAGGCCACCAATGGACTTCAGTGAGATTCCTACACTTATCATCAGCATAGGAGAGGGAGAATCGACTTCAGAATCAGGATTCCAGAAAATATTAATGGGCAAAAATCTCTGGGCCCAAACCCACACTGCTTTTCTCCCTAATAAATATTCCATCTTGGGCCAGGTCTGAAAAATCACCTGCAACAGGCCCAGGTCAGGGGACATGAGGCTCAGGGGCCTGCGAGGGTGGGTAATGAAGAAGTGAAGCCGGGAGTCTGCAGCCCCCACAGAAATGGGCACAGGCCGGAGGGCACGGAGATCCGTCCTTTTCAGGGGGAGGGTAGGAATCAGCAGGATTTCTCCTGCCAGAAGAGGAGAGATTTCTAAAGGCAGGCTGCTGGTGGGAGACCCCTAGGCATTCCCAGGGCCTTAGGGGGACCGGCGGCTCAGAGGGCGTGGCAGGAAGCAAGCCTGGCTGGCGGGACAGTGGGGACAGAGAGACAGCCCAGGGCCCAGCTCAGACAGCTCCCAGGCAGCAAAGGACGCAGGGGGTCTGGGCAGGGGCTCCACCCAGCCAAGATGGCACCTGTGGCTAGTGCAGCCCCACACAGGAGCGTTCCAAGAGCCAGGGCATGGCGAGGGGTGAGGGTGGCTGTCCTCAGGGATCTCTTGACAAGTGCACTTGGTCTGCTCCCCTCCTCCTCCCCCGGAGCTGAGCCCCCACACACTCTGCTCCCGAGCCTGTAGCCCCAACCCACTCCCGAAGCCTTTCTGGGCTTCACTGGAGCCCAGCGGAAGCTGGAGATTTACCTACAGCAAGAGACAGCTCTACCTTGCCCCTCCCACTCTGTCTTTCACTAAGCATGCACTTCAGGGTGACACTGCGGAAGTGCTGAGAGGCAGATGTCATGGCTCAGTAAACCCCGGCTCCGCCACATTCTAGCTGTGTGACCTTGGGCAAGCCGATTAACCTCTCTAAGCCTCAGTTTCCTGGTCTTTAAAATGGGCACAATAATGGCTTGTTGGGAGGATTACAAATGTTAATGCCTGCCAAGCGCTTAGATGAGCATCGGGCATACAGTAAGTGCTCCATAAGTGTTTGTTAGCTCTCAGTACTGCTGTTGGAAAGGTGTCAGCGGGGAGCGCCTCCCACTGCTGGCAGCAGCCAGCGTTCACCTGTCGGCACAGACCTCCTACCTAATGTACACCCCGTGGGGCTCAGGAAATGCTAGAGACTTGCTAGGACCCAGGCTGGCCCCACCGTGCTGTGAGCCAGCCAGGGCTGGTCCTGCTAAACCAAAGAAAGGCATTTCTGGCCGGGTGCAGGAAGAGACGGCCACAGACGGCTCCTTACAGGGCATGGTTCCTACAACCAAAAGAAAGGGAGGTGAGCTTTTCCTTGGCCGTGTCCAGGATTCCTGCGGGTCGGAGTGCGGGTTCTCCCACCTGGAGACCTCTCCCCTCGCCCCGGGCCCAGCAGGCAGCAGGCAGCAGGCGCTCCACGTTCTCTGCCTGGAGTGCTGTGCTGACAGCCCCCGCCGCACACACCAGCAGTCACGGGCCCTGCTGACAGCGATGGCACAGGTCCCATCCTCAGCCTGCTGCTCTGCCGGGGAAGCTGGAGGCAAAGAAGAGCTCGGACGATCCTCAGAAAGGACGCCGGCTCGCTTCTTGCCTTGCGCTCCCCACGGAAGTGTCTGCTTTCAGGGAAGTGAAGGTGAAAGGTCTCGACCCCCCTCTTCTGAAGGCATTCATCCTCCCCACCGCCCATCGCGGACACACACACGCACACACACGCACACCACACACCACACATACACAAATACCCATGTACACACACACACGGTTCCACAATGAGATGCCCTGTAGACTGCAGGCTTCTCCAAACCTGGGTCAAGAAGCCAGAAAAAGCCTCTCTGAGCCAGCGAGGGTCAGTGACCGTGAGAAGCAGCAGCCCCACTTCCAGCCCTGAATGCCTCTCGCTCCACCACCCAGGTGCGGGTGAGTCAAGTATGTGGCTGATCTACACCCTCACACTCCAGTCGAGCCGACTGTTCTGACTACCTCCCCAGGGCTTACTCGTTCAGCCGCCTCTGCTGAGCAAGTCGAAGGACGGCGCCTGTGAGTCTCACGGGTTGCGTTCTCCCCGGGGACCCGCTGGCAGGGTAAGGCACCTGCATCTTATTCTGAGAGCAGTGGGGAGCCATCTGAGGCCTCCTTACATCAGGGATTCCATTCTACCCCCTTGCCCTGCCCCAGGACCTTGCCCCAGCATGTCTGGAGAGAGGAGATCAGAGAGGGATGGAGCTTCTTGGTGACAAAAGGAAAAGGTCCCAAGAAGCAGGGACCTGCTTGAGTCTCCTGTCCACCAGCACCGAGCACACCCTCAGTCTGCTTGCCCTTCTGTCAATGACTGGCCTGCAGTGCCACATGCCTGGGCCCCATGGCCCCACAGCACCGAGGACGTCGGGCCGACAAAGCAGCTCACCCCTGCTGCCCGCCTCCTACCGCCAGGACGGAATGTCATCCCCCATCACAGCGGGCGGGTCCCTTGGGAGAACAAATAAGCCCAAAGAAGCATCTGAAGGCAGGTGCCCCAGGCCCTTCTGGGTCCAATCTCTTCTTGGAGGGAGGATTGTGGTGCTGATGATAATGAGAGACACTGTGGCATCTGGGACTCAAAAGAAACCTGCATGTCGGTCCCATCACTGGGGGAAAACCAAACCATAGACAACCTAGAGGACAGCAGCATGGTCCAGGGGAAAGAGCACTGGCCCAGGAGTTAGAAGATTGAATTCTGGTTTGCAATGAAGCACAAGACCCTGCTCCCTGAATCCAGCCAATGTGCCAAAGGAAGTAAGATGGTCTCTGAGCAGCCAAGGCCACGTCTTGATGCTCAAGGGTCGGAGAATACAGTCACACGTCACTTAACAGAAGGGATGTGTTCTGAGAAATGATTTCGTCATTGCGGGAACATTATAGTGTGTACTTACACAAACCTAGATGGTATAGCCACACCTAGGCTGTATGGCCCTAACCTTAGGGGACCACCGTCACACGTGGTCCATCGTTGACTGAAACATCGTTATGCGGTGCATGACTGTACTAACTTTGACTTGGTTCATGGTACAGCCAGACAAGGTGGTCTCCATTTCCAGTCAGAGAGGCTGGATATGGGGGCTGTGGGGGTGGTGCGGTTATAGGTCTATATACGGACAGCATATAGGAGAAGGCACAGGTGGGAGTGGCTGGGTCTCAGCCCCCATCACTGCATTGGCCCCCACCTGGCCCAAGAGGTTGTGGTGCATGAGATACCCCAGTCCAAGACCCCAGGGGTCCAAGATGCATCCTAGGTGAATTTCTTGCTCCCTGAAGTTTGTGGTGAGTTGAAGCTGGATGAAGAGGTTCCACTCTGTCCCGAATCCCTGGGCCCAACCTACCTTTTCTTCCTCCGGCCCCTGCTCTGACCCTGACTGAAGTTCGGAAGAGACCAGGGGGAGAGAGGGCCAGGCTGGTGGGTGCGCCCTGTGGGGGGAGGAGGAGGCAGCAGATGGCCGGGGCTCCTTTGAGGCAGTCAGCCCGAGAGTGTGTCATAAACAGGCAGGAGGGAGGCCGGGCCACTCCGGGCACAGAGAGGGCGCCGCTGAGTCAGCGTGTGTGTACTTGAGCTTGTGTATGGGGAGAAGGCTGAAGGGACGGGGCTTGGAGGGCAGGGAGCACAGATGGCAGAGGGTGGAGGAAACGGAAACCGGTGAAGGAGTGGCGCCATGCATTTAAAACTGGGCCCATGTTATTTATTCTAAAAGCAGATTCTACTCCATTCACCCAAAGGGAGGAAAAAAAAACCCTGAGTCTACTCAAATTCTAAATAGAGTTTGTCAATTTAAAAGGTAGAATCTGGCAAGTCTATGTAAACTGAGGGAGAGCTACTGCTCTAGCCGTCGGGCAGGGGAGAAAGAGCCACACCAGTCCAGAACGCCATGGCAGAGGGGTGGTGGGAGAGCTGGGTCTTGAGTGAGGAGCACGGCTAGAGGGAGCTCCCTGAACACAAGAACCCTCAAAGAACACAGGAGGAGGGCTGGAAATCTCTGACCCGAGTCCCCTCTCTTCCCCATCCAGGTCTGTTTCTTCCCATGACCATGGAGGCTTAGTCTGGCTCAGACACCACACAAAACCCATTTCTACCCTTCCATGGCATTCCACAGCCCCAGGTAACCAGGTCTTCTCTACTTGCCTCACATTCAGTAAGAACTAATCCTCCTCTGGGCCATCCCAAAGCTCCAAAAAGAATGTAAATTCTCGAAAGGAAACTAACCTCACTGACTGATTTGCTATTAGTCTATGATTCAGGAAAGATCTTTGAAAAATTCCATGATGGAGTCAAGCTAAAGAGATGAAGGACTGGAGAGGGAGAGAGCTGAGTGCAGCAAGTTCCCAGAGAGGAGCTCTGTAAGGACCCTACGTCAGCTTGGAAGGCTGTTGGAGAAGACGATCGTAGCCCAACGGCTGTGCAGCAGGCCCAGAGAGCTGCCACCCACCTGGAGAGAAGGACGGAGTCTCCAGACAACCACGGAGCTGGCGGGTCGATCACCCGATGTACAGGACCATATTGAGAGGAGGCACAGCTAACTCCAGGGAAGGAACAAATCACAGCACACCACGTGACTCAGCCGTGAACAAGATTCACATTGGCTACTAAGGGGGAACCTGGCTGGTCACTGAACCCCACACTGGAGATACCCATAGGAAGAGGATGGGAAGAGCGGAGTGTCTTGTGTGTCTGTGCGTAATGTTAGGATGCTGAACCTTCCATCCTCCATAGTGCAATGTCGATGGATGATGTTTAAAATTGAAAGAAAATTTAAATAGAGTATCCGCATCACTTAGAATATGGAGAAAAGTACCAGACGAAACACTCAAAAGTGGTTGCTTCTCAAGAATGCGACTTGGGGGAGAAGGGGGGACAGTTGGGGGGCTGCTGCTTTTCTTCATAGGCTGTGACACATTTGACATTTTAAACTATGTGTATGTATTACTTTGATAACAATAAAAATTAGTTGAAAAGGTGGTAATGGATGCACAAAGCCCCAACCATACTTTCTCACCATAACGCCCCTTGAGAGGCATGCGCAGCACTCCTGGCTCTGGGAGGGGGAAGCAACCCCTCTCCCACCCCCTCCCTTTCTCTCCCCTATTACTCTGAGCTTATTTCTCCTCGTCATAGCAATTCTAGTCTTTTAAAGCAGCTCATTTACTAATTTGCTGGTGTGTGTATTTGGTCTGCTCCGTCCACTAGCGGGAGGACAGCAGGGACTCAGTCTTGTTATCTCTACATCCCCGATGCCTAGTCTAGTCCCCAGCACACAATAGGTGCTCAATAAATGTCTGTGGACCAGCACTGACTCACTGAGCAGCCCGGTGGCAGTCAACGGGTTTTCTAAGGCATCAACAAAGAGACTTGGGCGACCAAAAGTGCCCATGCTACTGGAAGCGGCTCAACCACGAACAGCTGACGAGCGCCAGAGCCCAGCAATAATGCGCGTGCTCCGACACACTCGGGCACGCGCGCACACCCGAGCTCACTCCAGGGAGCAGCATGCTTGCTTATTGTCTGCAATTAACGGTCTGCAGGATGGGCCAAACTGTTCTGCAGCCTTTTATTGGTCTTTCAGCCAATACCTTGTAAATTAGAAGGAAAAGGCTGTCAAGTGACTAAATGGCAAATCGATGGCAGAAGGTGGAGGACCCACGCCATGGATGGCCAAAGGAGGCAAGGAGTTTGGGGGTGGCTTAAGGGAGGGGCTTGGAGGGGGTGGGCGTCACCTCTCCTCAACACAGGGCTCTGCATGCAGGGTGTGGCCCTCAGAGAAGCTGCAAAGCCACTCTATGAGAGCGGCCTCACTCTTGAGGATCCTCAGGCCTGTGGGGCTCCCTCCCTCCAACTGGGGTCTGAGGCCTGGTCCCCCTACCCAGGCAGCGGGCACCCTGCACCTTGGAGCTCTGTCTCGATGACTCACACTGATCATCGCTTGTTTGAGGTCCACATCCCGCCCTGGACCAAGAGGTTCTTTTGTCCTCTCTGCTCAGAGTCTTGGTCTTCCCTTCAGATACTCCTCTCCGATTGTAATACATACATGGTCCTCTAGGGGGTGGTCTGATGAACACCCGCTTCTCTCCCCAGGGGGTGTGTGCAGAGACAGCAGGACTGCGTCTGAAGTACCCACCACAGAAGCGCTGGTGCCAAGCACAGCCCTGACCCCTCACCCAGCCCTTGGCAAGCATTTCGGTCAGCATTTCTGTCTGAGTGGTGGACTGACCTAGCAGCAGTGGTCCTCTGCCATCTTGGGATGGGAAACAAAGGCTCAGGAGCTGCATAGAGACTTGGAGGAGGTTCATTTTACAGATAAGGAAAACTGAGGCCCAGCAAGGGCAGTGATGCACACTGGGCTGGGCTGGGACTGGAACTCAGGGGTCTTGACTTCCAGTCTCGGGTTCCTTTAATAACTCCTTCTATCCTGCTGTCTGATGATAGGTGTGTGCCAGGTGTAGGGGTGAGGAGGAGGCCTGGCAGGGGGCATGAGGGTACGGACGTCTAAGCGCTCTGGGGCCTCATCATCCTGAGGCTGTGGATAAAGGGGCTGTTCACAGCAAACTCAGGGCAATGAGGCCACCGAAATGCCAACTGCATGGGCTCCTCATGGCTGGGGACCCTCTGGAGTTTCGGGTAGTCGATAGGGGGCCTTGCACACGCTAGTTCCTCTGTAAGCAATGCCCCTTCTCAGCCCCCCTGGCCTGGTTAATGCCCGGCCCCCTCTAAGAAACCTCTTGGGGCCCAGGTCTGGGTGAGGCGCCCCCTCCTCTGGGCTCCCCCACCTTGGAGCCCCCAGAGCCCGTACTGCCCAGCACAAAGCTGGGACTTGGGGAACGTCTGCTGAGTCACAGGATGATCTTTGAGTCATTGGGTCTGTGTAGGAAGCTTGGATTAGACCCCATCACCTGCCAAGGTCAAGGCCCAGCGCCAAGGTTAAGGCCCAGTGAGGGCACTGCGGGGCACTCCTTCTGCACCTGCTTCTCATTCTCCTCCCATCCCTGCAGATGCCAAGCTGGCATCTCCAGATTTGCCTCCTTCCTACCTCAGCTGACTCTAGAACCATCCTCCCAGCAATCTGGCTCCGAAAGCCTGTGTTGTGGCCATTCACAAAGATCTCTCGGAAATCCTCCCCTAGGACTCCAGGCTGTGAGAGTTTTAAAAAAAGCAGAGTTTATCACTGAATTTTCCTTTTAATGGTTTAACAGTGACATGTAATGCTTTTGTTTCCCGAGAGAAAAGGCGGGTTTCAGATGAATTATTAACCAGTAAGAATTGGCCGTGAGCAAGACATCCTCCATTTACTCTGGAGAGAAATGCAGACGGACAGCTGGCTTGCACAAGGCTATCTCTTACAGCTCCCAGCAGACGTCAGGGGGGGAGCAGAGAGGGTCACTTTGCTCTCCCACACCGGGGTGTAACTTCTGCTGCCACCTTCTTGCTCCGCCAAGGGTTGAGGCCTCCCTCCCCACTCAGGCCTCCTTCCAGGCCGGGTCTGGGAGCCCTGGCCTCTATTTCTGCCTCTGCTTGACTGTGAGCAGAGCCCCCTCCTGTCACTGAATATGTGTTCCCGGGTGCTAGGACGCCCTCTCTGGATTATGACGGTTTTGAGGGCAGAGGGCTGGATCCTGGACCAGAGGAGGATGCTGATCATGATGCTGGGGCAGAAGAGGGACTGGGCGGCAGTCTCCATTTACCACCCCCATCCACCCTGTGCCCTACAACTCATTGCATCTCCTGGGCTCCCGTTTCTTGGGTTTGGCCAGTGGGAGGCACTTGAGGGAGACCAGAAGGCAGGGAGTGAGGTTGGGGCGTTTCCTCCCTCTTCCTTCCTGTTTTGGGGCTGCATCTCTGGCAGTTCCAACCACAGCTCCTGCTGAGCGGCCCCTCCTGTGAAGCTCTCTAGGTTCCGATGGCACTATTTCTTCCCTTGCCTGTTGTCCTAGGGGTGCTAACCACTCTCACTGCTGCTAGAGCTCCCGAAGCCTTCACAGGCTTCATTTGCTCCTTTCACCTGCCCACATCCCTGAAAGGAGCCCCGCCCACACCCCTGTTGGAAGCCCCGCCCACATCCCCTGGAGGGAGCCCCGCCCACACCCCCTGGAGGGAGCCCAGCCCGCAGCCCCTGCAGGATGCTCCGCCCACACCCCCTGGAAAAGAGCTCCACTCATGCCTCTGGAAAGAAGCCCCACCCACACTCCAGGAAGGGATCAACCGAGCCATCTGGGGTGAGTTCTATTTCTTTCCAGGACGGACCCAGGAACCACGAGCTCAGAGCCTGTGGAAGGGGACAAAGGGGGGACAGGAGGCCCCTGCGGCTGCTCTGAAGGGAGGCGAGGGTGGCTCCAACACACTCCTTCCTTGGAGACCCCCAGCCCCACTGAAACAAAGCCCGCACGCCACAGCTGGGGACACCGCCGCAGTGGGATATTAGTGTGAGTTTGCTCTGCTGGTATGTCCCCTCGCCCTCCTGCCGTTGAAGCAGGCAGCAGGCTTCTTCAGGAGAGGTTTGGGGCAGAGGGAGGCAGGAGTGACTTTGTGTGTCTTTTGGAAGAGCCTGAGCTTATCAAAAAGATGATGCTGCCTGTCTCTGAGGGAAAGGGGGGTGGTCCTTGTGGGGGGACTCGTGCCCCACTCTCTGGCAGTGCCCCACGTAGACCTTGCACACTCTTCCTCAAAAACCTTCAATAGCTCCCAGTGCCAGCTGAGGCAAGCTGCTCAGCTTGGCGACCAAGGCCCCCGTCAGGCTCACGGCTCTCTTCAGCTTCATCTCTCACATCCCAGAGGCTTCCTGGTGCCCTGGTGCCTTTGCTCACACAGGTGCCTTTGCCTGGAGTGCTTCCCCTGCTCTGCTTCTTAAAGCCCCCCTCCCATCTCAGCGGGCCCTCAGCTCACATGCTGGATCATCTGGGTCAGAGTTAGCGTGACTCCTCCGGGCACCCACAGCAGGCTGCCCGCCAACCTCCCGTGGCCTCATCGCCACCCGCCTTGAAACCTGGTCATTCACATATCACCCCCATCACCCTGTGGTCTTACCTGTCTCTACACCCAAAGAGCCTGGCACACAGTAGGCACCCCAAAACACGTCGGAATGGGATTGGCCGTGTCCCCTGGGAGTCTCCAAGGCCAGGCCTCCCCCTGAATTACAGGGTCTTGGAGCCTTGGGACCTGCCCGTCTCTGTCCTTCTGGCCTCAGAGGGGCACAGACACACCCCACCACAGCCCCGGAGCCCTCTCTTCCGGGCCCCCCTGAGGAAGCAGACAGGAATAGCAAGGCCTGTTCTCAGCCCAATTCTAGTAATCCAGAGCTGGGGTTGGGGCTGGGCTTTGGAAGCACGTGGTCTGGGTTCAAATTCTGATGCCATTGCTCCCTGGTTGTGCCATCCTGGCCGGTTCCCTTGCCCCCTCTGAACCTCAGCTTCCTCATCTGTGGAATGGAGCTGACTGGGAAGAGAGGCGGGGAAGATGAACTGGGAGAATGTTGGTGGGGCGACGAGGCCTGTGCTTGGCTGAGGAAACACTGGACTACGGTTACTCCCTTGTTATTTACCTATTTATCATTTTTGGGGAAAACTGCCTTGCAGCCTGAGTGTTGAAAGCAGAAGGGGCTCTTGGCTGGGAGCTGTGACCCCTGGACGCTGCCCCTCCGGTGGCCTCTTCCGCCCCGTCACCGGGACGCCCCCAGGCTGTTGGGCGACGTGGCCCTTCACCCCGTGTGCCTGACTGTGTGCACGTTTTAACACTTTTAACTTGATATTTTACTCTTTCTGCTTGTGAATTATTAAAGCGAAATCACATAGAACAACCGATTAAAGGGGGAAAGCTAAATATTTTAGGTGTTACGATTGTTCTTAATGTAGATCCTCTAACTTTGGGCCTTAGGGCATTTTTAAAACTGTTCTTAGAAATATATTAACAATTCCCATGACCTTTTGGTGTTTGGCGACATTTTTGTTTGCCTCTTGACTCTGTCTTCCCCTTCACCCTGTCCCTGTGAGCCAGGGAGGCCACCATTTGGAGGCTGCGAAGACTAGAAATCAAGGGGCCTAGCCAGAGTGGCTGTGTTGCAACTCCAGGGGGCGCCATTCGCACCGTGGCCTGCTCTGCCCTGCTTAGGGCCGGGACACAGCCTAAGCCTCCTCAGGCCCAACAACAGCCACACAGTGCCTCAGACCCCGGCTCAACAAGGGCATGGTGGCTGGTAACCTTTTTCAAAAGGCAAAGTGAGACGGTAGTTACAGAAATGACCGTGAGTGTCACCGTAAGTTTGCTGTTTGGACCACTCTGGACCCCCCTGGAACACACCCATGTGTCCTTCAGAGACAGCGCAGGTGTCACGTTCACTGAGAACCTTCTCTAAGGCATCTCAGCCTCTCTTCTCCCAAGAGAGCCTCACTCCCTCCTCTGTCATCCTTCCTCTATCTGCAACTGTGGAAACAACAGAAGCTGGTACAGCACTTGGTGAGCACTTACTGTGTACCAGGCACTGCAGAGCATACATATTGTGCCTACTATTTATCTCACCACTCCTCAGAACCGTGTGAGGTTGTTATTCTTTTCCCTCGTGTTACAGATACAGGGAAACTGAGGGCCGGAGAGGTAAAGTGATTTCCTCCTGGTCACACAGCTTGAACTGGAGTCTGAATTTAGATGACTCCAAAACCCAGTTCCCACTCCAAACCAGCATGGCGCCTCCCTCCTGTGCCTCCATCACCTACCCTGGAGGGATTATTTCCATACTCCCAGGCCTTGAGCAAACTCCTGATGGCAGGGCCTGCGACTTACGGGTAGGGTCACCTTATACTGCACCAAGCCTGGCATATCATTGGTGCTCATCGTATGCTTGCTGAACTGAGCTCCCTAAAAATGACAGGGGCATAACGTCTGAGATCAACTTTAAAATCTTTCAGCATAGACAAAGATAAAAGAAAAAGGAAAGAGATGTAGCCAGTCTTAGCCAAATCTTGATAAACTGCTGAATCAGGGTGAAGGTAGAGGAGTGTTCACTGTACATTCTTTCTGCTTCTTACATGCTTAACAATTTTTATAATTAAAAAAACAACTTGATGGGGGTGGGTAGAGAGGCCCCAAGCCCAGCTGGCCCTCCTCAGGGCTCAGAGCCGGTGGGCACTCACCTTTTGATGGCTTTGTAGCAAATGATGGCAAGCACGGTGAGAAAGACCAGGGAGGCACAGCATACCGCGATGATGATCACCAGCCCCGACCACCAGCTCTCCTCAGCGGGGCACGAGGTAGAGTTGGGAGCTGAAAAAGACAGGAGCGGCCTGAGTCTCCCCTGGATGGGTAGATCCCAGCCGGTGTCAGAGATGGACCATCATGGCTGACACCAAGGGTGGCCTCTCCGCCATCCATCGTCCAGATAAAGGCTCTCTGACCTGTCCTGCTGTCCCTACCCCCACCCTGGCAGCAGGTGACATCATGGCTGGCCCCCAGCCAGGCGGCGAGCTCTGAGCAGGGGTTAAGCGCCGCGCCCGGGGCCATCCATCCTCCCTTGGCATGAGCTAACTGACAGCGGGGTCAGGTTTAATTTCTCATGAAAAATAACAGAACCTCTTACTCTCTCAGTTGAGGCATTAGATCCGCTTCCCCTGAAGGTGGGGGTGGGGAGCAGGGCTCACGGGCACACTGGGGCAGGAAAGAGAGAAAGGCAGGCGCATCAGTGTCAGTTCTCGAGCTAATTTCTTGCGAGGGGCAAGCTGTCTCCCTTCTTGGATTTGGCCCATGGTGGGTACCTGCAGCCGCCTCAGTTTGCACGGGGTGGCCAAAATTTGGAAAGGTCTGTCATTGACAAAGCATCTGACACTGGGTGCCACGGGTCCCCTTGTTGTGACTCAATCCACGGGGTCCTTAGGGTGAACCTCTTCTCCCCCTTGGCACGGGCTGTGTGGGGTGGACCTGAAGCACAGGTGTAGACTCACAGCAAAGCCAGTTCATCCTTCTCCGAGAAAAGCAGAGACATTGAGCAGCCTCAGCCCGGAGGCTCTGGGGAGACCCTGACACAACTGGAAAGAAGTGCTGGGAATTCCAAAAGGAATGGGAGAGGAGAGAGGGAGGGAGGGAAAGAGAGAGGGAAGAAGGGAGAGGAAGAGGGAGGGGAAGAGAGAGAGATGGTGGTTAGGATGGAGGGAAGGAGGGAGAGAGGGATGGATGGATGGATGGACGGACAGACAGACAGATACTACTAGCTTTGGGCAGGTCTTCAAGACATGTGAATATGTACAAAAGAATCAAAACTGTGCCCCAGATTCTGTGTCCGCTTAATAATAGGCACCTTGAGGGGTGCAACAGTATGTAGGGAATAAATGGATGATTTCCCAAAGGACATCATGGATGCTTCATCATTATTATTATTATTTTTTTTGTGAGGAAGATCAGCCCTGAGCTAACATCCATGCCAATCCTCCTCTTTTTGCTGAGGAAGACTGGCCCTGAGCTAACATCTATTGCCAATCCTCCTCCTTTTTTTCCCCAAAGCCCCAGTAGATAGTTGTATGTCATAGTTGCACATCCTTCTAGTTGCTGTATGTGGGACGTGGCCTCAGCATGGCCGGACAAGCGATGCGTCGGTGCGCGCCCGGGATCTGAACCCGGGCTGCCAGTAGCGGAGCGCGCGCACTTAACCGCTAAGCCACGGGGCCGGCCCCGCTTCATCATTATTATTGTTGTTATAGTTGTTATAATCATCAAGGTGTAATTTACATATAGTGAAATGCACCATCTTAAGTGTACTGTCTGATCAACTTTGACAAATGTGTACCCCAGTGTAAGCCACACCTCTACCATGACATAGACTATTTCCATCACCCCAGAAAGTTCCCCTGTGCCTGCTTCTAGTCAGTCCCCACCCTGCAGGCAACTACCATTCTGCTTTCTAAAATCATAGATTAGATTTGCTTGTCCTTGAAATTCATATAAATGGAATCATGCAGTGTGTATTTTTTTTTTTTTGCTTCCTTTATTTAGCAAAGTGTTTTTGAGATTCATCCACATTGTTGCATACTTCAGTGGTTCCTTCCTTATTACTGCTGAGTGATATTCCCTTCTATGAACACACCACAATTTGTTCATCCATTCACCTGTTGTTGGACACCTAGGCTGTTTCCAGGTTTTGACACATTCGTTCTACATTAGAAAGGACCAGTGAATGCTGGAGCTGGAGGAAGCCTAGGAGGGGTCATTTCAGAAAAGAGAATCAATACTGAGGTTCAGGATCAAGAACAGCTTTCCCAGGGCCACGGTTGGGACCCGATCTTTGGGCTGCAGGCCAGATCTGCCCCTACCTGCACTTCCTTCCCACTGGGCCCGGCCAGGACTTCTTTCCAGATGTGATAGGACAGCTTACCACGTGGGCTGACTGATGGTTCATATTCGAGAAGACAGCATCATGAAGGTGCTCATTCACTCATTCATTCATTCATTCATTCGTTCATTCATCCACAAACATTTAATGAGCATCCTCTGTGCCTGGCACTGTGCTAAAGGCTGGGAGTAGGAAGATGAATTACATGTAAATCATGCCCTCACCAGGTCTGGTGCCAGCTGCCCATGGATCATTACAAAGCTGGCCAAGACCTGATCACCCTGCTCAGGGAACCAGCAGTCTTCAAGAGGGGAAGAGACGTGCTTGAGTTGTTAAAGTGCAAGGTGAAGTTCATAGTGGCAGAGGAGAGGAAGCCACTCGGTGCTCAGGCTCAAGGGGGAGGCGATACCTGTGAGCGGCAGGTCAGATGGGGGAGGCTGAGGCAACCAGAGTGTAAGGTCCCAGGCGTGAGGCTGCGGGAGCTCTGTCCCCTGTCACTACCCCCTTGCTCCCGGCCAAGACTCTGCAAACACGACAGAAAGGCAGGAGCTGTCATGACATCTCAGGGGTCGCAACACCCTCTCTCCTGAGACTCAGCGAGGCTTTGTCTGCTGGATTCATTAGACACTCCTGACGCCTGTGAAGATGATGAGAATGGCAACCAGAGAGAGCGATCTAGAGCTCCTGGGCTCAGTTTTGCTTGATCAAGGGAACTGTTCTCTTTGCAGTCAAGAAATGCATCATTAACAGCTTATATTCGGGACTTCTGCTTCCAGCCAAGATGGAGTAACAGGGGCCAGATTTGTACTGCCCCCCAAACATCCAAAAAACATACCAAATCTACAAAAAAATGGTTTTAAAAGCAGTGGACATCAGGCAACAAGAGGCAGTGATCCCTGAGAGCCGAGAACACAAAGGAGGTGAGTTCCACAGCCGCCCCAGCTTACTGCCTGGAGAGGCTTTCTACACAGCCGTCAGGGAAGGGAGATGCCAGCATGACCCAGCTGATTGGGTAAGTTGGGGAGATGGAGAGGGGAGTCCAGGGAGTGAACGAAACAGATGAGGTCTCCCCAAGGAAACTTCCAGAAGAGTGGAGGAAGCCCACAGCACACAGTAAATCCACCAACGAATATATAATTACACATCGTGGCAAGTGCTAGGAAAGAAATGGAAAAGAGCTCAAGATGCCCCCATATCTTGTGGAAAAATGTCTGGAAAAGAAGCATTTGGTGGGGGAGAGCTTCGGATGTGCCCATCTACGCGGGTATCGAGGAGGCCGAGCAGGCCAAGGAGATTCCTGTGGGCTTGTGGACCCTCCGGCCGTCCAGTGCCAAGAGGACCTGTGGCAGATCAGGCAAGCCCCCAGCTCCTCTCAGCCATGAGTGCCTTCCCTATATTCCTCACGGGGTTTCCCTGACTATCACATGAGGCCACGTTCTTGAAGGTACCAGGAGTAGCAACCATCGTTTGCTGAGCACTGACTCCAACACACACGACTAGTCACAAGGGTGCCAAGCTCATATCTATCCCCGCTTTTGCAAGTGGGGAGACAGGCCACACAGCCAGGGGCCTGGCAGGATTTGAACCCAGGTGTGCCTGTGACAGCACTCATGGCCAAATCAACACACATTGACGTACGACCTGGGAACCTGCCACTTGCAACTCCTCGTCAGAACTGCTGTGCACAGGAGATGTTTGACCGACAGGAGGGAACAGAGTGAGGGATGAATGAATCAGAAACAGCAAGTAGGGCAGAAACAGTCCCAGTTTTGCAAGATATCTTGCAGAGGTTCCTAGAAGAAGGGGTGATAGCCACGTTCTTTGTTTTAACATGATTTATCCATTGTGAGATGGAGGCTACGGATTTATCCACGGCTCGGCCTCTTGACCCTGTGTGTGGCCACCTGGAGAGGCCAGCCACTCGCTCACGTGGCTCCCTGTTTCTGGAGCGCAGCCTGAGTGCCAGGCACTGCTGGTGACACCGTGGGCGTGCAGGGGGCCTCTGGGGCACCTTCACACTTCTCTCACAACTTTCAAAGTCTTCGGTGACCCATGCCCAGGCTGCCTGAATGGTTTCCTGACGGACCCCCAGGAGCTGCACCGCGGCGACTTAATTGGCCTTAATTACTGTCAGGTGAGGAGGGGTCGCCAGCAGTTGCCCGCTCTGCTTCTTGCGGCCCAGTTCCCGCCCGTCAGGCGGACCACAACCACGCAGCGCAGGCTTGTCGAGGGCCCCCTGAGCTGTCGAGACCGGTCTCCTTCAAGGGGATGTCCGTGAATGGCTTCCCAAACCACAGCCTTTGCTGCGGAGGCTGCAGTCAGAAGCGAGCCTGGGCTTCGGGACATGGCCTGGGGCTCGCATCTCAGGCACGGCGCCGCCGGGCTGGGAGCAAGGGCGGAGGGGGTCACACGGCCTCCTTAGACTGTCCTCCAAGGGACAGTCTCAGGGCATAGTTGGCCCTTAGGGTATGTGGGTCCCTTGCTGTACCACTCCCTCCCGCCCACATGAAGGGTCTTGAGGACGCTGGCCAGCATGTCTAGAAAGAGGGCACTCACATGGGACTCAGGGCACATGGTAAGTGACGAAGTGTTTCAGAGGATTGAAGGGCATTTACAAGCATGTCTACTCTTGTCTTGTCCTAGCCTGCTCACCTCAAATACCCATCGGTTTTATGTGGCTCACAAGGACGGCGAGGGGTCCAGGAGCTCTGCTAAAACACTTGTGTGGTGGCAGAAGCTGTTTCACAGACTGTTTAGACAAAAGAGGAGACTAAGGCTCGGAGGAGGGGAGGAGCCTGCCTGAGGTCACACTGGGAGCACAGCCTGGTCCTCACGTCTCTCCGTCCTGCCCCAAAGTACCACGAAGGACACGGGTTCTCAGAAGTCCCTTCATGGGCTGACGGCCCTTTCCCTTTCACTGCCTCCGTGTCCCCAGCCCCACCTCTGTTGGGCTGCTTGACACAGACCCAAGGTCCACGGAAGAGGAGGGGTGTGGGAGCAGGGCCCACCACCTCCTCCCTCTCACGCCCCACCCCCACACAGAGCCCATTGTCTCCTGAACACAAGGGACCGACTCAGGCCAGCTGCTGTCCATTCACGGCACAGGGCATCCACGGGGAGGCCTGTGCCAGGGCGTCCACCGTCCCACGTGGGCCAGCTCGGGTGTGGGGCGGCTCAGTCATTGTCTACCTCGAAGGTGCCAGAGTGTGTGGCTGGACTTTAAACCACAAATACGGGATCAGACCTGGGCGCTTTATGCAAATCTCTGAGATAAGCCCCCGTTTCTAGAGGAAAGAAGTCTCTTCCGAAGCTGCTTTGGTGAAAACAGTCAGCATCTGCACCTCGGCTCGGGAGGGGCCCTCCCACCGCTCTCTGCCAACAGGAATCTGGCTTAGGCTGTGGGTACAGCACATCAAGACCCTGTCTTTCCTAAGTCTTCCCGATTCCTCCCCAGACCAGAGGTTCCCACAGCAGGAAGCCCCTGGCTGCGCAAGGACAGGAGGCAGAAGGCAGGAATTCCTTGCCCACACTTAGAAAGATAGGAGGCCGAGCTCCTGGGGGGAAGTACTTGCCTTTTCCAGAAGCAAGGGGCACTGCCTTCTCCACTCTGCAGGAGAGAAGCAGGTCGTGGACACTGCAGCCTAAATGGGGGTCCCTGGCCTCTGGCCCAGGGTCGGCAGAGGGCTGTGTGCCAGGGAGGCAGTGCCGTGCTCAGCCTGCTTTGGGGTGATCTGCTCTTGTCCCCCACCCATCCCATAGCCTTTTTTTTTTTTGTGAAGATCAGCCCTGAGCTAACATCCATGCCAATCCTCTTTTTTTTTTTTGCAGAGGAAGACTGGCCCTGAGCTAACATCTGTGCCCATCTTCCTCCACTTTATGTGGGACGCCACCACAGCATGGCCTGACAAGCGGTGCGCTGGTGCATGCCCAGGATCCGAACCCGGGTCGCCAGCAGCAGAGCGCGCGCACTTAGCTGATACGCCACGGGGCCAGTCCCCATCCCACAGTCTTACTGGAAGTCTCCCACTGCTTCCCACACCTGGTCCAGGAGCCCCCTTCCCGCTCCAGTCGGCGGGGCTGCGGTGGGCTGTGGTGGGCTGCCGCGGCTGAGTGTTCCCAGCTTTCACCCACTGTGGACAGAAACTGTTGGTCCCTGGAAGCCTTGGCCAGCCTCTTGCCAGGGTTCTGCCAGAGACAGACCTTAGTGTGCCACCAGGACTGTCTCGGGGCTCCAGAAGGGCTGCAACCACAAAGGCTGACCAGGCTGGCTACCTTGCTGGGCTTCACAGGGACAGCTGCCCCAGGCCCCTGGTCATACCCTCACTGCTGAGCGAGTGGCCCTCAAACATCTTCTCTGCCCTCGGCTTCTTCTCAGCAACTGCCCCGTGTGTGCAGCATCCATTGGTGGGCTGCTGCCTCCCGCCCTGCCCTCCCCACCAGGAGCAATGCCCACCCCCCAGGCTCAGACCCCAGCCTCAGGCAGCACTCCCTCTGCTCCACAGCTAGGCCATCAGCGGCCAAATCCTGTGGCTGCGCCCCCCGACCTCCTCCCCTCCTGCCCTTCCTCTCACCCCGGCCGCCTCTCCCGACTCCAGGCCTGCGCTGGCTCGTGCCTGGTTATCACTGTGGCCCAGCCCCTCCTCCGGGGACTCTCCCCCAGTCAGCACAGTGATTATCCACATGGCTTTGAGTCAGAAGGACCTGGAGTTAAATTCTAGATTCCGACCGTGGGAAAATCATTCAATCTTTTAGATTTAATCTCAGTTTCTTTCACTGTAAATTGGGGGAAAGCAACAGAACCTTCTCGATGGGGCTGGTGCAAGGATTAAATGAGATATGCAATCAGAGAGGTGGCAGCAGATGCCCTTGTGCCGCCCACTGCCTCCTTCCCCTTCTCCCTAGCAGAGCCCCGATTCTCTCCTGTGGCCCCCACTCTGCACAGGCTTTGGGGAGGTGGGCCCAGCCCGGGAGGTGGGTTTTCAGTGGTCTCAGCCAGGCCTGGTTTTTCCACTCCCTCTGCCCCTAATTGGTTCAGAGATGGCATGTCATGCAGGTCTGGACAATGACACAGGAGGAAAAGTCTGTGGGGGGCTTCTGGATGGGTCTCCCAGCTGTTAAGTGAGTGGCACAGAAACAGGGAGGCCCCTTTTCTTCATGGACACTGCTGTGTCCTTCTTTACCCCAAAACAGGACAGCTGATGGGGGCTGAGGGTGCTGGGATGCAGGGTGTGAGGATAGCAACGTGAAGTGGGGCGGCCAGGGTCAGCCTTGAGGGGTGACATTTGAGCAAAGACCGGGATGTGGTGAGGGATTCATCACGCAGGTACCTGGAGGAAGAGGTAAAGCAAAGGCCCTGAGGTCAGCGTGGGCCTGGCATATCTAAGGAGCAGCAAGGCGGCCAGTGTGGCCGGTATGATGTGGGCAAGGGGAGGACAGAGGAGATGAGATGGCTCAGGGCCTGGAGGCCATGAGAAGGATGTGGGCTTTTACACTGAGAAATGAGGTGCCATTGGAGGGTCTGGAGAGAGGAGTGGTGCGGTCTGACTTACACGTCGGCTCAATCACCCTGTGTTTAGAGTAGACTGTGTGTGTGTGTGTGTGTGTGTGTGTGTGTGTGTGTGTGTGTGTGTGTCAGGTGGGGGAGGGTGGGAAGCTGGGAGGATATTGCCAATAGCCCAGGAGAGAGATGGCGGCGGCTCACATGGGGGTCAGCAGTGGAGGTGGTGAGAAAAGGCAGAGTCTGGGTCTGTTTGGAAGGTAGAGTTCATGAAGGCTCGGATGGGTGTGAGAGACAGAGAAGAGCTAAGGATGATGGGGAGGATTGGGGGCTGAGCAAGCGGAAGGATGGAGCTGCCATCAAGGGATGGGGAAGACTGGGGCAGGGCGGGTTTGCGGGGTGCGGAGGTCAGGAATCAAGTCTGAAATTCCCATCACACACCTGAGGGAGATGGCGAGCAGGCAGCTGGATCTAGATTCTGAGTTCAGAAGCAAGGGCTCGGCTGGAGGCATAAACTTGGGAGTTGTCAGCACCCAGCCCCGAGATGGGATGAGATCATCAAGTGAGGGCGCGTAGATGGAGCAGAGGAGAGGGGCAAGGCCTGAGCCCTGGGGCACCTCCGAGTGGAGAGGCCAAGGAGCAGAGGAGGAGGCAGCAAAGGGGGCTGGGAGGAGAGGCCAAGGTGGTATGGAGTCCTATGGGCGAGTCAGGGAAGGACGTCGAGGATCAGGAGGAGGTCAGCTGTGTCCACTGCAGCTGACGGGTAAGCGCGATGAGGCTGAGAACCGACCACTGCGTGGAGCGACATGGCGGTCACCGTTAACCGTCACAGAGGTGGTTTTGGTGAGTGGTGGAGGAAGGAAGACTGATTGGGGCCGGCTAAGAGAGATTGTGGGGAGAGGAAATGGAAACAGCGAGTACGCACAGCTCATTGGTGGAGTCTTGTTGCAAAGGGGAGCGACAACATGGAGTCATAGCTGGGGGGGAAGTGGTGGCAAGAGAAGGATTTTAAGATGGGAGATGGAGTGTGTGTGTGTGTGCACGTGTGTGTGTGTGAGAGAGACCCAGGAGAGGGGGATGGGCCCCGTGCACAGGTGGGGAGAGCAGTGATGTGTAAGGAAGGTGAGCAGAGAGCACGAGGGTAGGTGACGGGATGGAAGTCGGTGGAAGCTTTCTTCGGATTGTGTCAGTTGTCTCAGTGCAGAGGGAAGCACAGTCGGCAGCTGAGAGTGAGGATGGGGGTGTTTGGGGGAGCAGAGAGGGTGTGAACTGGTGTTCTAGGAGGGCGGGAGAGTGAATGGACTGGGGACAGGAGGAGCTTGAAGGGCCAGTGAGGATCAAGTTACGAACTTAAAGCGAGTCCACTTCAAGGTTGGCCGTTTGCCCTGCCACCTTCAGCTGCGGGGGCCGCCGTAGGGCAGGCCGACTGTGCCCAGCATGTGTGATGAAGTGGGTGGAGGGCGAGGGGGTCGCGGGCACCCTGGGAGTGAAGATAGGCTGGACCAGAGGAGGAAGCAGTTAGGTGAAGGTGCCGACTCCACTGGGGCCCCTGCCACTGGGGTGGATGTGGGATTTGAACCCAGAGATCTAGCTCCACGGCCAACCTGTAACTGCTACACGGACGAAAAACAAGCAAGCCCATCCAGGTGACACGACAAACTGTGGAAAGAGGCGCTTTGGGAAAATGAGCAAGAGAGACATGAGAGGGAACGATGCCGTGTGCGGAAAGGGGAGATTGGTGTCGCCCTCGCCATCAGGGAAGCCTCTTGGAGGAGGTGACATTTAGGCTGAGCCCTACAGGGTGGGGGAGAGGGGGCAGCCCTATGAAAAGGTCCTATCTGGGTTGGCCTGGGCCAGCAAGGGAAGGAACAGGGGGCAGCGGGCACCCCAGGCCTCTCTGCTCCCCTGCTGGTACCCTGAGACCTGTCCACTGAAGCCCTGGTGAGGGGCTCCGGGCCCTTCTCTCTGTGACTCCCAGCCTGCTGCCCAGGCTCCATGACACGCTCACTCCTCTAGTTTATTTATTTCTGCCAGGTGTCCTGGGCACGGAGCCCAGCGTGGTGGCAGTGTGGCTGCTTATCATCAAGGACACTGTTCTCAGGCCCAGCTCCTGAGCAGGGCATTTAAAAAAAGCCCAATACATTATTATTAATTGTCTCCATCAATCCTGTGCCTAATTAGGAAAGGAAAATTATGACTCGGGTTTAAATCTCTATGGCAGCCCTGACTTTTTCCCGATGCAAGGGAGAGATCTGGGTGAGGCTGGGGCAGGAGCCGAGAACAGCAGGCCACTGCCTGGTGTCATTAATTACGCTTCTGGTGGCGACTGCAGAACACATCTCCCCTTGTTCTTCGCCCAAACAGCCCTCTTTGTGAGGTTCCTTAAGGCCAGGACTTTTTACTCCACGGCACTATTCTCTGAGCAGCTGCAGTCCACCCTTTCTCTGTTCCTCGCTCTGGGGACCCTCCCCAGATCTACCAAGCCTTCTGTTCCCACCCAGGGCTGCAGATGCACTGCTGTCCGGAAGGTCGGCACTCGCCAGCTTTAGAACAGCACAGCTCTGTCGAAAAGTGATGAGATGGTGCCACATCGGGGAAGCCCTGGGTGACCCCTTGAGCCCACCCTCCGTGCCCTGATCCTCATCATTCAAGTGCTAATTGAGTCACTCTGCTAAGAGCCTACTATGTGCCACGCACTGTGCTAGGTGCTGGGGATGTGATGGTCGGCAAAACAGACAGGGATCCTGCCCTTGTGACACTTAGACTCTGCTGGAGAATGGACACTAATTCAGTCATCACCAGGTAAATGCGTACTGTGATTCCTGCCTCACTGAGACACTTAACTGTGCACGGGCCTTAGGTACAAACAATAGAAAACTATAAAACAAAAAGTAAGAATGCCCTGCACACGGTCAGCCAGCATTATTGACTGAAAATAATGAGCTCCTCTTTGTTTGTGAGAGGCTGATGACCTTGGGACGGGAAAATGCTCTCGACGGTGTATGTTAAATGCCCAGCAGAGCCCCAGCACCTAGGTGATACTCCAAAGATGTTGGATCACTTTCTCCCCTTCCAGAAGGCACTTAGCATATGATGGGGCCTCATGAATGCCTCCTCAGGTAGAATCTGCTGTCTAAACAGCTGTAATTATCTCGTAGCAGGGTTCAGTATCAACTCAGACCAGTGGTTGACAAACTCTGTCCTACAGGCCAAATCCGGCCCAGCACCTGTTTTTGTAAATAAAGTTTTATTGGAACACAAACATGCTTATTTGCTTACATACTGTCACGGATGCTTTCTTGCTACATCAGCCGACTTGAGTAGCTGCAACAGAGACTGCATGGCCCACAAAGAAAATGTTTATCTATCCTACCCAACTTGGGTGGTCTTCACCTGAGATTCTTAGACAAGCTTAAGAGAGCAGCCTGAGAGTACCCTGAAATTATACCCCAAACTTGCATTATTCCACTCTTTCTGTTTTATTTTTAGAAAGGCCCAAATGTCACACCAACATCCTGGTGGGAGGTCTCTAGGCACGTGGCACAGGGCGCTGTCCTGTCTGGGAGTTCTAATAGTGACAATGTGGCGAGACAGCAAAAGCTCAGGTCTGTCTGTCCACACCACACCTGCTAAGTGACCCTAGACAGAGCACTGAAATTTACAAGCTCCTCATCAGTCGACAAGATGACAGGATGACGACTCCCTGGAAGGTTGGTGGGGAGGATCTACGGTGGTGATGTGCCAGTTATGGTCCTAGGGCCCTGCTGCAGGGGCAATCCATAAAGGGCAGAGTTACCACAGTAATGAGTTTGGTGGTTCTCCCAAAGGCAGGTCTAGGGCCCGTGAGTAGAGGCAATGGGATTTGGGCATATTTCGGACTGGCATCCCCAGGAACTGCCCACACTCTCTAACTGTCCGACAGTGGAACAAGCTGATTCCCAAGGCAGGGACAGCCTGCCACTTTGGTGCCAGGCTCCAAGACTCTTTCTGGCTCCCAATCTGATGAAAGGCTTACCCTCAGCTTAGCAGTGGCGCAGACAGCTCTGTTCCATTTCTCCTCTGGTGGTTTTAAGCACAAAGAGAGCCACAGGCCCCTCTCCCTCCCACCGGCCCCTCTGGGTACCTCCTGGAGTCTTCCTGTTTGTTTGGCATTCGGACCTCAGCTGCCACGGCCACCCTGCCCAGTCTTGGCATGGAGGTGCATGCTATAAGGCGGGAGCTGTTGCCCACCTGCAGGTGGGGTGCCGGGGACATGCAGCTGCCCCCTGACTCCCCGGGCACCTGCAGCCCTTCTTGGGAAGACTGCCCTGGGGCTGCTGGAGCAGCTGAGCACGAGGTGGAGAGCCTGGGATTTACTGCTCCACACCCCAGAGTCCTGACCAGTGACCGACAGGTGCCGAGTGGGACAGTCCAGGCCCTGCCGCCGGCTGAGGACAAGGGGGGAGCGTAACTAACTCCCCAGAGGCCCCCCGCGGGAGCAGGCTCAGGGGACTCTCACTTGGCTTCGTACCCCTTCCTGTCCCACCTCCTCCATGGCCTTCCAGTCCCCTCTGGGAACACGTCCTTTAAGAATCCTTGTCTTTAGCTCTGAGGACAGGTTCCGTGTAAGGAACCCCAGACACGAGGTCACCACGATGCTGAAAAATCCTGGCCTGCCTTCAAAAGCATCAAACACAGATGAAATTGCATCCCAACAGGATTCATGGGAGCTTTCTGTGTTCTGGATGATGCCTTCCCAGAGCCACCCTTTGCTAGTTCTCTGGACTGAGCCTGAGTTCTGTTTAAAAGGTGGGTTGGGTTAAGCTAAGAATGATTTTTATCCAGCTTGGGACCACAAAGGGACAGACTGTGACACAGCTGAGAAAAATCACTGCTGCTCAGCTGGTCTTTGTTAAAAAAGGAAGGAACCCGAAACGTCTGTGGCTTTGGGACAAAACCATAGTATTAAGGAGAAAAAAAACCCATACTGATGGTCCATGGCTGCACTCAGACATAGTAGCCGCTAGCCACATGTGACTACTTAAATTCAAATTAAATTAAATTAAATTAAAAATTCAGTTCCCCAGTTGCACTAGCCATATTTTAAGCGCTCACGAGCCACATGTAGCTAATGGGTACCATACTGGACAGTGCAGATACAGATCGTTGACATCATCGCAGAGAGTTTATTGGATGGCACTGGTCCAGGGTGATGAGAGGTGAGGCGTTCTGCTTCGCTTTCCAGAAGGGCAGCCAAGAGTAGTTTTCGTACCCATGGAAAGCAAAATAAGATAGCCACATATATGCCAACAGTGCTATTTTCAAAGCACTTCTTTCTTAGATTCTTTTATTTTATTCTCATAGCCCCTCCCCTCAAAATAGGCAAGGCAGGAATTATTAGTAAGGAATTTCCTTACCGTTTTATAGGTAAGGAAACTGAGCGTTCTCAAGCACCAAAGAGGCAAAGTCACAGAGCTGCTAGTAACATGATAGAGTCGGAGCTTCTGAGCTGTAAGGCTTCTGATACGCCGCGGGGGTGTTCCAAGACAAGGAGCACAGCGGTGGGGAGACCCAGCAGCTCAGCTCTTGGATGATCCCGAAGTGTGCCGGGCATATTCTAACACCCACGCTTGACATACACACTCACTCTTTTAATAGCCACACGGCTTGGTGAGTGGAACACTTGTGACCCAAAAAGTGGTCACTATGTCACTGAGATAACAAAGCAGAAGGCTGCACTGTGGCTCCAGCCTCTGTGAGCTGGAGCTCACGGAGCTCTGATGAGCAACTGTGCCACTGCAGTGACTCGGGGCCAGGCCTGAGGCCCATGAGAACTCTGCTACCTACGACAACTTCTGTGACACTGGCCTGTCCGAAGGACGGGGCACGCTGACACTGGGCAGATGGTCTCGACTTGGCAACCAGCTCCTGCCTGGGAATTTCATTCTCTTTCTGGACAAACAGCTCATTCTAAAGATCAAGACCATACAACCTGGCTTCTGGTATTGCTTGGAAACCCCTGGAACTTTTGCAAGTCACTTCACCAATCTGGACCTCAAATGCCCATCTGTCAAGGAGTGGCAGCCTTGGCCTGGGTTCCTCAGCCTCGGCACTATTGACATTGTGGGCTGGATCGTTCTTTGCTGTGGGGCCGTCCGGTGCACTGTAGGATGTTTAGCAGCTTCCCCAGCCTCTACCCACTAGATGCCAGTAGCACCCTTCTCCCAACAGTGATGAGCAAATGTTTCCTGGGCAACAAAATCTCCTGGTTGAAAACCAGGGGGCTGGAAGGTCTCCAGGGCTCTTCCCCGGCTCCTAGACTTGGTGCAGAGACAGATGCCTCCAACACAGGCACAGCCAACAGCGCAGACCTGACTCGGCCTCCCAGAGTGCACCACGCCAATCTCAGCCAATGGAAGGAGTTGAGCTTGATGGCCTTCCAGAGGGAACCTAAGACTCTAAGCCAATTGCCTCCACGATGACCCCCGGCTACTCAGAGGCCGCACAGCGGAACTGCCCAGAGCAGTGTCCAAGGAGAGGCGAATGCATTACTTTCCAAGGCATCCATAATTCTCTCTGCCAAGGCGGGAGACAATGTGCCTTTGCCACCCACAGTCCAGTTCATTCTAAATCTGAGAACAAGGAGCCCATTCACTCTCTGGAGGGGCAGGGGGCAGGCCAACATCTCTTCCAGGAAACGGTGGCCTTTGGCCTCTCTGATTGCTGGCAGGGGTGACATGGAAACTTGGGAGCTGGGAAGAGGCACTGCTCACTGCCTTGTTTTTCTCTGGTGGAAGAAGGGGACACAAACTAATGGATGTTCCTCCCTGACCCGCCAGGCAGAATTTCGGGGGAAGGCCCAAGAATAGTGTTCTTCTCAAAGGCCACTGGAGACTGACCCTTGCCTAACTGGAGAGATGATATAGGCCTCGCTTGATAAATGGAAGGCAAGTGGGGCACGGCTTCTCTGATCTGTTCCGGGCAGAGCAGCTTAAAGTCGGAATGCAGGGTGCCAACCCCCACGATGTATTAAATGTCATAATGTGAACTGGGAACAAATTTTCCCTGTGTAGAAAGCTGCTACAATTGCTATCTACACAAAGTCATGGCCACCATTGCCTAGGTTCACACAAAACACCAAACCTCTGGACCGGGCCTGCCAGGCTGTTTCTGAGCCTTCACTAGTGTTCGTTTTTTTGTCATCTTCTGGCGGACGAGCAAATGCCTAAGGTTTTATAAAACTTCATGGAGGAACATGTATTTTAAAAATATTTCAGGGGCCAGCCTGGTGGCGTAGAGGTTAAGTTCGCATGCTCTGCTTCAGCGGCCCGAGTGTTCGCAGGTTCGGATCCCGGGCGCGCACCGGCGCACCACTTGTCAAGCCATGCTGTGGCGGTGTCCCATATAAAGTGGAGGAAGATGGGCGCGGATGTTAGCCCAGGGCCAGTCTTCCTCAGCAAAAAGAGGAGGATTGGCAGATGTTAGCTCAGGGGCGATCTTCCTCACACACACAAAAAATATTTCAAGGAGCTTAATAAAAATATGGCAATAACAGCAGCCCCCTTTGCTAGGCATTAGCTAAGCCACGTTGCATGCGTGCATATCATCTGATTTAAGTCTCCTGATCCACCAGGAGCCGTGGCTGTCACTGTTCCCATTTACGGAAGTGAGAACAAGCTCAGGGAGGAGAGGTCAATGGCAGAGCCAGGATTCCAGGACAGGCTGATGCCAAAGGCCATCTTCTTTCTACCACATCCTATTGCAAATCAGGCACAGACCACTGTTACTGGATTTTCATGGCAGGGTGCCTTGGTCCAGCTGGAAGAACAGATTTTAATATTGCCTGGGGACGCCATGACCTCGGACCTGTGGTTTCCTTGAAGAATGTCCCTAGCCATACTCTCAGCCTTCTCTAGCCCTTTACTGACTCCTCTTAAGGTTAGAGGGCAGGACTTACTCAACAGAAGAGTTTGTGAGAAGTGGGCGAGACCTGGGAGCACACGGTTTACTTCATGCCCACCTGGGACCCCAGGAATGATGGAAAAGGGAAATAAAATTCTCAGCAAGGGAGAAATTTGGAAGCAGCTTTTAATATCACATTCAGGATGAACTGTCCCCTTTGATTCGTTATTGTCATGAGCTCCCTGAACACACTGTTGGACGTTGAGCACCTCAAGAGCCCAGCCACTGCCACTCACTCTTTATTTTTCACGACAGCGGGTCACACATGTCACCATAATCGACTGTTCCATCATCCTCCTTTGACAGGGACATTAATGAGGCCTCAGAGGTGAGGACCGCCTCATACAGACAGAAAACTGAAGTTACCTGAAACAAACACCACGGTAGCCAAGGCCTGGGCAAAAGGCCCGCTCTGCCTCAGCCGCCTCACCTGGAAAACAGGTGGAGTCTCAAAAGCTCTCTGACGCTGAAATTTCCCAATTCTAAGGAATCTCCTGACCCATAAAATATGATCAGTAATCCTGAAAGTTCTCGAGACATCCAGAAGCTAGTCAGTGACAGGAAATAAGGGCCTAAGCGTCGCCCAGGTGTCACCCAGGGAAGTCCCTAAAACATTTTCCATGTCTAATGCTTCGTTTTCAAGTTGTGCTTGCTTACAGGAACCAAGGCAGACCAACGCCACGTGGCCAAATGGCGGAACCAGTCCAAACCAGAAAGGTCCAGGATGTCGGTGGGTGCCGTGTGTGAGAGGAAACGTGCAAATGGTGCTGTGTGCAGGAAGGGAGGATCTGCGCATGCCCCAAATGCCCCTGCCCTGAGCGAGGACGCAGAGACCCCGCCCCCTTCACATCCCCTAAGAACCCTGCTCACCTCCCCTTCAGGAGAAGGTGTTTTAGAGCCCAAGCTCTGCCTCCTCCATTCGTGGATCACTGAATAACGTTTCTGCTCTGCTATTCCCAACCCGCTCTGGTTCTCTTGGCGTGGGCGGCTCTGGGTCACCGGTCCCTTGGGACTGGGTAACACAGGTACCCAGTTCCCCTCCCCAGAGGCAGCCTCTACTGTAACCAGTTTCTGATGAATCCCTTGAGACAGCAGGTTTGTGTGCATGTGTGTATATTCCACGTGAAAGCACTTGGTATAGACTGAAGGTGTGTGTTCCCCCAAATTCATATGTTGATGGTGGTAGGAGGTGGGGCCTTTGGGGGGTGACTAGGTCATGGGGATGGAGCCTCATGAATGGGATTAATGCCCTAATAAAAGAGGCCCCAGGGAGTCCTCTCACCCCTTCCACCACGTGAGGACACAGCAAGAAGGCGCTGTCTATGAACCAGGAACGAGGTCCTCACCAGACACCAAATGTGCTGGTGCCTTGATCTTGGACTTCTAGCCTCCAGAACCGGGAGAATTACATTTCTGTTCTTTATAAGCCACCTAGTTTGTGGTATTCCATTACAGCAGCCTGAACTCACTAAGACAGCACCCCATACACACATTGGGGATGCTATCATCTGTAAGACGTAATACATAGTCTACTTACTATATTTGGCAATTGCTTTCACATCACTATGAACAGAGTTGTTTTCTTTTAAAAGAGCTGAATGGAGAGCCACTGTACGGATGCACCACAATTGATCTAACCAGTTCAGGAGAAGCTGTTTTTCAAATGCAGGACCTCAACTCTTGTCATTTCCAAATCCAAAACGTAGTTTTGTGCCAAAACTAATTTGGTAGCAAAACCTGAGCTGCGGGGAAGTGGGTTCTTTACAGTCTCGACTCATTTATTTAGTGTGATATCTGCACATTTCACTGCAGAAATATTACTGGGCCCTGGACTGCCCAGTAGTGTTACTTAATCCACACTATACACACGATTGCATTGCTAGAATTGAAGGATTCTGATTTCTGAAACACATCTAGCCCCAAGATTCCTATAAGGGACATGGAGATTTTCCAGTACGTCTGTTAGACGGAGGGGTGGTAAACCAGACATGATGGGCTCCTGTGGCCTTGGCTCCTGTCCCAAATCCACCCTGAGGCCAACTCAGCATCCCTCTTACCCCCCAGAGGCAGCCCACAGGTGGTAATGAGAAACAGGCACTTACCGGAGATTTCCTGGAGAGGCGAGGAAAGGCTCACCGAGCATGTCAGAGAACAGAAATTCACTCCATCCCTCCAGGCCCCTGTCCTTTCCACCCTAAAGTCTTCCCTGCCACCTGCAGCCACCTTCTGTCTCCTTTCCTCCCCTCCCTGATGTCACACTGCCTCAAACGCCCCTTGTCCCCGTGAGGAACTCCACTCTGATAAGCTCACACTTCCTATTTAACAGCAGAGGGAGATGCTGATTTTTTAAAGAGAATACAGAGATCAGGATTTTAAAAATGTGATGTATCTTTGATTGTTAATATTTCTTTCTTTCTTTTCTTAAACACTGGGTGTTGCATGGAATACGGCTGCCACTCCTGTACTTCTGAGGCGCAGTGACCCAGGTGATGCCTCTGTAAAGGATAAGTTTTAATCGATCTCTTTGGGAATAAAAAAGGGAAAGGAAGCTGTCGTCTTGAAAAATGGGAAGAAAAGCGAATGCAGCGTTCTTAGACCCTGGGGCTGCAGGCCGCCTCCCCCCCCCCCCCCCCCCCCCCCGCCTGCCTCGGCTTCTCACCTGAGGGTGGGCGGTGGGTGGGAGGGTCCTGCAGCTGCAGACCCCCGCCTCCGCCTCTGTCCACACTCTTTCTGCCAAAGATCTATCCAGTCCATGGCTTCAAATACCAGCCAGACGCCAACAACTCCCACATTTACAGCTTGAGCTCTGGCATCTCCAAGCTCCCGACTCACACATCCAACCCCAACTCATCTCCACTTGGGTGGTCCACGGGCCAGCTCAGATTTTACGTGTCCAACACGGAGCTCTTCATTGCCACCCCTCAGCCTCCTCCCCCCCAATCATCCATTCAGCCAGCTGCTCAATTCAGAAACCTGGGGGTCTTTCCTGACAACCCCCACCCTCACTCCTTCCTCCGTTCAATCCAACAGCAAGTCTCCTCAGTTCTTCCTTTAAGTTTGGCCTCCCCCCAAACTGCACTCTTTACAACAGCCTCCTAACTGGTCTCTCCCTTCCCCCAATCCATTCTCCACACAGCCGCCAGAAGGTTCCTTGTAAAACAGTAAATCAGCTCATATTACACTCCTGCTCAATACCCTTCCGAGGTTTCTTACTCAACGTAGGATAAAACCGGATCTTTTTACCACAGTTTTTGCTAAACACTGCTCCCCGTTTTGGCCACACAGGTTCAAACCCTTGTAGGGAAGAATCTAGAAACTTTCTGGGCAGTGACAGAACTGCCAGAGCCAGCACAGAGTGGGATAACTTCCAAGGGGAGGATGGATAAGTTGTGGGATGTGTGTTAAAAAAAAGGCAGCAAGAAAGGAATTAGCCGTATTACTTAATGGCTGCGCCTCAGAGACAGCAGCACTTGATAAACGTCGGCCGCCACCACCATCTCCCATCTCAGCTCTCCCGGAACGAGGAGCGGTGTGGGGGAAACGCAGAGCCGGCTAATCCCGCAGGGCTTTAAGTGGCCCGCAGGAAGCATCTTAGAGTTGAATAAGGAGATAAATGGCTTTGCTGGTTGTAAGGCCCAGAATGTTCTCAGAGATGAGATGAAAATCCTTCGTGTATTTCCCACTGTGAAGGAACGCAGGGTTCCAGCCCCGGGGGTGGGACCCGAGGGACGGATGGGGCTTTGCTCCGCAAATCCGCTGCGGTGGCCCATCCTCCTCCACGTGGGGTCCTTCACGCTCAGGGCACCGGGCTCCATCTTGGTGGGAACCGAAGTTCCGTGGAAATGGGGAAAAAAGGGAATGAAAGGAGGGAGAAACTGAGGGAAACATTTAAAAATCTGCAAACTAGTAAGATAAAACTTGGTAGGTCTTTATAGCAATGGATTCTGCCATAGTCGGGCCAAGAAATTGAGAGCACGTTGTGCAGTATCTAGCCTGATGGAGATTCCCCTCGCTTCTAAGTGGGATGTGTAGTGATGCTGTTGGCATCCACCACAGATCCCTGGGGCAGTCAGTGGTCCATGACTCACTGAGATGGAGGCACTCAAGGCTGCCCTCTTGCCTCAAGGCTTCCGCGGGGATCTGCTCACCCTCCAGAGCTCCCTACGGGCTCCGCCGAAGCTGGATTCCAGCTGAAACCACACCCTTGATGGGCTCTTTCCCCCCTCCTGCTCTGCCTCTCTCACTCCTACCACTTCCTCCCAAGAGCACTCCTTCAATAATACACATGCCTGAACCCCTGCCTCTGGCTCTGCCTCTAGGGCACGTGATCTAAAGCAGGATGAGTAATGAAAATCAAAAAAAAACAGAAAGTCTATAAGGACACAGCCTAATAAAGTACCTGACCGCAGAAGGCTGTGTAAAAGTTCCATTTCATATGTCAGCATTCAAAGCAGAGGGTAGAACAAGGGCCCTGGTGATGGCCACAGAGACCCCCGTCCTCCAGCGAACCCGAAGGTCGACAGCCACCACTGGAGTCCTTGGGTCAACTCAACACACGCAAATTTCCTGTGTTCTGTGAGACATGCAGCCCGCAGGAGGCTCTGTGCAGTGGACGCAGGGATGAAGTGGACCCATTTTCGGCCTTCCAGGAGACTGCGAGTTGGTGGGGTCCTCGAAGACCGCTAGAGTCACTCAGTGATGCTAACCACAAGCCCTCTGAGGACTGGACCAGGCCGTGCATACACGGCATCTCTCTGTTGTTGGGGGGGTGTTTCATAAGTGGTTGATAAGTGAATGTGGACTAGCCCCCAGCTATCCTACAAGAGGGAAACAGAATCATCGAAAGAGACAGAGCTGTCTTCCATGGTAGCAACACGGGTCGCCGAGTTTTCCAAAAATGAAAGCAACTCTCCTCGGGACACCAGGTTAGGACTTGAAATCGGGCTGCTTCAGAACAAGGTTTGATGGCTAAGCAGTTTCTCAGCAGGGGCTCTGTTAGTATTAGGGGGAGGGACTTCGTTGTGGAAAACTGTCCCTTGCATGACATTTGTCATCCTTGGCCCCTGCTCACTCAATGCCAGTAGCACTCACCCCCCAGTCACTGTGGCAACCAAAACATGAACACCCCCACATTTCCAAATGCACTCTAGGGGGCTGTGTTTACCCCTGATTGAGAGCCACAGGTAGGACACCAGTCAGCTCAAGGTGAGAGCAAAGAGCCTGAAGGAAGGCGGGGCACTGCCAGTGTGTGTGCGTGTGCGTGTGTGTGTGCGCGCGCGTGTGTGTGTGTGTTGGGTGGGAGAGATTCATCTGAACTTGGAAAAGTATGAACTTGGAGTCTGAGGACAAGGGTTTGAAAGGGACAGGAGGAGAAGGAGAAAGAGTGTCTCTTAGAAAGAATAAAAATACCCCGAGTCTTCAAGGTAACTTTGCATTTCCAGCACAATCAGAGCTTCGATTTCTTAGGCCCAGCAATCCTCCTGGCAGAGTGCAGAATGGAGGGAGAAAGGAAGCAGCTGCTCTGCCCCTGCAGCCCAACAGGCCAGCTGGAGCAACCCATTTCTAGCCCAACCTCCAGGCCTCGAGGAGGGGGAGGCCTTCCTGGAAGAGGAGCGCCCAAGAAGAAGGACTGGGTGTCACCACCCTGCCCTGGACGCCAGCAGAGGCCGCAGTAGAGGCCCCAGTATGAACATCACGGTCTGGAAGCTTCCCATACAGGTTGGTCCAAGATACCTTGAACCTTTACTAGGTTCCTTCTCCAGAGGCCAAAGGGCAAAGGGCAGCATAGATGTCACGGCCAGGTCACAGCCAGTCTTGATAAAGTGAAGGAAGGCCCGCGCTGCAGGACTCTGACACCCTCCCCATCTGCAATCTAACCATATTTAGAGAGAGGAATGGGATGGAGAGGCAGCATCAATCAGGTCCCCATAAGCTGGGCTGCGAACATCTTGGCACAATCTCAGAAAGAGCGGTTGTCACAGCCAGGAACCGAACACAGACTCACAAATGCACGGTGGACTCCGCCTCCTGCCCGTCCCTGCGAGATGAATGGTCTTCAAACACCACCTAGGTCGCTTAACTCGGTGCTCAAAAACCTCCAGCTCTTCCAGAATCACATCCGAACCCCTGGGCCCATCCACCCTGAGACACACCCACTCCCATCACCCTCCCCGGCGTCCTACACTCCCCACAAGCAGATCACACTCAGGTTCCCAAAAGGCTTGGGACTCTTGACAAGCCACCTTTGTTCACACAATTTCTCCCACCTGGAGCGCTTCTTCCATCAACCCTCACCCGGCTCCCCGCATCTGCTCCTCAAAATCCCAACTGCTCTCTGAGACGCAGTTCAATGCCATCTCCTCCAAACTGTCACCCCTGACGGACGGCTCCGGGCTCGCTGCATCTGTGCTCCTGCCCCGCTTGGTAGCCATCGCACTCTGGGCAGGATGACAGCTTCTCGTCCCCCCACCCCTGGCCGGTGAGCTCCTCCCGGGCAGGCAGAGTTCTGACTCATCTCTGGGTTGCACCAACCAGCGCCCAGTACATAGAACACATTAGCTGAGTAAATCAACATCCTTGCTCAGCAGATGGTCCAGGGCCACCAAACTCTCGGCAGACACTGGTTGGCATCAATTCTTTGTATCTCCACCCTTTGACTGCTTCCTTTCCCTCCCATCCTCCTCCATCCCACCCTGCTGGCTCTGTCCACCTCTCTGTCCCCTCACAACGGCCCCGGTCCAGGCCCCCCATTTCCTATCACCTGGACAACAGCTGGAGCGTCCTGACTGGTCTTCCCCACAACCCTCTTGCCCCTCTGATCCATTTTCCTCTCAGCCACCAATGATTGGCTTAAAAAGAAAATCTGTTAGTGTCCTCTCCATGATCCAAATCTCTTTAATGGTTTTCCCTGGCACTTTGGAAAAAAATCCAGCTCTGTACTAAGTAAACTATGGTTTGCAAGGCCCTGGGTGAGTTGGTACTAACCTCCCCAACCTCATTTTAAACCACTGTCTCCCTTGATTACTAGGCCCAGCACAACCCTGACAGCTGTTCCCACCACAGGGCCTTTGCATATGCTGTGCCCTCTGCCTGGAACGCTCTCTCCAGTCTTCACTAGGCTAGTTTCTTCTCCTCCTTCAAATATCAGACAGCTTGAGAGGTGTTCCCTGGCCACTCTGTCCAAGGTAGGGCCCTCTCCGTGGTCTCCATTTTTGCCCTGTAATCACTATATGCCAACATTTCCAGCTCCTACCACAGCATCTGGCCCAGAGTGAGCGTTCAGTAGATGTTTGTTGAATGAATGAATGACTGAGTGGAGGGTCCTCTTGAACACCTGCCAGTGATTGCCCATTGGGCATCCAGATCCTAGTTTCATTTGGTTCTTGACTAACAAAGTTAGAAGAGTTTTGGGTTGCGAGCTTTTTTTAGCAGAAAGCAAAAGTGGTTTCTTGCTTCTGAGCCTGTTCTGCCTCTTTATTGTTGTTTTCACTTGTCAGCATTGATGTACTTCAGAGAAACTATCACCGTGTTTCTTACGGACTTTGATTCTCTTCCTGTATCCACAGAAACAATGTCCCACGATGGGCCTCTACCCTGGGCCAGGCCTGGGCGCCAGTGCGGAGGCCTGAGAGGTGGGGGCGGGGGTGGGGTGGGCAGGAAGATGCCGGCGGGGCAGACCCAGGCCGCACAGCCGGATCACAGCACTTACACGAGTGAGGAAGGATCCTGGGCTTCACACCCCGAAGTACAGGGTGGTGGGCGTTCACCCCCCACCCAGCAGATGCATCAGTCATTCCCCCCTTTTAATTACACCAGTACCAGGCCGCTTCATCTGAGCCTCGTTGGAATTGCAGCTGGTCACTGAGGGGCTGGCTGGGACGTGAAACCAAACGGCCCGGTCATGGCTCCAGGACAGTCCCTGCCCCACCATCTCTGGGGAAGACCCCACTGTTGCTGCTTGCTTTGGGGCAGCTGCAGGGTCCAGCTGTGCCTCTCTGCTCCCTGTCCTGGTCCCCCAGGATGCCTCCCTCAGAGCCCAGCTTATTCAGAAGTGCAACGGGCTCCCATCCGGAATCCGACCATTCCCACCACCCGCTGGTGCCACCTGCTCCCAGTGGCCTCACCTCTTTCCTGGATTACTGCCACAGGCTCCAACTGGTCTCCCTCCTTCTGCCCTGACCCCCGTGGTGTGGTCTACACAGCAGCCAGAGTGAGCAACCCTACCAGGAGCAGATCAGATCATGCCCCCTCTCAGCTCTATGCCCTGCACGGCCCCCCACTTGATGCCAAGTACAGATACACCCTCACAGTGGGCCTGCCTGCCTCTCCCCACTCTCATTTCCTACCCCCACCCCACCCCGCTCCAGCCACGCTGGCCCCTGGCTGCTCCTCAACCACCCCCGTGAGTTCCCACTCCGGGCCTCAGCCTGGCTGTTCTCTGGGCCTGGGACAGCCTCCGGGGTACCAGCTTGACTCCCTCACCTTCGAGCCTCTGCTCTACTGCCATCTTCCCTGTGGATGCCACCTGGCCCAGCCCCAGGCTGCTCTAGTTCACTTTTTTCCCCATGGCACTCATCATTTCTGGCACACTACACAGCTCACAAGTTTATCAGGTTTATTGATTTCTGGTCTCTCTCCCCGAGAATGTCAGCTCTGCGTCTATTTGTTCCATGGTGTATCCCAAGCTTCTGGAATATAGAAATGCTCAAGAAATGTTTACATGAATAAAGGTCTGCCTGCACTGCCATCGCCTCCCCAGGCCTGAGGGCCTGGGCTCCCAGCATCCTGGGGACTCTGCCTCTGAACGCTCCATCAGCACACATGCCTGTGACAATGCTGACCAGGTCATCCACTGGGGGCCCTTGCCACGTCCACACCAGCTCCTTTGCTCATGTCCTTTCCCACTCTGGGAGGCCACCTCACCTTCCTGAGGCCAACTGCATCTTTCCCTACCTTCTAGGTGCACAGCGAGTTCCACCTCCTCCCTGAAGCCTCCCTGGATTACACTAGCTTAAATCACCACTTGCCTTCTGATGGTCCCTAAGTGGGAGCCACGCATTTGCTTCAGCTCTTCAAGTTGCTTCCTCCTTCATTCTTCTCCACTCCGGGAGGAGCAGGTGAATGGATACCGTAAGGTGGATACCAGTGCCTGCTTATTCATCCTGTGAGCTCTCCCCAGCCCTCGGCTCCTTCCCTTCCTCCCAGGTCACCTTGTCTGGCTTCCCTCCTCCCCCGGGGCTGCCCCTTCTCAGGCTCCTCTTCCTCCTGGACCTCAGGCTGTGTCCTCCCTGGGTGATCTCCAGTGGATTCAGCACCATTGCTACTGGCGCCCCTGCCCCCCATCCTTGGGGCCAGCTCAGGCCTCTGCTCTCAACTCCAGACCCACCAGCTGACCTCCTCCCCCGCTGCCCCGCCACCTCCCATGGCACCTCCCAGACCACGAGACAAAACCTGGAACTCCTGGGCCCATCACTCTCCGTCCGTGTCCTGTCTCCCAAGGGGCATCTGAGCAGACACCGTCACCCGGGAGTCCTCCTCTTCCCCCAATCCCGGCAGTGCTTGGTCCCCAAGGTTCTCAAGCCCCTGTCCCCCTTGCCCACAGCTATGCCTGGCCCAGGCCACCAGTCCTTCCCCTGGGCCACCGCCTCCTCCCTGCTCTCTGCCTTCAGTCTCCCGCACTCCGCCCCGAGCTAGGGCTGTCTAAAGGCAGTGTGGACGGCAGCTCTCCACGCAGGCCCTGCAGGGCTCCGCACTGCCCAGGACTGAGTCCGAGATTCCCCGCACACCTCAGGCTTTGCCAGGCCCCACTCCTCTAGCGCCTCTCTCACCACGCCCCTGAGCACGTTCAATCCTGGGACGGACAGGCTCTCTGTGGCCTCCAGTCCTTTGCCCCCGCCCTGCTGTTCCCTCTGCCAGGAGCACGCCCACCTTCCCCACCTCCGCGCCCAGCCTCCACCTGGAGCAGCATCCCTCCTCAGCTCAGCCACGCCTCCTGAGGGACACCTGCTCTGGGTCAGACACTCTCCTCCCAGCTGACCGCCTGGGGCCTCTCGGTGCTCCATCTAGCCTGCAATTCCTGTGTGTTCTGCTCCCCAAACTGTCCACAGGCATCGCTAACTCCACTTGAGAAAAAAGAAGCCGCGATCTGCCCCCATGAACCCTCCCTCTGGGTTCACCCTATCTTATCCACTGCATCACCCTCAGTCTGTGACCACCGCGGAGAGCTCTACACGTTTGTTGAATGAGTAAATGTTTGTGAGTGATTCACTGCTCTTTAAATATATAAATTAGGCATCCCCGTGAAAGGACAAGGCCGGCTTGAACACTGATGCGCTTTCTCCAGTGAAGGGAGGAGTGAACTCCTAGCTAGAAGGTGTGAATCCATCTGGGTCTGACCAGGGACGAGGACACAGGTGGCAATCACTGTGGAGGAAGGTGACAGCCTGTAGCAGATGCTGCTGGTGATCTTCCTGAGCTCACTGGCTCGGCTTCCGACTGCCAGTGCTGCATCTCTGCATCTGGGCCTGGGACGTCACTCCCCACTCCTCCCGGGACCAGCTCTAACTGGGACGGATGGGAGATGGTGCATGAACACCAGCCCCCTTGGCCCATGGGTGGGGTCACTCTCAGGTACTGTCCATTTCCCAGAGCTCCCCAGCAGGACTGAACTCCCTCCAGCTGCCCACAGCGGAAACTGACTCGATATCACACCCTGCGCTGGCTGCTGTCCTTTCCCCGTCTCACTCCCCCACCCCCTATTGGTGTTTTCCGAAATCCCCTTCCAGATAACCATGTGTACTGAATTCTTGTCTCAGTGGAGGAGCCCAAACTCAGACATGGTCCCAGATGCTCCCTGGCGAATGGCAGGCTCTAAAAAAATGTCAGTCCCCTCCCTCCTCTCTCTTGTGGAAAGCCGATCCTCCGTCTTCATCGTCTAGCACACAGGCCTTCATCTGTCCAAACACTCAGCGTGTCCTGTCCATCTGTCAAGCTCTGCACTGTCTCTGGGGACAAAGACAAGTCAACAGTCCCAGTCCTCAGGGATCAAATCAGAAACTTAATAGGCCAGCCTGGTTGCTTTGTCCTGGACACAAGAGGGACATCCTAGATGAATTTTTAATAATATGAAACAGCCGACATTGACAGGGTGGTCACCCCGTGCCGGCACTGTTCTAAGCACTGTCACCTAAAACTCATTTGACCCTCTCAACAGCCCTATGAGGGCCACACAGTTATGGGGTGCCAGAACAGGCCCTTGAGTGCAATGCGACAGGTGGGGCCTTTTAACCAGGATCATGCCCCCCCCCCCAGGATCCCCTACCATTATGGGGGCCACACCCTCTGAGCACCTGCCCTGCAGTAGGCAGTGGGCCAGCCCTACTCACGCCCTCTGCATTCCACCTCGCACCACCACTGGGGAAGGAGGCTTCGTCCTCATCAGGAGATGAGCAAACTGAGGCTCAGACTGCCTAGGAACATCCAGGCTTATGTGAAATGTCCAGAATAGCAAATGCATAGAGACAGGAAGGAGATTAGTGGTTGCCAGGGACTGGGGGAGGGGGCTATATTGGGAGGTACCAGGTTTCTTTTCGGGGTAATGAAAATGATCTGGATTTACATGGTAAGTGATGGTTGCACAACATTGTGAATGTACTAAAAACCACACTGAACTGCATACTTTAAAATGGTTAAAATGGCTAATTCTACGTTATGTGATTTTAGAGCGCCCAGGAAGCACATGTTGGCCTGGATGTGCATTCTTGCCAAGACGTGTGGTTCCCTATTTCCACCTCAGTGTTGAGTCCAGACTCCTCACAGATCCCGAATTCCTGGAAGGCAGAATCCCATTTGCCCCAAACCCTGGGAACATCCAGTGCCCACGGGGGACTGGGAGGCCACTCAGTGGCGAGCAAGTCTCTCTGGCTTTTGGCGCCAAATTCCCTGGCTCTTCCCCTGTTCCTCTCTTTTGGCACAGACCCCGTCCCACCTTGTGCCTCCAGTTATAGCCAAGGGCCTCAACCTTGCTTCACACAAGAATCTCCTCCCTCTAGGATGGGCCAGGGCATCACTCATTTTGAAACCTCCCAGGTGAGACCAATGTGCGGCCAGGGCTCAGGCATCCAACCAGACACAGGTTCCCGAGGGCAGGGCCGCGGCCTGTTCATCTCTGCAGCCCCAGAACTGGCCACGGCACAACATCCTGGCAAACGTTTGCTCAATAAATCAACGAATAGAGGTTTGTTGAGTAAATTAAAGTCCATATAAATTTGCAATCTTTTATTTGCTGGATACAAGCAAATAAATGGAAGACAGACAATTCTATTTATTGAATTGGGAAAGGAAAATGCAGTACTTGAAAAAAAATAAAATCACGTAAAAAAAAGCCAGCAACTATCAAAGTGCTTATGGATAGCAGATGCTCAAGTCCAAGGATGAAAATCACGGTGACACGTGCATGGTGCTCAGCACAGAGTGGAAACGCAAGCCAGAGCCAGCCCTCTCTATGGATGGGGGAGCGGAGACCAGTCTGGGTAAGACATGTGCTCAAGGAAGGATTATATGGACAAGAGAGCCCATTACTGAGAGTGGGAATGTATTGGGTGTGGGCTGGGTCCTCAAAGGTATTATCTGTGCCCCCACAACCATCTCTGGAGGACAGTGTCATCATCCCCCATTTGCAGATGAGAAAACGGAAGCTCAGAGAGGTTGAGTGACCGACACACAGCTGGTAAGAGCCAGAGCCAGGCCCAGCCTCCAGGGCCTCCTACTCACAGACCAGGCAAGTGGCTCAAAGATAACAGGACAGAAACCACGCCTCCCAGAAATGATGAACAGCCAATACCCCATGGTCCAAATCCATGGTGGCAGTGAAGACCAGCTTGGCGCCAACCCATGGGCACCAGCCCATGAAGCAAGAAACGTTCAAAGTGACATGACCTGTGCTTGACGCCCACAGCCCTCAACATGCACTCACTCTCGGCAAAGAGGGTGCCGTGGCATTCATGCTTTCACAAGGAGCCCGGTGCCCCGCAGAGAAGACAGGTCCTGGGAGTTGGCCTCACCCGCTGCACCCATCCTCAGCTTTAGAGGCCTCCGAGGGCCCCCTCTTCTGCTTGCCCCAAACTTGTCACAGCCCAGAAGGAAATCTGGTTAGCTTCTTTATAGAGATGAAGGGTAGTTAAGCTTGGATTCACGCTAAAGCCCCAGAGGTTGTGTCCTCAAAATGGCAGCTGCTAAAACATGCTGGGGGACATTTGAGCCACTGCTAACCCCTTCCCGACACCACCCGACTCTCTTCATTATCCCACTGGTGAGACCACAGCATCCTGAGATGACCAAGGAGAGGGAGCGCTGTGAGGGATGTCCTGCGGCTTCCTCCACTCGATCGTTCACTCCCCCAAACCTAGTGTCATCCGCTTCCCCTCCCTCCCTACAGCCACAGCCATCACCAAGTCCGATCACCCCTGCCTCCAAAACCATCTCAAATCAGACCAGGGCTCGACACTGCTGCCTCTCCCCTGGCCCCCCATCCGGGCCACACCACTGGCTTCCCCACCACCACCTCTCTCCTGGACCAAAGTGACAGCCTCCTCACGGGAAGCCCATCTGTGTAAAGTGTAGATGAGGCCAGGCCACTCCCCTGCTCAAAACCTCTAGAAGCTTCTAGTTGCACTTACAATAAAACCCCAACCCCTTCCCTAGCCTCCAAGGCCCTGTGTAGCCTGGGCCCTGCCTCCCTCCAGGCCTCACCTCCTCCTGTCTTCCTTCACCCAGCAGCTAGAAGCTACTCTGGCCCTTCACACACCCCAAGTGCACGAGGAACTCTGCTGAGAACGATCTTCCCCCAGATCTTCCTCGCCGACTACTTCCTTCAACCGGCTCTCAGCTGAGATGTCATCTCTTGTCCCTGGACCACACAATCCAAGTGACCACCCAGTCCCCCCTTATCAGATCATACGAGTTTAATTACCCTGTAGCACACGTGTTCTTCTATTTCTCCAGCAATATTTTCGGCTTATTTATTTTCTGTTCCAGCCCCCCATCCTACCCTGCCCTGCCCTGTCCGTGCATACACACGGAAAAATATAAACTCCACTGCAGGGGCCCTTCTATCCTGTCCACCACTATATTCTCACAACCCAGCACAGTACCTGGCATGTAGAAAACAGTCAAAAATCTTTGCAAAAGAATGAATTAGTAGCTACTGAGGCCCCATGATGGGCCAAGCATGTGCTACGAGCATGTGTCTGTATCTAGCAAAGGATCCAGGCACTAGTCAAGTAATTCATTAGATGTTTAAAGGGTGGGATGATTGCTATAGAGGAAAAGGAAAAGTTCAAAGAGCGTGTGCATGTATGGCGATGGAGGGCAGTGTAGTTTTAAAATGTACTCAAATTCTCTGACACTCCTCTCTCAAGAAGTGGACTCTAATTCCCCACTCCTCAACCATGAGCAGTGGGGTCACCTGACTCCAAGGAAGAGAATGCAGTGGCAGGGACCGCTGCATGACTTCCTCAGCTACAGCATCAAAAGGGGTACTGTTTCCACCTGCTTCTCAGGCTTGGAACCCAGCTGCCACGCTGTGGGGAAGCCCGGCCCACAGGGAAGCATCGCGTGTAGATGTTCCAGCCACAGGCCCAGCGGGGGACCCAACCAACAGCCAGCATCGACCACCAGACACGAGCAAGGAAGCCTTCGAGAAGGCTCCAGCCCCGGCCAACTGACTACAATCGCGTGAAAGACCCCAAGCGAGAACCTCCCAGTGGAGCCCTGTCAACCCCCATGACCCTGAGAGGAAAGGACAATACATGCATTGTTTTTCCAACCACTCACTTTTGGGGTGATCTGTTCCATAGCCATGGATGACCAGAACAGGGGCAGGGTGAGCTCTGTGGAAGTCAGGGAAGGTTTACTGGAGGATATCTGAGCTGAGATCTGCGCGGGTTAAGTTAGGTACTTTGAGGGGAAGACTGGCAGGCAGAAGGACTCGTACATGCAGAGGCTCTGAGACCGAAAGGGGCAAGGCCCATTCAAGGAAAGGAGCGGGGACCCCTGAAGACCCCCTCCTCAGTGATGGAGGGGGAGAGTCAGGCAGCGGATGCAGCAGGAAGTATCAGATGACCTTGAATTACCTCCCCTCCTTACCAGCTGGGCAGCCTGGAACAAGTAACTCGCCCTCTCTGAGCCCTAGGCTCCTCGAAGGAATTGGGGATAACATCATCCACTACAAAGGAGTGTTTAAGGAATAGTGAGATGAGAGCAGAGCTTCCACCTCAGTACCGTGAACTAAATATTGGTTTCCTTCTCGTGTTCCGGGTGAGTTAAAAAAAAAGCATTCTAGAACTTCCACAGTCCTGTTTGTTTCTCTCTCTGCTAAAACTTGGCCCTTGGCCCATAGGATGGGGAACCAGGTGACCCCATTCCTAGCTCCACCACTGCTGTGTGACCTTTGGGGAATCACTTAACCTCCCTTCTGGGTTTTTCGAAGAATAAAATAAATGCAAAAAATAAAACCTGTATCGGTGACTTGAACTTCTTAAAGACAGACACTGGGGAGATGCAGGCTCACGCCTCTGTTCTGCCGCAGCTATTTTTGGCCCAATCAGCCTCAGAAGCAGGTCTCGCAGAGGGGGTGTACGTGTTTTTCCTTGAGGTCTGGTACCCGTCTCCTTCGGCAGCCTCAGCCGTCTGAGTCACATGTGGGGACGAATGGGCCATCGTTGACATTTATAGGGTAAGCCCTGGTCCTCAGCTCTGGCGCTGTCGTGGGCTTTTCAGGCCTTCGAGTATGCTTGTATCAGGGTTCACGCTCCCCCCCCCACCCCGTCTTCCAGAAATACCTTCACCCCGGGGACTCTGGCCCACTTGGAGGATCACAGGCCTGGCGAGGGCTGCTGGAAGGGGCACGGGTGAACTCTCTGAAAACCTTTTGTTTCCTGTTGAATACCTACAGGAGTCTACACATCCTTAGAGAGCCCATTCATCCTCGAGTCTCTAATTGGATGCTCCTTTCTTAGCAGAGAGGTGCCAGAACAATGTTTATTTATTTATTTTTTTTGTGAGGAAGATCAGTCCTGAGCTAACATCCATGCTAATCCTCCTCTTTTTGCTGAGGAAGATCAGCTCTGAGCTAACATCTATTGCCAATCCTCCTCCTTTTTTTTTTTCCCCCCAAAGCCCCAGTAGATAGTTCTATGTCGTAGTTGCACATCCTTCTAGTTGCTGTATGTGGGACGCGGCCTCAGCATGGCCGGAGAAGCGGTGCGTCGGTGCGCGCCCGGGATCCGAACCCGGGGCGCCAGTAGCGGAGTGCACGCCCTTAACTGCTAAGCCACGGGGTCGGCCCAGAACAATGTTTAAACAACTCCCCACCTGCAGGTCACTGACTTATTATTATGACTACTGTTATCATTAGAATTACCTATTAGCTGCCATTTATTGAATGTTACTTGGGTTCCAGGTTCTGCATTGTGTTAACTTTAAGGCATCAAATCCTCACAACCAGCCTTGTGTGGCAGGTATGGTCATTAGCCCCATTTTACAGATGCGGAAATTGAGGCCTCAGGCACTTAAGCACACCTTGCCCAAATCATTTAGCTAATGAGCAAGGATTGGCCCTGGGTCTTGAGGGCAGGAAAGCCAGGCCGTGAGCCAACGTGCTGTAACACCACTTTTCAAGCGTGTAGTTTCTGCCAAGGACAGCCTGGATAACTTCCAATCTTCCCAGCAATCCCTTCTTCGGGGGGAGGTGTCACTTGATAGCCCCACTTGACAGCTGAGGAAACTGAGGCTCTGAGAGGGACATGATGTGCTAACAGTGGAAGGCTTGGCTTTGTGACTCCAAAGGCCCTTGACTTGATTGCCATTCTCTAGGACGCTGGTTCTCAGAGTGTGTTGCTGGGGCCAGCAACATCAGCCTCTCCCGAGAATGTACTAGAAATGCAAATCCTCGGGCCCCACCCTAGACCTACTGAATCGGGAATTCTGGGGATGGGGTCCAGCAACCTGTGTTTAAACAAGCTGTCCAGGGGATTCCAACCACATTCATGTTTGAGAACCACTGTTGCCTCCCTATGACCCACAGCTTGCACAAGTTTACCATGTGCAGGCGCCTTAGACAGATGCCACCTCAGCTTAAGCGTGAAGGGTTGTGGGCAGAGCTTGGGAAACAAAGGGCAGAGAGCGGAGATGCTGCTCAAGAATCTCATATCACAAGGACCATTTCCATGCTTCTTCTCAACGGCAGGCAGGACTTGTGACGAGGCTGTCTCAACATTCTTCCCAGCGCTGCTGGGAGGGGCGGCGCAGAGCTGGGCCCCCCGGAGGAAGGCAGGGCTCCGCTGCCCCTACAAGCAATGAGTTCCAGATGGGTTTTGGGGAGCCAGTGTCTGGAAAGTTTCACAGTAAAACAAAACAAAAACACACCCAGAACAAACATATAGAAAAACAAAAAAAACACGTTGCCTTTTCCAGGAAAAGGGTGGCCCAGCAGTAGGGTGACCAACTGCCGTGGTTTGCCCAGGACTGAAGAGTTTCCTAGGATGCAGGACTTTCAGGGCTAAAACCGGGATGAGCTGGTCACCCTAGCATCTTGGGCATCACCCCTCTTTGGAAGAAGAGGGAGGCCTGCCTGGCCGCGTGGAGGACAACAACAGTTCTGACCCAGGTTCCTGGCTGTTACTTCCGTGGGAGGTTTTACAGGTCTGCGTGGACACGTGCAGAGGTTTCTCTCTCCCCTCTTTCTTCCTCTAGCTCTGGGCCTTTGCATCAGCCCTCCCTCTCCTCCATAGCCTGCCTGGCTTCCCTCTGCTCCTGCAGATCCAAAGTCTACCTGGGAATTCTTTCCTGTCTTCCCAGATCCTCCCTTCCTCCCCTCCTGGAATTAAATATCCTTCCCCAGCAGCGCGTTTTAATTCCCCAAGTCTAGTGTTCATAGGCTGCTCTTTATCAGAATGATTTTTATGGGATGATTAGCAATGGATACCTGTCCAGTTCTCAAAAGCACTTTTCACTTAACAGGAATCCACACGTCAACCCCGGGGGGTGGGTCTGATCCTCAAGTCCATTTTATAGAAGAAGAAACTGAGGTTTAAGTTAACCAGCCCTCTTAAAATCATACAGAGGAAGTGGCAGGGCTAGCAGCCAACATAGGCTCATGGACTCAGACTCTTAGGCTGCATTCTCTGTCTTTCTATTACCCAGCCCCTGCTGGTGAGGACAAGTCCCTGTGTGCCTCCACTGTGCCCAACGTGGGGCTGGACATGGGGCAGGCACTAGGCCAACGTTCGCCAGGTGAAGGAGAGGCCTGTGTGAGCAGCAAGGATGCAAGGCACGTCGGATGACCCAATGGGCAAGGGATGACATGCCTGGAGCCAGCGTACCCAGAAAGATGGCAGGAAAGGACACTCCTGCGAACACCTTCTGCAAACGACAGTCCACTGGACGGGGAGCTCCGTGAGGGCAGGCCCTGCCCCTCTCCTGCTCACTGCTGACTTCCTAGCCCCCGGCACAGTGCCCAGCACCTGGTGAGCTCCAAGCACACCTGTTGAACGACAACAGAGGCTTCACAGCACTAAAGCCCTGTGCCCTCTGGGAGAGGCTAATTCCTTGGGGATTCCAGAACAGGCCAAAGTTGTAGATGTGGCTATGTCTCTGTCTGACATTCGTGGGGCTCTACTTGAGTGCAGGGTCTGGGCTAAGTTCAATGAGGATCAAGAAAATGTACAAAACACATTCTCTGCCACTGGTCTGATCTGCCTCACATGCCTCCAGCACACCATGGCTGTGGGTGCATCTGCTGTCCTCCCTGCCTAGTGTCCATGTCCTCATCCTTGGAGGACAGTCCCTCCACCCAATTTTCCCTTGGGAAGCCACCACTCCCTTAACCTCTATCCACACACCCCAACTCCAAGGGTGGTCAGGCCTGACCAATCAGCATATTCCATCCCATGGGCCACCACGATTGGTCCAGGGATGGACATGTGACCCAAGCTGGTCCAATGAAAGTCAGCCCCAAGACTTTAGTTGAAGGGTTGGGAAAGAGAAGCTCTCTTTGTAGGGAGATTACTAACTGTCAGGGTGATGGCCTCCTGGGGCCTGGAGCCACAGGGACTGGGCCAGCCTGAGAGAAACGGTGACCCAGGAGAAATCAGAAGAGAGAGACAGAGACAGAAATCCAATACAATCATCATATAAGACCTGGTACTGGAATATCCTGATACATGAGCCAAAAAACTACCATCTCTCTCCTAGTTTTTGTACTGCTTAAGCCACTTCAGGATGGGTTTCTGCTACGTGTAACTGAGAAAGTCCCGCCATAGGATCAAGCTACAGCTGCCCTCCTCTCACCCAGAAGTGCCCTCAGGCCCAGATCTCAACATCAGGCCTCTGCCCCCTCACACCGGGCACTCCCTGCCTGCGTCCCCTTCTCTTCAGCCCCCAGCCTGGCTTGAGGCGCTCGTGGGTGGTCTGGGGCCTGAATTATCTCAAGAGTCCCCCACTTGTCTGCACTCTGGCAGCTCACCCTCAGTCCACACTCCACATGGTCAAGAGAGTTGATCTTTCTGAAGCAGATGATACAGAATCATGTCACTTCCCTGCTTAACCGTGGGCTCGTCGCTGTCCAGAGCGGTTTCCTACAGGATGGGGTGCCTGTCCCCCCAGTCAATGAGCTGATTTTAGATGGCACATGGACCCAGCGCTCAAACACAGTGAAACAGAACAAGAAACTTAGGCTCCTTTTGATTCTCTTACAAACCTTCTGATTTCTTTACAGAGAAAAATCTCCGCATGGTGCTACTGTGGCTCTGACACTTCTCTACCCCTTGCTTCTTTCCCTTTTTAACAAAAAGACAGAAGGCCTTGAGCTCAGAACCTTCCACAGCAGGCTAGGACTTTAAAACACTGGTTTGTTTTCACTGCATTTATTTTTATCGCCACTTTCTTTTTATGCAAGTGATACCAGTTTTCCATTGACAGCAGTTACATAAAATTGCCTTTGGAAATTAATTTGTATAAACATAAAAGTGAGTCTATTTAAAGAAGAAATAAGGCAAATAACAGGAGGTATTTAGATATGGTGAATGATGTTTGGCAAACAACAATTCACAGGAGAAAACGAGATCTGCTCAGCCAGGCACACAGGCCTCTCACAGTCCACCCCTTGACTGTTCCTTCAAACCCACTGAAGGGCTTGTCACTCCCAAGACGAGTCTCACAGGTTCATACCTCCAAGCCTTTGCCCATGCTGTTCCTTCTGCCTAGATTCCCTTTCTCCACAATCTCCTTATCAACCTAGAACAATCCCATTTATTCTTTAAGATCCAGGTCAATGTTACTGTTTACTGTGGCCCAACTACTCGGGGATTTCAGTGCACCTGGAGAACAATGTCTGTGCTCTCAGGCCACTTTTTTTTTTTCTTGGTGAGGAAGATTGGCCCTGAGCCAACATCCCTTGCCAATCGTCCTCTTTTTTGCTGAGGAAGATCGTCCCTGGGCTAACATCCATGCCCATCTTTCTCTACTTTATACAAGACACTGCCACAGCATGGCTTGATAAGTGGTGTGTATGTCACACCCAGGATTCGAACCTGTGAACCCTGGGCTGCCAAAGTGGAATGTGCGAACTTAACCACTACGCCACCGGTCAGGCCACTTTTTACGGGTTGCTGACAGGAGGGCCCTCCCTGTGAGGCTGAGAGATCCCGGAAGAACCAGAGTGGTCTTTCACCTCTGCGTCTGGCACAGAAGGTCAGTTAGCACAGGATGAATTGAAAGAACACTAACTCGGGTGTGGACCCATTAGATACAAGCACAGCTGGAGACAACATAGGCCTGGAGCCTAAACAGCGAAAGGAGGGGGAATTCTGAAGGAAGGGCAGGGAGTGATCTCCAAGGGCAGGTGCCTGAGACCGGGCCCCCCAGTACAGCCCAAGGATTCCTTCAGGAGAGGGGAGGAGGAGAGCATCCTGGGGTAGAAGGATCCTGCAGAGGCCAGGCGCAGGGGACCTGGTAGGCCGAGGTTCTTGACTTTAACTTGCATTTGAACTTCAGAAATTGTTATAATGTCAGTTCCTAAGCCCCAGCCTAAAGATCCTGACTCGGTAGGTTTGAAGCGGGCCCCTGAAGCTGCACTTAAAACGAATGCTTCAGGCGATGATGAAGGTCACACTCTGAAATGCACTGGTCCACAGGTGTCAGGTAAGAACGGAGACAGGTAGGGGCCTAGCACACAGAGGCAGAAATGCACACGAACTGCAAAGATCCTCCAGAACACTGTGTCCCTGCCCGGACACTGAGAGCCTGGAAACACAGCCGAGCAGAGAACAAGCGTCGTCAAGGTTATTTAAAATATGCCCCAAATAATTCAAAGGAGATGTGTCTAATGAGGTAGATCCACACGTGATCACGGGCATTCTATAGGCTGAAACTTGAACGATCCATCCAAAATACAGACTCTCTTGTTAGAGACTTTATCAAGTAGAAATGTAAACAGGGAACTTAACCCCTACAGGTCGGGCTGAGGCCATGTCTGGCTAAAGAAACCCTCCTTTGTTTGAATGACCAGGCACTCAAATTGTTCAGAGATGAAATCAAGGCAAACGAGAGAGTGGGGGGGTTTTAGCAGAATTTGCTGCAAATGGCTGAAAGGCATCCATATAACTTTGCTCTGAGAGCCTCCACTTCGGTTCTATACGAAATGCCTCCTTAAATGTGAATTAAAATCGAAAAATGAAACCCTGCGCGTGGCTGTGGTATTTAAGACCGGTGCCCGTGGCCGCCCCCCTTAAAGGTCTTGCCTTCAGAACAATCCAGGCCGAGTCACTCATCAAATGGAGATTGACTTTTATCTGATTAACCCATGGAGAAACATCCTTCTCCATCTCGCAGGAACAGTCTCGGCAAAGGCGTTTTGCAGACTGCAGAGAAAAGTTGGGCCTTGGCTTCTCTCCTGCTCTGCCAGTGGAAAATTACAAAGGAAGCAAGGCTGCCCTCTGCTATGCTCACAGGTTCTTCCTGGGCCCCGAAAACACAGAGAGAAACCCGGAAACAGAGTGAGCCTCTACTTACCTGGAGCAGAGAGGAGTCTGGGAGGGGGCGGGGGCGGGGGTGGTGGGGGCAGCGGGGGAGGGGGTCGGCACTGGCAGATGTGTTGACAGCTGTCGGTCACCTTGGAGCAGGACTTCTGGGGCTCCCCGTGCGTCACCTGCAGGAATGGGCACACGTGCCCAAGGGAAGACAATGAAGCAACCGGGAGCTGAAATGGGCCCACCCCACCCACTCCCTGCCAGGCTGGAACTTGGGATTCTTCCCCCAGACCCCGGAGGGAAGGAGAGACAGAAGTCGGGTTGGCTCAAAGGGAACAACGTTGTGGGAGGCTGGCCTGGCAGTTTTGGAGACCAAGGTTTTATTTCCAGCTCTGTCAGGAACTGGCTGTGGGACCATGGCAATTGACTGGATATTAGTGAGAGAGAGACAAGAAATTGAAGGTTAACTCCTAGAATCTCCCCATTAGATAAATGAGGAAGCTCAGGCCCAGGCAGCAGAAGCGGCCGCCCAAGTTTCTCACACCCAGTTGGTGACGGGATACTGATTTTGCCTCCTCAGGAACCTGAGCCAACCACTTCTCCAGTCTTCCTCGCTATGGGGCAAGGCCAAGCCCTCGCCTTCTCTCCAGCTACAGCTCCTGACCGCCTTGTGTGTCCACCCTGGGTCAAGGTCCCCTCATCTTGCGGGAGGAACCTTACCCAGCCAGGCCTCTGCTCTGGTGTCCCATGTGACCAAGGGGAGCAGCGCAAACTCCCCAACATTATCCACGAGGTCCCCAGGGGGTCTTGTGGGAAACACACCTGACCAGACCACCTGCCTTTCCCCAACAACCCTACTGCCTGCCCACAGCTAAGGGGATCGCATGCCCACAAGGCCCTGCACGGGAGGCCCCCGACAGTCTCCAGCCCCACCTCGCCCCATGCTCTCGCCCTCTGCTCTGCCCTCACTGCCCTTCCTCCAGACCCTGGGCCCTGCCCATGCCCCCACCTTTGCATGTGCTGTTCCAATAGCCCAGAATGTTCTCCCACACCTTTCTCCTGCTTTGCCCATTGCTCAGCTTGGCTATCGCCTCCTCAGGGAGGCATCTCTGACTTTCCTGACCAGGTCAGATCTCCTTTTTATGGGCTCTCATGGCACTGGGTTCTACTCTATGGGGCAGAAATCTATGTTTGGGTGACTACCTAGCCATAACCCTATTCATCACTGGACTATAAGCTCTATGGGGGCAGGGGCCAGGCCTTTTATTTTTTCTCTCTCACTATCATAACCCAGCACCTAAGGGAATGCCTGGCATTCAACAAATATTTGGTGAATGAATGAATGAACAAACAAATGAACGAATGAATGAATATTAAAAACCAGACGGGAATGCACACCTCTTGAATCCTGGTCTGGTGCTCTTCCAACACCAGTTTCCGTTTCCCCATCTGTAAACTAGGAAGGGTAGTAGGAGGGGGCTGTGCTCAACAGTTCCCAACCCTGACTGCACACAGAATCTCCCAGGCAGCCTTAAAAAATACTCAAGCCTGAGCCTTACCCACAACCAATGAAAACAGAATTTCTGCAGGTGGAGCTGGGCATGGGTATGTTGTTTAAACTGCCCGGGTTAGACTTCTAGTGTCTAGCCAGCATGAGAACCGCTGGTTTAGATCCACCGCCAGTGTCCCTCCCCATGGCAGGGCACCATATATCCACAAGTGTAGCATTTTGTGTCTGTCCCAGGGAACAAGCTGATTTCAAGGCATGAAGGAAAGAGTCGGCAGTCACCCCCCACCTCAATGATGCCCATGGTTAATTTCTCTGGCTGTCGTCTCCAGAACCCCAGAACCCCAATTTCCCTGCAGCCAGCCACGTGTGGCCTGCTTTCGGGAAAGGCATTTGCAGGCTACCTTCGGAGGCCAATGCAGTCCCTTTGCTGCATGTCCTGGGCCCAGCAGAGAGAGCCTGCGGTGCTCGAAACAGGCTGGATAATGGCCACCGGGGTAGCCGCAGGAAGTGAATTGATTTACAGCCCTGGCTTAATATCTACTAGGCCAAGAAGCTCCTGCTCACCAACTTTTAGTGTTTTTAAAGGACCATTGACTGTGTTTCAAACTCTGGAAGGCAATCTTATCTCCCACTGGGAAGAGCATATCCTCAGATGGTGAGGCTTTTCTCAATTATTTCTCGGAGATGATTAACTCGTTACACGACAGTGGCAAATCTGCCGGCTTCTCCACCAGTGCAATTGTTGGCCTCCCATCTTTGAGCCTGTCCTCCGGATTCCGACCTTCTAAGACGGTGAGAGCTGCTCGAAAGCTCCATTTTCCCAACGGCTGGTCTCTGAGATCGCTTTTCCAATGAACTCTACCAAGTGTGCGAACTTCAAGCAATGCCATTGCGAAAGCAAATTACTTTCCCACTCTGTAAGGCGCAATTTATGCGAGAGAGTTCAAGAGGAGCACGTTTGTTTAACCTAGCCCAACACAATTACCTATTTCTGTGAGAGGATACAAGGGCACAGCTGTATGAGAGGGTTTAATGTGATGAAATTACAGGCGGGGAGACCAGGGCCAAGTTTCTGGGCTGAAGGGGGGGGGATGGAGGGAGAGTACCGCATTTTAAAGATCTGTGGTCCTGGGACAGCCTGGTGGCGTAGTGGTTAAGTTTGCACCCTCTGCTTCGGCGGCCCTGGGTTCGCAGGTTCGGATCCTGGGCACAGACATATACACCACTCGTCAGCCGTGCTATGGTGGCGTCCCACATACAAAATAGAGGAAGACTGGCACGGATGTCAGCTCAGGGACAATCTTCCTCACCAAAAAAAAAATCCTGGTCTCTTGTAAAACGGCCCCACTGAAATTGGAGCGAGTACAACCGCTCAACCAACTGTCACCACAAGAGGATCCAGTCTGTCCTTCTCCCTGAGGGCTGGAGTCTGGTCCAGCGCACAAGCCTGTGGTTGCTGAGCCTCCCTCGACTGACAGTTGGTTACTCGGACTCTTTCTCCACTTGCCAAATTCTATTCATCCTTCAAATCCAGTTGTCACACAGCCTTCTTGGGAGAGCCATCCTGAACCCCACACCTCCCCGAGTGAGACCCACCTGCCCAGCACTGCTTCTTCATCTTGTAAACCCTTCTCTTTTGGGCACTTGTCCCACTGTTTTGTAATGTCTGTCCCCCCACACTAAGCTATGAGCATCTTGGGGCAGGCAGACAGGTGGGTCTGTGCTTTATTAATCCTGACTCTGTGTGACTTCCTGAGCCCTACTGTGTGTCAGCCATGGGCAACAGGCTCTCATTTCCCCAGGAGGTAACCGGAAGAGGTAGGTATCATTATCCACACTTACCAGGTGGGATGACACGCTCAGCGAGGCTAAGCAATGAACCAAAACTGCCCGGGGCCTGGCATTCAGCTGGAGCTCAGTGAAAAGGCGTGTTGGGGGATGGTCTGCCCACCAGGGGAGAAACGCAGGATCCACCCCATTCCCTTCCTCTGGGTCCACTTTGGGGCTCTGCTGGTTGGCAATGGTGTATTCAGACAAGTAGAGAGGAAACCTCAGTCCCGGGAGCTTGTCTCAGTGCCCAGCTTAGTTGCTTTACATCTTGGGGGGGTCCCACAAGGAGAAGAAACTTGACCCTGAAGTCACCTGCAAATCTTAGCTGGACTTGACTAAGAAGGAGCAGAGGCCCAGAGAGGTCAATGACTTCTCTAAGGCCCACAGAGCAAAAGCTGGTATCATCACTTCCTGGGACCACTTTTTGTTTGTTTTGCCGTCGTCTGCCTTTCTGCCTCCGCTCTGCAGCATTCTCCTGGGGCCAGAGTCCTCGGGCTCAGGCAGGTCCTCCAGGCACCTGGATTGGTCTGGGGGACACGGTGTTCCACGGCTGCCAGCCCCCATTCACTCCTGGACCATCAGTGCAGCTTTCTGGTCCAGTGGATGTTGCCTCCCAAATAGCCCTTGAATCCATCCACTTCTCCCATTCCCACCAGGCTACCATCAGATCTCCACTGGGCAGCACTTGCCTCTCACCCAGGGTTGCCAGAGAAAATATAGGACATTTGTTAAATTTTAGACAAACTAACCATCAATTTCTTAGTCTAAGTATGTCCCAAACATTGTATGGGATATACTTATGCTAAAGAATGACCCACAGTTTATTTGAAATTCAAATTGAACTGGACTTCTTGTATTCTTGTTTGCTAAATGGGGCAACTCTACCCTCACCAGCCTCTTTGCCCCTTGCCCCGCCCCTCCCTGTATCCAAACTCCGTATTGGAGTTGGACTGAGATTTCTGAATGCCAGTCTGAGATCACGTCATCTCTTGCTTAAAACTTTCAACAGCCCCTGGAGTCCCCAGGACCAAATCCAAACTGTAAAATGTTAGTGGCTTATAATAGCGGCCTCACCGGGGGGCTTCCCTCCCTGGGGCTCTTCCAGTGCCACGTTCTCTCCTCCAGCTCGGGGCTGGCCGCTCTGCCAGGACACTTCTCCCCAGCTTGCCTCCTGAATCCTGATTCTCCTCGTTCATGTCTCAGCTGTGAGGCTTCTCTGACTGTTCCACCAGCTCCCATCTCCAAGCTATTTGCTCCCACCTACAATTCTCTCTCGAATGCCAGACTGTCAATGCCGTGAGGGCAGGGACCACTAGGTCCCTTGCACTTAACACAGCCTGGCAAACAGTAGGTGCCCAATAAATGCTGCTGAGTGAATAAGCAAAGCTATAGTGACTGACCATAGTGGGAGGTCAGCATGGCTTGGGTCTCGGGTGGTTCCTCATCAGCACTGAGACCCAGAGGCCGGATCAGAACCTGTCTCCGTGACGATTGCTTTAGGAGGACGCCCACAAAGATGATCGCTTCTGGCATCTTTTATGGAGACAGGCCAGCACCACAGTAACTTGATGAGACATACTGCTGTCACACCTAATAAATTTGCCAGCCTGTCATCCTCTTTGCTTGCAAAAAAAAGGAATCATCTGGAAGTGAACTTAGAGGAACCCTAAATCACAGAAGCTCAAAATCTCAATTCCAGACACATTAAAGAAAATAGAGGAGAGACTAAGGAAGGCCCCCCCCCCAACCTTGTGGCAATCTAAATGTCATCTGACTTTAATAAGTTTCTTATCATCTAGGCAGCAGCCAGAGGCTTTGGGCAGATTTTAGGGTAGGACCTGATGCTTTGGGGACCACAGGTCTCTTGCTTCACCAATTATCCTATTAATTATAGCACTTTGTTATGTTGGTCTCACCCTTCCAAATGTTTACGACTGTGGGGGATTCTTCTGGCAAAATGCTCATGAAAGCACAGATAGCTCTGAATTCTTTCTCTATATTCTAGAAACTCCTCTGCCATGACAGATTTTAATCTCTCTACTTAAACGGAAACACATGGCTTCATGCACCTTCATTTTTCCTCTTCTCCCTTCTAGTCCCCTGGATTCAGCTCTTTTGCTTAAAAACCAGATCCATCCATTCCAAAGTCCCTCTTCTCTTGGCTTCTCAGTCCCTATCATTTGTAGATTAATTTTTCCAGAGCCTCCAGCCAAGATTTTACCCATTCTCCTTGCCTGGAGGATTCTTTTTGTAATTGATTTTCATGAAAATTGATTTGTATTGAGCATCTGACACAGACACACACACACAGACACACACACACACACACACACACTTGCTTGTGTAAGGACTGCCTGGCTGAAGGACACTGCTCAAAAACTGAGCTGCTTTCACAAAATTATTTCTTTTGGTGATGGGGAGGTCGGGGGTCTGCTGTTTCGATCCTGCTAGTTCACATGGCAGAATGCCAGTCTTGGAGACTGACAGCATCATTATGTTGCTCTCCATACTAACTGAAAAAGTCTCATGGAAGAGAGAAAACTGTAAACCAATGAATATGAAGATGAAGTGAACCTAACATCTGAGATTCAACTAAAAGTTGAACAAGCAAAGCTGGTCCCAAACCGCCCGAGTGTTTAGTAGTGACAAAATCCTGAATCCTAGGGAGGCACAGCTGAGTTTAATAACTGCGGTTTCACACATTAAACAAAGCTGTCAATTCCAAAAGGAAAACAACATTGTGAGTGAGACAGAGGCAAGCCAGAGAAGAGAGAAGACAAGCCTGGTGCTGGGCTGGGGGGTGTATCCCAGCCAACCCACCCACTCAACCGGCACGCTCCTTCCAGCCTCTCGTCCTCTCCCTGTGGTCCCCCAGGCCACCATCCAAGCAGGACTGACTGAGCTGGTTCCCAGCAGGGCCCCATCACTTGGGACAGCTCAAGGACCACAGCAGACGCACAAGCAGTCTCACTCCCTCCCTTCTTCTTTGGACTGTCACCCCCTACTCAGGACAACCATCTGAATGATCCCCAAGCCCCAAAATGCCACCAGGAGCACACGAAGCTGCAAATGCCCCAGGGTGGGATATGTCAATGTCTGAAACAGTAACAATGTCCTCCAGCACCTGCTGAACCATTAACAACTCAAAAATGTCAAACAGACTACGAAGTGATCAACAGAGTACCTGGCCAGCCAGAGAGAAGAGCAGTATTACTATTATTAATACAATAACGGCAGCAACAGCACCGTTTAGTGCTTTTTATGGTCCAGGCACTGCACTAAGTAATCTTTACTTGCTTTATCTCATCAAGTACTTATAATAGCACAGTGAGGGAGAAGAAACCAAGGCCCAGAGAGGTTAAGTGCATTGCCTTAATCCTCCAGCCAGTAAGGGCTAAGCTGGGGCTCAAAATTCAGAGCTGACACCAAGTCCACCTCTTCTCACTCCACGGTACCACTGACCGTGTACATTCTGGGAGGTACCAGGGACTGTCCCATCTAACCTTGTCTCTGACCCTAACAGAAGTAACTCTAGCTGGTGGCCACCTGGCCTCTGCCATAGGGGCTAGGGGACCCAGGGTGAGAATCGCGTCCGCAGGCAATCCTTACGGATGGACAGTTTCTTCTCATATTCCCCATGAGTGGCCACCACACCTTATCTGTTCACACCCCCAACTCCACCGCTTACAGAAACACAGCCCTTCCTGTCCTGAAGTCCAGGTTAAGAAGGCTAATTTGAAGTTTACCAGCTGTTCTGGTGGGAAATAAAAGGATGTCTATTCTTGGGGTCATTTTTCTTTTTAAGTTTGTAAAAGCTCTAAGGTTTCTTTTCCTGCGTTTCTGCAGTAGAACGTTATCCTCAAGAAGGCTTTCCCTAAGCCCTCTCTGCTCCAAGGCCCTGTCCCGCAGGCCTCCACAGGCCAGACTGAAGCCTCCCTCTGGACTTGCTTATCTTTTCAGTGCCAGGGTACGGGGGGCTCCAGTATCTTTTCTTTTCCTAAACTCTCCCCGGGACCAATCAGAGGGGCGGCTGCAGGAAGCTGGGGTCATGGGAGTGAAGTGACGCCCCCCACACCCAGTCCAGCCCAGGAGGTCCCCCCGCCCGCGCAGCCCGGCAGCCGGCGCCACCGCTCACCTGCACGAAACCCCAGAGCGGGTGGAGCGCGCAGTGCAGCAGCAGCGAAGACCAGCGGCAGCCACGGCGCAGCACCCGGTCCCGGAGGAGCATCTCGGCCCGCGGCACCCGCTCTCAGGGCGAACTGTCAGAGGAGCAAAGCACGGGTCAGGCGCGCGCCGCGCGGGCACCACCGCCATCGCGCACTCGCACACGTAGCAGTCCGGGTCGGGCCGGTACGCCCCGCACCGTGGGGCACCCTCGTAAACCAAGCCTGCCCCTTCACTCCAGCTTGCACACTCCCTGACCCTTCGTGCACACTCACAGAAGCCGGCATCCCCGAACTCATACCCTATCCTGGCGCACACCTCCAGAGCCCCGCGTGTGTGCCTTGGCCCCGCGCACACCTCCAGAAACAGCCAAGCACACTTACCGAGCCCCGTGCGCCTCCCCCAGAAACAGCCATGTACAACTCACTCCCACTGTAAGCACACTTCAAACCGGCGGGCAGCACTCACTCTGCGTGCACACCCACGGAAACAGCCGTGCACACCCACTGACTCCTGCCTGTACACTTGCTGACCCTGCATGCACAGCACCATGAAAACAGTCGCTGCGTGCACCCTCTCTGCCCCGCCGGTTCTCACTGCGCACACTGCAACATATGCACATCCGTGCGCACCCCACTTGCTCTGGCGCGCTCTCCCAGCCCCGGCCTCCCGCCTCAGGGCGTGAGCTTCCCCCACGTCTCCATCTCCGCCCGCACCCCTCCAGTGCCTCAGGCCACCTTGCCTGGCGGCGGCCCCAGCCGATCCTTGGCGCGGAGAGGGGAGGTCTTCGCTCCCCTCGCGGCAGAATGTTCCCAAGCCGCCGGACAGCCCCCATTTAAAGCCAGCCGCCTCCCCACTCCCCCGCCCTCTAGGCGGGGCCTTGGTCCTCACCCTGGCGACTGCGCGGGCGCCTGGGGGCTTCACATGCCGAGGCGGAGCGCCGGGCACTGGAGCAAAAGTTTGCGCGCGGCTTGGGCCTCCGAGGCGGCTGAGCCGGGGTCCCAGGCGCGGCGCGCTCGCACGGGGCGCGGGGGCGCGGTGGCTCCGGGCTGCGCCTGGCCGTGCGCGGGGCGGGAGAGGCGGCAACCCGCGCACAGGGCCGGGGCGGGCTGCCGAGGCGGAGGCGAGGGCGGGGAAAGTCTCCTCCAAGCCGCCTGGAGCCGGCAGCGCGTGCCCTCCCCGGGTCCCCGCCCTTCCCGGTGGCGCCGCGCGGCTGCCCCGGGCGCGGGGGTGCCCGAGCTCTCCTCGCCAGTCACGCCGGCCCGCGGGAAGCAGCAGCAGCTGGAGGCGCTGGCCGGGAGCGCCCGCTCGGGCAGCAGGGCCGCGGGCGGAGGCGAAATAAATAATGCACGAAAAAGGAAAACAGACGTGAGCCTCGCCAGAGCCTCGCCCGCCTCCCGCCCGGGGCTGCGCTCCCGCCCGCGCTCCCTGCCGCCGCCGCCAGCGCCGCTGCAGTGATTCCTCGTCTCCATCTAGCGAGGCTATTGTGTATTGGGCGCTTAATAATTTATTTATTCACCCGGGAGGAAGAGGACTCCCAGCTCTAGGGGGTCTTGCTCCTCGCTTGCCCTCCCCCCAAGTTTCTCCGAGACGGCGGTAAGGGGGTAAAGAGCGATTTGCGGAGACCCCTTTTTGCGGTCGGTCCTTGCGGACTCCCTCCCCTCCCCTGCCCCCTTCGGAGGGGGCGGAGGCTCCCCGGGTGCCCGGGCTCGAAGGTACAGGCCGCCCCTCCCGGGGCCGAGGGCCGTGTTCTCTCTTCCGTAGTCCCAGCACGGGTACCTCTCCAACCGCACGGCTGCGTCTTGGAAGGAGTTGCCGACGGCCTTGGGGAGGACCTCTCCACCACTGTTTTTCCTCAACCGTCTCAAACTCTTGTTTGAGGCAAGATTATCAACAAGTCGGTCGCGAAGTAGCCCGTTACGTTTCTTTCAAGCAAGCTGCCCCTGGCCCCACAGGCCGCTCCAGAGGAAGGCGCAGCAGCTCTGCTCATCTAGTGGAAGCGCTTGGCAGGCGCTTTGACTGATGGAGTGGCTTTCTGAAGCACACCTCCCCCCCACCCCCATCCCCGCCCAGGTATGGACAATCCTATTTTTCGGTTGGGCAAGGGTACCAGGGGTTCAGGACAGAGAGCGGGAGTCAGGCACCAGAGCTCATTCACTGAAGAAACATTTGCTTAGTTCCTTTCCCCAGTGTCTATGGGCACCCGTAAGTCACCCCGTATAAGCACACACAGAGTAAACTGCTCTGCAAACTGGCTTTCAGACAATTTCCTAGCAATCTCGTTCACGCAGAGTGCTGCCCAAGGCTATTCTCCATATAAACTCTACAGAGCCACATCTGAACGGGCGAGATGCTGGGGGACACACGTGAATGAAGCCTTGTCCCCTCCAAGAGCTTGGGTCTGATCCGGGAGACAGATAATAAAATCAGCTGTTCCACTGTCCAGTGACCACCTACTGTCAGCTGTGGCGTGAGAAGGGGCCTGCACTGTAAGGGGAAGGCAGAGGAATGAAGGCTGGAGGGAGGGGCAGTAAAGGCTTCCAGAATAAGATGACCTGTTAGGAGTAGGGGAGTATTTCAAGCATTGGGAATCCCTTGGGCAAAGATGTGGAAATACTGGGTCGTTTGTTCATTCATTTGCTCATTCATTCATTCCATACATAGTGTCTGTGAGCACCCACTAAGGGCCAGGCAGAGCATTCGATGCTGGGTATACAACAGTGCACAAATCAGATCTTGTTGCTGCCTTGAAGGGGCCCATCATAGAGGGAGGAGGGATGGGAAGAAAATATTGGGGTGTTCGTGGGGGCTTCCTAGAGGACTTTCTCTCACCAATAGTTTGAAGCAGGAGAATGAGGCACAAAATTGAATCTTATTGGTCAGCTGAGGTCAAGTAACACTGAGTGTTTTAATGTCTTTCCACTTAAGCCAGTCAGGACACAACTGTTCGGTACATGACTTCAATCTTTAGATATGACAGCAGCCCCTGATGTTTCTACATAGAGCCCTTTGCCACTTTAATTCAATTCTCACAAGTCTGTAGGGTGAGTGTAACTGCCCGGTTTGGCAGGTTCAGAGACGTGACTTACCCATGGTCACACAGCTTGTCACCTGGAACTCAGAAGTTCTGACCCCAACTGGAGGTTCAATACTTTGGGAGAACCTGGGCAGGTTTTGCATGTTGGAAAGCCCGAATTATCCCTTCTGGTCTTCAATATTCCTGTACTGGACCCAATCCATGCACTTCTTGAGCATCACCTGGCCCCACATCCTCTTGGCCCTCCTGACACATGTAATATCACAGCCTCCCTTAGGGTGAAGACCAGGCTTTGTCGTGAGGCCCCTCATGCCATGGCAGGACCCAGAGAGGTTCTGGCTCCTCTCACCCATCCAGACTCAGATGGCAACTCACACCGTGTACCTGGGGTCTGCCTACAGGAGCCAGGTAACTACTCAGAAATGCGGAAGTTAAACCTTGGGGCAAATTTTGACCAGTGAAAGACAAGAGGTGGGAGGGACCCAGCATACGTATTGTAGTGATTCCGTTTGCCCTGTCAGGAGATGTCTACTAGGCATGAGTGAACAACTGGCAATGTTTCTTCTGAAGATGTGGCCAGCTCAGTAACACACAGCCCTGTGTTTGCTTCCCTCCTTCTTTGCTTCACTTCTCTTTTCCTCTTATTTTTATGGCCCTGGGATTGTAAGCCTCAATAAAGTGTTAGCAAGCAAGCATTGCTTCGTGCTCTGTCTCCTAAAGAACCAGGGACAGTTGGTACTACAAGTGTCCCTAGAAAGCAAATCTTCAGGATGGGACATTGGAGCTGGATTTTCCATCTATCTGGAAGCTGTAGGGGCCCCATTACTGATGGTAAGCAGGGTCATACCTGGCATATAGTGACATTACAGTTTCTAAAGCTTTGTTTGCAGCTAATTGGAATGAGATGCAGGTAGAAAGCAAGGCTTTGGGAGGTCCAGCGGCTGCTGCACTAGATCAATGTGGGGAAATGATAATTATAAAGATTGTGGGGTTGAGTGGCGTCTTCTGACAGTCCTGGGGGTTTTGCAAAGAGAAAATGATGGGCTCAGAGAAGCTATTTGCTAACTTAAGGCATGCGTTGTGAACGCTTTAAGGACATTCATCTCTTGACATCCACAAGATAGATTGTGCTGAAAATTAGGCTCGGGATCTGATTGTAAGGATTGCAGAGCTGAAAAGAAGACTAACCGTGCAGCCACACAAGTGTCCTAGGTGTCCAAATCAGGGCTCGAATAGAGAAAGAGTTGGACCTCGTGATCTGGAATGGAGGTATTTGGGTGGGTAAGCCTGAAAATCTCTGATCCCCAAATCTTCCTTAGTCTCTGGCTGTTAGAAGCACCCCCTTCCCCTTTGTCAGCATAGAACAGCTCCTCTTGCCCTGGAGACCAAGCAATGACTGCATTGCAACAGGTGCCTTGCAAGATGGTGCTTGTTCTCATGACAATAACCTACAGTGGATAAGGTGAGATGTCAGAACTTCTTTGGCACAATATTGAGAAAAGGAACAGAAGGCTCAGTGAGGTGTGAATATTAGAATCGTAAGTCCTGAGAACCCACCACCTGATTTTGTTTCCCAGGATGGCCCAGAGAACATTCCCCTCATTGAGCTAGAAAGAAAAGCGCTGGTGGGGGTGGGGGTGGGAGTGTGGAAGTATCAGCATCTTTGAGAAGTTCGGTGGTGGTAGTCTTCTGAAGGCTGGGTTCAATGATGGGGAAATTGAGTCCCTAGTATCAATGGGAGCCAATGTAATGGCAAAGGACAGGTGGCCTACTAACTCATGAGAGACAACAGAGACATAATCACTGAGCCATAGGTATCTATATCAGTGGCTAATAGATCATGGTGTCACTAGGGATAAGATTGATGGAGAGTTGACAAGGGTATTGCTCAATTTGTATAAATGTTTTTTAAAAAATCAAGAATGTAAGAGCAGAATGATGACATGAGCTACTGCAAGGGAAAATTATCTGTTTCTTCATAGCCCAGAGCCCACTGATTGAGGAGGAGGCTGGGTTCCTTTGAAGAGGGACCATGATGCCACTGAGTCATAAGATCCATCATGAACAACAGCAATCCAACATGTGATAGAAGTGATACATTTAGGACCAGGCTCGAGCAGGTCCAGCAGAAACAGGTAAATTACCTAAACAGATGGCCCCAATTCTCAACTCACCTGTCTCTGTTGAAGTTCTTCCTCAGTGTATACCTATAGCCTCAAAGGGGGTTCACTATGACAATCTGATGGAAGATGAAAGGACCAGGGCCTCATCTACATACAGGTCAACACGATCTATCAGTGCTAGCTGGGTGGGAATAAACTACTGTTGCATTAGATCCCTGTTCAAGGGTAGAAGGAGAGATGACCTGAGGTGCAGAGATATGCTGACTCCTGTGCAGGGGTAAGTGGCTCGGCTAATGGTTTATGGAAAGAACAAGACTGAAAATTCAGGGGCGTAGAGGTCACGTAAACAGTAAATGGATAAATTCATGGGAGTAGACACAAAGGGTATGGCCCTTTCTGCCTCATATTAATACTCACCAGAGAGCATTCATTGCCCAAGAGGCTCTCAGCAACGGGACAGGATGACTCATCCTGTGGAAGTTGACCAGCCTCTGTCTCTGGCCATCTTAGTGCTTCTCTGAAGGATGGCATGGTCTGCTGAAGGCTCAGCTATGGCATCAGCTTGGAGACAACCTGTGGGGTTGGGGCATTGTTCTCTTGGATGTAGTGTGAATTGATAGATGTGCCTCCAATAGTTAGACACACAAATCTGGGAGCCAAGGAGTAGAAGTAGGATTGGCCCCTCTGAGCCCAGTGAGATACCTGCAGACTCTGTACTTCTTGTTCCTGCAAACTTAGACTCTGAAGGGCTGGAGTCCTGGCTCCTAGAAGGTGAAGCTTCCACCAATGAACACAGTAAGGGTTCCACTAAACTGGAAGCTGTAAGTACTACCTGGGCACCTTGGGGTCCTCGTGCCAGAGGACCAGCAGTCGGAAGAGGAGTTGCTATACTGGTATGGTGATCATCCTTGGTTACCGTGAGGATCTCGGCTTGCTGTTTCACAGTGGGCACAGGGAAGAGTATGTTTGGTCCTGTGCACTGAATTACGTTCCCCTGAAATTCATATGTTGGAGTCGTAATTCCTAAAGTGACTGGATTCGGAGATATGGTCTTTAGGAGGAAATGAAGGTTAAATGAGGTCATAAGGGTAGGGCCCTAATCCAATAGAGATCAGAGCTCTCTCTGTGTCTCTCTGTGTGCACTCAGAGGAAAGGCCATGTGAGGACAACGTGGCCATCTGCAAGCCAGGAAGAGAGCTCTCATCAGAAATCAACTCTGCTGGACCTTTGACTGGGACTTCCAGCCTCCAGAGCTGTGAGAAAATGAATTTCTGTTGTTTAAGCCACCCACCCTGTGGTGTTCTATTATGGCAGCCCAAGCTGATACTCTGGGATTCACTGGGGCTTCTCTGCTCAGAGATAACCATGAATGGGCAATGGCAACATCCACAGACCCTCCAGGTAAGAAGCCCAGACCAGCTGAAGAGCTGGCCATTGAAATCTAGAATGGGAAGTGTGGGTGGGGGGAAGACGGTGAATATCAATTATGGTCCTAGGACCAGCTGCAGCAGAAGGACCATAGCTTGGTTTGCTAATGCTTTTATGTCTTTTTAGGAAGTTACAATTGACCACTTCAAAAATTGGACTTGTACCTTCACTCTCAAATTGATGGCATTTTGTTCTTAAGTTAGATCCATACATCATAGGAGGATGTGAGCAACTCTGAATAATGCAAGGGGTGGACTGTATTGGACCTTGTTGGACCTCCAGCCTCCCCCAGGGTAGAGCTGAGCTTCAGTGTGGCCTCCATCATTCCCACCTTGGGAGGGGCCCCAGCAGCAACGGAGGCCAAGCCCAGCTTGAGCAGACTCGTGGAAGTTTTGGCTCCTACCGTCAATCCTGTACTCAGATGAAGCCCCCACAGCATGAGGAGTGGGCTCTGACTCCCCCAGCAGCTAGTCTGTAGGGGCCAGTCTGAAAGTGTAGGGGAGTTAACTCCCTGTGGTATGAACTTTGATCAATGAGAGACAAGGGTCTGGAAAGATCTGGTAGATAATCTGTCTCCCTTTCTCCATCCATAGTTCCATGTGGCTGTTTGAATCTGTCTTGTGTGACTGAGCAATGGGCTGTGTTCCCTGGCAAAGCTGTTGCCAGCTCAGTGAACGCACCACATTTGATTTACTTTCCTCCCTTCCCTGTGTCTCTGCCTATTTTCCCTCACTCTTTCTGACCTGCGATTGTACCCCCAGGCTCTCTTTTCTAGGGAATCGAGGCTTAGACAAGTTCTCAGAGGTTTCATGGGCTCTAGAGCTTGTGGCCACATGCATCAAATGAAGTGGGACACCATGGCAACCAGGATATTTTATATCTGAAACATCTGTAGAATTGAAAGAGGTGGTTCCTTAAGCATCCAGATGATTTTCCTCAAGCCCCCACTTTTCCATGAATACAGACAGGTTCTAGGTGGGAAGATTCTCATGCTGATGAAGAACACCAGCTCTTGAATCAGACTGCTTGATTCTCACTAGCTGTATAATCTTTGGAGAATTTCGTAATCTTTAAAGCCAGACTCCTTTCCTTCATCTATCAGGAATTATAATAGTATTTAGATATAATTAGATCACAGAGTTCTTGGAAGGATTAACTGAGATAATTCACATAAACACTTAGCCTGGCACGTAATAATTACTCAAAAAAGGCCATCTCTAATTATTTTGAAGGATAGAGGGGCAAAAATGCTGCCCTTTTGAAAGAATGCTAATTGGCATCAGGGATCTTTTTGAGGAAACCACAGGAAAACAAAGGAAAGGCTTTATGACCAGTAAAGGAGCTCTCATTCTTGAACCATGAAATTATGCAGGCTGATTATGTTTTGAAATGCTGCAAATAAAAATATAGCTATTAAAAAAGACATTGGTATTGTCCAAATTGTTCAGGCTTGAATGAACTATGTAATTGTCAATGTCACCTTTTGTGGGTCAGCTGTGACTCTGTCCAGAGAGGACATTTTCCTGATTGAGCAGGTGTTGGGGAGGGGGACCCCAAGTCTCTTCTAGGCTTTGTCCAAGACCTCACTTGTCCTTCTGAGGTTGGTCCCACACTCCGGCCAGTGACCTCAGAGTTGGGCAGGATTCATTACGAGGGTTGTGGGGGTAGATTTGCATTGCCCCACACTCTGAGTTACCTCTTTCCCCAAGAACATTTTGGTCCACATCCCTTGTAGCCAGATGTTTGGACATGGAGGAGAGTCAGGAAGAAGCCCAGATTTTAAACCTTAGTTTAAAACCATCTGTATCTTCCCTCCCTTGTCATCCTTTCTTAAATCCTAATACAGGACCAAAACTTGGGAAAAAAATTGTCGGGACTGGGCATGTTGGTAGCACAGTCTGGCCCAGTGTCATTTTCCTGCGTCAACGGAGAGTCTACACAGATGTGATCCAAGAGAATATTTGATTGGAACCACTTGGTGGGTCACCTCTTTGGCCGGTGGGTCAAGTCCAAATGCCAGCCCAGCTGGGAGAGCTGGCTCTATCTCTTCTCTTCCGTGTGCTGGGCCAAGCAGGAGCCAACAGGATGAAGATGGCTCTTCCTCTCCAAGATCTCACATTCTAATGGAGGGAGGAGAAACATACATGACCCCTGAACTGCAAATAGGGCCATTTCTCTTCCCTGCGTCAAACTCCCCAGAAGACTCTCTAAGAGCACCCCTAGCGCCTGCCCCCTCCCCACTCAGTGGCCCCTTTGTACTTTGTGCTTCTGCAGTTCCCAGCGCCCACCCTGCTGTCCGCGCCTCCCTGCCCTGCTCATGCTGTTTCTTTGGCAGAGAATCCCTCCTCCTCTTGTCAACGTGGCTAATTCCCATGCAGTCATCCCTGTCTCCCTCCTCTCAGTCTATGCGCCCCTCCACCATGGCACCCATCCTACTGGACTCCAGTTATCAGGACATGTGCGGTCAGGGATGTGGCAGGGCGTTGGGTTGAGTGGAAAGAACTCTGATTTTGGTGTCGCTTCAATCTGGACCAAATCTTGGTAGTTCTCTGAGCCTCAGTTTCCCTGACTGTAAAAAGGGGTGCTGATATTCACCTTGCTGGGCTGGAGTGGGGAATACCAGCAATAATGCGTGTAAAGCTTTGAGCCCAGTGCCTTCACGGAGCAGGCCCACGAGAAGTCCATCCGCTTTCTCTAATTGCAAGTTTGTCTCCTCTCCTAATTGTGCGAGCCTTGAGGGCAGGGGCTCCGTTTTACTCACCTTTGAGTTCAGATGCCTGGCAGCACCCTACGTCTTCTAGGAGCTCCATAAATATTTGAGAGTGACTGCACAAACCATGTGCCAGGGACCTATGGGGAGGGGACCCCCTCTCCTCTTGAACTTACCTTCTCAGTACAGTCATGAGCCTCAGTACGACGTTTTGGTCAACAACGGACTGCATATACGAGGGTGGTCCCATAAGACCACTACCATATAGCCTAGGTGTGCAGTAGGCTGTACCATCCGGGTTTCTGTAAGTGTGCTCCCTGGTGTTCGCACAACGATGAAATCACCTAACGACGCATTTCTCAGAATGTACCCCGTCGTTTAGCGACGTGTGACTGTATCTCCCATTACCCCTCCTCCAGCCTCCCTACTGTTTCTCAAGCCCCCAGGCCCAAGCCTGCCTCAGGCTGTTCCTTCTGTCTGGAACATCCTTCCCTTGATATCAGCAGTGCCCACGCCCTCACTCCTTTCAAGTTTTTACTCACATGTCGCCTTTTTAACAAGACACACTGGGACCACCCTATTTAAAAAGTTAGCTCGTGCCCGCTGGCTTGCCCCATTCTCCCTGCTTTGGTTTCTTTTTCTCCCTAGTACCTGTTGCTTTCCAATACACACTTTGTGTTACTCGCTTCCTTTGGTTGGTATGTGTCTCCTCTCACTAGACTCTAAGATCCATGAGACCAGGGGGTTTGGAGTCCTCTCTTCATGGCCCAGAGCAGACACTTGCTGCGTCCTGCACCACGTCCCCTCCACCCACCTCTGGTTTCAGCACAGCCGTGATGGACAGTTCCTATGTACACCGCGCTCCTCCCTCTCCTCCTCCATCCCTACCAGGCTGCAGCATCTCTCTGCTTTTCTGCCTGAGAGCCAAGGAAGCCCACCTAGCAGGCAAAAACCAGAAGTGCTGGGAGTTGAGGCCTCCAGAATGACCTGAACAGTAGGGTGGGGGTGTGGTCACTCGCGCCAGCCTCCCTTTCTTTGAGGAACGTTCTGAGGCTCATTCTATATAGCTGTTTGGGGGTCCCCAGTGGACTGAGGCCCGATCGCCCACAGCGGTAACTGTCTCCATTAATGCAGCCTTAACCGGTGCCCCCTCCTCCTTCTGGGCTCACCTCCCAAATACATCACCTGCGTGAGTCCTTGTCTCATGCTCTGCTTTTGGGGGAACCCGAACTAAGAGACCGCCGTACAGCCACGACTGGCCTAGGCTGGCCCGGGACACATTTGTTGAATGAATGAATAGAAAGAGAGACAATTTACAAAGATTTACATTTTGCATTTCACCTTATGATGAAATGTTTGGGTGACTTTTTATCTTAGAGAAAACTTGCTGAACTGCCTCTTCTTGTTTACATTAGGATTTTTGTGGAATGGCTTCTGCCTGGAAACCTGTCTGTCTGGGAGCTTTGTAGATTTTTCAGGGAATGAGGATTTTGCCATTTACTTTAGTCAGAAATGTCAGAAGCATCCAGGAGCTTGAGGATCTCCTGCTAACACCTGCACTGACCAGCCCAGCACTCGATCATTCGTTAGAACTTCTCAAAGAGCACGCCCATCTCAGAGTATGGTGTAGAAAGAACTTGGTCTGATAGTCCCTGAAAAGTGGTTGAGATAATCCATGCTCGTTGAGGCAATCAACAAACACATGTAGAATGCAGATGATGTGCCAGACTTGGGCACGGGGATCAGAATTGCCTGAGATGGGGTCCCTGCCTCCCTCCAGGAGCTCCTGGGCTGGTGAGGGGAGACAGAGAAGGGAAGAGATGATTATAAACAGGATGTGGGAAGGACTGTGACAGAGGTGAGCACGGGCTAGAAGGAAGAACATAGTGCTTTCAGCGTCTTGGCACAATTGTCCTTTCTGCTATAGAGTGACCAAACCATGGTCTTCTGCACACGTTTCTTGTTTATAGCTCCCTGCCTTTGCACGTGAGGTTCCCTCTACCTGGAATACTTTCCCTCTGTCTTCCTGGCAAAGTCCTAGTCATCCTTCAAGTCCCAGCTCACATCACTTCCGGGACACATCACCTCTCCAGTCCCAACACCCCCCTAAGCTCAGCTCGTCCTCCTCTGTGCTGTCTCTGGTCTGCGTTACAGGGACTTGTATGGCTGCCCTTTGTACCTGCTTGTGTGAGTAATGACTAATTGGGGGGGCTCCTGATTTAGGGGAAAAACATCCTGACTCTGGCATCACACAGAGCTGAGTTTGAATCTCAGTATTGCTATTTCCTGGCTATGTGTTCTCGGGCATGGCTGGAGGCGAAAGTGGGAGAGTACAAGAGACAAGGCTGCAGGAGGGAAAGACTCAACAAGGTGGGCCTTGTGAGCTGTGCTGGCGCATTTGGCATTCATTCTGCGGGCAGTGGGGAAGCACCGAATGGTATTAAGCAAGAGAGTGGCATTGTACATTTGTGATTTATCAAGACCATGTGGGAGGAGGGATGTGGGTGAAGGTGTAGGCAGATGGAAGGCAGGCAAGCCGAGTGCTGGCTGAGAGCCTGGACTTAGAGTCACACAGTTGAGGTTTGAGTAACAGATTTTACCTAGCTGTATGATCTTGGGCAATCATTTAAAGTCCCTGAGCCTCAGTTTCCTCATCCGTAAAATGGGAATAATATTATTACTTTCTTTGCCTGGGAAGATCACAAGAGAAGATAAATGGGAATGGGCTTTGTCAGCTCTAAAATACCATGCAAATACTAGACATGATTGGTAATCAGAAGGGGCTTAAACATGGTAGAAATTTATTTCTGGTAAAAGGAAGTCTGGAGCTAGTATGGTGCTCCACAGAGCAGGGACAACGGTTTTTCTAGCTTGTTAATTTGCCATTCTCAACATGTAGGTTTCTTCTCACCTCATGGCCTAAGATGGCTGCTCAAACTCCAGCCATCAGATCCACATTCCAGCCAGCAGGGAAAAGGAAGAGAAAAAGAAAGGTATGTTCCTTCCTTTAAAAGCACTTTCTGAAAGTATCAAATGACAATTCTGTTTACATCCTACTGACCTAAGCATAATCACATGACCTTACCTGGCTGTAAGGGAGGCTGTGAAATGCATTTCTTATTCAAGGCAGCCATGTGTCCAGCTTAAAATCAGAGGTTACATTACTAATGAATAAGAGATGTTGGGGGACAACTAGACAGCTAGCAATTTCTGTCACATCTTTTAGTGGTTTGCGTTGTGGCATTTCATATGTTGGATTTCTTAAAAGTGGAGTGTGTGTAACCCATAGGACATTGGGCGAGAAACATCAACCCCAGAGGCAGTGTTGCAAGAAGGATGCTTAATTATGTTACACAAGAGGCTCACAGATGGCCCCTTTTCTCCAATAATGTGGGCCCTTTTTTGAGGGCTCCTAGCAGAAAGAGATGCTTACCTCCTTAGGGGAAGCTTGAAAAGCCACTCCTGTTGACACGCTCATGACGAGCAGGACAGAGAACAGCCTCGCAGAGCTCAGGTCAGAGAGGCAGGGGGCTGAGTGCCCCATGGCAGCAGCTGGCTGGGTGGACCTTTGGGAGGGAAGCAAAGGCTTCGTACCCGCCAACCAGTGAAGACACTGAACTTCAATAGCGTGAGGGAGAGGGCTCTGAACTAGAAGCAGCCAGCCCATGTAGACGGCCTGGGGCCAGGCAACCTGGAACACACAAGAATGTCCCCCTGGAAGACCAGATCCTTCCTCTCAGCCTCTCTGTACTTCCTTTGGGCAGAGCGAGAGACTGAGACCAGACACCACTAGACCTCCTCTGGCATCCGTGGTCCATACCTAACTGAGCATAGAGAAAACTTTAAAAGAGCCCCAGAGCAAATAATTCTTTCCAGGTACTTTTATCTTTAGATCCTTAGAACGCATAGATCCTTACCAGGGGGTTAGAATTAAGATGCTGGTACCCAGAATAGGTAAACCAGATGATGAGAATGACTAACGTTTCTTGGCTGTTTACTAAGCACCAGGCTCTGTTCTAAATGTATTGCAGTATTAACTCCTTAAATTCTCACAGTGACCTTGTAACGTAGCTACTATTCTTGTCACCATTTTACAGATAAGGAAATAGGCAAAGAGTGGTGAGGCTGCGTCAGTGGCCCCGGTGTGTGCCCCCTTGCTGCATCCACACCTTTGCCGTGTGACTTGGTCCTGCCCTCCACTCTGACTCTGGCCCCCGCGCCCTGCTTTGGACCTGCGGGATGTTGCAAGTATGATGCAAGTGGAAGCTTGGAGGGTGCTATGTGACTGGATTTACTTGCTTTTGCTTCCCTGCCAGTGGCCACGTGAAGAACATGCCCTGGCTAGCCTGCCAGGAGGCAAAAGACGCATGGAACAGAGTTGAGTTGCTCAAGTCACCACAGCTGAGGCCACCAGCCGACAGCCAGCTGAACCTCAAGCCTGTGGGTGAGCCCAGCCAAGATCAGCAGAGCTGCTTAGCCCATCTGCAACTGACAGATGAAGGTGCATGAGCAGGCCCACCCAGATCAGCAGAGCCCACCCCAGATCAAGGGGGTCCCACAGAGTCAGGAGCTAAGGAATTGCTTCTCGTTGTACATCCCTGAATTCTAGCAGCGTTATTGTGACAGTAGGTAGCTGATGCAAGTGATTACCTACCTAACTTCCCAGCTCATCGTTGGTACAGCCAGGAGTTGAACTGAGGCAGTTTACTGCCAGGAGCTGGCAAACTACCGCCTGCAAGCCAAATCCAGTCCACCACCTGTTTTTGTACAGCCCGTGAGCTAAGAAGGGTTATTACAAATGTTTTCAATCAGTGTGGTGATAGGGAACACTAGGAGCCCCAATTAAACAAATGCTATCCCATGAAAAGGAACTCCACTCTTTTCCTTAGTAGACCCATATTGCAAAATATTGTACATCATGATTATATTTTGAATTTCACCAACAATAATTTGTTCTCTCTTATTATGTGAGTATCTATAGAATATCCTTGATTTTGCCTCTTGGCCTGCAGAGCCTAAAATATTCACTCTCTGGCTCTTTACAGAACAAGTTGGCTGAGTGCTGTTCCACACAATGGTTTGATTGAGATGTCTGGTTTTGAATTTGGTTCTCAGGCCAAGAAATGGAAAGCATCAGACTGTTCAGAGCTTGGAAGGCCCTCAGAGGTCTTCTGATCCAGCCTCAGAAGCAGAATTAGACTCCAGGTGTCTGGTCTCTTAGTCTAGAGCCCTTCTGCTCTCCAGAGGGGCCCTTAAGTAATAGTTGGATTTGTTTAAAGGCCTCCAAATCTCCAGCTGGAACGTTCTTGGTACCCACAGGCCACTCCAGGCCTCGTCCTCTTGTCCTCCCTTCCGAGGGCTCACACTCACTCATGCGAGCGTGGGTGATTCACTCTTTCCTTCTCCAGCTCCGCCCCGAGCTATCTAACATGAATTTGTGCTGTGTGCCGCTGTGATAATTAAAAAATGTGAGCATTTAAGACAGTTTTTACCAGACACGATGGAGAAATTCTCTCCTAAAGAGTTTCACAATCTGGACTCATTAGAAAGGAGAAATGGAAGGGGAGAATTAAAGAGAAAACGCATTTCTTCCCTGAGTGTGTTAATGAGCTGAGCCACAGGAGGCCATGTGTAAATCGGGCTGCAAGCAGCTGTAAATTAAATTTATTACGCGCCAAGGGATTCTAATAAACATTACTTAAAAATAGCAACAGACAGTCATTTGTATTATGTCATGTGACCTGGTTATGGTGACACTTTTGTGCCTCTGCTATTAATCAGAGTTACTTTGAGAGGCAGTTGGTAAATTCTTTTAGAGCAACTGGCACCTTCCACTTAATTAAGATTGTTCTGGAAAAGAGCAGGGTGAGTCAAAAATAGTCATAGTGTGTATCATTGCACCCTGGAGGCCCTCGCTGCTCACAAGGCAATGCTTATTATGCTTTCCAAGAGATATAAACCTGAAAGAAAATGTCACTTTCCTTAATAAAATCCCAGACCCTGGAAGGTTAGTATTGGAGGGCAGTTTCTTAGGGGGGAGGGACTGCTGACCCTGCAGGAAGGAAGTGGACATTGCTTGGGAGGAGGACCATGTTAATCACCGCTGCCACTCCCACTCCAGCCTCGTGGGGGCGCTGCTTACCCTTTAACCCTGTGGGCCCAGTATGGACAAGGACCTTTGTCTCATACTCTGCAACATGGACGGCGATATTCTAACAATGCCCAGAGTTATCTTTGGAAAATACCGGATATGAACGTGTCACTCCCTCGTTTAAACTCTGGGGGGTTGTTGCTATCTCTGATCTAGCCCCTGCCTACTCTTCCAACCCTGTCCACACCACTCTCCGTAGGCACCAGCGACCCTAGAAGCAAGCGCATTCCTAAGGATAAGACCTTGGGATCTGGAATCAGATTGACCCGTGTTTGAATTATTGTTCTGCCACTTATTAGCTGAGTAATCACGGGCAAATAACTTCTCTCTTACCTCCATTTTCTCATCTATAGAATGGGGTGCCTACCACACCCATTTGTTACGAGGATTACATGAAATCATCCATGTGAAGGCTGGACACTTGGCAGGGCTCTCTGGAAGTGTTAAAGAAACAACAAAGAGCCTTAGCAGTTGTTCCTTGACAATGTCGTTGCCTTTTATTTCTCTCAAGCGCTTCCCTCGGCCCAAGACAGCCTCACCCTTGCTTTGTTTCATTAACGACTTTTCATCCTTGGTACCTCTCAGCTCAGGCATCAATGATCTGAGAAGACTTCCCAGGCCCCTGTCTGATTGAGAGACCCCTCTTCTGGGCTCCTGTCACATCCTGGACACCAGGTCCTCGCCCTCATCAACGTGCTGTCGTCGTCGGCGCCTCTGTCTAGGGCTGCTGTGCGTGAGGCTGAGGTCCTTCAGGGCTGAGATCATGTCTGGTTTACCTTTGTGTCCCAGAGTCTGGTGCAGATCAAGGGCTCAAAAAGTGTCTGCTGAATACAAGAACCAGCAGAGAATATGATGAATTTAGACAGTGGGGCCCACAAGGAGTGTGTGGTGACTATCTTAGTTTGGGTCTCCCTGAAAGTAGAGTCTGAGGCAAGGAATTGGATGAAGGGAGTTTATTCTGAAGAGGAGAAAACAGAGAGGCAGAGACAGGCAAGGAGGAAAAAGGCAATAATGAGCGCTTTATTGCACTGCTGTGGGCTCCTGGGGGTCATATCCACTGGGGACCCCCAAGGAACTGTGTAGAATGAGCGTCAGAATTGTTTCTAGGAAGGAAAGGGGGGCTTGTGTCTACAGACTCCCATCCCTTGTTGGTAGGAGTTGTTAACCCCTCTGCACTTCTGGGCGTCCCTGGGTGTGGGCCAAGCCAGCACCAGGCAGGGAAGCAAAGCATGGCTGACGCTGTAGGTGGGGCCCTGCAGCATGCCCAGGAACTGCCCACTGCAGCTGGCATCAGACCTCAGTCTTATTTCATGTGGGGGCACTACTGTGACACCCGCAGTTTAGGACAGCATGGCTCGACATCGTGACACCCCCAAATCTAGAACATAGGGAGGGACATGGCATCTCCTCTTTGGCCCCCAATTCCATTCCCACCTTGCAGACCTGCTTCCTTCTTGGGAATGACATCTATGGAAACCAGCCTCCAAGATGGCCCCAATGATTATTGCCTCCTGGTGTTCATGCACTTGTGTCATCTTCTCGCACACCGAATCAGGGCCAGCCTGTGTGACCCATGGAATATGGTGGGAGTGACAGTGTGTGACTTCTAAGACTAGTTCATAGAAGGTATTGCAGCTTCCATCTTGGCCTCTTGGATATCTCATTCTGGAGGAAGCCAGCCGCCATGCCATGAGAGCATTCAAGCAGCTTCACGGAGAGGCCCATGTGGAGAGAAACCAAGGCTCTTGTCCAACAGCCAGTGCCAACTTGCCAGTTCTGTGGATGATCCACCTCAGCAGTGGATCCTCCAGCCCCAGTCAAGCCTTCAGATGACTGCAGCCCCAATCGACATCTGCCTGCACCTTCATGAGGGACTCCCAGCAAAAGCTGCCCAGCTGAGCCCTTCCCCTGTTCCTGGCCCACAGGAGCCGTGAGCACAACGAAGGGCTGATTTATGTCATTCTACTTTGATTTGCAACCACAGTAACTGGAATGCCCTCCTCTCTGTGGGAGAACCTCTACTCCCGTCTAAAGGACATAGGTTTTCTCTTGTAGCTTTAACGAAATAACCATGTCTCGACATGGACTTACTCAACCTCAGCAAGAATCACAGTCACAATGTTTCCATGTAATCCTGCCTTTTATAAAGGCTGAGAGGACAACGGGAGGAAAAGAACTGGGGAGGCAGCCCAGGGTGGTGACTGTCACTAAGCCAATTAAAGTAGGTAATTAATCAGTTGTTGGGTGTACTTGGTCACTGTGGGTGGTCAAGTGGAGAGTTCAGATTCTAATCCAGGGGGACTTGGCCACGAGGCAGGCTGGGAGCTTTGGCATGGACTTGGGGAAAGGGAGGAGCCAAGCTGCACTGGCTTGCTGGGCCAGCCCCAGTGGCAGATCCCACAACCTACATCCAGTGTCCCTGTTAGAATGAGCTTGGATCTGGTTTGGGCCAATATCAATGCCAGAGAGAATTCAGCTTGGTGGGTGGACCTGGCACTTTGGCGGCCTCAGTTCTGGAAGGCAGGTTGTATGATGTCCCAGGTGTTCTGTCCATGATGGACACAGTGTCTAGCTACCTGAGTGGGGGTCTCAGGGCCTCCACCAATTGGACTGGTTTTCTAGGACCAGGCCCTAGTCTCCCAAACTAGGGTGGAGATCTAGTTATATGAAATGATGCTACCCATGTAACGTGTTCCAGACAGTGCCTGACACATTGTAAAAATTTAATAAGGGTTAGCAATGATGGAAGGAGAAGGCCCATTGGACCCCCACGTGCCAGAGCATATGCCAAGGGCACACAATTCCTAGGCTGGGGAACTAGAGTAGTCATAGCCCACACCTGCTGGTGGGTCTGCTGTGGTCAGGACAGGCTGAAGATCTGGGGGTGCAGCCCCCTTTTCTGGGAAAGTGAGTGTTGGGGCGGGGCGAGCTGGGAACTGGGACTCCCTTGAGCTACACTGCTGGGAGGCAAGACAGGCATCATTAGAGCAGATGGAACAAGGAGCAAAGGAGCCTGGAATTTACATCCCAGGAGGGGCCGCCTCAGGATGAAAGAGGCCATGGAGGTGCAGGATGGACAGAGAGTAAGGCTGGGATCAAAATGGTTTCCCAGGGGGACCCAGCAAGAGGAGAGAGCTGGCTTAGATGACCAGTGAAGGTTGATTGACAAGTCTGGTCTTAGACCCTTGCTCATTTCAGAAGACTGAGATCGACGTTTCATGTTGGACAATTCCAAGAAAAATTGCAGAGGGTTCCCTAACTCTAGCCCGGCAGAAGACAGATCTCGAGGCTTCCTTTCCCAAGATGCTTATATGACTTTCCCAAAGGCAGTGGTCTTGGGGCTGGGGCCAGAGGTGGCTGCATGCCCTGAGGACTCTGTGGGCTCTGTCGCGGAGAGCTGGCCCCCATGTGTGCATCCGCCTCTGCTGATGGAGTGTGGGTGGGGTGGGGTGCTGTCTGGAGGACTAGGCATGTCATCAACAGTGTCCCACAGGTCCAGCCTGGGTGATGGAGACTATGCATAGGGTTTCGGGAACAAAAGGAACCGTATTGCAGGCTCTGTGAATGCATAGTTGTATGATAGTCATTCATTCCTTAATTTAACAAATGTCTCTTGGCCTGCCGTGTGCCCGGCATTGTGGTAAGCAATAGGGATACTAAAAGTAACAGCATTCTTGAGCCCCTACTATGCGCCAGGGATGGTGCCAGCATTTTATGTTACTAACTCATTTAAACATATGGAGCCAAGCAAGATGTGAGTTGCTCACAGTCTAGGTGGAGAGTTAGGGCAGAAAACGGGCAAAGACAGTGCAGTGTGCAAAGCTCCATGGCGGGGTGAAGGGCAAGGTTGCTGTGTGGCTAGGAGGGCCCCAATCCAGCCTGGGGGCCACTGCAGGCTAGGTAGGTGACATCTCAGCTCAACCAAATGGTGAACAGGAGTGAACCAGGTAGAGAAAGAGGCAGAGGATGGACACAGGCTTCGGGATGGGGGAGAGCATGCCCACTGGGGAGCTGCATGTCGCTGAATCTCTCCAGGCCTCAGTTCTTCATCTGTGAAATGGGAATGAGCGTTCCCCCACAGGACTCTTGTGAGGACTGAAGGGAGATAATGCACGTCAATTGCCCAGTGTGTGCTCTGGCTCCAGCTGGCCCTCAGCAAGTGATGTCTGTCATTACAACTGTGTGGACCAGCCCTCCCTCCCTTCAGATCTCCCAGGTCACCACACTCACTTTACCTGCCCAGCACACGTTATGGTCATTCTATCACAGATAGTCACATCCCTCTTACAAACACCACTCCCCAGAGCTTTACGAGCTGTGAGCACCTTGATGTGACAGGTGGGGTCAGACGTGCACCTGTCCACGGAGTCAGGGATGGCTGAGCACCATGAACAGTCACCCTGGGCAAAGAGTCAGGAAGACTGAGGTTTCCCTTACTGTTCATCTGACCTTGGGTAAGCCCATCATCTCCCTGAGTCTCCATGTCCTCCTCCATTACAGGAGAATAATGACACCTCTCTCTAGGTTTCGATAAGAATTAAATGGGATAACATGCACAGCACCTGGAACATAGTAACCCCTCAGTTCATTAGCGTTAGCCTTCCTCATCCTGTTTATCATCATCCTCACCATCACTGATATCTGCCTCAAAGCTCTTTGGAAGGAACAGTGGACCAGGAGTCTGGTATCCAAGTTAGAGGGGAGGGGGAGCATTGGGAACAATTTCAGATAGGAGAGTGCCGCGTGGGGAGAAACGCCTAATGCATGAACCAGGTATCTGTGGTCTCGTAGCAGCAGCAGTGAGCAACGATGAGACATCGGTGCTGTGAGAATCAAATGTCAGTAGCATATTAGAGGCAAAGAGCAACTGCATTTCCACGAGGCCCAGTACAAGCAACGCTTAACGCAGCGTGAGCTTCAGTGATAGTTTTACAGGGCTGGAGGCACAGGGGACGCCAGGCTTGCTGGCCCGAGGGGAGTTCCTGAGCCACTGCTAGTCTCTACCGTGTTCCAGACTCTCATAAATTGTGCCGCCTGGGTAACTGCTCCTGGCTTCTTAGAGAAGGGCCACTTCAGTTGAGTGCAACAAATATGCATTGGGGACCTACTGTGCGCCAGAGACAAAGCTGAGTACAACCTGTCCCTACTTTGGAGGACTCATAGTCTAGCAGGAGAGACAGAGGTGAGCGCATGGTAGAATAATGTGTGGTCGAGAGACAAGCCCAAGATGTGGAGGGGCACTGAGGAGGGGCAGCCAACTCCAGATGGAGTTATCAGAAAGAGCTTTCTGTGGGAGAGAGGTATCATGAGCCTAACCTCAAAGGCCAGCATTGGCCACTTTTCACTCACCACCTACTATGTGCCAGGTTCTTCATAGACTTTATCTTGTTTGATCCTTATGACAATCCTGCAGAGTAACTGCTATTATCCCTATTACATAGAAGGGAAAACACTCCAAGAGATGTTAATCTGCCTAAAAGTTCTGCCTAAATGGTCTCACGGGTAAAAAGTGGAGGGATGGGATTTGTGTGTCCCATAATCAAGAAAAAAAAAGAAGTCGGTGGGAACAGACCCAGAGGTGACCCAGATGTTGGAATTAGCAGACAGGAACAGTAAGAAGCTATTATAAATGTTTTCAAGGACTTAAAGGAAAAGATGGTCTGATTGAGGAAACTGATGAGGAACCTCAGCAGAGAAATCGAAACAAAAGAACCACAGAAATGTTTTAGAACTGAAAAATACAATATTTTGTATTTTCAAATAAAGTGAAAAATTCACTGGATTGGAGAGTCCAAGGGAAATAAGACATACACAAAAAGACAAATATTGTATGATTCCACTTATATGAGGTACCTAGAACAGGCAAATTGATAGAGACAGAAAGTAGATTAGAGGGGCTGTAGGGAGAGGGGTGATGGGAGTTATTGCTTAATGGCTACAGTCTCTGTTTAGGATGATGAAACCATTTTGGAAATATTGTTGATGGTCACACAACATTGTGAATGTAATTAATCACACTGAATTGTACGCTAAAAATAGTTAAAATGGCAAATTCAATGTTATATGTATTTTACTCCGATTCTTAAAAATCAGTGATGTAATAGACCAAAAATCATTGAATTGTACACTTTAAAAGGGTGAATTGAGTGGTATGTGAATTACATCTCAATAAAGCTGTTTAAAAATGAAGAGAAAATGAAGATTTTTTAGATAAATGAAAGCTGAGAAAACTTGTCACCACCAGATCTGTGCTGCCAGAAATACTAAAGAAGGTTCTTCAGGCTGAATGGAAATGAATCTAGAGGGAAATTCAGATCTGAAGGTAGAAATGATGAGCACCAGAAATGATAGAGATGTGGGTAAATATAACATATTAGCTTTTATTTTCTTCTCTTAATTTCTTTAAAAGATAAATCACGATTTAAAGCAAAAATAGTATCATTGTAATATCAGGTTTATCATGTATGTAGAAGTAACATATATGACAATAATACCATAAAGCATAAGAAGACAAATGTAATTGTACTCTTGTAATGTTTTTAAATTTGAGAAATGTGAAGAGTGAAATATGAAGTGGTACAATATTGATTCTAAGGGGACTGTGATAAGTTAAGGATGTATATTAAATCCCCAGAACAACCAGTAAAAATAATGAAAAGAAGTATAGTTAAAAATACAATAGAGGAAATAAAATGGAATACTAAAAAAAAAAAAAAAAAAAAAAAAAACCACAACCAATTAATGCAAAAGAATATGAGAGAAGTAGAAAAGCAAAAAAGTTGGGACAAATAGAAAAAAATAGCAAGATTATAGGCTTAGACCCACCCATAACAATAATTATACTAAATGTAAATGGATTAAACACTCCAATTAAAAAGCAGAGATTGTCAGACTGGATAAAATAACAAAACCCAACTATATGCTGTCTCTAGACACCCTTTAACTATAAACACATAGATAGGTTAAAAGTAAAAGAATGGGAAAAGATGTACCTCGAGTATGCTAGCCAGAGGAAAGCTGATATCCGACTGTCTTAATATTAGACAAAGGAGACTTCAGAACAAAGCCTATTATTAGGGAGAAAGAGGGACATCATAATGATGTCTTTCTATTCAACAGAAAGATATAACAATCATAAATGTGTTGGCACATAACAGCTTCAAATGCGTGAAGCAAAAACTGGCGGAACTAGATGGAGAATGGACACATCCACAGTCAGAGCTGGTGATTTTAACGTTTGATTCTCAGTAATTGGTATTATAACTAGACACCAATCCATGGCACTGAAGGATCTGGGGAATGCTCAGATGCCGCCTCTTGGGATGAACAGGGAATGAATAAATTATTATCATGACCCAGCTATGTGCCAGGGTGAGCCCATTTAAGTCTCACCGTGATCCCGCATTATTTCATTTGCTCCCACCTCATAGTTAATAGTGTCCCATTTTCCACTTGAGAAAACTGAGCCTAAGAAAAACAAGGCAACTTGCCCCCGTTGCACAGCCAGTGAGTGGTAGAGACCAGACGAGAACTGAGAACTGTCCCTCGTCTCATGTTCTTTCCAGTCCCATGACGCCCTGCGGACCCTGGGCACAGAGCACTCACTTCCGCTCAAAGCTCTAACAATAGCCCCCAGTGGTCTCCGGGCAGGGATTTATTATTAAGATTTTATAGGCAGAAGCCCAGAAACATTAACTAGCAACCACAGGACACAGAGTATTCAGATTGGCCACCATAGCCATCTCCCTCCCGTCCTGGGGCTGAGCCCTAGGACCCTCCAAAGGAGTCAGACTAGAAACTTGCTGCTGAGGTCGATGGCCAGGCTTGTCATCCTTTTCAAAGGAGCTTCTCCTTCTCTTTATCTTTCATATTCTTCAGTGATTTGTCTCGGTAATTATATGTGACAAGCACTAGGAAGCCCAGCTTGTGGAATCAGGGAAGGTTTCTGCTGGAAGATATTTATCTGTTCCCATCATTCTCCTGCCCTGCTCCTCACTGCTCCTCAATGCACACGTATTTTTTATTTCAATTTCCTCCATCCGAAATCTGGATTTTTTTTAAGAATGATCTTATACAGACGAAAAAGAAAATGAAAAAAGAACTATTGCTCCCGTCACCGAGAGATCAAAGAAATTATAATAACATGCAGAATATAAAGTCACAGAGAAATTCCTTTTCCACTCACTCGTCTCCAGATATATACCTCCACTCATATGCTCACACAACATGCTCAACATCCACTCATATGCACAATTACTTGCACACGTGTTCACACACAGGCTTCCACACTTGGCACACATGCAGGCACACGCACACAAAACACACGTGGGCATGTACGCATACACACAAACACACATTCACACATACGTGGAAATACAATCAGGGTTTATTCCAGCTTCAGGAAGACCACGGGTCGGCTTGACTTGTATTCGCGAATTTTTGATGACGCCTTCGCCAGCAGGAAATCATGAATTATTTATTGAATTATTCAATAATTAATAAAAGTCATCACAAAAAACTTAGCTGAGACAGAACTCTGTAAATAATTTCTCACTGCCTTCAGCGTATGTGTGTGTAGGTCTGTGCGTATGTAAGAAAGAGAGAGAGAAACAGATGACAGATTAAACGAAGCCTCCTGTTTTAAATTAGCTTTAAAATATGCTGCTTATGGTCCTGACTCAGTTCACCGGCTTTTTGTTTTTTTCACGCCATTGCAACTGTCAGGAAAATAAACAGCCAGAAAATCCCTCTCTGCAAGCTCGCTGTCTGCTTCTCTCCTGAGGGGCTGTGTGGCCGTCGTTTAGCTGATTTACCTCGGGAGCTCTCTAAATATGCCACGAAAGGACGAGCTACAATAAGACAAAAGACAAACAGCTAATAAGCTTGTGAAAAACTGTTTCACTCCAACATGAATCAAAGAAATGGAAAAGCTGTAAGCACAACAATGAAATACTCCTCTTTGCTATCAAATTAGGAGGGATTTCAAAACACAACATGACAGCATTCCGGCGATGGTGCGGTGGAGACGAGAACCCTCTCCGTTAGGTTGCTGCGGCAGCAAAAGCCCGAACAACTGTTTTTGGGAAGCAACCTGACACTATGCTTCCAATATCTGTCACGTGTCTCTAAAATGTTCATATGCCTTAATCCACATCCACTTCGAGGACTCAGTTTTGAGAAAATAGTGCACAATATAGAAATGGCTTGATATGCAGATGTTCAGTGCAGCGTTATTTGTAAGAGGAGCACCCTGACCATACGGAGGCGTGTGAGCCACAGGCCAGCCTCACACCCGAGCCCCCGGGGGCCTCGGCCCTGCCCCCAAATCCTCCCACACTCCTCCATGCTCCCCAAGTTACCGATGTCACACTTTTCCCTCTGTCCCAAAGTTTTCCCTGCTTCCCTCCCTCAGCTAGCGGCCTTGCCTCTGCCAGGAATCAAGCGGATGGGGATTCCCTCACTGTCTTGGCCTTAAAGCAGCCAGCGGGTACAGTCTGTTCCCGAACTCTTTGCCTTCCCTTTTATTAAAACAAAGAAAAGGTCCTTGTCGTGTGCTAGGGTCCCCTCCCCCCTCACTTCAAGGACCTTGCGATGATCTCCGCTGTCTTAAATTGGCAATCCCTCCCTTCCACTGGATCATTCCCAGGAACACATGAATATATTCTAAAGCTCGAGTATCTTCAGGCTTTAAAACATCCTCTCCTGACCCCACATCCCCCCCAGGGGTCACCCCATTTCACTGCAAAAAATTCTGAAAAGCTCAGCTGGGCTTTTTTTAAGTCTAGATTCACCATCTTTGGCGATTTCCTTTAGCACTCCTTTTTTCTCCCAACTCACTCCAGCCAAGCGTGGGGCCCAGCATTTTGCTGACGGTCAGCAAGGGACCACAGCTGGCCGCTTCCTCCTCCTCCTCCTGGCCCTTCCTGCCGCTCTGGGGGCCCAGCTGGGTCTCCCGACGCTGATCTTCCTCCTCCACACAGCCCCTCAGGGCAACTCGGTCCCACATTCTCGTTTCACTCTGCATACCTGGGCCCCCTCCCTGGTCTAACTCCCTCCCTCCTGAGGGTCCCCACTCAGACTCACGGCCTTAAGCACCATCCATATGCCAGTGACATCCAAATGGGCATCTACCCCGCTGGATCCCAGAGCTCCAGGCGGAAATTTCCAGAATGGACGTGAGCCGGCATCTCAAGCTTACCGTGGCCGCAGGAGCCTTTTTGATTACCACCCCTTCCCCAAACCCAGCTCTGCCTGTGGTGGCACCACTGCCACCCAGCTGCCTAAGCAAAGAACCTAGAACTTACTCTCCATTCTCCTTTGTCCCCTGCCCCGGCTCCCTTGTCCAGTCTCCTCCGTCAGGAGGAGCCCTTGACTTCACCCCAAATGCAGTGTTTCCCCAGGGTGACTGCTGTCGTCCATCTCCACTGTCACCCCTCTGGTCCTCACCGCTCACCTGGACCACAGCCACAGCCTCAGGCAGCGCCCACTCCTGCCCTCTGCAATCCCATCCTCCTCACACAGCAGCCAGCGGGACCTTTCAACAGTGGAAGTCAGATCCATCAACTCCCTCCAACCCCTCTGCAGTGCTTGGAGCAGAATCCAGACCCCTCTGTCTTAACATGGGTACAGCCATGTTTGGCTGCTCCATTGACCTATGGCCACCAGCGCACAAAGAAATATAAAGCTGCTTTCTGTGTGGTGGGAACTGGCCTTTTCCCGGGAACTGGCCTTTTTCCCACGGAGAGAGTTGCAAGTTGTAGCATTTCAAGGCTCTTGGAGCGTCGTAGCACGGGATGGACTGGCCATCTGTGCTGGGCTAGGACGATAACCAGTGAGAACAATGCACGTACACAACTACTGGGCTGGGACGTTAGCCAGGGGGCTCAGTGCACGTACACCACTGATAACCATTTGTGCATGGAAACACTAAATTCTTGCTCTGCAAACTCTGTAATTGCTTACTCCGAAAATTATTGATGGTATAAAAACTGCTGGAAACTGAGCCCCGGTGAGAGTTCCACCTGTGGAGGGGACGCCTTGCCCAGGACGTGTGATCCTTGCCCAGCTGCGTCGATTGACAGGACTCTTCCGGCGGTGGGGGGGTGGATGTTGTGAGTAATTGACTTGATGTGAAGTAATTGATCTGGTGTGTTCTCTTTTCGGTCAACCTCGTGTTTCTCTTTCCGGTTGATTTGTGTCATTTCTCTTCAGTCGATGTGGATGTTTTCCCTTTCCAGTCGAGCTGATGTTTTTTCCCTCTTAACATTTGACCTATTCGGATCTGTTTGCGGACTATCGCCTTTACTATCCTCTATATAATAAAATATACCTTCAGTTCATTTGTTTGGAGTGGAAAGTTTCTTTTATGTCTCTGATCGAATCCCCAAACCTCTCATAACATGATTGGCACTGTGAGCAGGATTCGATTAAGGAGATGGCTTTCCTGTTCAAACAAAAGGTAACTGAAGCCAAGGTGGAAGAAATTCCAGGATGGGAGGACCCTCCCTTTTTGCAGTCTGGCTGGGGAGTGGGTTCATAGGTCAGGATTATGTGAATCTTGGGATGCTCGTCTGCGAGATGTGAATCATTGGATGTGACCAAAGCTTTGCAGATGATGGGGAAAAAGAAAGAAAGAGATGATGTTTCTTTTCTGGCACGGCGAGGTTGGTGTTTATTGACTGCTTATCGTCGGGCTATGGAAGATAGGGATAAAATACAAGGGAGAAGATACTCTTGGCAAAAAAGTTTCAGATTTACAGTCCCGGCTGATGTCACCCAAAATAGGAACTCTTTCCTTGCCATGAGCCTGGCATTCTAGTTTTATTTGGCCCCTCCTATGTGACAAGTAGAGAGCCTGAATATGTATCCAATAATAATTTAGCCAGCCAGCCGGGAGGTTCTTTGTCCGTGGCTCGGTGGCCCTGGGCTGGGTGGAGTGTTCTGGGAAACAGTCTAGCAGCTGCCTAGGTGATTGGCCCTAGGGACTGAGGGTCACATTTTTCTTAGGACAGGAAAACTGGCTCTAGAATTATTTGTTTGTTTGTCTGTTTGTTGGTTTTTGCTTACACCGAGAACTCCCTTCCCCTCCATCTGGAGTCCTGGCTCTTTAAGAGGCAGGGCTATCCCTACTGGAGTGGGAATAGTTGTAGGACTTTTACCCGGAATCTGTTAGATGTATCTGTCTGTTCTGTTTGGGATCCCATTTGACTGTCTGTTCTGTATGTTTGTAATTTTGAAGGGGGGTTATTCCATCTGTCCCCAAGGAGAGCCTTCTGGGCCACCTCTTGGCTAAATGGCCTGACTTCAGCTAGGAGTCCATGTGCAAGAAGAAGATAATTTTTTTCTTGTAACACCACATGGCCACGATATTCCATAGACCCCAGAGAGAAAGTGGCCAAAATGGGGCAATTTCAGTTTACCAAAACTGATGTATTTGCTTATGCAATTGGAAAAAGCCAGCTAAAAAGTTAAACAACAAGTGGGAGCCTATTTTAATCTTTTGAGGTTTTTAAATAAAATCAGATATACTGTACTGCCTCTTTAAGAGAAAGTAATTAGGCAATTAAACATGCCGCCAGCGGAAGCTGAGTCAGCTGCTCCTCTCCCCTCTCTCGCTGAGCTTCCCCGCTTCAACTCCCCTGGAATTCCCGATCCAAAATTAAGCAAGTGAAAATAAGTAAACTTTTGAAGTAATTTGAAATTGTGATGGCTATTCTGGAGAATCTCTGTTTCAGATGAGTTCACCTTAAGTGTCACCCTTAAAAGAGAGGATTCAAAACCTCTCACGATGAAATGCAATCTTTAATTAATACACAGAGACTTCTAAAAGACAAAGTTATTTCAAAAACAGCTTCCAAAATCTTTTTGGTAACTTAAAGCTTTAGAGTTTTGCTAAATTAAGTTAATAAAAATTTATTGAGTCTCTGGGTCATTTCCACACAAGTTAAAACATTAAAAATTGGTTACTAAACATAGATTTGTCTGCCCTTGGTTTCTTATCTCAGAGAAACTGAAAGATGTGTTTATTGATAAACATGTTCAGTGCATGTTGAGGGATTTTCTGTGAGAAAGTACACATTTCTGAAAAGTCTGTATACAAGAAAAGCAAAATGTATGTTGTCCATAAAAAAGATTTAGAGAATAGAGATATTTCTGTTTGTTTTATTAAGAAAGATAAATTTGTCCTAAAGTACTAAGAAAAAAAAGGCATGGGACAAATTCTAAATACGGAAACTAAGTGACAAAAGGTTTGTGAAAGTAAAGCCCTGAGGAGTTTTGTACATGATCAAGTTGGCTAAAGAAAGCTGGTGAAAAATTAAAATTTGACGTTCTCTCTTATAAAGGTAATTTTCTTAAACTTTTAGTCTGCTCTTTATATAGAGATTAAAAGGTGTTCTTTTGAGTAAATCTATATAAAAAACAAAACATCTATGTTTTGTTAAAGTAATTTCCTATGTTCAAAAGGACTGAAGTCTCTCTATTAAGGTTTTTCTTTTTGTTTTTTGACTATTTTAACTCTCTGCCTTTGACTGTTTCTGTTGTCAACTTAATTAAATGAATAACTAGGCTTTGTTTCCTATTTGACCAAGTGTTTTAAAATCTTTTGATATTTTTGATAAACTTCTGCCAAAATTAAAGTTTTTTTAACTTAAAAAGAAATTATGAAAAGACATATGATTATGGTGCCAAAATACAATTGTTACTGTATTTCATATTCATGCTCACAGTTCTTTAATTTCTACAGAACAAAAGTATAACTCTTATGCTGATCAGCTGGTGCAAAGTTGTGCAACACACAACCCAGGCTTAGCACGATGGGTCCATGAAAAGAGTGAACACTTGGGAGAACAAACTTCATACAGGTGGGCACAACAAAGGGGAATCCTTGTCACCCATGATGATATTGCCACTGCAGTACAACAATGTCAGTTATGCCAACAGCTAAACAAACGAAGAGTTCCACAGCCCTACCAAGGTCATATCCAAAAGGGATTATTTCCCACCCATACCTGGCAAATAGATGTTATTGGACTATTGCCAAATTCTTGTGGCTATACTTATGCCTGCACTGCTGTTGATAGATATTCTGGTTATTTATTGGCTATGCCAGCTAAAGTGGCCACTGTCGGGGGAAGAGGGAGGATCTCCCTCTGCCCTTTTCCTTAAGGTTCTTATGGCTGGCCAAATAATTAACAAGACAGGTTAGCAGGAGAAAATAATACCAAGTTTAATAACATGTATACATGGGAGAAAGCAGGGACACTGCGTTTCTCAACACAATAGCAGAAATTCTCGTCTTAAATACCATGTTCAGCCAACGACAAAGGAGGATGTTGGGGGTGGGGGGAGTCAGTTACAGGAGATTACCACTAAAGCACAGCACAGTAAACAAGAGTAAGGTTATTATGCAGATTTAAGGCCTCACCTTTTACATTGATAAGCCCCTAGAAATGAGGCCATCCCCCCCTCTTCCCAAAACAGGGAGGGAGATACCTTTACAAATGGAGATTTCCCTTATAAATGTAAATGATTGTCTGGCAACTCCTCACAGGGCCATCCAGAGAATGTGGCCAGAGAGACAGAACTTCTGATAAGATGGGCTTGTTGGTGCCTTTTCTATTGTAACCTCTATCCTACATTATCTTTATAGCCATCATGATAGATCTGTTCCAGGAAGGAGCCACCATGTCAAATTCTTTAGGCAGTTAGTGGGGGAGGTCAAATGTCCCTAGAGAAAACAACCAAAGTAAAGAGATAGATTTCAGGGTGGCCAAATCTTGATCTCCCACACCACCCAACAGAGTGTCATAAAATTATAGATACAACTAAGTTATATTATGGAACACCAAGGCAAATTCAGAGTGACAACGGGTCCCACTTTACAGGTAAGTTGATTCAGACTTATACCAAGGAGAATCATATAGAATGGATTTATCATATACTTTATTACCCCCAAGCTGCAGGCCTCATAAAACAAACGCATGGATTTCTTAAACAACAATTGCGGAAACTCAGTCATGGCTCATTAAAGGTCTGGCATAAACATCTAACTACTGCTCCTCTGTCAAGGTTGTTACCAGCAAAGATTACAGAAGTGGCAGCCGCCACCCATGAGTTTATGACCTTAACCTGTTGGCCCCTGACTCAGTCTGCTGAACCGCCTTTTCGTGCCACGGCCGAAGCGGCTGGATTGGATTTATCCACTGTTTATTCTATTCAATTGCCCCCTAAGAAGCAGTCTATAGTCCCTACTGGGTTAAGGGTACAATTTCCCAAGAACACTTTTGGTTTGTTAAAAGGACGCTCTGGACTGGCAGCAGACGGTATTAATGTACTAGGAGGAGTTATTGATCCATATTACCAAGGAAAAATAAAATTTATATTATATAATGGTAGTGACAGTGCTAACTATAGGGTCTGGGAAACGAGTGGCACAATTATTGGTGCTTCCCCTCCTGACTCCAAGTGTGTCACAAGGACAACCTTCAACTAAATTAACTAAAAGAGGAATGCAAGGATTGGGTCTACAGATGGATGGAAACCTGGAGCAAAGGTGTGGGTGACACACCCACCCAATGCGGCTCCCTGTGCCGCAAAAGTAGTGGCCCAAGGGCCCACTGCAACATTCATAGTTATGTATCCAGGAAATGAACAGTTATATCATGTTCCTAAAAATTCTGTTTCTTTGCGTGAATAGATCTTCCTGCTGTGTTTGCTATGCTATGCTGCGACTCCACGTCTGCTGCAGACCTGCACACCAACTAATATCTCCGTAGGACAACCTTTGACCCTGCACTGTTAGACCAACTGCTCTACACCAGTGGGACCTGTAACCTGGACTATGATTGGCCGAGAAGTTTTGGTCTCAGAAACATCAAGCAACTTCTCAGTATAAGCCTATAGCTGATCAATCACACAGAACGAATTATAATTTCTCTATTGCCCTGCCTTCTGCTACCCTCCGTGATGGGCGCTGGTCTGGACTTCTACAAGCTAATTTGTTAGGCCTAAGTGTTACCTTATCTAATGTTATCTTTGATGCTGTACATGATTTGCAAGATCAAGTTAATAATATTTCATATTCTAAGGGGTTATTTGATTGGTTACCTTGGGGTTTAGGTCCTGTATTGTGAGATAGTTTTATAATTATTATAGTCATTGGATGTTGGGTTCTTGAATGTGCCTTATGTACTTGTGTGCAAAGTTCATTGTCTGTGCATATGGTGTCTTATGGTTAATGGAGACGGCCACGGCCGAATATGTCTTGACATGAGTACAGCCATGTTTGGCCGCTCCATTGACCTACAGCCACCAGCACACAAAGAAATATAAAGCTGCTTTCTGTGTGGTGGGAACTGGCCTCTTCCCGGGAACTGGCCTTTCTCCCACGGAGAGAGTTGCAAGTTGTAACATTTCAAGGCTCTTGGAGCGTCGTAGCACGGGATGGACTGGCCATCTGTACTGGGCTAGGACGATAACCAGAGAGAACAATGCACGTACACAATTACTGGGCTGGGACGTTAGCCAGGGGGCTCAGTGCACGTACGCCACTGATAACCATTTGTGCATGGAAACACTAAATGCTTGCTCTGCAAACTCTGTAATTGCTTACTCTGAAAATTACTGATGGTATAAAAACTGCTGGAAACTGAGACCCGGTGAGAGTTCCACCTGTGGAGGGGACGCCTTGCCCAGGACGTGTGATCCTTGCCCAGCTGCGTCGATTGACAGGACTCTCCCGGCAGTGGGGTGTGGATATTGTGAGTAATTGACTTGATGTGAAGTAATTGATTTGATGTGTTCTCTTTTCGGTCAACCTGGTGTTTCTCTTTCTGGTTGATTTGTGTCATTTCTCTTCAGTCGATGCGGATGTTTTCCCTTTCCAGTCGAGCTGATGTTTTTTCCCTCTTAATAGTTGACCTATTTGGATCTGTTTGCAGACTATCACCTTTACTATCCTCTATATAATAAAATATACCTTCAGTTCATTTGTTTGGAGTGGAGAGTGTCTTTTATGTCTCCAATCGAATCCCCGAACCTCTCATAACACCCTCGCCCAGCACAGGAAGCCCCCATGAGGCGCCCTGCCCGCTCTTCCAACCACAGTGCACAGGATTTTATCTTGCTGTTACAGGAACGTGCCAAACAGGTTCCCACCTCAGGGGCTTTGCACGGGCCTCTCCCTTGTTCTGGAATGGTCCCAGTGGAAATGGAAGGAATGCTTCCTTCTTCTCATCACCTCTCAGCTTAACTGTCCCCTCCTCTAGAGGCCTTCCTTGATCCTACCACCCCATCTGAAGTAATCACCTAGTCCCTGTTTATTCCTTCACCCTATTTTAATACTTTGCAGTACTAAATTTCAGATTTATTCCTATCTGATGTTTTCTTATTTCTTTTTCTACCCCTCACACTCTGCATCTCTCTCTCTCTGTCTCTCTCTTTCCATCATCCACCTGTCATTTATTTTCAAATGTAAACTCTGTGAAGACATTGCTGCACACAGAACAATGCTTGTCTCACTGGCACACAATAGGTGCTCGATAAATATTTGCTGAGTGTTGAGTGAGCAAATCAATCTTTTTTATGAGTGTCTTTTAGTTCTTTCAAATTATTATTATTCCATATTATTTTACATATATTACATATAATTACATATTTATATATTTTACATGTATAGTATATCTCTGTGTTATTTTTCAGCTGAAAAAAACAATTAAAAATTTCTGCTGCAGAAAAATTTCTCTGAGTATACATTTTCTTTCCAGTCCAAATAATATTTGACGCAAAAGTACAGCTACTCAGAGGCAGGGCAACATGTCGTGGTCAAGAGCAGGAGCCTTTATTTACAATCAAGTCTCTCTCTGCCCTTATCAGCTGTGTGACCTTGGGTAAGTTACTTAACTTCTCTGAGCCTCAGTCTCTTCGTCTGTAGATTAAACCAAACATAGCCCTTGCTTTAAACGGTTGCTATAAAGACTTAAAGGCATAATCCAGGAATCCTCTTAGCTCAGAGCCTGTCACATCACAGGGCTCCATAAATGTTAGCGTTCCCTATTAATGGTGAATTTAGGTAACTTTTCCAAGCAGTTGACACATTATCAACAGGACTCTGACCAGAACAGATTTTCAGAAACTAAATCCATAAGCCACTCAGCTGTGAGTTATAGGAAATCGGTGGGAGAAACTCAGGGGAGTTGGACATGGACTCACGTCTTCATTCACTGCACAGATCTCTGGGGTGCAGCTGTGGAGCACAGAGAGCTGCAGCCTGGGCAGCGTGCACAACACGCCTCCCCTTGTCTTAGAAGGACGTGACTGCCAGCGCAAGCCTCGGCCCTCCTGGATCGCCGTCTGCCCTTCCAGCCTCCACGCCTCGGCTCAGGCCATGCCTGCCACGTTGAAGGCCCCTCGCCCATCTGGGGATTCAAACCCTATCTTCAAAGCCGGGCTGAGCTCTTCCCTGACCTCCATCTCCCCTACGTGCCCTGTGCCCCGCAGCTGGAATGGCGCTTTCCTTCTTCTAAATGCTCACTGCTTTCTACCTGCTTCTCTTTCACGGCAGCATCACACAGTGTAGTTGAGCTATTCCTCCAGGTCTGAGCTCCCCAGACAGACACTTCTTGAGGCTGGGAATCCCACCTCATTCACCTCCATGGCCTCAACGCAGCAGCGCAGTAGCTGGTGAAAACCTTGCACACAGTAGGTGCTCAACAAGTATTAGAGTTACTTATGGGGAGCAGAAAAGCCGTGGACCTGCCCCGGGGCAGAGGAAGTTTAAGAGATGGTGCCTTTCATAACCTGGTGAGCGAGGCCCTTTCCGCCCTTAATTCCAACTCTCAGTTATGAGGAGCGACTTTTATGCACCAGGCCCCACGGTAGGCGCTGTCTGTACATTGTCTTGTTTTACCCTCCCAACAACCCTGCAAGAATTCTTCTCTCTTCATTTTACCATGGGGACACTGTGGCTCCGACAGGTGGAATGACTTGTCACAAGTCACCAATGACTGTCTGATAGAGGCAGGACCTGAAGTCAGCTGTCGGACTCCATCGTGTCAGGCACTGTGTGCGTTTAAACCACTTTTTGTTTTTAATGAGGTGAAATTCACACAACATAAATTAACCATTTTAAAGAGAATAATTTGGTGGTATTTAGCATATTTACGACGTGTGCCATCACCACCTCTAACTAGTTCCGGAGCATTTTCATCACCCCAGAATAAAACCCCCTACCCACTGAGCAGTTGCTTCCCCTTCTGTCCTATCCGCAGCCCCTGGCTGCCACCAACCTGCTTTCTGTCTCTACAAATTTACCTATTTTGAACATTTCGTACAAATAGAATCCTTTTGTGTCAGCCTCCTTCAGTTAGGTTTCAAGGTTCATCCATGTTGTAGCATGTATCAATATTTCATTCCTTTTTAGGACTGAGTAATATTCCACAGTGTGGATAGAGCACAGTTTCTTTACCCGTTCCTCCACTGATGGACATTTGGGTTGTTTCCACCTTTCAGCCACTGAGAATAGTGCTGCTATGAACACATGTGTCCTTATATTTGTCTGAGTCTCTCTTTTGAATTCTTTTGGGTATATACCTGAGAGTGGTGTTGCTGGGTCGTATGGAATTCTATGCTTAACTTTTTGAGGAACCACAAAACTGTTTTACACAGCGGCTGCACCATTTACATCCCCACCAGCAAGGCACCAGGGGTCCCATTTCTCCACATCTTTGCCAACCCTTCAAATGACTCCACACGATCTCATTCAATCCCTCTGGTAACCCAGTGAAGCGGACGACATCACGCCATCTCACAGAGGAGGAAAGGTAAGCTCGGAAAAGGGAGGGACTTGCTCAAGGTCATTGAGTGGAGAAGCTGCAGATTCCAACTCAGACCCGTCGGAATCCCAAAGCTCTCGCACACCACCCACCAGCCCGCTCCTGAGGAAGCCCTAAGAACCGACCCCTGGATGATCGGCCCCCGGAAAGCCAGCTCTGTCCTGGTGCAGTCAGACCCACTGTTTGGGATTCCCAAGTGCCCGACATCCAGGGCCCTCCCTGCACCCTGGAGTGAGAGCACACAGCCCTCGTCTTCCACGACGCTCTTGGGGAAGATAAGCTGCTGGCGCTGGTGCATCTGGGGGTGACTGGCAAGGACGGAGCTTCAGGCCTGGTGATCAATCCACGTCCTACCCCTGGGCTTCTCCCCAGCGGCTTGGGGAGGAGGCCAACAGAAGATCCTGAGGGGGTGGCATCCTTTCAGGGGGGCGAGGCCCTGGGGTGGGCTGTGAACTGGCTGAGAACTGTCCCACTCAGGCTGGGAGACCCCCTCGGTCCAGACACTTGTACCCCCTGAGGGAGACTCTCTGGTCTGAGGGTTTGAGGAGCCTGGAGTCTGCAGGACCTTGCTAAGAACGACAGTTTAGGGAGCACCTACTGTGCGCTGGACACAGCACTTTGCCCTCTGCTTCCTGTGCAGACATCATGATTGTGCACGGTCAGATCACACTTCCTGACTCACAGATTGGGGGGTAACTTCTCAAGCACAGTAATGGGGATTTGAACTCACTCTAGCTTCCAACGCCCCCTGGGTATCGTTGCTTCCCTGCCAGCCTGGCTCCCTCCTACCCTGTGGCCCGCAGCGCTGAGCCTTCTTTAGCTCACTCTGAGGGCAAGGACAACCCTCAGACAGCCCTGGCTCCTCTTGGCGCCAACCCCCTCCACGCCCCCAGCCCCTGCACGTGCCTTCCCCTCTCGGAAAGGCCTCTGCTCTCCCTGGTGGCCTCAGCCCACGGGACCCTCCCTCCTGGTGCCCCTGCCCCAGCATCCGCTCCCTGTGACTGTCATCAGGCCCTAACCTTGCACGCTGCCTCTTCTTTGAGGGTCCTGCCTCTGGCTAGATGGTCAACTCCCTGCTGGGGGCAGAAGGTGGGGAGAGCCGGGAGGAAACGATCATGGTGAGGCTCCCCAGGTGTGACCCCGAAGCCTAGGGTGGGGGTGCGCTGCTGGATGTAGTGGAGGCAAGCGGCTTTTCGAGGCTGGACCCCCAAGAGCAGAAGAGGAATGATGAGGGGCCTGGACTTGGTGTCAGAACTTCATGGGTTCCTGTCCCAGGCTCTGCTGCTCACCAGCTGTGTGATCCTGGACGAATGGTTTTGCCTCTCTGAGCCTCCGTTTCCTCATTTATTAAGGCGAGATCCCCTTTGCCACCTCACCAGGCTGTTGGGGGACTACGGGAGGCTATGGTATCACTGCCCGGTGTGCCCTGCACCTCCATCAGCTCCTCTAGTCTCCCCCAGTCTTGCTGATGGGGAGACTGAGGGGTGGGGTGGTCACGGGGAAGCCAGACCGGCTTCTTGACCCCGCCCTGGGCCACAGCAGGCACTCAGAAGGTGCTCCAGAGTTGCGAAGGCAGAAGGCACGCCGGAGCAGAGCGCGTGAGGGTGGCACCGTGACGCTCAGAGGCGGTGGGCAGGAGGGCAGTTCCCCCCAGCGCCTGCCAAGGGCAGGGCTGCGGGCTGCGGTGACAGCGAGGCACCTCCTGACTCAGCCACCGTGGGGGGCCTGCGTGGGAACTCCCCTGGGCCTCTCGACCCACAGTCGGGGCGCCCGTGGGGGCGGGGTTGTCACGTGGCTGCTCCCTCAGTGCCGCGGAGCCAGGACGTGGGCGAGGCCTCCCTCCGCCAGGGAGCTCGCAGTGCTGCCATCACAGCCGGGGGTTGGGGGTGGGGCATGTGTTTTGTGAGGTATGAGAAACGACTCTTGGCTCTTTCGGCTTCAGACACAGCAGCCAACTGACCCTCGGGTCATCCCCAGTAAGAAGTTTCTGCTGCTTCTTGCATACTCCTGGGACAGGAGTCTCACTACTTGTCCCACGTGGGGTCAGCCCTGGCTTTAGTTCTTTCTTGGACTGAGACAGAGGCTTCCTCTCTGTGACATCTCCCCATCAGATTCAGTTCTGCCCTGGGGAGCCACTGGCCTTTTGTTTTATTTTCTTATTATTTTTTAACTGCAGGGAGGTGGAGGGGTATGGAGGTTAGGACAACTGTGCCTTCAAATACCGGCTCCCTTCCTCTCCAGCACTCGGACTTTGGGCGAGGGGGGTCTCACGTGTGAGCCTCTGCTTTGTCATTTGTAGAATGGGAATCAGTAGGACTCCCTCCTGAGTTTACTGTGAGGATTGAAAGAGAAGATGTAAAGCCAAGGCTGTGTGCAGGGCTTGGCACACAGTAGGCGCTCAATGAGCAGCACTGTTGTTCAAATTAATTCTCGTTTCTTTCCACATGACAATCCCTTAAAGTATTTACAGTTTTCAAGTGCCCCCAAATCTCTGTCTCTAAACACCTTCCCACGACTTCCCTGGTTCCAGAGGCCCCCACCCCCTCGCCCCGTGGTGCGTGCGTGAGTACACGTGCGTGTGTGTGCACAAGTGTAGGCATCGCCGTCACGACTCTGGGGCTCCGCCCCCGGCAGAGGTTTCCTGGCACGTCCCTCGCACTCCCTGCCTGAGCCTACTTCTCTGGAGTTTGCTGCGTTTTGTTATTAGCGTGGCCTCGGGCTTTGAAAGCAAATTTCATTACAGAAGTGACAGCTGGCAGCCCTCGCGAGTGCCTTTTTGCTTTGAAATGGGTGATACAGAGCTCTGACTAAGGAGGGCTCTATTAGCCTCTGAAAGGCAGTCCCTGGCTCGGGGGCGTCAGCGTGGGTACTGGCAGACCATGCTGGGGGTTCATTCTAAGTCCTGAGAGTGTTCTAACTTCCCCGCCAGTGCTGGGCTGTTTTCACCCTAGGTGTAAGCTGGAAGATGCCATTTAGGATTTTAATTCTGTCCTGATACTGAGTCACGTCCCCAAAAGGCCTTGTTAGAGGATCAGCCAGTGGGGGAACTGAGTTTGCTCTCCTGCTGAGAGATGCAAACTTGATCACCTTGCCCAGTCGGTGTATCCTCCTGAGCCCCTGTTTTCTTATCTGGGAAAGGGGAAGAATGCTACTTCCCACTCAGGCTCTTCAGAGGGCTCAAAGGAGAAAAGAAGTGAGGGCATGTCCGCCTGCAAATTATCCACAGGACTGCTGCGCTAGGTCAGGTTCGCGGGGGCGGGAGGGTCTTCAGCCGGGATGGCCCACGTGGCAGGCTGGCGAGAGTCAAGCCGGGGCCGAGGCTTCCCGCAAGGAGGATTTGTCACGCCATTATCTGAGACTTGTTGTCACCGCTGGCAGCAGAGCTTCAGGAGCAGGGGCTCTGCATTCATTGTCGGGAGCCCCAGTGCAGTGCTTACGAACAACAGAAAGGCTCCTGGCGGCTTCAGCAGCCCCACCCGGCAGGTGGGTTCATGTCCCAGCAGGTGTCACACTGAGTTTCCTCCCCGCCGGCTCGTCAGTGGTGCTTCCCTGGCCTCAGCCTTTTGTTGGTCACGTAACGGAGATGGATTTCAGGGACCAGGAAATATTGATTAAATCGCATTTCTAAATTACTCTGCTGTCTTCTTCAAAACATTGATGGTGGTTTTCTGGGAAGGTCCCTGCCAACAGAGAGCTTTTCACTTCAGAGACCAGGCTCTGTTCCCCTTTGTGTAACTCAGGGGCCTGCTCATGGTGGTGCTCAAGAAATGCTACTGAATGAACAGATAGATGGATGATGGAGGGATGGAGGGAGAGAGGGAAGGAGGGAGGACGGAAAGGAGGGAGGAAATGATAGATGAATGGAGAGATGGAGAAATGGATGGATGGATGGAAGGCAGGATGGAAGGATAGAGGGATGACGAATGGATAGATGGATGGATAGAAGGATGATGAATGGAAGGAGGAATGTAGGGATGATGGATAGAGGGAAGGAAGATGGATAGAAGGAGGGATAGAAGGGCAGAGGGATGATGAATGGCTAGATGGATGGATGGATAGAAGGAGGGAGGTAGGGATGATGGTTGGAAGGAGGGAAGAAGGGTGGAGGGATTATGGCTGGCTGGATGGCTGGATGGAGATTCAATTCACAGAAGAGGCCATGCTTTCTTTATTTTTTTGCCCTCGTCTTCAGGAAGAAGCAACACTCTTGTATGCATGCATCATTAGCTTAACAAATGTTTACTGAGCATCTACTATATGCTGGGAAATCGGGACACAGCAATAAAGGCAACACCATTCCTGCCTTCAAGGAGCTGATAGCCCTGTGGAGAGGAGATCTGCTGAATTCGACTACAGATGAGGCTACATGGTACACAGTAGCAGCCTTGCTCAGTGGAGGTGCCCAGTGCAGCCAGAGGGCCATCGGAGAAGGCTCCTGGAGGATGGGGAGTCAGCTGGACCTCACGCAGTGCACATTCAAGAACGTTCCTTCACAAATGGTCTTGGCTCAGCTCTTAACCTCTATATTTCTTCTCGATTGTATTTCTTACCAGGATCTCACTCTTTTCTGTTTGTTTCTGTGTGTTTTATGAAAACGTTTTTATAACTTGTTATGATACCCCCTGGCCTCCGTAGGGAATAAATTGTTATCTTTGACTACTCCCAGGGGCGCACATGCCTGGGAGTCGAGAAGCCTGTTTAAGTGTCAGCTCTGCCACTGACTTGCTGTGTAGCCTTGAGCAGGAGGCTCTCCCTGCCCAGCCTCAGTTTTCTCACCTGTAAAATGACCCAGTAAACCCTAAAGTGTTTTCTACAAGGTCTGCTCCTGAGTTGGGGTTGGCCTCTCTGACTTCTAAGAGAGGCTTTCTCTGAGTCACACTGGGCCTTTCCAATCACATAACCATTGCAGCCCCTTCATGGCCTCAGGCTTGTGGCTCTGTGGACCTTGGGCCAAGCCAGGGTGAGATGTTAAAAACCTGCAGTGCAGGGCAGGGAAGAGCACTGGACAAGGAGTCCACATGCAGGGGTTCCATTGCTAATTCTGCATTGACCCTCCAGAAAACGTCTACACATTCCTTACACCCAAACCAGACATCACCTCCTCTGGGAAGCCTTCCGGGATCACTTCTTGTCCAATCACCTCAACACCCCCCGCAGGGCCTCCACTCTCTCCGCTGCTTCCACCCACCTCAGGCTGACCTCCAGCCTGGCACTTGTCACCCCCTATGCACTCCCAGCCTTGTGAGGGCGAAGGCCATGTCTTTTTCAGCTCTGGCAAAGTCTAGCACAAGGTCTGGAATCTAACAGGGGCTTAGTCAGGTTGTTGAACGAACAAAAGACCAAATGATTGGATGAATTAAATAATGAGCCCATGATCTCTAACTGGAAATCCACCCCACCTCCTCTCCAAGGCTCCTCTGTGTGTAAAGGGTTGGACTGGATGATCTGGGGTCTCTTTTAGTTCTAAAATTCTATGATTTGATTTAAATTTGTCAAGCTGAGACATCCCTAGCCCCTGGGCTTCCCTTACACACACACACACACACACACACCAGCTGCCCAGCACCCGTCTCCCTGGCCTCTCGGGTTTGGTGGGTAACTCTCTATGTGACGAAACTCTTTATTTGACAGATGGCAGTGTGGGTGTGGGCTCCACGGGAAGTCATCAGCTCTCCGTGGGGTGGGACTGCCTTTTCTCTTCCTTGTGTCTTCTCTTCCTTGGCTCTGTGTGTCACCCCCCACCCACCCCCAGGCCTTGGGATGGGTTCCCGTATAAGTGAAGACTGACAGGGGTTGTGAAGGGAGCAAACGGTTCAGAAAAATAAATCAGGAGAGGCTTCCTGGAGGAGACAGCATTTGAGATTGGCCTCGAGGCAAGGAGGCCTTGAATGCCAGAGTGAGGAGTGTACGGGTACTTTTTAGCCACAGCAGACTTTTTGAGCTGGGGAAGAGCTTGACCAGAGCTGCAGTCTGGAAAGACAAATCTGGCAGCATGCTCGGGGTTAAATTGGGTGGGGGGTGAGTCTGGAGGTGGAAGAAATAGCAGCTAGGGGGCTGTCTCAAGGGGTTCAGGTGAGAAGCCATGAGCGATGAGTTTGATTATTTTCCTAATTGTGGTTATTTAAGCAAACCTTGTCTGGACCTGCTGACTTAGTACCTGCTTTTGAGTTGAGGTCTGGCAGGTGGGCCCTGGGCTTGCAGCCTCTGCCTGTTCTGCAAAGGTTCAGTCTATTTCAGCAGAAAAGCCGTCAGTGCCGTGGGCTCTGAGGACACTGGACAACAGCCAAGGCCAGTGGCTGCCAGGCTGCGAGCCTGCCTTCTGGGCCGAGGCTTTCATTCCGTCACGCTGCGTGAGCACCCCAGATCCCCGTCACCAGGCTGGGGCTACATCCTCACTCCCGTCTCTCGGTGTGCTCGTCATCTACGGGGAAACAGGGTGATTTTAAGATCCTGATGCCATGCTGGCCATGGGTGGGCGGCGTCTCCAGGAACCCCTCGCTCAGCTGGGATCTGTAACTGGGCAGCCGTCACCCAGAGGAAGCCCAAATCTTCAACCGTCTCCCTGTCCCCAGCTGCAAAACTCTTATCCACCCTCTTCCAGCCAACGGGCCCCTGGGGGCTTCGGAGACATTGGAGGGGCAGGAGAAGAACCCTGGGGGCCAAGAGTGACTTAGCCTCCCACCCAGGGTCAGTTATTTTAGGAGACATCACTACAGAACATTTCCCAAAGGCACCTTGGTGATGCCCACATCTGGCAGCCTGAACTTCAAGGTCCGGCCAGCCCCCTTTTTTCCCCACTTTCAAAATAACTTATTTCACCAGGTTTCCCACTCCTTGTCTATTTTAACCCCAAAACGAATAAAATCCAACTCAGACTTGCTTGGTCCTGCTGCCCAGTGGGGCCTGTGCTGGGGCCTTCCGGGTGTTGGCACAGATGATCCTTGTACAGCCATTCCAGCAGAAAGATGAGGAGACAGAGCTTTGGAGCAGTGGAGTGACTTGCCTGGGGGCTGGTGCCCTGGAAGAGGGGAGCTGGGGCTTGAACCCAGAGCCCATGACTCTCACCACCACGCCCTGCTATTTCCTTTTCCCTTTCTGCTCTAGGCACTCATGTTGAACTGCTGACCCCTTCTCGTGGAGGAGTTGAAACACTAATTGTTTAACAAAGCTAAGGATTTTTTTGTGTGTATAATCACTCTCCTGCTCCAGAACCTTCCATAGCTCCCTGCTGCCTTGATGATTAAGCATGAAGTCTTCAGCCTGGCCTTTTGGAGCCTCCAGAGAAGGTCCACCAGGCCCACACACATGCCCAGGTTCCAGCCCCACTGGCCGTGACCTGTCTGCCTGTCACAGACGGGTACAAATACCACTCCTTCCATGACTCCTTCAGAACCATTCTTGACAAACTCATCCCCCTTCTCCGAATCCTTGGTGGCACCATTCGCATGCCACCGAGAGTGAAGGACTCGCTAAGCACACGTCATAACCTTCTGTGTGACTCCTCTGAGGCAGACGAGACACAGCCGGGCAGAGAGAGAAAAGGGTGAGCCAGACCTGAGCCATCTTTGCCCCAAACCCCCGAGGACTGTGTACCGCTGAGCCAGCCCTCACCCTGCCTGCCCTTCTGGTGGCCTGGCTCTCCCACCTGGCCTTTCCCTTGCCTGGTACCTTGTACCATATGCCAGCTACTGTGCTTTCCTTGTCCGACGTCACTTCACCTTCACAACAACCTGGGGGAGGGAGATATTCCTGGTCCCATTTTACAGATGAGGAAACTGAGACCAAGACAGGCCATTTGACTTGTCCAAAGTGACCTACCCAAAGTCTCATAGCTAAAGAGACAGAACAAGGATTCGTTCATTCATTCATTCAACAATATTCACTGGGTCCTAATGTGTGCTGAATAAAACGGTGTGGCCCCTGCTTTCCTGAAACTGATGTTCCAGAGCCTGGGCCTGGACCCCCAGGAGAGCACAGGGGTCTGTTCTGAGGCTGGGAGACGAAGGGACCACATGGCTCCTCGGATCTGCCTGGCTTCTTCTGGTGATGTATGGAGATTCATGCTTTCTTTCCATGTTTCAGGCACTTGATCCATCACGCTGTCTGGCATTCAGGGTTGCGAGTGGTTTGGGCTGAAATCCGATGAGCCGTCTTTCCTCCCCTTTAATCTCTAAAATGAGAACCGAAGGACTGTTGATCACTTTCATGAGCTGCAGGAGATGATGGCAGCCTGATGGGGCTGTAATTTCCCAAGCCCCTGTCTTCTCTGCCGTCCTGCAAATTAATGGGCCAGGGTTGTTTACCTTCAGGGACTGCACTCCATCATCCCGGGATGCAGCCTCTGCTGGCTCCCTTCTCATTCGCTCCTCCGCCTCCCAAGTCAGAGACTGGTGGCAAGAGCAGAGTCAAGAGACTTCTGTGGGTCCCTGGAGGAAGCCAGCCTGGTGCCGGCAGCCAGGCCAACGGCTTCCATTTGTGCGGGCATCAGTGTAGCCGGAGGTGGAGAGGTCAGAGAGGGTCACACTGGGCTCCCACTGCCAGGCTTTCTGAGGGTTAATGACTGGAGTGGGGGACGGAGGGTGGGGGGATAACTGTCTCCAGAATCTGCTCCCCAGTTTGCTGGAGGTAGGGAGAGAATTAAGAAATATCAGCAGTGGGTTTATTATAAGTCATATACTGGGCTACACCCTTTACAGATCCTATCTCACTTAACCTCAAAAAATTTTATGAAGGGGACATTCTTGACTCACTTTTACAGACAAGGAAGCCGAGACTCAGAGTTCAAATGCCTTGCCAAGGTCAGACAGTGGCAGAGCTTGGATTTGGACCCAGAGCTGAGATTCAGCCTGTGATCTTTCCACTGTCCTGCTAAGGAGGTCGAGAAGCTTTGGGCTTGATTCACACATATCAAAGTCACAAGAGACTGATGTACAAACCAGAAAGTGGGATTATTCGTTTACTGAATTGATATAACTTCTCCAGGGTCTGGAATATTCCTACCCATTATGGTAGAGTTAGTCATCCACTGGTTTTCAGTGGGCACAAAAGCAGAGGAAGCAAAGTTACACATTCTTGGGGGATATTTCACAGAGGCCACAGAAAAGTCTGGTAACTTCTCGAAACCCCAGGTATGAGGCTCCTAAGTGGTTTGATAGGTGCTTCCATCAGCTGCTAGAAGAACACTGATAAATCTTCTCTCTTTGGCCTCCATTTTTTTCTCTCTAGATTCCTTCTAGACCATCACCTGGTTATTTATTGCCTTGTAACAAAACAACCCAAAAGTTAGTGATGTAAAATACCCACCATTTTGTTGCCTGCACAAATTCTGTGGACCAGGAATTTGGACGGGACACAGAGAGGATGCTGTCTCCATGACGTCTGGGGCCTCAGCTGAGAACGCCCAAAGGCTGGGGATGACTCAAATGGCTGGGGACTGGAATCTTCTGGAAGCTTCTTTACTCATGTCTGGTATCCGGGCTGTTTGGAGCTCTCTCTTTCTATGTGGTCTCAGGGTCTCACCACATGGTCGCACCACTGTAGCTTCAAGTGTCAGGAGAGTCCTCCTACAAATCACGGCGGCACAGGGCTCCAGGAGCAGGAGTTCTCTCAAGTAAGGCAGAAGCCACCTTGCCTTCCATGAGTCATCCTCAGAAGTCACACGGCACCACTTCTGCCCGACTCTATGGGTGGAAGCCATTAAAAGTCCACCCAGATTCAAGGGGAGAGGATACAGACCCATCTCTTGAAAGAAAGAATGTCAAAGAATTTGCAGCCATGTTGCAAAACCACTATAATCGCATACATTGTTTGCACATTCTTTTTTCAGAAAAAACACAGCTGAATTAATCCATATGTAGCCTTCCTTTCCAAGATCCGACCTCACTTTCCCAAGGTGATAGTTAATAGAAAGTAGCGATTATTCAGCACTTACTGTGGGCTGGTGGCTGCACTAACTCCACATGAGGAATATGTCATCATGTTCCCATTTTATAGATAGGAAACCCAGGCTTCCGGCAGGCTGGATGTCGCCCCAGTCACCCAGCGGGGAAGCGTCAGGGGGAAGATCCACGCCAGAGCTCCGTCTCCAGAGCCCACGCCCTTAACACCCCACAATGCCTGTGAGTCCACTTGGCCCAGGTTTATTGTCAAGATTTGGCTATTTCCCCAAATCTTCCCATATCACTGATGCCCTCCGCATCTATTACGAGTGGATTCCTCCTGCTCTCACTCCCAGAGGGAAACCTGTCTCCACGCTCCAGGGACACCTAGTTCTCCTCTAGTTCTGGAAACAGCTGGTGTACGTTTGACAGCATGTCGGATGGTTTCACTATAAATGTGCACTATGAAGCTGCAACAATTCATATTGGGAAAAACCCAAATTTATTTTCAGCTGGGAAATGGATAAACAAACTGTGATACATCCATACAGTGAAATGTCATTTAGCAATAAAAAGGAATGAACTCCCAATACTTACAACAACATGGATGAAATTGTTGTTTCAGATGCGTTGTGCTGAGAGAAGCCAGACTCAAGACTACATACTGTATGATTCCATTTATATGACGTTCTGGAAGAGGCAGAACTGTAGAGACAGAAAACAGATCAGGACCTAGGGGTGGGGTGGGAGTTGACTACTAAAGGGCATGGATACAATGGAATATTATTCAACCTTAAAAAGGATGGAAATCCTGTCACATACTATAACATGGATGAACCTTGAGGACATTATGCTAAGTGAAATAAGCCAGTCACAAAAAGACAAATACTGTGTGATCTCATTTACATGAGGTGTCTAGAGTAGTCAAATTCATAGACAGAAAGCAGAATGGCCGTTGCCAGGGCCTGGGGGAGGGAGAATGGGGAGTTGTTGTTTAATGATACATAGTTTCAGTTTTGCAAAGTGTAAAAATCCTGGCAATCCATTGTATAACAATGTGAATATACTTAACACTTCTGAACTGTATACTTAAAAATGGTTAAGATGGTAAATTTCATGTTATGTGAGGTTTTTTTTTTTTCTAACCACAATTTAAAATAAAAAAATTAATTTTAAAAAGGCATGAAAGAAGTTTTTTGGGGGTGATGGAACTATTCTATGTTTTAGTCATGATGGTGATTTCCCTACTGTATGTGTTTATCAAACTTGTTAAACTGCACGAAGAAGGGAGAATTTTACAGTATGTAAATTGTATCTCAATAAACCTGACTTGAACAAAAACAAAAACAAAACATGGTTTTGGCACAGAAATAGTCCAGTCAATTGTTCAACACGTATTTCTTGAGTACTTACTAGCTGCCAGTCACTATTCTAGACACTGGAGGTACCAGCGCAACTTTCATGGTGTTTACATTTTTCTGAGACTGTAATAAAATGTAATGACCAGATAGACTAATGGAGTAAAAGAGATAGTCCAGAAATAGACACATATACATCTATATACATCCATATCTATATAGAAATATATATGTATATGAATTTAATAATGGATAAAGATGGTATTCCAAATTATAGAGGAAAAATGGATTATTTAATAATTTCTAACTTTATACTATATCCCTAAATAAATTCCATATAAAATTGAAATATAAAAAAAAATTAATGTTTAAAATGTAGAAACTACAAAGAATAATGAAAATATAAATATTTATGTAATCTCGGCCTGGGGAAGAGCTTTCTAAGCGTGATACTACAGGCGAATGCATGAAAGAAAAGATTAATAGATTTGACTAAGTATAAATAGAAAAGGCTGACATCAAAAACACCATAAATAAATTAAATGTCAAACCATAATGAGAAAATATGATTTGCAGCATGTTGTAGGGCAAGGATTAATATCCTTAGTGCATAATGTGGTGTTATGAATTGATAAGAAAAAGGTGAATATTGTAATAAAAATGGGTAAAGGACATATGATCTAACATTTTAATTATTTTAGCTTTATATTTCAACGATTCACAAAACAAGTAATAAACATGATGGCCAAAAAACATAAGAAATATATTCAGCATCAATAAAAATCAAGAAAATGCAAAAGAAGATAAGGTATAATTTTTTCTGTCAAACTGAGAACAAAGTTCTAAATGATAATACTCAGTGTTATTGAGCTTTGGGAACTAGACGTTTCCATGCCCTTCTAGTAGGAGCGTAACTTGGCACAAACTTTCTGGAAGACAGTGGAACAACACATGTCAAAAGCCTTTAGGACAGTTCATGTGCATATTGCCTGTCATCTCCATTCCCTCCTCTCCCCGTTTCTGCTCTGTGATGCTAGGACCAGACGTCTGCAAACTACGTTTCCCAGACACCTTGCTGGCTTCTAGTTGGCCAATGGGAGGGAATGGTGGAAATTGGAAGGAGAGAGAAAGGGAGGAAGGAGGTCTTTGGCTTCCAACTGAGGTCTGCATCCTGCCAGCAGCAGCAGCCGTGCCCTTTGTACCCTTGGAGTAGCATCAGCCAGCAGTCTAAGCATCAGGCACATGGTGTTCCCTCAGAGATCAGTTGTGGGCCCTCCTCTCAGAAGTCTGAGCACCAGGTGTGGGTGCTCCCTGGGGAGTTCCTAGCATCGACCTTGCAGTGCCATCCTGTAGGAGTCAGAGCAGGAGCCTTAGAGGGCACCTCCTCCACGGCCCTGAGCTCTGGTTGCACCACCTCTTCCCTTTGGTTCCCCGAGTCCTGGGGATGGTAGCTGCTTCCTGCAGTTACTAATCTCTGAGTCATCTCAGCATCTTTTTGCTTTTCATCTTCCCAACACCACATCATCAATTCCCTATATTGAATCCTCTCTGTTTAAAATAATCACGTTTTTTTGTGTGTGTGAGAGGAAGATTGGCCCTGAACTAACATCTGTTGCCAATCCTCCTCTTTTTGCTGAGGAAGATTGTTCCTGGGCTAACATCCGTGCCCATCTTCCTCCACTTTATATGTGGGACACCTGCCACAGCATGGCTTGATAAGCAGTGCATAGGTCCACGTGGGGGATCCAAACCTGCAAACCCTGGGCCGCTGAAGCGGAGGGTGCAAACTTAACCACTACGCCACCGGGCTGGCCCTGAAATAACTATGATTTCTCTTTTCCTGGCCTCACTCTGACTGAAACAATCTTCATCCAGGAAATCCATTCCTAACAATTTATTTTAAGAAAATAATCATAGACGTGTTAAAAAATTTGTGGTGTTACTTATTAATAGCAAAAAAAAAGAAAAAAAAAAAGTAAACACGCTAAAAGCCCACCAACGTGAGTGTGGATTTGTGTCTTCCAAAAAGATATGTTGAAGTTCTAACTCCTGAACTGCAGAATCTGAACTCATTTGACATTGAAGTCACTGTAGACACTAAGTTAAAATGAGGTCATCTTGGAGTAGGGTAGACTCTTAATCCAATGTGACTGGTGTCCTTACAAGAACAGAAGAGACACACAGGGAACACAGCCACATGACCACATAGGCAGAGATTGGAGCTACGCTGCCACAAGCCGAGGGATGCCGAGGCGTGCCCACAGCACCAGAATCTAGGAGGGAGGCTGCATGGAACAGACGCTCCCTGAAGAATTTGTAATGATAGAAAAAGAGATTCCCAGTGTATTAGGTTAAAATAGAAAATTTTAGAGCCAGCCCTGATGACCTAGTGGTTAAAGCTTGGCGCGCTCTGCTTTGGTGGCCCAGGTTCGATTCCTGGTCACGGAACCACACCACTCCTCTGTCAGTAGCCATGCTGCGGCAGTGGCTCACATAAAGGAGGTAGAAGGACCTACAACAAGAATATACAACTATGTACTGGGGCTTTGGAGAGAGAAAAAAAAAAAAGAGGAAGAATGGCAACAGATGTTAGCTCAGAGCCAATCTTTAAGGAAAAAAAAAAAAAGAAACTGCTTCTAAATAAATAAGTAAAATTTTACATAATTTGAGCCTGTTTTTGTAAATTGACAACAACAACAACAAACATATGCCTGGTAAACAACAACCTGTAAAGTTATATACTAAAATAACATTAGTTATACATTGGGGTAGTACGGGGAGTGGGTTTTATTTTCTTTGTTTTTATTATCTTGGTTCCTGAATATTCTACAATGAATATGTCTCACTTTTGAATAAGAAAATAAAGGCTTTTTAGAAACGTGTTTTCAGCCCCAGCATTTCCTCTGATCCTTGCAAAAACCCTAGGAGGGAGTCAAAGTGGGTATCTTCATGCTTCATGTTCCAGGGGGAAACTGAGGCTCACAGGGGTGGGGGGCAGAGAACAGCAACTTCTTACGACACCATGATCAGAAGTTGAAAGAGTGCTTGTTCAAGTGGGGGTGGGGGAACATTTCTTTCTCCCCTCGAAACCCAGCTCCATCCGGGACACCTCGAGAATAAACGGAGCAAATGTGAGCGTAGATGATAAATTATCAGAGATGTCATGTGGAGAAACCAAATAAATCTCTCGGCTATTTTTAGCGCCCTCTGTTTCCATTGACTAATTCCACAGAACCTTAGACAGCTTCCCTGGGAGGCTATTTTGTTATTTACATAGAAATGTATTTTTAATTTTTATGATGAAATTCCCAAACATTCAAAAGGCGAGAGAACAGTGACCTGCCGTGTGCCCTGCACTCAACTTCAATGACCATCAGATCTTTCCACACTACCTCCATCCCCACCCCACCCCCGTCTTTCCCTGGGGTATTTTAAAGCAAGTTGCAAACTTCATGTCATTTCACTCACAAATACTTCCATTTGCCTCTCGGAAAAGAGTGTGTGCGGATATTTTCTTACCGTAAGCTCAGTGTTATTATCTCATAGAATAACATGAACCATAATTCACGGATATGTCCTGATATTCAGTTCACAGTCAAATTCCTCCTGGGGCCTTATTTGGACTCACTGCATTCTCAGACACAAAGGAGGAGGCAGCACCTGGAGAGATGCTTTAAAACATCCAATGTAAAACCCAACATAAAACCCATGTGATACAAGAGGGTGGTGTTTCCCAAATCGCGGTGATTTTTGTCCTGCTTCCGTTGCTCCTTCCCTAGTGAGGAATAGGGTGAGGGAGCTGTGGTTGGAGCAAGGACAGGTAGGAGATGGGACACAGCATAACCCAGTGGAAAGAGGACATCAAAAGACTGATCTGGCTTTGCTGTGTGACCTCGAGCATATTACTTAACCTCTCTGTGCTTCAGTTTCTGCTTCTGCCAAGTGCAGAAAATAATCTGAGCCAGTATTTGCCTGTTTGTCGTCAGATCCATTGCCTGCCCTTCCCCATCTGTGTCTAGAGGGCAGCAGCTTGAGGACCAGAGCTGTGCCCTGAGGGCAGGCCAGGGAGGGGTGGAAAGGATTGAGGTTCTTGCTAATGTTATTGGGCTACTGAATTAACCAACTCTGGAATCACCCATCTCTGGGCTTGTTGCTGTGAGATACAAACGTGTTCACAGCTTAGCTAACGGAATGGGGGTTTGGGTGATTGCTTGCAGCCAGATCCATCCTAACTGATGTAAGAGATTTTCAGAGGGGGTCTGCGAGGTCTACACAGTAACAGAGTCTCCCCTTCACCTTTCCCCCAGACTTCACCCAGGTCTGTGGTCCTTCACATCTGTCAGAGTCTTTGTTAAGACTGAAGGAAGTGTTCATTTGCTTATAAATACACTAACAACATAGTTTGAGAGCTATTGACATGAAATGAGAAGGTAAATCTCCCAGGGCTGAAAACAGCCCACAGCAGGAGAGGAGAGGGGAGGAGAAGCGATTTCTCACACAGAGTGACCAGGGACTGTCACTTGAAGGACGCTCTGGGGTTTTCCTCTTTGTAAAGCCTGGGTTTGAGATGGTGCTGACACTTGCAAAATGATGTTGTGGCAATTTCGTGGATAAATCCGGGTGAAGACACGCTCCTGCCCCTCGGGTTATCAAGGTCAACTATGACCCATGTCCAAGGCTGAAAGCCTCAGGTCTTATCTTAGCTCTTCCCCACTGTGTCACATTAGAGTGTCATGGCGGAAGGCCCTGGGCATCAGCAGCCATTGCTTAACCATTGTGGGCATCAGGGGCCCGGAGAACCTATGTGCCCGAGAATTCTCCTGGCCCCAGAACATGGAGAGTGCATGGTCCTGCCCCCATCCCAACCCACCACCAACCTCTGACTATGACCTACTCTAGCACTGCTCTCTGACTATTTTACAGAAGGGAAGACTGAGGCTCAGAGAGTTCTGCCTTGCTCAAGGACACGCAGCTTCCAAGTGGCAGACTGGTGCGCGCAGTCCAGGTGTGTTAGCATCTAAATGCGGTGTTGTTTCCACAGCAGGGTGCTGTCTCCGGGTGCCTGGCTTTATCAGGCTCTGGAGCAACTCTTTTAATTGAAGACTTTTGGAACAAAAAAATGAAACACACAATTAGTTGAGAAAAACTGAACTTCCATAAGAACTAAATGTATCCATATTTATATATGCTTATAATGCTTACATAAATGCTTTGGCATGAATATTATGTAGCAAATTACAAAGGAATAATTGATGTGAAATAGTAACTAGACTATGATTCTGTTGTCCACCGCTAGTTCCTTAACCAGAGTTCATCAACCCAGTCATTTGTTCATTCATCCAATGAGTATTTATTGAGCACCAACTGTGTACCAGACACCATGCAGACACTGGGAGTACAAAGATCAAAGGCACAATTCCTGCCTTCAAATAGCTCCTGAGGTTGGAAGACAGACCTAAGATCTAAGATCATGGAAGATGATATTGATTGTAAGCTGCATGATAATTTTATACGCTAGTAAGAAAGAAAATAATGCTGCCAGTTGTAATTATAAGATATTATTGATGGTTAAAAAAAAAAATCTTAGTTTCAGAGATGTTAACATGTGAAAAATATGTGCCTGAGAATCTATGAAATAAAGTAGTTCTAAAAAACTCGTTGTGGAAATGGCAGTCCCCTGACACCTCTCGTCACCATTTCCAAATTCCCAGAAGCAGGCATTTTTAATTCTTTCAGGTGATTTTTTTCCCCAGTGGTATTTGTGATGGTTAATTTTACGTGTCAATTTGACTGGGCCACAGGTGCCCAGATATTTGGTAAAACATTATTCTGGGTGTGTCTGCGAGGACGTTTCTGGGTAAGATTGACATTTAAATCGATAGGCTGAGTAAAGCACATTGCCCTCCCTAATGTGGGTGGCCCTTGTCCAACCGGTTGAATGCCTGAATAGAACAAAAAGACTGGGTTAGAAGGAATTCCTCCTACCTGACTGCCTTTGAGCTGGGACATTGGCTTTTTTCCTGCCTTAGGATTCTAATTGAAACATAAGCTTTTCCTGGGTCTTTGGATAGAACACTGAGCCATCAGCTCTCCTGGATCTCCAGCTTGCCAACTCACCCTGCAGATCTTGGGACTTGCCCACCTCCATAATCATGTAAGCCATTTCTCAAACGCTTTTCTTTATATATATACCTGTATACAACAAATTACACCAACACTTAGCAGCTTCAAACAACCATGCATTGTCTCACACAACTTCTGCATTTCAGGGCTCTAGGGGTGACTTAGATGGGCGGTGCCGGATCAGAGTCTCTCAGGAGGTTGCAGTAAAGCTCTCAGCCAGAGCTGCAGTCACCGAAGGCTTGACACGGGGTGCAGGGTCCATTCCCAGATGGCTCCCTCACAGGGCTGTCGACAGGAGGCCTCAGTTCTTTGCTGGCTGTTGGCAGAAGTCCTCTCGGTTCCTTGTCACATGAGCCCCTCCTCAGGGCCGTTGAGGGCCCTCAGGACATGGCAGCTGGCTTCCCCTGGGGCAGGCGACTCAAGAGAGAAAAAGCAAGACAGGAGCCACAGTGTCTGTCATGACTCAGTCTTGGAAGAGACATGCCGTCAATTTTGCTGCAATTTTACGCAGACCAACACTGATCTGTGGGACCTGCAGCGTGGGGGGGAGCTGGCTATACTGGGGGCGGGCGGTGGGGCACAGGACACAAGAGGCAGGGATCGTGGGGGCCATCTTGGGGGACTGGCTACCACAGGAGGTAAACACTCCGAGGCCTCGCATTTCTGATCGTCTAACTAGCCATTCTTTTTTTTTTTTTTATAATTTTATTTATTTATTTTTTCCCCCAAAGCCCCAGTAGATAGTTGTATGTCATAGCTGCACATCCTTCTAGTTGCTGTATGTGGGACGCGGCCTCAGCATGGCCGGGGAAGCGGTGAGGCGGTGCACGCCCGGGATCCGAACCCGGGCCGCCAACAGCGGAGCGCGTGCAGCCAACCGCTAAGCCACAGGGCCCGCCCATAACTGGCCATTCACTTAACTGATAGTCCACTAGCTACGTATTTCTACACTGAAGATCATCTTTCTTCAGACTCTTGAAGGCATGCCTCCATTTCTCCTGGCTTCCATTGCTGCTCTCGAGAAATCCAACAATGTCTGGATTTTTCATCCCTTTCTCTCTTCCCTTATCTTCTCTTTGCCCCCTGCATCCTTAATTTCACAGGACAGGTCTTAGTGTGGGTTTCTTCCCACCGTTGTGCTGGGGGCTCAGCAGGCCTTTTCAGTCTGGAAACTTACATTCCTCCTCTGTATTTCCACCCATCCCTCTTTTGTTTTTGTCTGCCCCTTCTTTCTCTCTTATTTTTTGGATATTGAACCTTATTTTTAGTTTCTTTACTCTTTCCTCCACGTTCTGGGAGATCTCCTGGACTTGATCTTCCCACCCTTCTGATGGATTTTCATGAGGGCTGTCGTTTTTTTATTTCCAAGCACTCTTTTTCCCTGGATGTTCCTTAAAAAAAAGAAAAGCGTCCTGTTTTTGTTTCAGGACTTCAAGTCTATCTTAGTGGCTATGAATGAGGGCTCTGGAGCCAGGCTGCCTAGATACAAAACCCACTCCCACCTACCAGCTGTGTAATTCTGGGCAGGTACTTAACCCCTCTGGGCCTCAGTTATTTCATCCATTAAGTGGGGATGAAAACAGTAATACCTGCTATGTTCATTTTCTGAGACTGCCATAACAAAGTATCACAAACTGGATGCCTTAAAACAACAAGAATTTATTCTCTCACTTCTGGAGACCAGAAGTCTGAAACCAAGGTGTCAGCAGGGTTGGTTCCTCACAGATGCTCTGAGGGAGGAACCCTCCACGCCCCTCTCCTAGCTTCTAGTGGCTGCCGGCAACCCTTGGCTTGTAGACTCATCACTCCTCTCTCTTCACGTGGAGTTCTTGCCTGTGTCTTCTGGGTCTGTGTCCAAATTTCCCTCATCTTATAAAGACACCAGTTGATGGATTAACAGCCACCCTAGTCTGGTATGACCTCATCTTAACTTGCTTCCATCCACAAAGACCCTATTCCCAAATAAGACCACATTCACGAGTGCTGGAGGTCACGAGTACTGAACGTATCTTTTTGGGGAACACAGTTCTACCCACTACATCTGCCTCAATGTAAAGATTAAATTAAGTACTAAGTACTAAAACCGTAATTTTTGTGGGTTTTTAAAAGTTTTCTTCTCCCTGTATAGTCCTCCTTCCCTCCAACATCCTTTTTTCTGTCCGTTTTGGCTTGGGTCAAACGTCTGGTGACCGCTGGCTGGACGTTGACACTTCAGAGTGGGAACTAACAGGCGGATGGAGCTTAGTGCAGTGGGCGGGGCTCGTCCACTGCGGGCTTCACTTCAACTGGCCAAGTTATTTCATCCGGGTACTTTCAGGCATTTTCTGTCCAGCTTCTCGGATTTTCTGTCCCTTCCTGGGAAGTAAGTGCTAGGTGCGCGGTGGGCATAAGACCTGGGGATCTCAACCTTCGCTATGTGAATTGTACCTGACCCATCCCTGTATTCTCCCTGGTGCCCCCAGTCCGGCGACCTTCTGTTTTACCCTCTTTGGGAATAAACGTCCAGCCTTCTGCAGAGACGGGCAGGGCCGACCCCTCCTCCTCCTCCTTTAGCTCTGTCTCCCCCCCCCCCTTCCTAAAGCGCCTCTGGCTGCGGTGTTTTAGTCTGTGGGAGGACCATTAGTACAAACTGGGTTGTTTCTTGGCTTTCTCTGTGCTGACTAAGGATTCCTCTCTGCAGTGTTACCGCCCAACGTGGGGCCTTCTGCTCGCCGCAAGACATGCCGATAGTCAAGAGGCCAGGTGGTAGGAGAAAAAGGACTTTTTTATTACAGCTTGCTGACAAGAGGGAAGATGGCCAACTCATGTCCAAAAGAACCATCTTAAGGGGCATAAAATCTTACAGCAGTTATATAGGCTGCTGGGTTATAGGGGAGGCGGTTAGGAATGTTGACCTGGTGTTACAGACTGGGAGTCGCCACACCAGATCTCTCAGTTTTCGTTGACGATGGCTCTCAGCATAGACTCTCTGTTTGGGAGTCATCATATTCCTAAGGAACTCAAAAGAACAAAGTTATCATCTTATCGCAGCTGGGAGGTATATGCACAGGCAGGGGTTGTAAAATCAACATAGCAGTTAGATCTCCTGGAGGGTGCATATTCAGCTGGGTTAGTTTGTCAGAGGTCATTCAAAGTTACAATAGGGTTTCTTTTCTACAACATGGCTTCCGCTATGTCAACCTTGTCTTGAGCTGGTATCACGGGGATGCTAACACAGCTGGCCCTTCTCTGTCAACTTTTCAGTTTCCAAACGTCTGCTCCTTGCGCTTCCTTCTGTGTTCTCTTTGTCTTTGGGGGTTCAGCCCGGACAACGGCTTAGAGCTTGGACGGCATATGAACAGTAGCATTTACTATGCCCTAGACGTTATTTTAAGCATATCACGTATATTACTCACTTACTCCTTATGTCATCCAATGGGGAGATGGGGACACAAAAGAACAAAAGAAGCTAACTTACATCAGGTGACCCAGCTAGCTCAAGGTGGTGACAGCACTGGAACCCAGACAGTCTGGCTCCAAAGTCCACATACTTAGCTGCCCCACCACCCGGCCCTTAGCAGTGTAGTCGATGTGGGAGAATGGGGAAGACGCAAGCCCTCCTGGGGCCAAAATGTCTTTAAGAATGGGCATTGTTTTAACCTGGAGGGTTTCCTTTTAAATAATATTTTGATGACAAGCATAAGTACAGGGAATATCCTCATGACTTCCAGGTTCCTTTTAAGGGTCTCTCAACAGGAGGTGAATGTTTGCCTCCTGTTTGCACCTACAGGCTGAGAGGCGTCAGTTCCTCCCAGGGGTGCCTTTGTCTCAGGTGCATGAGGGGCAGCCCCCCCATCCCAGCTTCTCTGCGGGCAGGGTGGCTGCCCTCTGGGAGGCGAGGTGCCGTCTCACCCATGTGGCTCTGTAGGTCCTTTGTGGTGGAGACTTTATCGTCTGTATCTCTAGCACCTAGCACAGTGTCTGACACAGAGTGGGCACTCCGTCAATATTTGTTGATTGCACAGATTAATGCTGACCCCTCTCCCACCTCCCTTCTCTCTCCTGGTGGCCCGTAACCGGGCTAACTCTCGCTCACCTCCCCTACGTACCCGTTTGCCTCTCATACAAAGAAGCCCACTCGACTGGATTCTTCCCCCGTTCTCCTGACCCTCTCCAGGTGGCTCCCTGTTCCTGGCCCCCAGCTTGCCTCTTGGACATGGTGACCAAGTCCAGCTTTTCTGGCCCTGAGCTGCAGGCTCACCCTTAGCTCTCCCTGATGCTGGCTGCTCTGGTGGGGTGGACACTGGCTCTTGTGTTACGGCACAGACTGAACTACTAGAACAAAGAATCCCTAAAGACAGTGGCTTACATAAGATAGAATTTTCTTTTTTTCTCACGTGTCTAAATGTAGGCAGGCATGGTGAATTATTGGCCCATCTCATCACCTCTTTCTCTATCTGTACTCTTTTCCCGTGTCTTTGCACCTTCCCCACCAGAGGTGCCAGGTACTTCCCTGCACCGTGACTTACGGCTCAGGGATTTGACCTGCCACAGTCAATGGCATGTGAGTGGAAGTGACGATGTTCCCTTGAAGTTAGGCCGTTAAGAGCCCTTACGTGTGTCTGTTTGCCCGTCTTGTTCTGCTTTTCATCGTGAGAAGAACAGTCCCCAGCTAGCCAGCTGGTCCGAGGAAGATGAGAGACAGTGGAGCCGACTCAGACCGAAACGGTAGCTCCGGCCCCCCAGCCGAGCCCAGCCAGGTCAGCTGGCTCTCAGCCAGCCCGCAGACACATGAGTGAAATAAACGCCGATTGTCGTGTGCCATGCAGACTCTGTGGTTACTACAGGGACACCCCAGGATGGGCAGGCAGCTGTGCTTCACAAAGTTGTCTGTGGACCCCAGTTAGTGGTCAACTCTGCCATCTTAATGTGTGACTCCCATCTGTGTCCAAGGCAGCTGCTCCAGCCACTGGAAAGAGAAGGCCAAAGACAGGCAGGGTCGTGGCCCGCCTTTAGGGAACTGAGCCAGACGCTGTACACAGCACTTCTGCACGCATCTTACAGGACTCAACTTAGTCACATGGCCTGCAAGGAGACCGAGGAATGTAGGCTTGTTAGGGGCTGAGTTGCATCCCCCTAAATTCATATGTTGAAGCCCTAACCCGCAGTACCTCAGAATGTGACTGATTTGGAGATAGGGCCTTTACAGAGGTGATTAAGGTAAAAATAAGGTCACTAGTGTGGCCCTAATCCAATCTGGTTGGTGTCCTTATAAGAAGAGGAGATTAGGACACAGACACACATAGAGACACAGGGAGAAGACGGCCATCTACAACCCTGCTGACACCTTGATCTCAGACTTTCAGCCTCCAGAATTGTAAGGAAATAAATTTCTGTTATGTAAGCCCCCCAGCCTGTGGTATTTTATTACAGCAGCTCTAGCAGACTAACACAAGCCATACCTGGGTGGCTGTGTTCCCAACTCAAACTTAGGGGAGAGTGGCGATTGATCGTATTACTAAAAAAAACAAGGGGGCTGGCCCAGTGGCACAGCGGTTAAGTTCCTGCGCTCTGCTTCTGCGGCCCAGGGTTCACTGGTTCGGATCCTGGGCGCGGACCTACTCACTGCTCATCAAGCCACGCTGAGGCGGCGTCCCACATAGAAGAGCTACAACTCTACAACTATGATCCACAACTATGTACCGGAGCTTTGGGGAGAAAAAAGAAAAAAGAGGAAGATTGGCAACAGATGTTAGCTCAGGGCTAATCTTCCTCAAAAAAAGAAGAAGAAGGGAAGGAGAGATCCTGGGGACAGTTAACAGAGTCCACCAAATTCTCCCTTGTGCGTTGGATCTAGCACATCACTGCCTCCTTCCCAGCCCCAGGCCCTTGTGATGGGAGAGCTCTAACACATATCCATTGGTTGCTTACAGAAAGCCAAAATTATAATTCTCTGTACTTTATTGTAAGCATTTACAGATATTATTCTGAGGAGGGGTCTGTAGGCTTCACCAGATTATCGTCGAGTGTCCACGGTTTGTTGTGCCCTCCTGGGGTCACAGACAGTAATGCTCGTGCACTACCGACAACCTCTTTAATTTGATGACATACTCAGCTTGGAGACCGCTCAGCAATTCCACCTCCATTGTCTAGCAGCAGGATTGGGCAGAGAGAAAAGGGAAGTCTGATCCAGAGGCAGTAGAGAACCCAACCACTCCCACAGGGGCTCTGGAGCTGGAGTGGCCCCTCAGAGTGTTCCCTATTGAGGCATGGGGTTGGGCCTTCATACCCCCACAGTGACAGTCATTGGATGCAGGCTGCCCAGAGATGAAGAGTGGCCTCAGGGCCAGTCAGCTGCTGGGGAGCGACTCAGCTGTGAGCCACCTGCGGTCAAAAGTCCTGACAGCCTGGAGAATGAGCACCTGGGTCCTGGAGGAGTGTCTCAGTGGGGCACTGCAGCGTGTGCTAATTCCAGGCCTGCCTTCCTGAGCGCACGTGTACCTTTCTGTCTTTGTGTCCCTTTCTGCATACCTGGGCAAGCTTTGGCCCATAGCTCCAGGGACATGTAAATATCTAAAAATTATGCTTTGGGGCCTAGGAGGAAGTTTTCTCTTTTGAATGTCAGATCCCTCAAAGTTTCTACCTAAAGGCTCTTGCTGTCTGGAGCCTGCTGCTGGAGCCGGTGTGGGTGCTAAGGAGGGAGCCTGGCCCAGCTTGGTGACTCTCAATGATGGGCTCGTCTCTCCATCCACATCCCCCTGAACGAGACTGGACTTCTGTGTGCTGGGCTCAGAGGAGCCAGCCAGGGCAGTCTAAGCCAGGGGCTTCAGCTCTCTTCCTGGGCTCCCCAGACACCCAGGGGCTGCCCTTGACTTCTGCTACGCCATAGGCATTCTTAACCATCTCTGACTGTGGACCTCTGAATATAATGTGGTGAAGCCTATGGGCTCCTTTTCAGAGTAATGTTTGTAAGTGCATACAATAAAATACAAAGAATTACAAAAAACCAATGATATTGGAATAAACTTACCAAAATCTTTTGAAAACCAATTTTGTAATATAGTACTATATGTACTCCTTTTTCAGTGCATTATTAATAAGACTGGGCAAAAATCATCTATATCTAACAGTATCTACTAATTAATGATCATAATATCAAAGTAGTGACGAACATAACTGATATTTTGAGATATCTGTGACAACAATAATATGATACGAGAATATCTGTGATTTTTCTTGGTTTCAAAGTACTACTAATATTACTGTGATTTGTTGCCCATGATATAATTTTTCCCATCCAAGTTCACGGACATCAGTGAATTCTATCTACAGACCCTCTGGGGGTCTGTAGACCCCAGGTTAAGAACCCCTGTTTATTAGTGAGTTTATAGCTGGCAGAAGCTGGGCCCTGCCTTGGAGCCAGGAGCTGGTCTTTGCAACCCAGCTGGAGTTCCTTCCTCCTCTTTGCAGCTGCAGGGCCAGTGATCAGCCATAGCTCATTTAGCACGCCTCAGTGTGTGGCCTGGGACTGATAATTACTTGTGCATCCATCTGTCCATCCATCCATCCATGCATTCACTCAAGAAATGTTTGTAGAGCTGGGCTCTGGGCTTACATCTCAAGGGGTTTCTAGGCTGATGGAAGAGAAACACACAGATAGATTACAACGTACATGATACTGTTAGCTTGCACAGACGTATGAACAAAGTGAGGCAGAAGCAAAATTGCAGAAATGCTGGAAGGGCATCCCAGGCAGAGGGAGCGTCATGTACGATGGCCTGAAGGTGAGAAAGGGCCTGGCAAGTCTGAGAAACAGTGTGGTAACAGAGTGGGGAAGTGATGGGAGATGAGTCTAGGGTGGAGCATGAAGGGTGGTGTGGGTCAGGGGTATAGATTTCATCAGCCACCGAGGTTTCTGAAGAAAGCAGGGAGATGATCAGCTCTATAGAGGCAGGAATACGGGTTGGACAAGGGGTAGACTGGAGGCGGGAAGCCCAGTTAGGAGCTTTTGGAATGAGCCAAGCGTGAGATGATGAGACCTCAGCCTACTGGTAGTGGGAAGAAGAGAACAGGCATGGGAGAAATTTCTTAGGTAGAAGAGCCCGGAATTGATGACCTAGGGGTGTGGGGAGTGAGGGAGAAGGGGAACCAGGAGGACTCAGGCTCTCTTCACTGGAAACTGGGAGCCTGCTCATACCATTAATCCAGACTGGGGACATGGGGACAGAGTGGGGAAGGGAAGGAGATAATGAGTTGATTTTGAGCTCGCTGGGTTTAATCCAGTTCCTACAGCACATGTGGTGGCCTCGTCAGGAAGGGGGCTGCCTCCATGGGGTGGAGCCCAGTCAGAGGCTGGAGGTGTGGGAATCATCCCGTGTTTGGGTTTTAATCCTCACAGAGGGGAGGGAGGGGCAGCAGAATGCAACGGGCCCTTCCTAGATGTGCCTCTCAATATTGACCGACACATGCAGGGGGCTGCAGATGGTTATGCCAAGAGTCCGTTGGGCAAAAAGTTGAGTGTGAGCAGGTCTTGGAGTGAGGTGCAGAGTGGGGGTACAACTCAGCTGAGAATTAGAGGTCAGAGTTGGCCAAGCAGTGCGTACCCGTTTCCCATGGCTGCTGTAACAAGGTGCCATAGATTAGTGGCTTTAACGACAGAAATTTATTGACTCACGGTTCTGGAGGCCAGAAGTCTAAAATCAAGGTGTTGGCAGGGTTGGTTCCTTCTGAGGGCCGTGAGGGAAGGATCTGTTCCAGGCCTCGCTCCATGGCTTGTAGAGGGCCATGTTCTCCCCGTGTCTCTTCACGCTGGCTTCCCTCTGCACGAGCCTCTGTGTCCAAATGCCCCCTTTGGGGAAATCGGACATCAGTCAGATTGGATTAGGGCCCACTCTAACAGCCTCATTTTAGCTTGATTACATCTGTAATGACTCTATCTCCACATAAGGTCACATTCCGAGGTGCTGGGATTTAGGACTTTAACATGTGAATTTGAGGGTGGGGGTGGGACAGAAGTCACCCCATAACACACAACAAGAAGCCAGTGCAGAAGAAAGATCCAGAGTTTACTGAGAACACAGGAGATACTGGCCTTAAAATACGTAAGAGAACAGTCAGGGCAGTGAAGAATTCTGCTTAAACGTCTCCTCAGGGCTAAAGGATGACCAAGTGGACTGTGTGACAAATGGGAGCCATGGATGGCATTTGAGCAGAGGAGAAGTCTACTCGTGTGTGTGCTTCGGAAAGATCTGGTGAGGAAAAGGGAGCAGCTGTGTGACTGCCATGAACCATCACCCCAGGGCAGCAGACGAAGGGCTCTGAACCTTCTGGTAGGTCTTGCCTGGAGCACAAATTGAGACAGATGGGGCGGCGAGGGACAAAGGTACAAACAGATCTGCTGTGGCAGGGACTTGAGTGTTTCTGGAGAAGTCCCCTAGGACTGCTGTTTGTCAGAACAGGCGCGAATCCAAGGGATTAACAGGTTGGGTTGAGTCAGCATTAACACCCATGAAATACAGCCACTGATGCCGTCTGGTTGATCTTTCATCTCAAAAGCTCTTGCAAAACCATAAAATTAATGGCAAATCATTTAACTCTCGGTTAACTCTCGGAGCTTAATTTCAGCCCTGCCCTCCGGAAGCCCAGCTGTAGCTGTGGTGGCAACAATTGATGCATTGTTTTAGCTTTCCAGAAGCAGAGAACGGTTGAACACAGTGCTCCTTCTGTGGCCTTTGGTCTGCCGCGGCTGATGTCTTTTTCAGGCCGTCCTCGGAGGGGTTCCTGCGTTTGTTTTGCTGCAGGTTAAGTGTCTTTCCCCAGGGAGTTTGTCCTCTGGTGTTGGCAGACTCCACTGCCCGCTGAGAGAGGAGGTGTGTTTGGGCCGGCTGCAGGGGGAGCTGGATCTGCCGCTCTCCACGTTTCATAACAAGCAAGAGCCTCTCAGGGTTTAAACTCAGAGGGGCACTGCCAGTCAAGTCTCTCTTTGGGTCTCTGTCTCTCTTTTCTTATTCCTCCGTCTGTGGGGTTCTGACCCCTCTTTCTGCATCTGCCTTCACATTTGCCCTTTTGCCCTGCCTCTCTTCGTGCTGAGCTCCCGGACATCACTCTGTGTTTCTCCCTGTCTGTCTGTCTCTGTCTGCGTCCTAGCTCGCTTTATGTCTGTCTCTCCACGTCCTTCCATCTGTCTGCCTCTCCCTTTATCTCTAAGCCTCTGTCTGTCCGTGTCCAGGTTTTCCTTAGTCTCTGTGTCACCATATCTCAAAGTGCCAGGTTTTTGTTGTTCTTGTCCCTGGTGGTGGTGGTTGGTGACATTAGTTGGGAAACCCTAGAGGCCCCTCCCAGGGATTCACAGCACCTCCATTAGCACGGATCCCCTGCAGAAAATAAACTTTCCTGTTCTTGTTTTGCCCTTTGCTTCCCACTTGACTTTGACAGCAGAACCATCTTTTTCCTCCCAGAACACCTACTAACATCTCGTGGAATAATCTTAGAATCTCTGCTCCGTGCCTTGGCCCTGCTCTCTGTTTCTGCCTTTCCAGTTCTCTCTCTTTTTCTTTCTGCGTGTCTGTGTCTCTGTCTATTCTTTCTTGTGTCCTCTCTCTCTGTGGCTCTCTCTCTCTGTGTCCACGTGTCTCTCCCTGTAGGCCTAGGTGAGTTTTCCTCCTCTCTCCCTCTCTGTATCACTGACTTCCCAGCTCTCTGTCTCTCTCTCTCTGTTGTTCTCCATATCTCTCATATGTCTCTCTCTGTCTTTTTCTCTCTATCTCTCTGTCTCTGTGTGGTCTCTTTTTCTTGCTTCTCTCTCTCTCTGTCCCTCTGATTCTCTGTCTCTCCCTGTCTTTCTCTCCCCATCTCTCTGTGTGGTTTCTCTCACTGTCTTTTTCTCTGTCTGTCTATCTGTCTGTCTGTCTGTCTCATGTCTTCCACTCCTCAGAAAGGCCTTGGCCTGAGGCCCCCGGTGGGGTGGGCTCCTTGGCCTTTCCCACCCACAGTGGTGAGCTATGTGGGTCAGAGTGGAACGGAGTAGGGGAACTTTTCCACCAGAAGACTAAGAGAGCCAGAGCATCACAATGCTGCAGCCGCTGCGTGTTCTTCCAAGTCTTGGTGGCAGGTGCAGTTGGAGGGATGCGGGGCCAGCCCCGCCGCAGGACTGGGGGAAGTGCCCGAGTCCCGCTGACTTCCACACACGCAGCCAGAGATCAGCCTGGGCCACATCGGCCGAGGATTAATATGAACATAAATAAAGGGGGAGAGGAGTGGAAATGGGCTTTGGAAAGCACATTGCTATTTTTCCTTCCTGTCTGCATTTTTCCTTCTCATCTTATTACCGCCCAACATGGGCCTTCTGCTCGCCACAAGACATGCCAATAGTCAAGAGGCAAGGCGGTAGGAAAAAAAAGGACTTTATTATTACAGCTTGCTAGCAAGAGGGAAGATGGCCAACTAATGTCTGCAAAAAACCATCTTAAAGGAGCACAAATCTTATAGCAGTTATATAGGCCGGTGGGCTACAGGGGAGAGGGCTGGGAATGCTGACCCTCCGGTCCCACAGACTGGGAGTGGCCACACCAGGTCCTCCAGTCCTCATTGAGGATGGCTGTCAGCACAGACTCTCTGCCCGGGGACCATCACACTTCCAAGGAACCCAAAAGAACAAAGCCATCATCCCATCGCAGGTGGGAGGCACATGCACAGGCAGGGGCCGCAAAATCAACATAGCAGTGAGACCTCCCCGAGCGTGCATATCCAGCCAGGCTAGTTTGTCAGAGGCCATTCAAAGTCACAACAGGGTTTCCTTTCTATAACATGGCTTCCCTTATGTCAACCTTGTCTTGAGCCAGTATCAATCTCTTATGTGTTCACCCTGTAACTCCTCTCTGTATCTTCTGCCTGAGGCCCTGCTTCCTTTCCCTTCATCTTTTGAGCAAGCTGTTACCCTGTTTCTGCCCTCTGAGAGTCCTAACAGGAAGGCCTGGCATTTGTCCCATGCTTTGTCACCAAGAACTTTGTCACACGCTGCTGCAACAACCCAGTGAGAGAACAGACCTGTTCCCATTTCACAGATGAGAAAACCCGGACCACAGAGGGTGAGTGACCTGCCCAAACCAACATCACACAGTAAATATGTGAAGCTCAGGTCAGCTTAGGCAAGTCCATCTTCGGAGCACCCGCGGCACCATGGGCTCCTGCGGGGAGTGGCCTTTCCTAGGAATCACCACTTCCCTCACCCTCCTCCTGGCTCTGGTCCTCCTTGCTGTGCGACTCCTGGCAGGAAGGCTCCTCAGCTGGACCAGAGCTCCCTGCTCTGTGTTGGAGCCCGGACCGCAGGGGTGGGAGTCTGCAGCGCGGCCCTGGTGGGGCCTCTGCTGATCTGTCTCTTTTCCTCCTACCTCGGCCCGATTACTCCAGGAGGAGCTGGAGGGAAGGAGCTGGAGGGAAAGGAGCTGGCCCCAGTACAAATCTCCCTGGATCCTGGAACATTGACTGTCAGCAACTCTGGCGGCAGGTGAGTTTCCAGTCCTGTCTTACATAAGGAAACACGAGGTTCATATTTCCAAACACACCAGAAAACCCTTCCTCAGCCATGACCTGCCATTAGTAGGGGCAAAATGAGGACAAGTGGTGAGGCAGGACGGGTTGGGAAGGAAGGGAGCTCAGGGTGGGCTGAGCTGGCCTTCAAACAGGGCCGGCCAGCCTCCGAGGCCGGAGTGGATTCCAGTGGCTGGTGGTGGAGAGCTGGCGCTGTGCCGGGCACAGTGGACGTTTCATCTCATTTAACCCTCCAGCAGCTGCTGTCCCAGATCTATAGAAGAGGAATCTGAGGCTCAGACCCCAAGGCCTCCAAACCAGAGGTGTCTGAATGCAAACCTTGTTCGCCCTACCATGAAGCGACTCTCCCTTGGGGGGTGAAGAGTGCTTTGTTCCTGGGGCTGTTGAAGCAGGGACTTGGGTGTCGTGTAAATGGTAACAAACCTCAGTCAAGGTTGCACTAAATGACTTTGGTCTCAGGTTCTCAGATTCTGACCATTTTCCAGCAGACAGACCACCAGGGTGGTTGGAGCCCAGGCCTCTGCTGTGCACATTGCCTGGAGGGAGACCAGAGTTTACCTGGGGCTCCAGCGAGGATCTGGAAGGTGCTCATCTGGGATAGGACATTAAATGACTGGAACATGGCACTGCAACAACGTTTGTCAGAGCAAAGAATTGGGGAAAACCTAAATGCTAGTCAAGAAGAGTCTAGAGAAATAAACAATAGATCAGCAACTACGAAGGCCCAGGGAGCTCTCTGAGACTGACAGGAGAGAAGTCCAAGACATATCATTTGTGATAACAGCAGGTTGCAGAATAAGATGCACAATGGGATATCATTTATGTGAAAAGATGCTCACAAAACACAAGGCCTTACGTTTCCACGTGTATGTGTCAGTGCATATCAAGAGGTCTGGAAAGAGGCACCCCAAACTGACAATGGGGTTCCCTCCAGGGGAAGGACTGGAATGAAGGGGGGAGCAGAGGGTGAAGGAGGGGACAAGGGGCAACTGGGATTTCTCTGTAACGTGTGAATTGCTTACAGAAAAAATAGAATCACATGCTCCTTGAGTAGTTAACAATAAATGCATAAGAAAATAAAAAGAAAAGGGCAAATCTGCCTTGTGGATAATAAATACTTGGGGTGGCAGCTTGAGTTGATCAATTGATTGATTCATTCATTTATTTAGCCAATAAACAGTAAAGAGTGTGTGTCCTCTGGGACAGGCCCTGTGCTCGGGCCCAGAGCTACAGAGATGAAAGACGGAGCCCTGTCCTCAAGGAGTTTGGGATCCAATGAGGAAGGTAAATGGCAAACCCAGAATTACAGTCAGGGAGTCACATAATCCGGCTGGCCTGCAAGTATTCTGGAACTTTTGTCAAGGAGGGGACATTTGGGTGGGGCTCTGCAGGATGAGTAGGAACCTGACTAGTAGATAGAGCATTCCTGGTAGAGAAGACACGGTGAGCAAATGCTGCCCAGCAGCAGAGCCCAGAGCCCTTCTCAGTGGGCTGTGATCAGTCTTCCCAGTTCCCTTTCTCATGAAGCCAACACATCTGGTGACAGTGTCCACCATGGCACCTGACTCTGTTCTCTCAGCCACATAATCTTTCTGATCCTGTTTCTTGTCTGGAAAAGGGCTGAGGATGGGGAGATAATTCCTGCCCTGCTAAGTTTCCCAGATCACGATGAAGATCAAGTTGGATGATGGCTGGAAATGTGTTTTATAAACCGAGAAGCACCAAACAGATATTATTTAGATTCCAGTCTTGCTTCTAGAAGCTGAGCCAGCTGCTGGAACGAAAAAATTAAATTAAAAAAGAGGATCAGAATTTGCCCCTCTCAGATCCCCAGGCCTCCATTAACTAGGGCAGGCAAAACCCTCTCTCGCTGTCCCCTTCCTGAGAGGTTAGGGACAGGGGAGAAGGAGTCAGGGGTGGGATGGGGAGGAGATGGCCTCATGATAGCCATGGGTCATGAGGATAGTTGCTCTTTCCAGCCAGTCTGTGGCGTGGGCAGGCCAGGCTCAGGCCCAGCTATGAAGTCACCAAATAGGATTTTCTTTGCTCTTGGACTTGGCCATTTTCCATTTTTTTTTTTTTACATCTTGCCAAGGACACCAGCACTTGGAAGATTCTGCCCCCTTTCTATTCTGCAGAGGGGAGTTCTAGTCTTCCTCTCATGGGTACCAAAGGGCCTGCATGCTGACATGACCATGGTCACCTCTGGCCCTCCGTGGCCTGGGATGCTAGCGGAAGTGCCACTCAGAACTCCCAGGGCCTTTGACTTTCTCAGGAATCAGAGCTGTGAGGTGAAGGGAGGTGGCTCAATCAGCGGTGAGCAGACAGGAGTGGTATTTAGTGGGGATGGTGGTGGGGGGCTCCAAGGTTCTGCTGAGGTTGCACAGCATAGCTCATTGTGGATTTTTATCCAGAATCTAAGACCAAGCCGTGTTCCATAAAAGCTGTAAACAGCGCTCTTATCTCAGATAGAAATCCCCAGTGGTCTGTGATGGGTCTGTCATGCCGGAATGTGCCTGCCCCTCATGTACAATGTTGGCCTGAGAGACCCAGATTTGTAATTTGTCAAGCACAAATTGGAAGGCAGTTTAGGGGAAATCTATGGTGAGCTAGAGCCTTGCCTGTTGTATCCAGCTCAAGATACAAGGGAGCATATGGATGGTAGGAAATCAGGATGAAGATCGGGACACCCGGGATCCCAGCTCATGGTCTGGGGGTGTGGGGGTGGCAGTACAGACATGTAGTAAAACAGGATAGATGCTGTGACAGCAGATGTGTGGAGGTCCCCAAGGCCACATTTAGGTTTGATGATTTGGTAGAAGGACTCACATGACTCAGGGAGCTATTTTCCTCATGGTTATGGTTTGTAACAGTGAAAGGATGCAGATTAAAATCACCAAGTGGTTAGGGTGCACAGTAGGTGGAGTCTAGGGGAGACTCAGCACCAGCTTGTATTTGCCATTTCCCAGTGGAGTCTTACAGACAGAGCTTAATTCCTGTAGCAACAATGTGTGACAACACATATGGAGTGCTGCCAACCAAAGATGCTCATTTGAGCCTTGGTGTCTAGGTCAGTCATGCAGGCATGGCTGACCACCACGTGGCCGACCTTACTCAGTCTTCAGCCCCTCCGGAGGTCAAACTGATACTGTGTGGCTCAAGGCCTCCACCATAAGTCACACTGTTTGTGGAGACTATGTGGTGTAGCCCAAAGACACTCCCATCAGGAAGGACATTCCAAGGGCTTAGAGGTTAACTCTGAGGACCATGTCAAGGGCCAGATCTCTCTTTGGAATATGCGGGGTGTGGACAACCCAGACCTGCTGAGTCAAACTTCACTGCACAACAGAACTCACAGAGAACTCAGAGAGCCTGATTTCTTTCCCCGATGGATAAGACTGGGTGGGGAGAGGGGGCAGGAGAGAAGCTGGCCCGGCTGGCATGAAGCCCATAGGCTCGCAGCTGGAGGAAGATGTTGCTTACCCAGAGCCCCAACTACATTAAGCTGGGGGAAGATTGAGAGCAGGGAAGCAATGGGGAGGGCCAAAGCTCATCCATTCAGGGAGGGTCACATGTCCTTATAAAGAGGATGTATAAGACGACGGGCAACCAGGAAGGGGCTGAGGTGGACGGCAGCTGGCCATCTGTGGCCCCTGGCACAGCCACTGGTTGCATGTGAGCTCATCTCCAGTGTGGAGGCTCCAACACAGAGACAAAACGGGCTCAGGCGGCTCCTCAGGCAACTAAGAGCGGCTGAAGGAACCGAGGGTGTCTAACAAAGAGACTGGAAGGAAAATCTTCTTTAAAAGCGTCTCCTTTTCTTCTTGTCTCTAAGACCACGACTCAGATATTAAAGTAAGACTTTGTCATATCCTGAGATGGGAGATGGCAGTGGGGAAGGCACGGGACCCTCAGAAGAAACCTGGGACCCTGCTGTCAGAAACAAAAAGGAAGACGTGGTGAACCACATCTGTTGGTTCTAGCAGGTCATGGCAAAGAGGAAGTTGACTGATTGAACTCGTCTCCAGAAGACAGAACCAGAACAAAGGAATAAAATCGAGAGGGAGGTTTGGGCCTGCATACAAAAAAGCTTACGATCAACCAGAACTTCCAAAGGCGGACAGGACTGCCTTGGCTGGTGGTGAGCTCCCTGTCACTGGAGCGTGCAAGCAGGACCTGGGTGGCCACCCGTCAGTGATGCTCTGGGAGAAAGAATGAACTAAAACGAACCACTCTACCTGCTCTCTCCCCAGGTGACCTCGTCCGGGCCTGGGTATTAACCACCTTTTGTATGTTCAAAACTCTCCAATTTTAAATTCCAGGCCAAACCACTCCCCTTAGCTCTAGCACCATGTCAGTCGTCTCCGTTGAATATCTAGTGCCTAGAACACATCTGGCACACAGCAGGTGTTCAGTAAATACTTTTGAATGATTGAATGAACCCCAGCTCCCCAGTTCTCTTCTCCCTTGGTTTTGTACAGTCACCATTTTGGGCAAGCCATCTTCCCCCTGCGAACCATGGCCCGTGAAGCCTTACAGCAGCTGTGCCAGCTTCATCCTTCTCCACTCCTTACCTCCACCCCACCCGCGGACGCCCAGGGGTATGGCTCAGCCACTCTACGTTGCCGGCCCTTGTGCAGTGCCCTGTCACTGTGCACGCCCCACCTTTGTGTGTCTGCTTCCCTCTGCACCTGTGAGTTTCTGGAGGTGGGGACTGTGTCTGATTCCTCCTTGCATACCCAATGCCCAGCTCGGGCACTGACACAGAGCAGGTGCTCAAAACCCTGGAGTCGCAGCAAATTGTGACATCCCCAGCTCTGGTCTTAGCCCAGGTGGGCTGGGGCTGGCTGCCCTCCCCCATGTCTTTCGCCAGTAGAGCATGTGTTAAGTTGATGAACTAGCTCTTCCAGTGCTAGGAAATCTATTTCAGGCTAATGAAATCCAATTAGTGCCTTCGCTGTGGAGCCTTGAGCCCTTTCAGACTAAAGATGCTGAATGAGGGGATGCCTCTTCCTGTAACCCAGATGCGTCTGCCCCGCCTCATCTCCCTTCCAGGAACAGCACTGCCAACAACTATTTTTCAGCTTCTTTTATCTCCAAATGCACATCTGTTTCCAACATTTCCCTGTCTCAGGATTCTTCGAGTGCAACTCTGCAGAGAAACATGGGTAGGGCATTCTTTCACTTATGCGTCTACTCACCCATCTTACTATTCTTTCACTTGTTCTCCTATCTACCCACATACCTATCCACTCTCACACCTTCCATCTGAACACTCATTCATTTACCCACTGCTCTCCCAAAGATACATCCACCCAATTGTCCATCCACCCACCAACCCACCCAGCTATCCACCCACCCATCCATTCACCCAACCCACCCGCCCATCTATCCATGCACCCACCCACTCATCCATTTATCCATGCATCCACGCACCCATCCATCCACCCACTCATCCATGCATCCACTCATGCATCCGTCCATCCGTCCACCCACCCATCCACCCATCCACCCATCCATCCATCCATGCATCCATCTACCCACCCATCCCATCCATCCTTCCAGCCATGCATCTATCCATCCATGCAAACACACTCAGTAAAATTTCCTTGAGGGCCTATTTTATGCGAAGTCCTTTAGCTGGTACTAGGGAAACAAAGATGAACTAGAGTCAGTCACTCCTCTGTAGAAGCTCCCTGTCTAGCCAGGAGAAAACCAACACGCAGCATTGTGATTAAGAGGAGCATGAGCTCTTGCATTAGAAAAACCTGGGGTAAAATACCAGCCTCACTACCTAGTAGCTCAAGAACGTGGACAAATTGCTTAACTTCTCTGTGCCTCAGTTTTCTCATTGCAAGTGGTGCCTGTCTCATGAATAATTGTGACATTATTTACGTAAAGTGCTTAGTCCGAATCGTGGTATATATTAAGTGATCAACGAGTGATCAATAATATGATTATTTATAATATTGTTACCATGATCATTATTATCTCTTCCCTCGTATATTAATTATAAGATTTGATGACTTATGCATTTAATGGTTAATTTATACACTCAATGAGTATTTATTATCTCCTGCATATCCCAGCCTGTGCTAAGCTCTGTGCCTTTCAGGAGTTTAGAATCTTATTGTGTAGACAAGACATATACACTTGAAATAGCTCCGTAGCAATAACAACCACAGAATGGTTGTAATAATAATGATAGCTAATATTTGTTAAGAGCTTATTATGTGCTAGGTGTTGCTCCAAGCATTTTCCATATATGAACTCACTTCATGCTCATAACAGCTCTGAGACGGGTCCTTGTATTTTCCCCCTTTTACAGATGTGGAAATCAGGACAAGGAGAGGTGAAATGTTTTATCCAGTCTTGCAGAGCTGGTAAGTGGAGGAGCTGGGATTTGAACCAACAAAAAGGGGCTCAGCCAGAATGCGCTATCAGAGTGTGCAGGGGGGAGAGTCCTGCGGGCCGGCTGCTTGGAGGAGGTGGACGGGTAAGGAAAGACCTTCCTCTGGAGAGGAGCATTTAATACACCCCTTCCCCAAACGTGGACCGTGGACCGGCTGCAACATACTCATTTGTTCCTGAGACTCAGCCAGACCTGCCAAATCACATCCCTGGGGATGGGGCCCAGGAATCTGTATTTGAAGCTTGAGTCCCACTCATTAAATCTTGAAAACCATGCCCTAAGGTTGAAAGTTGAGGCCCGTCCCCAACTTCACCACCTACTCCCTGTGCGATGTCAGGCACACTGCTTACACTGGGACTCAGTTTCCCCTCTAGAAAGTGGAGATAATAATATTTGCCTCTTGGCCAAGTTAATCACGAAGCCGAGTGCAAAGGCACGGAGGCGGGAGGGGCTGGGGGGATACAGTACTGGGTCCCAGGTGCTGGAGGAGCCCTGCAGGAGGAGGGAAGTGCCCTTCAGGGAGGTGGAAGGGAGGTCAAGGGCAAGCGCGGGCGCTTTCAGAGACGGGCTCCCTTGTGGGCTTAGTGTTGGATTCATTGGGCTCCTTCTGGGTTTCCAGGCCTCCCAGGTATCTGTTGAAACTTAAGCTGTGACCTTTCCTCACCAGGAGACGTGCTCAACGGCCTGGTTCTCCTTGGAACCTTCTTTTAGTACAACTAGCTGGGCCGAGCGGCAGAGACGAGTGGCAGAGCGTGCTTGGGATCTGATGGGCGCTCCTTGCGCACGCCACCCTGGAGCCCACGTGGCATCTGTGGCTGGTTCCCACACACATTCCTAGGGAAGCTTTCTCACCCTCTTGCAGCTTCGTAAGGAGCAGACAAGGTGTTTTAGGATGCAGTACCTGCTTCTGCGGGTGAGTGATGAGGTCGCCCCAGAAAGAGGGCTTTCTCGCATGGGCACGACCGAGGGTCACCGTAACAGCGGTGGAAAGAATGAGAGATGAAAAATCATCTGTCAGTGCACCCGGCACCGCGACTGTCACTGGAAGTGAACAGCTCAGAGATCTGCCAGCCACTCCTGGTGGCCTTCTTATTGCCTTTTTGATGAGGACAGTGTCACCCACATTGTGGCATTCTGAAGTTTGGATCAGTCTGGGTTTGATGGGGGAAACAGAGCCACAGCAAGTGACCCGGGCATGAGGGCTGCAATGGAGGAGGGGGGGCCTGCAGAGTGTGGGAGGAGCTGGCGCCTGGAGGAGTGGAGAAACAGTCGCCAGATCTGAGCCCCAAGTCCCCAGAGCCCAGAGGTCTCATCTAGACACCCGAGGGAGCCCTACAGGGGGCGCTCATGGGGTGGTCTGAGAAGCCCTATGTCTTGGGAAGCAGTCAGCCCCAGCCCTCACGGCCTCTCAAGAACAACGGCCACCATCCAATCTCACGGGAGCTTCTCGCACTGGCAACATCTAACAGGAAGGTGCATTAGTTCCCTGGGTTGCCTAATAGTACCACAGACGGGGCTGCTTAACCAAAAGAACTTTATTGTCTCAGAGTCCTGGAGGCCGGAAGTCTGAGATCAAGGTGTGGGCAGGTTGGCTCCTTCTGAGGCTGAGGGAGCATCTGCTCCAGGCCTCTCGCCCAGCCTCCGGGGTTTGCTGGCAAGCTGTGGAGTTCTTGGCTATAGAGGCATCACTCTGATCTCTGTTTCCATCTGCACATGGCGTTCTCCCTGTGTGCATGTCTGTGTCCTAACGTCCCTTTTTAGTTTTTATTTATTTTTATTTATTTTTGGTGAGGAATATTGGCCCTGAGCTAACATCTGTGCCAATCTTCCTTTATTTTGTATATGGGACGCCACCACAGCATGGCTTGATGAGTGGTGTGTAGGTTTGCACCCGGGATCCGAATCTGTGAACCCCGGGCCACCGAAGTGGAGTGTGAGAACTTAACCACTACGCCATCGGACCAGCCCCCCAAATGTCCCCTTTTTATAAGGACATCAGTCATACTGGATTGGGGCCCACCCCACTCTAGTATGACGCCATCTTAACTAATTACATCTGCAAGGAACTGTTTCCCAAGTAAGGTCACATTCTGAGGTCCTGGGGGCTAGGACTTCAACATATGAATTTTGGGGAGGACAAGACTTACTCTATAACAGAGGGGATTCTGGGAAACACAGTTGCCAGCCTTAGACAGGTGTGGTGGTGACAAGATGACAACAGACAACCTGCACAGAGCTGGCAGCGATGCATCCTCACTCATTCATTCATTCATCCATGAAATGCTCACTGAGCACCTACTATGTGCCAGGCTCTCTTTGGTGTGGGAGACACAAAGGTAAGTTAGGTCTTTCCCCTGCATTTGGCCCGGGTCTGAGCTGTCGTAATAGATTATAATTTATGACAGAGTGCTCATGGGAGCACAGGGGGGGTCTTGCAAAAGAGGAGCTGGAGCCGAGGGGCAGGGAGGTGAAGAAGGGTGCTCCAGGCAGAGCCCGGTCCAGTCCCAGCTCTCGCGGGTACGGAGAGAGGACGGGAGGAGCAGGGGGCTCTGGAAGGCAGAGAGCCGCGCCTGGTTGGTGATCTCGGGCAGAGGCCTGGTGGTGGGAGGGGGACATTTACACCACACACCCACCATCCGGGACTTCCCCCACCCATCTCCCCATTTTAAATGCGGGGCAACCGAGGAGGCTCGGGGAGGAAGCGGCTTGAAGGAGGGGGCCCGGCGAGTGCACATGGCCCAGATAAGTAATTCACGCTCCTCAGGGGGCTTCCAGGAAGCAGAAGCCACACTCCTTCCACGTTGTGGACACATTCAGAGCTGGCCCCTCCCGCCTCCAGTCCACAAGCTCTGGCCCATGTGGCTGTGTCCTGCCACCCTGGGGTCGCTTGAGAGCGGGACACTGCCTTCCTCCCCCTGGGGCCCCAGCACCTGGACCGGCACCCGACCCGGCAAGTGGTGGCTCAGAAATGTTGAAACAACAACAAAGCAGTTTAGTTGACCACGGCCCTCCCTTGCCGCTGTCAGTCGGAGGGTTTCCACTGACCTGTTCGTGTTCAGCGGCCTTCTCAAATGTTTCTGACTCCCATTGGCTTATATTTGAACAACTTGAACAAACAAGTTTATAACCATTATCTTAGGTCATGTCTGGAGGCCAGGATCTCGTGCTCCCGATGAGGGTGATGAGTCTGGACAGAAGTCCCTCGTCTGAGAGCAGCGGCAGGACTCTGGGGGAGGAAGTCAGTGGTGTTCAGTGCCCGGAAGGCAGCGGTCAGGGCCAGGGGACAGGCAGGTAGGGACAGGGACCCATGAGGTGGGGTGGAGGTGGGGAAGAAGCCAGGTGGCTGGATGGGCAGGGCATTGGGCTTTTCCATGAATGATTTATTCATAACAGAATCTCAGCCGGGGCAGGGGAGGAAATGGACCATGGGCAGGGCAAGGAGCCACGGCAGTAGCTCAGAAGAAAAATGCCGGAAGCTCAGACCCTGGAGGAGGCAATATGACGAATAGGGTGGTAGAGAGCTGTGGGGATGCACAGGGGTGGGGGGACGAGAGCTGCGGGGATGCACAGGGGTGTGGGGGTGAGAGCTGTGGGGATGCACAGGGGTGTGGGGGGACGAGAGCTGTGGGGAGGCACAGGGGTGTGGGGACGAGAGCTGTGGGGATGCACAGGGGTGTGGGGACGAGAGCTGTGGGGACGCACAGGGGTGTTGGGGATGAGAGCTGTGGGGACGCACAGGGGTGTGGGGGTGAGAGCTGTGGGGACGCACAGGGGTGGATGGATGGGGCAGTACAGTGGTACCCCCTTATCTACAGTTTCACTTTCCATGGTTTCAGTTACCCGCCGTCAACTGTGGTCCAAAAATATTAAATGGGAAATTCCTAAAGTAAACAATTCATACGTTTTAAATGGCAGAGCTGTTCTGAGTAGCGTGATGAGATCTTGCGCCCTCCTGCCCCATCCCACCGGGTGGTGAATCAACCCCTTGTCCAGCACATCCTCGCTGTGTACACTACCGCCCGTTAGTCACTTCGTATCAGCTCGGTTATCAGATCGCCTGTCGAGATATTGCGCACTTGTGCTCCAGTAACCTTCATTTTACTTGATGGTGGCCCCAAAGCGCCCGAGTAGTGAGGCTGGTGATTCAGATATGCCCAAGAGAAGCCAGAAAGTGCTTCCTTTAAGTGAAAATCTGAAAGTTCTCCACTTACTAAGGAAAGGAAAAAATCGTATGCAGAGGTTGCCAAGATCTACAGTAATGAATCATCTATCCGTGAAATTGTGAAGAAGGAAAAAAAATTAGTGCTAGTTTTGCTGTCGCACCGCAAATATGTATGTATAGGAGAAAACATAGTATGTATGAGGTTCGGTACTATCCACGGTTTCAGGCATCCACTGGGAGTCTTGGAACGCATCCCCCTGGAGAAGGGGGGCTACTGTACCAGAATGCAGAACAGACAAGTCTTTCTGGTGGTTTGACTGTGGGGAGGGAGAGGGAGGCAGCAGGGGTGATCCCTGAGGTCTGGCCGGAGCCCTGGGAGCACGGAGGTCCCATGTTCTGCAGGGCGGGCCTGTCCATTAGGAAATCTGGGGGCAGATGGAGGGTTAATTCTGGACATACCAAATCTGAGACACCTGACACTTCCAGGCTTTTCTGTGCTTAAACTCCTTGACTACCACCTCCCACCCCGCCTCTATCCCCCAGGTCCAGGTTCCTGGTGGGACACGAGATCTCCACACAGGCGGGTCCACACACGCCCCTAGGAAAACTAGGGGCTGGAAACTTATTCAGCTTGGGGCCTTTGTTTAAGGAAAGAAACAAAATTATTATAGAAAATTTGATATGATTACACATATTTATTTGGCTGACAAACATCACAAAGGGAAGGGGCTCGGAGCAGGTGCGGAAGCCGCGGCTCAAGCTCCTGCTGGCCCCTCCGGCCCTCTCCCTGCTCCTGCCGTCCTCAGGCTGCCATCCCACCCTCCAGGCCTTGGCTCACGCTGTCCCCAGAGCCCAGAGCGCCTGCTCCCCTCTCTTCTTTGCTTGATATCTCTGACTCATCATTTAAGACTCTGCCTGGACATCCTTGCCCCCAGGATACCTTCTCCCACCCTCAGGATGAGTGAGAACCTGCCCTCTGACCCCCATGGCCAGCTGGGGTCAGAGACTGTGCTCCTCCAAGGGGCGGGCTGCATTTTAGTTGCCCCCAAGGTTTGGTGGTCCCAGCACAAGTAGATGATGCTTAACGCAGCTCAGCTGACTGAATGAGGGAGCCGGTCCGCCCCTCACTCCCAGGCCGTCTGCAGTAGCAGGCAGCACTGCCCTGCCCTGGTGTGGGGGGGTCCTGGGCCTGGGCGAGCCTGAGCCTCAGTGACTCCAGCCAGAGCGGGACAGTGGGCACAGCTGTCAGTCCCTGCCCAATGGGAGGCAGGTCCCACTGAGACCGTCCTCCCTGAGGTGGGCCCAGCCCTGGGAGACCCCCTCCCATCACACACACACACACACACACACACACACACACACACACACATGGGCGGCTGTGGAGACACTCTCAGCCTAGGTTAGGTTTGCCTAGGATTTGAGACTTAGCAGAAGTGTTGTTATGGGGGGACAGGGGGGCGTTTACTGATCTGAGGGACCAGCTGGGACTCTGCTGAAAGCTCAGCAGGGTGCGGGGAAGCTCACCCAACAACAGAAATAGGAAGACTGGGTTCAAGCCTTCTTTCTGCTGTGTGACCTTGGGTAGGCCACATAACCTCTCTGATTTGTTTTGTCATCTATAATATGGGGGTAACGTGAACCACTGCCCTGTAGGGAGGGTCAGTGGAGATAATAATGTGAAGACACTTGATAACTTATGAAGATTTATAAAAATTCTAGAGTTAATTCAAGAGTTCATGCTCTCACGGATTTGGCAAAACAGAACTTTCAATAGGCAAAAGTGAGCAAACGATTTTAATATTTTAAAATTTGTTTAAAAAAACACTTCCTGTGTGTGCAGTACGAAGAGAGAGAGTCTGAGAGGCTGCTTACTTTAAAGATTTTATTTATTTATTTTTTTCCCCCCAAAGCCCCAGTAGATAGCTGTATGTCACAGCTGCACATCCTTCTAGTTGCTGTATGTGGGACGCGGCCTCAGCATAGCCGGAGAAGTGGTGTGTCGGTGCACGCCCGGGATCCGAACCCAGGCCGCCAGCAGCGGAGCGCGAGCACCCAACCGCTAAGCCACGGGGCCGGCCCGAGGCTGCTTACTTTAAAAAGGGCCCCCAGCTAAGCCATCTCCCCGACACCTAGGAGAGCTCTGGAGGGAGGGTGGAACGCGGGTTATTTATCCCTGTTTTACGGATGAGGAAACCGAGGCTCAGAGCTGCAGTGTGACTTGCTCTGGCTGTAGAGCCCTTTGGATTCCGGTCACGTGGCATCCTGGTGGGTAGGGCTGGCAGGAAGGAGAAGGATAAGTTGTGCAAATGCCTCCCGGGTACGAGGGACGAGGGCCAGGGGCTGGGGACAGCCCTGGACGAGACCCATCCCTGTCCTCCAGAGGCTCACAGTCAAAGGCAGAGAGACAGAGAGGAGAGGAGTAACTAAGGGGGCACCCCAGGAAGCAGCAGGGACGGGGACTCTGGCCAGGGCATCCTCAGGCCCGCAGAGCCAGGCCTGGCCCCTGGAGGGCACTGGTACAGCCCGGGGAAGGAGCAGCAACATCTAGGGGTTGCAGGCGATGGTGGCTGACACAGCAGGTGCAAACACGCTTGGGCTCGATGGATCCCGGGCCACTGGGGCGCCAGGCCCTGCCCACTGAAAGGGCAGGGGCTGGAGGAGAAAGTGGCACCCGGAATTCCTCCTCTGCACATTAGGGTTGGGCAGGAACTGTGCCCACCGCAATCCTCCCCATCTGCCAAGGCCAGCCAACGCCCTCTCCTCCATGCAGCCTTCCTGCATTCCCCCTCCTGGCAGGACCCATGCTTCTTGTAATTCCCAGGGCATGATACCTGTGTCTCTCAGGGCTGGAATTCCATGGGGCCATGGCATCCCTAGTCAGCCTCTAAGCCAGCTCTGGAAGGAAGTCATCTGTGGGACTCAGCTCCTCTTCACCCGCACCTCCAAAAAGGAGGGAGCCAGCAATTGTTGAGTTCGTGACACTTGACCAGCCGCTTCTCACAGATCATCTCATTTAATCCCCAGGGCAATGCCCTTTTTGCAGCTGTGGTGATGTCACCATTCACAGTCCAGGCTGTGAAATCCGAGTCTTGGGTTAAACCTCATCCCCAGGGCTCCTAGGGCGGGCGGCCTCGCGCTGGTGCCTCTCAGAGCCTGGGGCTCCTCATCTGCAGAGGGGACATCACGCCTGGCCCCGGACCGCTGGGTCGCCATCAGCGGTAACTGTTGTTGTTACGGGAACTGGGCTCAGAGCAGGTGGTGATAAGTGTATGTTCAATGAACCGATGAACGGACACAAATGAGCAAATGTGCCTTGGCCTTGAGCAAACTGTCTGCCACTGGAAGGAGGTGGGTGTCTGTCGGGGAGAGCTGATGCTGCTAATTGGAATTCAGAGGGTGCTAAATTGCTTGGCCTAGGGGAGGCAGCCACGAAGTCATCCGCCTTCTTGTTTAAGTGAGTGATAATTCTCCAGGGAAAGAGGAACCAGCCACTTCGCTCCAGCAGGGGAACCAGAAACGGGTTGGCTGAGGGGGCCCAGCCAAGCACCCCTACCTCTTGTGCCCTAATTGTGTCCCCAGGCTAATCAACCCGGGGTGGGGTAGGTGGGCAGGCCCTCTGGGGGTCCCAGAGGAGCTGACAGGACACTAGCCCAGTGCTGGGTCCCTGGGGAAACCAGGACTCTGCTCTGTGTGCTGTGATGGGCACACCCCCTCCCTGCCCAGTTCTGTCAGCAGATGACCAGGATGAACAGAATCCAGTCGGGAGGGCCCCCCGATCCGCCGACAATAGAGAATGCAAACCCGAATAGTTGCTGCAGTTTTGAAAATGCTGTTGGGCATCTTGGGAAGAGGTGAAATACTTTCCAGCACAATAATGATGGTGGGAGAGAACACAGCGGGGCTGCGCTATTTTTTCTGAGAAGGAAAAACAGTCTTTCCTCTAAATGGAAAAGACTAAACTTGAAGTTTAAACTAAACTCAAGATGCATCTTGGAAAATGGGGTTTACCTGGTGAGGGAACGCTGTCCACCTGTGATGAGGATACCAGCCAGCCTCCGCCAGGGCACCCCCATTCATCCTCATGCCTGGTCTGGGCTACCCCCTCCCCCCGGAGCCTGCGTGATGCTCCAGGGGCAAGCGTGCCAGGTCTCTTCTGCTCTTGGGACCGGGGAGTGAGCCCCTGATCGCCTGAGTCCCCAAGGTTGCCTGCTGGGCAGGGAAGCCTGGGAAGGCTGAGCCGTGAAGGTCCTATTAGCAGGCCCATCAGGCCAAGACGAATCATCAGGGGTCAGCACTGGAGGTAGCCCCTGAGATCACCCCCCAAACTCTGGGTCTCGCTGGGAGACTCTTAGAAAGCTCTGTTCCCAGAATCTGGTCCAGACCTGCCTGTCAGAGTTGCAGGGGGACCCAGGACAGCTCCCAGGGCTTCTGAGGCCCCTGGCTAGGACACACCTCTCAAATTGCTTCTCCCTTTTTCCGCAGGAGCCCATGTGCCAGGTCCTGGGAGGGGACAAGACCCTCTCATGCTGTGTTTGGAGCCCAGAGGAGGAGCTGCGAATGCAGCCTGGGGGCGGGCCCTCAGGATGGGGGCTGGCTCCCTCCTCCCCGGCTGGGTTAGTGTTCCTGAGCCTCAGGAGGGACCCAGCTCAGACTGCAGCATCCAGATGAGGTCCCAGCAGATGTTGCTGCCAGGGCAGCCGAGGGCGCTGGCCCTCTTGCCTGGGCACTGGTGCCCAGTGCAGACTCAGCGGAAGTCCGCCCGGGGATTTCATTCTCTGGAATGATCCGCATTGCCTGTCCTTCCAGGGCTGCTTGCCTGCATAGCGGAGTGTGCTCAGTGCAAAGGAAAAGAGCCCGAATGGGGTAATTCCATGTGGGATGGAAAGGACCCACGACCGGGTTCTAATTCAGTCTGCCCTTTCCTCACTCTGTGACCTTGAGCTGACCCCTGAGCATCAGTTTCCTCAAGTCTGGCCCGAGAGGGTGCAACTAGCTGTGCCCAATTCCAGCCTTTAAATGAAGTGCTTCTGGGCCAGGGTGTGTTTGCCTCTTCCAGGCCCCTCGGGGATTCATTTGCATCCTTGGAATAAGAATGTTGACTGTACTTCATGCTCAGCCGCACATTTAAATGCTTCTGCGGGTTTATTTTGGAGAAGTAACTCTCTGGAATGCTGGCAGGGCGGGCGCAGCCGCCTCCCCTGGGAGAGGCAATCAGCCCCCTGCCGGGGCCAGAGCAGAGGAGGGGCTGAGCGGCCGGACGGACGGCGGAGGCGTCGTCCAATGACGGCCTCACCCCAGGGGCTGTCTCGAGGCTGTTGGGAAAGGTCTCATTTTTATATGTAAATAAATCATTTCCAGAGATTGCTCTGATTGCAGCAGGCTGCTGCTAAAATGTTTTAAGTGGGTCCTTTGCCACTGTAAACTTTGTTAAGCGTTATTGTCAAGTTTGGTTCTGTTTTCCTCTGCTGCTTTTACAGAATTGTCCACTCCAGGGGCTCCAGCCTGTTCTGCCATTGTACCCTGCTTGCATACCTCTGGGGACGGAGAGCTCACCACCTCGTTTGCTTATTCGGTAGTTGGATGCCACTGACTCACGGAAAAGGTTTCTTTCTGAGTGAGCTGGAATTGAAACTCTCCTTCTGTAGCTATCCTTGATGCACCCTGAGCCACGCCTTGCTCTGGCCTCACAGAACCAGCTTGCCCCCTCTTCCCTCAGCCACACCCTGTGTATTGGACTAGAGCTCTGAACTCCTTGCCAAGGCCTGGAGCATCCTTCCTCACCTGGCCCTGGCCCCTTCCTCACCCTCGTCTGCCCTCGACCCTTACTTACGATGCTCCAAAGTACAGCCGTCTGTCCCTCAAATACACAAAACACAGGCCCATCTTGGGGCCTTTGTGCGTGCTGCTCCGTTCACCAGGATGCTCTTTTCCAGGTTTCCTTCCAGAGGATCCCAGCTCAGTTCCTCAGACAGGCCCTCCCTGGCCACCCTAGGTAAAGTGTCCCTTAATGCCCATCACTCTTCATCATTTTTTCTATGCCATTTCCCGCTGACTATAATATAATACAACATTGACTGATTTCCATGTTGCTGTCGCCTCATTAGAATGTGAGCCCCCGAGGATGGGTCTTTGTCTTGTTCCTGCTGTAGCCCCAGGTCTAGCACAGAGCAGACGCCCTACAGATGCTCGTTCTAGGAAAGACACGCTCAAGTCCTCAGGGTCTCCTTGCAGCTGGTCCCTCTAAGCCTGCTTAAAAAACGTGGTTTCGGGGCCCTCATACCCACAGCCTTCTCTCTGGACATGCTTCTCTTTGTCCACATCAAGAATGTCCAAACTCACTTAGCAGCCACAGCCGTTCCCCAAACAAAATCTCAGCTGCAGGCTCAATGTATAAAACAGATAAACAGGAAGGTAATCTGGCTGAAGTAGGGGAGGAGAGCAAGATCCCCTCACCCCTGGGCACCCCCTCGCTCCCAGCTGGTCCCTGAGGCACCTGCAGAAATGTCTGGTTTCTGCCTGCCCATACTAACGCCCCCTTTGTCTGGTACCAGTGCTGATTTTCCTCTGGGGACCCACCTCCCCCATTCTCAGGCAGGGATTCCATCCACCAGACCTGGCCAGTCAGCCAGTGCCGCACCCTGGCCACAGTGATTGGCTCGGGGAGGACATGTGACCCGGGTTGGTCCAGAGTCTGGCCTTGGAACTTTTCCTAGAAGCATTGAATAAGAAGTCTGCTCTTTATGCTGGGTTGCTGGGCTGGTTGTGTAAGCCAGGAGCTGTGGACGTCCACAGAAGAGAGGCTTCCCAATAATGAAGCCAAGACAGAAGATGGCAGACTCAAGAGACAGAGAAGAGTAGGGACTTAGGATGTAAGTCCTAGTGATGTTGTTTGGACTCCTGGATCTGGCTGTTCCTGCAACCCTACATTTTACAGTCACCTGAGCCAACAGATTTCCTGCTTTGCTTATGCCCATTTGAGCTGGGCTTTCTCTCACTTGTAACTGAAAGAATCCTGACTTGCTACATTAGGGGCCAAGAAACACGGTTTAAGAACCATTGCTCTTTATCATCCTAAACGTCAGGCAGAAGGCATTTGATGCTTTAGTTTCTGCTAGTTTGTTTTCATGAATAATAATAACAACAACTCTCATTTCTTTAGCAGTTTTTAGCTTTCATCAAGTTTTCAGAAGAACGCCGTGAAAAAAATAATTCTATTTCTGTCTTGTAGATGAGGAAACTGAACTTGAGTTTGTGAGTTGAGGAACCTGCCCAAAGTTACCAGACTAATAAAGAATAGAGATGCTGCAGCGAGAGTTTTTCAGGTGGTATGGCAAATACGACAGAAACGGATTCATATTTTAATTACGTAAAGAGCTCACATAAATTGGTAAGGAAAACAAAACAAAACAAATAGAAAGCCATCCTCTAGGAGAAAAGTGAGCAAAGAACATGAATAGAGAATTCACAAAACAAGTGACTCAGGAAGTAAATAAAAAATGGAAAAAATATTCAGGCTCACTAGCAATCTAAGAAATTCAAACCGGATGGAGAAGATACTATGTTTCTCATCTTTAAAATGTGCAAAGATTAAAACAAAAAACAAACACTGAACGCTCTCCTGGATGTAGAAGATTGACGTCCTTCCATGACAATCTTTTTGAAAAGCAATTGGCAAAAGCATGTTTAAAACAGGGGTTGACAAACGTTTTCTGTAAAGGGCCAGATAGTAAATATTTTCAGCTTACTGAACCATATGCTCTCTGTTGCAACTACTGCATCCGCCGTTGTAGTGTGAAAGCAGCCACAGACAATGTCTGAATTAGTGGGCAAGGCTGTGCCAATAAAACTTTATTTATAAAAACAGATGATGGGCTGATTTGTCCCAAAGGCTGTGGTTTGCCAATCCCTAGTTTTAAACATTTATTATTAAATTATTATTAAAATGATGGTTATCAAAGACATGTACTTACATGGAAACATACTTAGGATATCAAGTTAAGTGAAAAATAGCAAGCTACCCAATTGTATATAATCATAACCATGTGTGGGAGATCAAGATTTGGCCCCCCTGGAATATATCTCTTTACCTTGATTGTTTTCTCTGAGGGACATTTGACCTCCCCCACTAACTGCCTAAAGAATTTGACATGGTGGCTCCTTCCTGGAACAGATCTTCTATCATGATGGCTGTAATGATAATGTAAAATAGATGTTACAATGGGAGGGGCACCAAGCCCCTTTTATCAAAAAACTCTGTCTCTCCCTGACCACGTTATCTATAGATGACCCTGAAAAGAATTGTCTTCCTGCCCTCTGAAGTCCCAGACCACTACCCACCCCCAACACCTCCCTCGCCTTTAGCTACAATACTTAAGCAAGCAGCTTAGACAGAGGGACGAGTTGCTTATTTCTGAGTTTCTCCCATGTATACATGTTATTAAACTTGGTAATATTTTCTCCTGCTAACCTGTCTTGTTGATTATTTGGCCAGCCATAAGAACCTTAAGGGAAGGGGCAGAGGGGGATTCTCCCTCTCTCCCCACACATGCAAAGAAAACCCATAGACAAATACAAGAGAAAGCAAATATACCTGAATTAGTTAGCTATGGCTTCATAAAAACCCAAATTTTAGGAGCTTAAAACAACCATTATCATTTTTCACAAGTCTATGGGTTGGCTGGGCTGTTCTGTGGATCTGCACCAGTCTTGGCTGATTTCCAGAGAGTTGGCTGGGGCTGGCTGATCTGAACTGGCCTCAGCAGGATGGCTCGCCTCTGCCACATGTGGTCACCTATCCTCTAGCAGGCCAGCCCAGGTAGGCCCCCCCGGGCGTGCTGACAACGGTCTGAGAGACCAGAAGCACCCCAGGCCTCTGAGGTCTAGGGTGAGAGCTGGCACTATGTCACTGCCACTACTTCCTGTTGGTGAAAGCAAGTCTTGTGGCCAGTGCTGAGTCCCATTCCTAAGCAAGGATGGATGGGGCATGGGGTGGTGGAGAAAGGACTACAGCACCAAAATGCTGTTTCAGAGGGAGAGACACAACTTTTTCCTCTCCCATGCCAAACCAGAGACTGCCTTAAAAGTCCTCTGGACATTATTGTCTGGATCAGCATTTTCAGGGCCCTGGACCTGACGAGCTCCTGCAGATGGGCTGATCCACGTGCACCTGCCCCGCTGGAACGGCCCTCAGTCTCCAGGAGAGTTAAACCTCAGCATCCTCCCTCCTGCCAATTGTCCCCCTTACTCTTGACTGACTTCCTTTACCTCCTTGCCATCACTGTAAGCCCTCAAATCCTTCGCGGAAGGAAGGAACTGAAGGTGGGAGCTTACGTCTTGCTGAGGCCGTGATCTACAGCTCTGTCAAAGAGCAGAGAGCAGGAGGGATCCGACGCCTGCGCTGGATTCTTCAACAGAGAAAAAACTTAAAGGGTAACCACCACCCCCATCACCATCCTGTGTGCTGAGAGGGAGAAGGGAGGAAGGGAAAACCCAGTGTAAGAGTTCCAGCATCTTTCTCTAAATGTCCTAAAACTTCTGTGCAATTGGAGAGGCCCACCCGTCCGAGGCACTTGGTACAGCTGGTTCCTCCATTTAATTTTTAAAAATCTGTTCTTTCCCATAAAAAAAGATCAATTTCTATCACTTTCTGTCAATGGAGCCACACTCTAGAATGTCACCTCCATGAGAGCAGAGACTTGGGTGTGGTGCTGGATCCAGCAGAGCCAGCTCCCCGCGACCTGGCTCATCACACGTGTCCCCCTACTTCACGCTTATGCCATTCCCCTGACAGCTGCCTCTTTTCCACCTAATCTCAGTCGTGTCCAAATCTCATCACCTTACATAGCCGAGAGCTCTTTGGAATTCACATCCTATCTATGTAAACTCTGTATCCCCATGGTGTTCAGCCAAGGCGCGCACCTGGGAGAGAATCCAGCCCCGGTCCCATCCACCAACCATCAGGCGCCCACAGCGCTCAGCATCTGTCGATCACCTTTTATGTATCAGCTCCTGTACCAAGCGCTGGTGGTACATTGTCTTCATCAAACCTCTCACAGCGCCCTAAGAGGTAGATATAAATGCACCTCCTTAAAAAAAACATAGACTTTATTTTTCAGAGTAGTTTTAGGTGTACAGAAACTTGAGGAGATAGTACAGAGAGTTCCCATTTGTCCCCTCCGCCCAGTTTCCCCTCTCATTAACATCTTGCGTTAGTGTGGCACATTTGCTAAGACTGATGAGCCAATCTTGATACATTGTTATTAACTGAAGTCCGTAGTTTACACTGAGGATCACTCTTCATGTTGTACGTTCTACGGGTTTTGACAAACGCATAGCGTCACGTATCCACCGTCACAGTATCACACAGAATAGTTTCACTGCCCTAGAAATCCCCCCACTCCATCTATTCATCCCTCCTCCCTCACCCCAGCCCCTGGCAACTATTGATCTTTCCACTGTCTCTATAGTTGTGCCTTTTCCAGAATGTCATATATTTGGAATCATACAGTATATAGCCTCTTCAGACTGACTTTTTTCACTAAGCAATATGCATTTAAATATCCTCCATGTCTTTTCATGGCTCGATGGCTCATTTCTTTTTATTATTGAATAATGTTTCACTGTACGGAGGGACCACAGTTTATTTATCCAATCACCTTTTTGAAGGACTTTTGGTTACCTCCAGTTTTGGTGAATGAATTAGGAATAAAGTTGATATAAACATTTGTGTGCAGGTTTTGTGTAGACATATTTTCTACTCCTTTGAGCAAATACCAAGGAGCACGATTGCTGGATCATATGGTAAGAGTGTGTTTAGTTTTGTAAGAAACTGCCAAACTGCCTTCCAAAGTGGCTGTCCCGTTCTGCATTCCCACCAGCACTGAATGAGAATTCCTGTTGCTCCCCATCCTCGCCGCATTTGGTGTTGTCAGTGTTCTGGACTTTGGCCGCTCTGACAAGTGTGTGTAATGGCATCTCACTGTTGTTTTAATTTGCATCTCCCTATTGACATACGATGCTGAACATCTTTCCATATGCTTACTTGCTATCTGTTTATCTTCTTTGGAGAGATGTCTGTTCAGATCTTTTGCCCATTTTTAAATTGGGTTGTTTGCTTTCTTATTGTTGAGTTTTAAGAGTTCTTTGTATATTGGGTATACGAGTCCTTTATTAGATATGTTTTGCAAATATTTTCTCCCAGTCTGTAGCTTGTCTTTTCATTCTCTTAACAGTGTTTTTCCACAGAGCAGAAGTTTTTAATTTTAATGAAGTCCAATTTATCAAGTTTTTCTTTCTTGGATCCTGCTTTTGGTGTTATATCTAAAAACTCATTGCCAAACCCAAGGTCACTTATGTTGTCCTCTAGAAGTTTTATAGTTTTGTGGTTTACCTTAATTCCATGACCCATTTTGAGTTAATTTTTGTGAAAAGTGTAAGGTCAGGGTCTAGATTTTTTTTTTTGCATGTGGCTATCCAGTCGTCCCCACACCATTTTTTAAAGAGACTGCCTTTTCTCCAGTGTGTTGGCTTTGCCCCTTTGTCAAAGATCAGTTCACTAGGGCTGTGTAGGTCTATTTCTGGCTTTCTATTCTGTTCCTTTGATCTGTTGGTCTATTTCTTCACCAACACCACACTGTCTTGACTATTGTATGTTTATAGTAAGTCCTGACGTTGGGTAGTGTCAGTTCTCTGGCTTTTTTCTTCTTCAGTGTTGTGTTGGCTGTTCCGGGTTGCCTTTCCATATAAATGCTAGAATCAGTTTGTCAATATCCACAAAATAACTTGCTAGGTTTTTGATTGAGATTGCGTTGAATTTATAGATCAAGTTGAGTAAATGTATCTTTTTGCAAACGAAACCACTAATGCCCAGAGAGGCAAACTGACTTGCCTAAGGTCAACATAATTCAAACCCATGTGTCATTGATTCTGACACACACATCAACTCTGAAATGGAGGTGCATCTTACATTTGATGTTGACAGGTGACAGTCATAATACAGTTATCATTGTCTGCACACGCACGTGAAAATTTGCAGAATGTGGGCAGTGGCTTGGAAAAAATCCTAGAGACAACAGCGGGGAACTCCTTTAAGAAATGCTGCGTCACCAGTGCCCATGATGGCCCAGGGCCGAAACCATGTGGACAAACACGGGCATAGATGACACAGAGGCAAGAGTGGGCTCTGAGTGTGAAGACATTTTGGGAATACCTTAATTGATTTATTTTTCTTATATTTTCCTTTTTATGTATGCACAATAGTGATACTTCATTATTTTTAAAAAAGCAACTCTAGGTCTAAACAAGTCTAAAATAGTTTTTTCATAAATATGAAATAAAAAAATTTAAAGTGACAGAGAGGTATCATTGTTTATGGGTCTTGTTTGTGTCATCGTTATGGCAGTGGTTTATTCGTAGTGGGGCATAGAAATAATAGTGCATCTTAAAACTAATGTCCCGAGATTCTGTGACCTACAATGCATGTTTGCATCAGTCAGCGTCCCGGGAGAAATCCCCGGGGATACGTGAAAGAGGCCATGAATTTCATAAAGGGAACATTTGCAAGGCTGTGGGCAGGGCTGAGGGAAATCAACAAGAGACAGTGCAGTCTCAGCACTGGCCACACCAGAGCTGTTGCCACCTCTTGGCCTGAGGGACAAGAAGAGGGGGCAGCTCCCAAAACTCGAAGGGAGGCTGTAGGCGGGGCAGCCTGGCCGCTGTTGCCTCTTTGGTGGGGAAAGAGCCAGAGGAATAAATCCCTCAACCTCACTCTCCGGTACCCCTGACCCTGTGCACGCCTTCCCTTGTGGAAACCCACCGAGAAGCGGAGGTCAAGGAGTCCTTGATTGCACCCACAGCCATCACCCTCCGGGGACTCAGAGCAGCGTGGAGGGTGGGGGTGGCTCTGGAGGGGTACGTGAAAACCATCCCCTGGGGGTTGGGCCAGGATTCCAGTGCACTGCTCTAACTATCCCCATGCCCCTAACCACAGTGCCCTGCGCTTAGGCCCCGCGGGCAAAGACAGAGGAGCAGGTGGACGGGCACCTTGAGCCCCCTCACTGTTGAGGAGGCCCCCAGTTCTCCTCCACAATCTGTGGGCCGTGGCTGCTCCCCAGCCCATCCTCGGTGTGGCCAGGTCCCGAGGTTGACAGCTCCCTCCCTCCCCTCCCCGCCCAGCACCTGATTTACAGCGTGGGACTCCGTGGGGAGAAATGAACGTCTGCTTCGGGGCTGAAACTTGGCTCGGGGACAGCAGACGTCAACTCACAGGCCTGATGATGGACAGCAGGAACTCGGATCGCGGGTGTTCATAGCTTATAAGGGTGAGTCGTGCGTATTTCAAACTTGGCCCGAACGCCTGCCTGCGCGGTTGGCTTGTCAGGCGGGGTCTGTTCTGATTTAGGGCTCTGGATCTGCCAACTTGATTTCTGAAGCTAACTCTTTTGTTTGCCAAATCCACCGCAGATACGGGATCAAAGGATCTGTGCACGTCAGAGCTGGGCCACCACTCCAGGCTCCCCGTCGCTGTACAGACGAGCTGTACAGACGAGGAAACTGAAAGGGAAGGTGCCGGGCTCAGGCCACAGCACCTGGGGTGGAACAGACAACCTGTGTTCAGGGCTTTGTTTGGCCTTTAGCCATGGGATCTAGGATAAGTCACCTAATCTTCCTGTTCTCAGTTTCCTACTCTGCAAAATGGGGGTGAGAATAATACCTACCTCACAGGGTGGTTGTGAGAATCAAATGAGCTATAAGCCATTTTGAGCAATACCTTGAGCTGGTTCATGTCCACGGCCCACAGTGTTTGTTGAATGACTTAACGAGTGTGGAAAGGGCTTCATAGACTGTTAAGTGTGGAGGATGTGCTACTCATTTTGTTAATGAGTGCTCTATAACGGGGCTGGGTTCCTGCAAAGCAATGAATCACACCAACCCTGTCCGTGGGCTGGAGTGTCCCCAAGATGAATGTCCTGTTTGCTTTCCTCGGCAACAAATCCAGACGTTTTCCTCATGGAGTTTAAACAGATAATGATAGTTTGAACGAGAACCACCCAGTTGTCGGGTGCTGCAGTGAGCGACCGCTCGGCCTGGACACACAATGCCAGCCTGGCAGCGAGGCAGTCATGAAGGCCTGTGTCACGGCCATGGCCAGGAGGAAGCAGCCCATGCAGGGAATGCGTCCCCGGGAGCTCCTGGCGCATGTGTGCTGGAGGGAACCCAGCAGAGGCTCTGCTCTGCCGCGTGGAAGCCCATGGAAAAGACTTGGCTCCCAAGACTGGCAGAGAGGCGCCAGAGAGGCCAGGTGGCCCTCTCACTGCTGGACCCTGTCAAGGACCCTGGCAGTGGTCGTGACCTCTGTGTCAGCCACGTGGGTGCTGTGACAGGTTCCACAGAGACGAGGGAGTCTGGCATAGGGGACACAGAAGCTGGACAAGGCCTCAGAAGCCGGGGTGTCCCACCTACTTACGGAGAAAGAGACAGGGGCTCAGAGAGGGGAGGGGCTTGTCATGGAACAGCAGGTCAGCCCAGGACTCAGCTCCTTGTCTTGCTGACTCGGGGCTCTTCCTCTTCACTACCATCACATTTAGGGGGCCGCTTCCAGGCTCCTGGGAATAGGCCCTCCAGGTGCTCTGCGTGTGGCATGTCCATGGAACAGCCAGGATGCTCTCAGCAGAGCGGCTGCTTTGCATGGCTCCATCATACTCTAGCCTAAAGAGAGGGCACTGCCTGGAGCTGTGCAGTGTATAGCCTGTGCAACTGTACAGAGCAGCAGCCCTGCCTGAACGCCACATGAAATAGACTCTTCTGACAGTCTTGAAGGTATGCCCAGAAGTGGCCCATATGCTGTGTGGATGTTCCCATTGTTCTTGTTGGTGGGTATTTTCCTTAAGGAATGGGGCTATACTCTAGCTAGACAACTCTAGAAGGTCCAAACTGGAAGGGCTTTTTGAGGCCACCTCATCCATTCTTTTACTATAAATAAGGAACTAAGGATGAGAGAAGAGAAGAGACTTGTCCCCGATCACAGCGAGCTGGTCCCGATTGCTCTTCACTGGCTGCTCTGCAGACCCCTCTGTGTCCCCGGAAGTTTCCGTGAACCTGCTGGATGCATGCCCACCTCCACATCCTCTCATCTTCCATCCGTCCTGCTCACCACTGCTGAGGGGATTTTCCCTGAAGGCTGACATCCCGCCGTCTCTCCTGCTCCTCCCGCCCATCCTTTCTCCTCCCTGCCCCACCAGGTACATCTTCCTAAGGGGCCATCGAGGAGCAGGGCCCCCACGCCCGGATGCCTTCAGCCATCGGGCACCCTGCGTGCTCCTCCTGCAGAACCCGCCCTTCCTTCCAGCCAGTCTCGTTGCTATATGGTCCTTGCCTCGTTTGTTCCTGCTGTGGACCTGTCCCGCAGATCCGGCAACTTAAATGTCTCCAGCATCTAGTGTTGTCTCTCATCTCCACTGCCACCTCCTCCACTCTGGCCCCCTGGGTTCTCCCTGGCTGATACCGATGGCCACTCTCTGGCCTCCTTGTCCCCCAGTCCCTGCCCTCAAGCAGTTGAAGGGCCCTCAAAGGTCCTTGTGGATTTCTGTGTAAAATCTGAACAGCTTAGCATGGCTCAGGAGCCCCTTCCAGAACCAGCCCCTGAGGAACTCTCCCACCCCATCGCCTATCCTCTGCTCCCTTCTCTCCAGCCTCATCCAAATATTCGTGGTCTCATCAGGCTTTCCCAGGCCCCTGTCCCTTTTCACACGCGCTCTCTCTTCCTGGGGCATCCTCCCTCTCTTTCTTCACCTCTGACACCTCCTCGCCCTTGAAGACCCAGCTCAAATGCGCCCTCCTCCAGGAGTCGGTCCTGAAACCCCCAATGTGATTTTAATGCCCGGAGTCCGAAGAATCTCAGTCTTTTCCACCCTCCCGAGGCAGCCTCAGCAGGATACATGGCCATGGGTTGGACCCAGTTCTCTGCGTGGTGGCACTCACTACCCTAGATCATTCTAGAAAGCCTGTCCTGTGAGTGAGAGTGATGTATAGGAACAACTTGAAACCTGCTCTCATTTGTAGGGTCAGTCCCCGACAAGTGCCAGGCTTTGGGCCGTGGTTGGTAACAGGCACCTCAGAGCAGATTCCAGCACCCCAGCACCAGCCACTACGTCCCGCTGCGAGGTCACCGCTCTCCTGGTAGGGCTGTAACAGTTGACATGTCCACCTCCTGCCAGACTGAGACCCCAATGTGCGAGGTGTCATGGTGACCTTTCTTCTCCCCCATGGGGAGGCAGCTGTGGGGCGGTGGGGAGGCTCTGGGCCGGGGACGCGGGTCAGGACACGTCCCCCCTCGTGAGTTTCTGCCTTGAGATGACAGACACAACCCTGCCTGCCTGCCTGCCCCCCCACCCCCCCAGCGTGGCCTCACTGTGAATTGCCTGCTAGACCCTCACATCTGACTCTCCAGGGGTGGGCCCCAGCGCCCAGGGGATCTGACTCGGGGTCTGGCATTTGGGAACTTCTGGGCCTCCATTCCCACGGGGCTTCACATCCATTATCGTCGTAGTAACTGAGACAGGTGACTATTGACACACCTGTTGGCAGGTGAGTAAGGGAAGCTCAGAGATGGGAGGTGACGTGCTCAGGACACACGCAGGCGTCTGTCTCCAGCCCCTATGCTCCTGCACCCCCTGACATTTTCAGACCTGAGTGCTCAGTGCTCAGCTGATTAGATTGACAGTGAGGGGAGAGGGTGGGAACCAATGCCAGCGCCCTGCATTCCCCTACAGCTCCTGGGAGTGGAGCTGGCTGTTTGGACCTGAAGTCTCAGTTGGCAATGCCTGGGGCCACCTGGTGGCAGCTCTCAGAACTGCAGGCGGGTACCCAGGAGGATGCAAGTGACTGACCTGAACCAGCCCCAGGACCCCCAGTCTGTGCGCCATTGAGTGGGGAAGGCCCCTCCATTCATTATGGTGACAGGATGGCTCCACAGTGGCACAACGCCCATTTGAGGGGTTCGCTCCTTTGGATTCAGGTTTAGAAATCTAGAATCTCCGAGTCGGGTCTGGTTCCGCTCCAAGCAAGTTAGAGCTCCTTTGACCCTCAGTTTCCCCACTTGTCAGTGAAGAGGCTGGATTAGACCTCAGAGGAGTCCTCTTGGCTCTGAAAATCTTCTGTGTCGTGACTAGAGACAACTGATGACACTCTGGTAGGGCTAAAATAATTCTTTTTCAACTCTGAGTTTCGGGATTTGGGGAGAGGTCCAGACTCGCAGAGCTTGGAAACTTGCCCGCTTCAGGGGAAAAGGAACAGACAGGCTGAAACGGGCCCGTTCCCCTCCTGGACTCGTGTGCTCACCAGGCGTTTTTCGAAGATGCTCAAATTAAAGCCTAATTGAAAAATAAGGCCGTAACTCCGGGAGAAGGGGTGGCAGGGCCCAGGGCTGCTGACTTAATCAGGAGGCCTAACGTCGTTATGTCTGTATTAGTAACAGGCGCTGCGGCGGCGGGGAGAGGGCCGCGCACTGTGACTCGGACCTTTCCAGCTGACAGGGCTTTTCTGCTGCTGCTGTTTTCCACTGCAAACAAATGCCGTTTGGGTTCTTTCTCCATTCCGGAGAATTCCCTGGAGTGAGATTAACATATGGGTGAAGGTGGATTTTTTCTTCTGCTTTCTAAAAGCCTTGAGCAGGAAAACGCTGCACTGAGCTGTAACCTGGGAAGAAGGGATGGTTTATCCTCAACAAGATTCTGCCTGGGGGGATGTGAGCCCGCCCCTCCCCTCCCCCATCCCGGAGATGGGGCCCCTCACGGGGCCATTCCCACAGGACTTCACATCCATTATCATCATCATAACTCTGTGAGACAGGTGACTATTAACACACCTGTTTGCGGAACACCTCCAGAGACAGGGTGCTCACTACCTAGAATCAGGTACCATCAGTGGACTCCCGCACTGAGACGTGTGGCAGAGTCAGGGGTTCAGGCAAGGAGGTGCTGCCAGCTTGGCACACACAATGTGGGAAGACTGGATGGCTTGTGCAGTGTGTTGAATTATGCCTCTCAAAGGGATATATTGAAGTCCTAACCCCCATACCTGTGAGTGTGATGTTATTTGGAAATAGGGTCTTTGCAAATATAATCGAGTTAGGATGAGGTCATCCCAGATTAGGGTGGGCCCTAAACCCAATGGCTGCTTTCTGTATAAGAGGAAGGAGAGGGAGACTTGGATCAGAGGAGGCTCACAGGGGTGAAGGTCATGTGAGGACAGAGGCAGAGATTGGAGTGATGCAGCCACAGCCAAGGAACCTAAAGGATTGCCGGCACCCACCAGAAGCTAGGAGAGAGCAAGGAAGGATTCTCCCCTAGAACTTGCAGAGGGAGCGTGGCCCTGATGACACCTTGATTTCAGACTTCCAGCCTCTAGAACTGTGAGAGAATAAATTTCTATTGTTTTAAGCCACCTAGTTTGTGGTATTTTGTTACAGTGGCCCTAAGAAACTAAGACAGCTTGTTATGCAGCAAAAACTAACCGACACGCCTACAGGTTCACTGAAGGATAATCGCGTGACCTTGTAAGAGCCACCAAGACCGCAGAGACTGCTGCTGCTCACCAGAAACCTGTTCCCTCTTCTTCCTGGGTAGACAGCCAGGCTCAGCGTGGCCATGTGTGTGAGCTGAAGAGACGTGTGCTGCTGGGCCAAGGCTCAGAAGAAGCGAGTGTGTCCCCTACTTGCTTTCTTTTTCCTTCCACTGTCTGGATGCAGATGACAAGGCTCTGGAGCGGGGGCAGCAAACTAAGGCCTATGGGCCTGTTTTTGTCTGAACCACAAGCTAAGAACAATTTTTACGTTCTTAAAGAGTTGAGAAGAAGAAGAAGGAGGAGAAAAAGAGCCCCAGAAAGCCTTAAATATTTACTCTTTGGCCCTTTACAGGAAGAGTTTACAGACTCTTGCCCTAGAGGTAGTGGAACCACAGGATGGAAAGAGGCAGAATCTTTGAACAACCACATGGAGAAAAGACCAGGAATGTCCACCATGAATATTACACGAGAGTAAAATACAGTTTTACAGTTTGAGACATTATTACATAATTTTAGGGTCTATTTGTCATTGCGTTTAGCCTTGTGTAACTAATACAGAGACACAGAGAGATGTTCACTGAGACTTCTGAGAAAGAGATTCTTATTCTTACCTCTGAGACCTGGAACCTGAGATGAGGTAGGGATGAAACTGGTGTCCATCTTGCTACAAGTGAATTCTGGAGCTTAAGCCTACAGAGGGGAGACTGTGGAAAAGTTAGAGAGCAAACTGGTCCTGCTGACATTGTCTGAATCCTGGAGCCAGCCATACCTGCAGCTGACACTACTTTGGACTTAGCTTACCTAGAGCCAATAAATTCCCCCTTTTACTTAAGACGCCCAGTTTGGGACTGTTTCTATTACATGTGACCAAAAGTTCACTCATTCATTTCATTCCTTCAGAAAAAGAATTAAATCATTCACAGACTTGAGTGCTTTAAGTACTAGTAGTTATAATTAACTGGCAACACACCTCCCAACAAATGGAATTTCACAGGGGCATTGAAAGACCGTGGCTTGGACCAGATGCTTGGAGACACAACTCTGGCCTCAGGAGGGTGAAACCAGAATCAGGGATACCAGTTAAGAGCCTGTCTTTATGCTGTTGATAAAAAGAATAAGAGTCTCCGGGCCGGCCTGGTAGAGCAAGCAGTTAAGTGCGCGCACCCGAGTGTGCCCTGACATACCGCTGTGGCGGCGTCCCGTGTAAAGTGGAGGAAGATGGGCACGAATGTTGGCCCAGGGCCAGTCTTCCTCAGCAAGAAGAGGAGGATTGGCATCAAATGTTAGCTCAGGGCTGATCTTCCTCACACATACACACACAAAAAAAGAATAAGAGGCTCATTCACATACTGATATGGACGGATCACTAAAATAAATTCAGTGGAAAAAGCAAGCCTAGACCTGTGGTCAGACGGAGTGTGCTGTCATTTGAGTACAATGTGTACAAGATGGAAGGTAGGAGAATGGATGTGTCTGTACTCACTGCCTGGAGTTGCCTAGACCATCTCTGGAAGCTACGCCAGGAACTGGAAATGGTGGCTGCCTCCAGGGAGGGGACCTGAGAGGCTGGGGCGGGGGCGGGAGTGAGAGTCACTTTTTACTCTCTGTTCTGACTCTTTCTCATTCTCCTTTACTGCCTCTTCCCTCTAACGTTGTCTGCCCCTCCGCACCCGGGCTGGGGCCCCTGGGCAATTGTTCTGTGTTTACTTAGATTCTATATTTGTCTATTTATTTACCCATTTACCTGTTTATGCACATCCATTATCACTGGGCCAAACTAACAGCCAATTGTTTACATCTCCCCTGGAATCCAGTACAAAAATCATACTACAAACCCTCCAACCAATCCTGGGTCCATACCCCCAGCCACCCCCTTTATCTAACCCTTCTAACCACGCCAATATTTACCCCTCCTCCAGCACCCAGCACACCACCCCAGGTCAACGTGAGGCCATTCGACCAGCTCTCCAGTGGGCTCCAGGTTCCGCAGGTAGAAGAGGATCAAGTGACCTCTGCTGGCAGCTGACTGAGTCCCTGCGTGTCAGAGCAACAACTAGGAGTTGACAGAGGTGAGCCCTGCTTCTGCCCTTGTCCCTGCCCCCTCTCATGCCTCATCACCCATCCCCTCCCCCGTGGTCCCTCAAATGCACTAGATGTTCACGTCTCTCCACCTGGGATGCTTCCCCGCAGAAGACTCCCCCACTCCCACTGGGCCCTCTGATACACCCGCAATCATCTCTAAGACTACTAAGCACCACTTCCTCCAGGAAGCCTCCCCTGATTTCACCCAGGGGAGCTGACCTTGCCTGCTTCCTGCCCCCACTGCCCCTGTGAAAACCTCGTCACAGCTTCTGTCACACTGTAAGGTCCTTATCTGTTCACACACCTTTCCCTGCAGGAGACTGCATGCTCCCTGGGGGCGGGACCACATCCCTCCTGTCCTCAGCACCCAGCACAGAGCTATGCAGGGCAGGGGCTCACGTGGCACATGTTTGCTGAATGAAGGATTTTAGTGTCAACCTGCTTCAGAGGTTCTGAGCGCGACTATTCTGAGGTGGGTGCCCTGGAGCAAAACCCAATATACATATATATATATTTGAGTCAAAAACATTCTACATAAATATGTGCTCATTGAGAAAAAATTCAAACAATAGGAAAGTTTATAAACTGAAAAATGAAATCCACTCCAACCCTCTGCCATCCTACAACCTTTCATAAATCCCACTGTCATCAATTTGGGGTGCATTCCTCCCAGACTGTTCCCAAGAATTCTTTTTTATTCCATTTTACCTTTTCTTCTTTCTTTTTTGTTTTCAACCCACACTATATATGTAATTCTTTTTCTTTTTTTATTTGTGAGGAAGATCAGCCCTGAGCTAACATCCATGCTAATCCTCCTCTTTTTGCTGAGGAAGACTGGCTCTGAGCTAACATCTATTGCCAATCCTCCTCCTTTTTTCCCCCAAAGCCCCAGTAGATAGTTGTATGTCATAGCTGCACATCCTTCTAGTTGCTGTATGTGGGACGCGGCCTCAGCATGGCCGGAGAAGCGGTGCGTTGGTGCGCGCCCGGGATCCGAACCCAGGCCGCCAGTAGTGGAGCTCGCGCACCTAACCGCTAAGCCACGAGGCCGGCCCTATATATGTAATTCTATACTTTATTTTTTTCATGAAATCATCCATCTTGGGTCCTTCCGAGTCAGCACTTGCAGGTTAATGCCATTCTTTAGTGGCTACAAAGCACTACCCAGCACTACCATATGGTAGAACTTCCAAGTGTTTGGGTTTTTTTGGTCTTTGTTTGTGTTTGTTTGGTTTTTGCAGTTGCAAACAACATTTCCACAAACATCCTCACGTGCAACTCTTTGCGCTCCCATGCACATATCTGTAGAACTGACTCAGGAGTGGAATTGCTGAGTCTAAGGGCATATCCGTTTCATATTTCACAGATACCGCCAAGATACCCTCCAAAAGTCAATACCAATTTACACTCACATCCACAGTGCTGAAGTGTGTCCATTTCTCCACATCCTTGACAGCGCTGGGTGTTATTAGACTTTTTAAAAACTCTAACATATCTCAACCTTCAAATCCAGCTGAAATCCAGTTAAAATGGGTATTTAGGGTCGCTTTCATAGGAAAGAGGTTTGGCAGGAGTGCATGGTAGGTATGCAACCCTCCAGCCTCTCCAGCAGCAGCTGGCAGCCCCCCTCCTCTCCTTGGTCAGGGAGGGAAAGACCCTCCCCGAACCCTACTGAGCCCTTGATCCCGGACGCAGAGCCCAGGACCCCCAGCAGACCCTGTGACGGGGGGTCCTGGCCCAACCAGAGCCCCCAGAGAAGCCGGTTGGCCTCTGGCGATGTTTCTCTGCCCGCCTGGGTGAGATGCCAGGTGATTTTTGAGGAAGCAGCTCCATCTTGCTCTCGGGGAGGGAGAATGGGTTTGGGAGAACCGCGGAATTACAAACGAGGTGATGCACAGCGAGGCGAGGAGAGAACACAAAACAAAGTGTTATGTCCTGCAAGACCCACAGGTTTGGGAACATAAACGTGCTCTCTGTGATGTTTAGAGTGGTCCACTGGGCCCGGGGAGGGGGTGGCTGGAATATCGAGGGGGCTCACCTGTTATCCCACCCCCGCCCAGACCAACGGGACTCTGTTTGGAGAATGAAACTCAGAAACGGCTTGTCATTTGTGTTGTCTAAAAAGAAGGAAAAGGGGCGATGGGCAGTGCCAACACTCACACAGCACTATTTACCCCTGACTCAGAGGCCTTCCTGGCCAGCGCCCGGGGTGCAGAGGGCAGTGCGCCACAGCCGCCTGGGATGGCTTTCACGGACTTTAATCTTCTAAGAGCTCCGGGATGGCCTCCAGGGCTGCCTGGCTTGCCCAACTTCCTGTTTTTATTCTAACAGGCCCTATACAAGGACCTTAAGTGACTCGTGGAAAAGCCAGGGCAGGGAAGAGGGGAGGGCGGGACTCGGCGGGGTGGGCCGTGGGAGCCCTGCAGGGACTCTCATCGGTGACCCAGTAACCCGAGTGGTCTCGAAAGTGCACCCGCAATCAGGTCAGTTGAGGGGGTGTGCGTGCTGGAGAATCTAACTAGAAGCTCACTGGATAGAGCCGAAGGCCAACCAAAACCTGGGGTAGACGAAGATGCTGGTGCTGAAATCCATATCCCCACGCTGGCATGTATTTTAGTTTCCACCTTGCTTCCATTTTTGCTCGCCTGTACGTTCTTTCTTTTGACGAGGGAGGCAGAGGAGGAATTATTATTCCCATTTACAGATGAGGAGGGTCCTCACGCAGAGGTGTGGGTCTCCCCTGATGGCTTCTTTGGAGCCATAGGTCTTTGCCTGACCAACTCCTTGGCTTCCTTTAGGACACAAATCAGAAGCAATGGCCTCCAGAAGCAGCCCTGGGGCTCCCAGCCATAGCCCTTCTGTTTGCTTCTAAACCGACACACTGAAGAGTGTCATGTCGTCAGGTGTTACGACTATGTCGGTCTCCCCACTTGACTGCGCCCACCATGAGGCAGGGCCGTGTCGATGGATAGATGGAGTCCCCTCTGCCTCCTCTAGCTCCCTGGCCTGGCCCCTCCGACCCGGCAGGTGCGGAGCAGAAGTTTGTGGGTGGATGGATGGGAGTGTGGGTGGATGCTAAGAAACAACAAACAACATGGCTGTAATCTTGCAGCCAAACGTGGACGCTCTGCTTGGCAAAACTAACATGGGGTTTCCGAGGATCCCAAGTCTACTCCGGGAAAAGAGAACAGATAATCTTGGGACGGGTGGGTGGAGGGTGGGGGCAGGGAAGGAGAAGGAGCAGAGGCTCTGGAATACCTTCAAGGTGCTGAGCTCTCTGCGGAATTCTGAAGGGGCGGGAGCACGGGCTGCGGGCATGAGAGGCCATGCACTTGGGGGCAGACAGACTGACGGCCCCCATCTCCGGAAACACGGGAGACCCTGAGCAATTCCAAGGGCGCCCTCTCGTGGCCATTTGAGGCCAGAGCTGAGCGCTCAGAGGAGAATCCTGCGTTTTCCTCTCAGCCAAGGGTGCGGAAAATGCGCTCCGGAGACGGGGTGGGAGCGCTGGTCCTGGAGTCAGGATGCTAGTTCTGACCCTGCCACTAATCCCCCAGGTTGCTTCGGGCAAGCCATTTCGCCTGCCAGCCTCAGTTTCCTCATCAGATTAATAAGGGGATCAGATGACGTGAACGGCCCTCACAAATGGAAATGCTGACCACAGGCCAGGCCCCGGCTAAGCACTGGCGTGTGTTACCTTAGCCTCCTCCAAGGACACGGCAGGTAGGCGCTGCCTGACAAGAGGAAACTGAGGCTCAGAGAGGTTAAGTGACCTGCCCTTGGTCACGCAGCTGGTAAGTGGCAGAACTAGGACTTGAAGCCAGATCTGAGACTCCAAAGCCCCTCTCTCCAACTCCATGGTGTTATTCATGGTCCCCAAGGTCCCTGGCTTCTCTGTCTGTGGTTCAGAGTGTCTGTTGGAGAAGAGAGATTCACGGGAGCCATTAGGGTCCTGGCAGGCAGCCAAGACAAGAAGTAAAGAGTCAGTGGACAGGGCGTTCAGGCTGAGGGTAACCGCATATCCAAAATGCACAGTCTTCGCGGGAGAAGAAATCATGTCAACTCCCAATCAGCCATCAAAACAGGGTTCGCTGGGCCAACTACCTACCAAGGAGTGGATCTGGCTGACCCCAGAACTTAACTCCTGTCCAGGGCCCCGTGCTGCCCCGTGCCCCGTTTACTTGGCACACTCGCATTTCGGATGGGCTGGCTGAGATGATGGGGCCCCCGTGGGGTGTCTTGGGCATGCCCAAGAAGTTCATAAATGACTCTCTCACTTGTTCCTTGGGCTGGCGTGTCTCCGTGGGGTTGGTCCTTCGGAAGATACAGATGAGAAGAGGCGAGGAGCCTCCCGGGCTCAGATGGGCCTGGGTTCAGATCCCAGTCTGCCAGTTCCCAGCTGTGTGAACCTGGGCGAATCACCCTGCGCCTCAGTTTCCTCCTCTGTGGAATGGGTTTATTCAGAGGAACCCTACAGTGCTGTTGGAGGATTTGGCAGGTGAGATTGAGCCCCTGTGTGTCTCCTCATGGAGAATGTAAAGCTCTGGCCAGTGCCTAGTGGTCTCAGAGAACATCAGCTCCCCAAGGAGGGCATTGATAGGCTCTCATGGGGCCCTGGGGGGCAGGGCTGGGTGGGAGCAGGGAGGTGAGGCTGACGGCACGGCGATGCTCCCCCGCACTGCTCGAGCGTGCTTTCATGGGAGTTAGAGGGCTCCCCAGCATTGGAGTTTGGGACTTTTTTTTTTTTTGTGGACCAGACTTTGGACATTCTCTCCAAATGAAATGACCATTTGAAAACTGAAGAAGAAAAATCAGAAAGAGTGGCTCTCCAACATTCACCTGTGTCCTGCTGGGCACTGTTAATTAATATTTAAGCTAACATTAATTTAAAATTATTTTTAAATTAGTTATTTATAATAGATGTTAATTAATATTTTAATGGAATTTAATTAACATTGAAAATAAACCCTGTAACTACCTTGTGAATCACACCATTATAATGCAGTGCTTTCCTGTGTTAAGAGTGAGTGTTACCTGCCATATGAAAACATTTAAAATGCCACCATTTCTGCACCCCCCCTACTGTAGAATATCTTTTAAACTTCTTTTACTATGAGGAGACGTCCACAAGACGGAAGTGGTATAGGACTCGTCAGAACACAAGCTGGGTGTTTCTGGGGACTGTGATTATTTATGACAGGACTCAGCCTCCTTGGGGAGAGACCTGGCAAGAAAGCTGCCAGGGCCCCAGCGTCATGGCAAGGGAAACTGAGGCAGAGGCCCAGAGGAATGGACTGGGCCAATGGGGAACATTCCTTCATTGAGAACTTATTTTCCGAGCATCCACTGTGTGTGAGGTGCTGTCCTGGGCACTGGGACACAGCTGTGAGCAAGAGTCCAAGTCCTTCCCCTCCGTGGGACCGACATCTAGTGGCAGCATCCAGACCATCAAGAAGATAAGTGGTTAATGTCCAGGGTGCTTCGTGGCGGTAAGTGCGATGGAGAAGGACAGAGTGGAGACGGAGGAAAGGATGGAGGGTGAGAAGGACCCACCAGGAGGATCATTGGGTAGAGACGCACAGGGGGTGAAGGAATGAGCCCTGGAAATCCGCAGGGCAGGGGTGGGCAAAGCTGTTCTGTAAAGGGCCCGATAGTCAGTACTTCAGGCTTTGTGCGCCCTCTGGTGTCTGTCACAGCCCCTCCATTCTGCTGCTGTAGCGCAAAGGAGCCTAGACAATACGTCAAGGGACAGGCATGGCTGTGTCCCAATAAAACTTTATTTACACAAACAGGTGGTGGGCAGTGGTTTACCAACCACTGATGTAGGGGAAGAGAATTCCAGGAAGAGGGAAAAGCAAATGCAAAGGCCCTGAGGTGGCTGTTCGCCTGGTGTTTGAGGAGCAGCAAGGAGAACAGGGGGGCAGGAGGGAGGTGATGGAGGGGATAAAGTGAGAGAAATAACTGGGAGGGGTGCAGGCCACGCGGGATCTTGTGGCCACTGGAGGGCTGCCGCTCTGAGTGAGATGGGAGTGGACGGAGTGGGGGAGCAGAGGGGCAGAGGAGCGCTCTGAGCCGGCTTATCTTTTGAAAAGGGGCACAGGCTGCTGGGTGAGAACTGACTATGGGGACCCAGGAGCCCAGGTGGGAGGCTGAAACAATCCCGGTGACTTGAGAGGCGGTGGGAGACTGGTCCGGGGTGGGAGCAGGGGAGCTGGCGGGAAGAGGTCAGGTTCCGGGTGTAGTTCGCAAGCAGAGCCAAGAGGCTGGGCTGACGATGGGTGAGTTTGAGAGCGGGGTCAGGGGTAACTTCGAGGTTTGGGCCTGAGCAACTGGAAGGATAGTGCTGCCAGCATTTGAGAGAAGAAAGACTGTGGGAGGAGCAGAGCTGGGGAGAAAACCACGAGCTCAGTTTGGACGTGGCAAGCTGCAGCATCTTGGCCATCCCTGGGGAGAGGGCGAGGAGGCTGCTGGATTTGACTCCAGTTCAGGGGAGAGGTCCAGGCTGGAGACTTAAACAGGGAGTCATCAGCCTACGGATACTACTTAAGGCCCTTGAGACCCACAGGATTTTCCGGGGGGGGGGGGGAGCTTAGAGGAGGAGAGAAGAGGCCTGGAGTGCATCCAGGCACCCTGTCCTAAGACTGTGGCCAAGCACCCATCTCGGGGCTTCGCTGGGCACATGCTGAGCCCACATCTGCTGCCACGCTTGCTGCTCTGGGCAGGATTGGCTGGGACTGCCCAAGAAATCATCAGGCGCTCTGGCGCTGGGAGTGGCCTGCATCCTCTGGCCCACACCCGGCGCATCCTCACCTCTCCCCTTACCTACGCTCTCTTCCCCCTAGAATCCCCTCCACGGCTTCCCCACAGAGCTGAAACCACCTCCACTCACCCTTTAGCCTGCAGGAGGGGTCTGTGGGGGCTGGGGCGCTGCTCCCATCACCCTTATCGTCCAGAACTGTGGGTCCTCATTCAGGGTCTGGTGGGAGCTGTCCCTGCCAGCCCCTCACAGACATCTTTGACCTTGGGGTTGGTTGTGGTCAAGCCCTTGGCACTACTGGGAGCTCCTCCCACCACCTCCCTGGTCAGTCTTATAGCCTGGTCAGACCCAAGTCATCCTTGGGACCCATCTTTCTCTGTGGCCCCAGCAAGCCAGCACAGTGACCAGAATTACCCCATTTTACAGATGAGAAAAGCGACGCCCAGAGAGGTGAGATCACCTGCCGGACTAGCAGAGGCAGGACTGGGATGCAGTTGTTTGACTCCGAAGGTGCATGCATTACCTCTGCTTCCAGGTGACAAAGACGCTCCGAGGGGAGCCTACCACGTGCCAAGCACTGGGACGACATCGACATTCGAGGGGACCTCGGTGCTGGGGCAGAGGGGAGGGAGCTACTGAACTCACTGTGGTAGTAATTCTTCCTACTCCCCTCTTACCCGCTCAGGACCCTGTCAGGGAGCCCAGGAACAGAGTGCACAAGGCAGGCTCCAATGGCCCACTTGTTGATCATGCAAAGGTCCCTCTCCTGTGGCAAGACTTTATTCAGAGAATTTTTTTAAAGTGTGTTTCAGGCTGGATTTGAGCTACAGACAGAGTAGTGATCAGAGGTAAGAAAATAAAAGTTAGGTGACAAAAAGGAGTCCCAGGTATATTACCAGAGTGGGACAGGTGCGCCAGGCGGGAAGCTGGGAATCCGTGAGGGAAGAGACAGACGAGAGGTGACAATGCCCCTCGACCTCTGCCACCTTCTCTGAGGAGCGCTGTGGTGTAGACACAGACTGAGTCCAAAGCCCGGCTCCTCTGCCGCCTGGCTCAGTGACCAGGAAGAGTTCTTCTACCTCCCCAAACCTCAGTTTCCTAATCTGTCGAATGGGAGGAACAACGCCCACCTCAGAAAGTTTCAGTTATTCCTTCATTTGTTTATCATTGAAGATTAAATGAGATAGCGGATATAAAGCTCTCTGTACCTTGGGGCATTCAAGGGGAGTTAGGCCCCTGCCCCCATCATCTTTCTCTGAGGAAATCCCACTCCCAGGGGCCACGTGCTCCTCTGTGGTGTGGAGAGCGTGCTTGTGCAAAGAGCCGTGGCCAGGAGGGCCGAGCTCTGAGGAGGAACCTGCTGGTTACAGGTTGTCATGTGACTGGCTGTTGGGAGTTCCCCAGATGGCTCAGAAGCCAACCAATTGTTAATGCCCCATGTTCTGATCTGTTCATTCATTCATTCATTCAACAAGCTTTTATTATGTGCCTATCGCATGCAAATATACATGGAGGACAACCTTTCTTCCTAACCTCATCTCACCCATTCCCTTCAGGGACCTCCTCTCTCCGTTGCACTAAACTTCTCGCTGTCTCCATTCTCCAAAATCCTAACACTCCTGGGCTCAGTTTGTCGAATCGAGTCAATGAACTCTGACCTGGGAAGTGGGAGAGCTTGAGCCCGTGGGGGTCACTGCCCTTCTCTGGGGCTCTGTTCTCTTGATTAAAATCACAGGGGTTGGGTTACCAGAATGCCAAGCTTGGCACCGCTGGCTCTGCATCCTGTGATTTCGAACTGGATTCAGGGACATCTGGCACACAGCCAGCCCCTCTCCATCCACGCCCACGGAAGACATCACTAGCCGATCACGGCATTCTAACCGCTGAGCCCTGCGTGCCCTCGGAATCTTTCCACAGGGCACCCGCCAGCCATCACCAATCAAATCCGAGTTGGCAGTTGAGATTAAACGGACTTTTCATTCCTGGCCGGCACCCTGGGCCGGTTGAAGAGACACATCAGAAAGGTGCCAGAGGATACAGTCAAGGTAATGGACCTGCGGCAGGGTGGCAGGAATCAGCACAGGGCAGTGGCGAGAAGGTGGGCAGTGGTCTGTTGGGGAGGCCCAGCAGAGGCGCAAAGACACTCCTGCTGTGTTGCTCCTGTCGCATCAGCCCCTCTTTGCAGGTGGGATGTGCCCAAGACGAGCTTCACCTGGGCTGCTTTGGACTGTGCCCAGAGGGGAAGGAAGGTGAGGCAGGGGCACTGACCATGAGCCAGGTACTCTGCTCGTCTTTTTCACAGATGATCTTTCTTAACTCTCATTATCCACCCTGCCAGGGAACTACCATTAGCTCCACTATAAAATGAGGAACCTGAGGCTCAGAGCTTACTGACCATGATGAGTGATCATAAAACTATAATAATCTGCTCGGATTGGACTCCAGCATCACCTTTTCTGGCTGTGGGGTCTTGGGCAAGTCACGTGGTCCACCTGGGCCTCAGTCTCCTCATCTGTAGAGTGGGGATAATAGCAACCTCACCTCATTATGGAGGAGTTAATACAGATGACGCTTTCAGAACACTGTCTAGCATATAGTAAGAGTCAATAAACTATTTGCTAGGCTGTTCGCACGGGTGTCTGATTCATTCCGATATCTCCAGCACCTTACAGAACGTCTTACACATGGTAGGTGCTCATTAAATGCTTTGGAACCTAACCACTGAGCACTGTCTGTGCTTAGAAGAGTCCGCGTAGCTCTCCGTGTCCTCACTCCAGAGGAAGAAACGGAAGCTCAGTGTGACCAGGTGACATGCCCGCAGTCCCACGCCAAGAAGTGGTGGAGCCAGCTCCCACCCAGGTGTGTCTGCGCCCAGAGCGCTTCCCGCTCCCCGGCTCCCTGAGGGGCTTCACCCTTCACATTTTCCTTAAAATGTTCCTCAGTCCCACCTGCTGCTCAGCCCCTGGACGGAGGATATAGAGTGGAACCATGTGACGTGGGAGAATGCAGGAGAGGACATTGATTCTGAGCAGAAGGAGTTAATTAACCAACAACGTCTGAAGCTAGATCTAATTATTAAAGTCAACCAAGTGTTGGCTAAGCGTGTTCCGAGCTGACCGTGGTTCCAGGCACAGGAAGGTGAAGAATGAGCACGTATAAAGGATTAAGAAGGTTCAAGGAGCCCATAAGCTGGGCAGAGATTAAACACAGGTTTTATGTTATTTGTTTGGTGGAGGTGGCTGAAGATATGGAGCCACCGCAGGGCTCCACGGGAAAGGGTGCTGGGCTCTATTAGTGATGTCTGCACGGGGGTAGACACGAACAGTTGGCATCCAAGTGCCATCTGTGAGGGGAGTGATAAAAGGCTGGTTCCCCGGCTGGGAACTGGCCCCAGGCATGGTGGGAAAGGGGTACCAAGCCTCCAATCTCCTGACGCTCACTCAGTGACTCAGGTCTCAGCAGGTATTTCGTGAATGACCAGCCTCTAGAACAATTGGGAGCATTGACTTCTAGAGAAACTGAGCAATAGCTAAGAGCAGATCCCTCCTCTTAGGGATTGCCACTTCTCTGTCTCATCCTTGCTAACTTCATCTGCAGGTTTTCTTCAGTGAGACTTCACTGTACTAAAGTGGCTTCTACTCTTGAAACTATAGTAAGGTCTCAGACCTGACATGTTTCACGGCTCTGTGAAAATCTACACCTGCCTAGTTTATCTGTGCTGGAAAGAGTCTCAGAGAGCATCCAGGCAGTGGATTTCCCTCCTGGCTGCACATTATGCAGAATGGTTTCTAATGTTGCACATTAGAAACACCATTCTAATGACAGCTCTCCCACCCTAAAGATTCTGAGTCTGTTGGTCTGAGGAAGGGCCTGGGCATCGGGTAGAGAAGCACTTGTCTAGGAAAAGAATGCTGGTAAAACATCGAAACTAGTAGACTGTGACAAGTTATGTATGTATACCAAAATAGTAGAGCAACCACTAAAGAAAACTATGCAAAGAGATATATTCAAACAAACAGAAAACAAATGACAGACCTAACTTATCAACAATTGTAGCCTAAATAGTAGAAATATACTAATTAAAAGAGATTGGCAGAGTGGATTAAAAAGAAATGACCCAACCACATATTGTCTATAAGACACTTATTCCAAATATAACTATATGGGCAGGTTGAGAGTAAAAGGAGAATAAAGTTGTATCATGCAAACATTAATATTTAAAAAGCAGGAGTGGCTATATTAATATCAGGTAAAGTAGACATTAGAGCAAATAAAATTACCAGGGACAAAGAGAGGCATTACGTGATGCTAAAAGGGTCAACCAACAAGAAAACATAGCAATCCTAAATGCTTGTGCATCAAATAATAGAGCTTCAAAATACATGAAGCAAAACTTGATAAAACTGAAAGGAGAAATAGGCAATTCCACAGTTATAGCTGAGTACTTCCACAGCCCTCTCTCAGAACTGATAGAACTACTACAGAACAGAAAATCAGCAAGGATGTAGAGGAACTGAACAATACTATCAGCCAAGAGGAGCTGATTGAAGGGCTGGCCCCGTGGTGTAGCAGTTAAGTTCATGTGCTCCGCTGCTGGCGGCCTGGGTTCGGATCCCGGGTGCGCACCGACACACTGTTTGTCAGGCCATGCTGTGGCGGCGTCCCGCATAAAGTGGAGGAAGATGGGCATGGATGTTAGCTCAGGGCCAGTCTTCCTCAGCAAAAAAAAAAAAAAAAAAAGAGGAGGATTGACATGGATGTTAGCTCAGGGCTGATCTTCCTCACAAAAAACAAACAAACAAACAAAAAAGAGGAGCTGATTGACATTTATGGAACCCTCAAGCCAGCAACAGCCAAACACACTTTCTTTTCAAGTCCTTGTGGGATGTTTGCCAAGATAGACCATATCCCGGGTGGTTCAACAAACCTCAACAAATTTAAAAGAATTTAAATTATACCAGCGATGTTCTCTGACCATAACGGAATCAAACTAGAAATCAATAACAGAAAGCTCCAAACACTGGAAATTAAACAACGTACTTCTCATACTTCTAAACAACCAACAGGTTTATAATTATCTGTGATTAGTCAGGGTTCTCCAGAGAAACATATGTGTGCGTGTGTGTGTATAGAGAGAGTGATATTTATTACGAAGGATTGGTTCATGCAATTATGGAGGCTAAGAAGTCCCATGATCTGTGTGTGCAAGCTGGAGACCCAGGAAAGTTGGTGGGGAACTTCCAGTTTGAGTCTGAGGGCAGGAGAAGACTGAGGTTTCAGCTCAAGCAGGGAGGCAGGAAGAGAACAAATCCTCCCTTCCTCTGCTCTTTGTTCTATTCAGGCCCTCAACAGATTGCATGGTGCCCACCCACACTGGGAAGGGCAATGCCCTCTTCTCAGGCTACAGACTCAAATGCTAATCTCTTCTAGCAACACCCTCACAGACATACCCCAAAATAATGCCTAACCAGATATCCGGGCATCCCATGATCCAGTCAAACTGACACATAAAATTAACCATCACAGGGCCACAGAGAATGTTTCAAGGGAAATACCAAAAACACAGTGAGCTGACTGAAAATGAACGCACAACATATCAAAATTTGTGAGATGCAGCTAAAGGAGCACCAAGAGGAAATTTTATAGCACTAGCTTCTTACATTAGAAAAGAAAATCTCAACAATCTAAGCTCAAGAAACTAGAAAAAGAGAAGTAAAGTAAACCCAAAGAAAGAGGAAGAAAGGAAATAATAAAGAGTAGAAATCAATGAAACTGAAAACAGAAAACAATAGAGAAAATCAATGAAATGCTTGTTCTTTGAAAAGATCAATAAAATTGATAAACCTCTAGCAAGGCTAACAAAAAAGAAAGAAGACACAAATCGCCAGTATTGGGATGAAATGGGAGAGCACTACAGACCCAACAGACATCAAAGGGATAATAAGGGACTACTATGAAAAACTCTATGCACATAAATTCAACAACTTAGATGAAATGGATCAATTCCTTAGAAACCACAAAATAACAAAGCTCATCCAATATGAAGTAGACAATCTGAGTAATCCTGTAACTATTAAAGAAATTGAATTTGTAGTTAAAAATCTCATAAAAAAGAAATTCCCAGGCCTGGATGGTTTCATGGGAGAATTCTACCGAACATTTAAAGAATTAGCATCAATTTTACACACTCTCTTCTAGGAAAAAAGAAGAAGAGGAGGAAATACTTCCCGATTCATTTTATGAGGTCAGTATTAATATGATGCCAAAACCAGACAAAAACAGAACAGAAAAGAAAACTATAGACTAATATACCTGATGAACATAGAGAACAGCAAAAAATCCTTGACAAAATATTAGTAAATTAAATCCAGCAATATATAAAAAGAATTATACACCACAATTAAGTGGAGTTTTTTCCAGGAATGCAAGGCTGGTTCAATATTTGAAAGTCAGTCCATGTAATGCACCATATCAATGGGCTAAACAAGAAAAACCACATGATCATATAAATCGATGAAGAAAACTCATCTGACAAAATTCAACACCCATTCATGATAAGAACACTCAGCAACTTAGGAATAGAGGAGAACTTCCTCAACGTGCTAGAGGGCATCTACAAAAATCCTACAGCCAGCATCATACTCAATGGTGAAAGACTCAATGCTTTTCCCCTAAGATCAGGAACAAGACATGGATGTCTGCTCTCACCACTCATTCAACATAAAATTCTTCCCCTGAACCCTGCCCCTCCTGAGACCCCATGTGATGAATGAAAATTCATGTGCTATCCTCTATTCCTGGAGAGTTGGGTCCTCACACTTACCAGCTCATTCATATTCCTTTCAAGAAAGCAGGGGGGAATGCAAGGAGGTTCATCTGATTTTATTACATTGAATCTGCTCCAATTTATATTAGGAAAAAGTGCATCATTTGCCAAGTTTGGAACCTTTGTAAGTAACACTGACTTGTGACACACCAGCCCCACACCAATGTCCATGTGTGCATCAAGGAGGCTGAGAACTGCTGCTGTAATCCAACCAGGAAACTGAGGCCCAGAGAGGGTGAGTGACTGTCCCAAGATCACACAGCCAGGTAGGTGCAGAGTTCAGGGATCTTATCTCCAAAGCCAGTCTCCCCTCTGTGCTGTAATAATGTGGTGAAACCACTTCCAACGTGGGACTTGATCACACTGACAGTTGTCTCTATCACTGCTGTTGGGTTGTGGCCAGGGGCATAGGGACTGCCTGAGCTGGGCTGTGACTTTTTTGGGTCATCTTGAGGTTTCTGGCTGCTCTGAGGACACAGCCATGCTGGTGCTCAGCCTCGGTTGAGAGAGGAGGTTGCCAGAGCAGGAAGCCCTCGGCCTGGCAGCCAGAGGGCTTTATTTCAACTCGACACCTCCCATTCCAATGAAGCGGGAAGCCGGTCTGCCCTGATTACAGCTGACAGATGCCTCTGGCTGGCCTTTGGTGGAAATATTCCCTTTATGTAAGAGGTTACGTAAGTCATCTTGTGATGTCTGCCTCACACGTCCACAGAGCTGCTGCTCGGGCCGCTGTGTCTCCACCCCCAACCTTGTAGCTTTTGTATGTTTCCCGAGTTGGGGTGCTGGGACCTAACCCTCCTGGACTGAGGGGGGGCCGGGCATGTCTGCGTCCCTGGGATAGCAAAGCCCCTGGGCAGGAGTTAGGGCCTGTGCATTGGTTACTAGTCACAGTAGGGAGCAGCATCGTGTGATGGTCACGACCAAGGGTCTGGATGTGGCTGCCAGCATCCCTTTCCCAGCTCTGTCATTTACTGACCGGGGGACTTGGGCAAGCTTCCTAGCTGATTGGTGCCTCAGTTTCCTTATCTATTAAATACGGTAATCATGGCACAGGAGAAGAACAGACAGCTTAATACATGTTACTTACTTCCATCAAGGCACGAGGGTTGGGTGGAGCTGGGCTCTGAGCTCACATTATTATGGCCTGGCATCAGTGTGAGCACAGGGCGGCCGGCAGAGCAGAGCTGCTGACTTGGTCCTGCATCTACCTGGCTCTGTCATCCTGGGTGACACCACCAGGGCCTCACTTTCTTCACCTCTAAAATGAGAATGTAGTCCATCTTCTGGAACTTTCTACAGAAGTGTGGAAATGTAAAATTTCCTTTAAATTTTATTTTTGACAATTTAAAATATTACATTCTAAAAACTGTCCCAAACAACAAACACACACTCTAATGCTTTTTAACTCACAAATTGACACCCTAGGCTGCCCACTGGTTAACCTGGGCAGCTCACTGGTTAACTCCTCTGAGAACTAGATAGCAAGATTCTCAGGCAATTCCTTTTCATTTGATAACTGTCCTGAGATTGTAAGATAGGCTCTAAAAAAAATTACCATTTCAGCTGCTTCTTTCTCTAAATCAAGATTTTCTAAATATTCTGCAGCCAAAACAAAGTATGGCTGATGTCAGACCATAACCCATCACGCCTAATTTCAAAGTTCTCTGTCATCAAACCAGCCTCATTGTTCTAATCCATTGTTTGCAATATAAGTGGAAAGTGTGCATTTGCGTGTATAAAACAAATCTATACTCACAGCACCTTGCTGTCACTTCTTTACATATTGGACTCCCACATAGTATATGTATATTTTTTTTTGTGAGGAAGATCAGCCCTGAGCTAACATCCGTGCTAATCCTCCTCCTTTTGCTGAGGAAGACCGGCTCTGAGCTAACATCTATTGCCAATCCGTCTCCTTTTCTTTTTTTCTCCCAAAGCCCCAGTAGGTAGTTGTACGTCATAGCTGCACATCCCTCTAGTTGCTGTACGTGGGACGCGGCCTCAGCATGGCGGGAGAAGCGGTGCGTCGGTGCGCGCCCGGGATCTGAACCCGGGCCGCCAGTAGCGGAGCGCGTGCACTTAACCGCTAAGCCACGGGGCGGCCCCCACATAATATTTTTTGAATGGGCTTCTCTGCATAAAAGCGACTTGAAAGCCCACCACCCCGGATGACCTCCCGCTGCCCTCCGGCTGGGCCTGTGCCTGGCATTGTCCACGGCCTCCTCTCGCCGTCAGTTTCAGCCTGCGCCTGTGTTGCCTAAACCCTAGAAGTGGGTTATGCCAGACGGCGTCCGGAGATGCTGGATGGGTGGCTGCTCGTGGTTTGGGACATTAAGCAAGGTAGGGTGTCCTTCTCCCTCACTGAGGGGTGGGCGGAAGATGGCTGTTTCGTTGTCAAGACGAAGTCGACCTCCCCTCCGACAAGTTGCCTTGGGAACAGTGGAGCAAGCCCAGGAAGCCCGGCTCCGCCCCCTGTGGTCCCCGGCAAACGGCAGGTGCCGAACAGCGGTGACAGGAAGCTGGGAGCCCCTGACGCTGAACGGTGTGAGTGGACCTGAGGTCGGCTGAGCACGGCTGGAGTGTCGGCGATCCCCGGCAGCCACGGGAGAAGGTTGGGAAGGGACCCTCAAGTTCAGGTCAACACAGCTCCCTTGCCCTTACCAGAGCTTCTTAGAACCCCTGCTCTGGCGCAGGGGGGTGCAATTGTGAAACGGTGCTTCCTGCTTTCGAGGCATGAAGTCCTGAAGGAGTACAGACACTTCAGCATCAGGTACAACCATCGCAACCACAAGGGTCCTTCATGGAGGCCTGTGCTGTGCCAAGGCCGTTCTCGTCACTGGAGATGCAGAGGAGAACCAGCAGATGAGTTCTCTGCTCTCATGCTGCTCCTGCACGTGGAGCTGGGTGGGTGGGACAAACAACAAACAAAACAACAAGACAGGAAGCAGCTGTTTCCAGTCCACAGGAAGAATTGTATTCAGTGGAATGGGCAAAGTATTTAATTCATGAAACATTTAGTGAGAAGCGACTGTAGGGGTCAGATTACAAAGGGCCTTCTGTGTGAAGCTAAGGAGGTTAGACTTCATCTTTGAATCTATAAGCATAGGGATGGGAGAGGGTGTCATACACAATGCTGGGAGTTGGTGGAAGTCTCCCTGGGTGTTTGAGCTGGGCCTTGAAGAATGCCGAGAGGAGAGAGTTGGCTGAGCAGCCCTGAGTTGGGCCCAAAAAATCAGAGGTTTGAGGCTTGTCTTTGAGTGTGTCACTAACTGTAAACAAGGAAAACAATTCCCTCCCTGCCCAGATGCAGGACTACCTGAGAGAATGACGGTGACAGAGCTCTCTAGAGTGAGGCACGATTATTATTGGTGATGTTTCTCCACCTGTCTATACAGCATATCAGAAAAACATGCAGGAGCCTTCCCCAGCAAGGGTCAAAGGCAGCCCCCAGAGGCCAGGCTTGAGGCTGGGGTGTGGCCAGGTCAGCATGGGGCCCTGGTCCGGTTCCCAGGTCCCAGTCCTTCAAGCCACAGCTGCCTCCTCTCCCTCGACCGCTCTCCCGCAGCTTCAGCTCCTATGTTCCTGAGCCGGAAGCTGGAGTCCTGTCCTGACGGAGGGACTGAAGAGCTGAAGCCATATTTCTGTAGAGAAACTGGTCTGGGAGGTCCTCCACCCGGCCGGAGCTCACGGAAGCAATGTGGGTGGTGGGACCCACACGGGCCGCACGCAGACAGGCCAGCTCCAAGTTCAAGTTCTGCCAGGCATTAGCTGCGAGGCTGTGGGAGAGAACGCGCCCTCCTGGGCCTCATCTGTAAACGCAGCCGTGGCCCCCTCACAGAGCTGTCACGGGATCACCGAGCGCGGCTCCTGGCACACGTCAGGTGTCCAACAGGCATCAGTCTTATTCCTTCCACTGTGTGCTTCCCTTTCTTCCTCTCTTCCTCTTTTCTTTCTTCTTTCCTCGAAAAGTGGGAGGAACACATGGGAAGAACAGCCCATGGTAAGAGCTATGGATGATGTTTTAAGATACGGATTCGACCCCCACGGAGCTCGCCCACCTGTTGGGGGTCATTATTGGCTGAGAAGCTGGAGGATGACGTCATAAGCAGGCAATGCCAGGCCGGGCTGAAACGACTTCAGGTGCCGTGGAACCTCAGAGGAAGCTGAGATCCAGGCGGAGTGGCTCAAGAATGTCTCGACGCTCTTAGAAAGGAGAGGGTATCCCAGAGAGAGGGGCCAGCACAAGCAGACACGGCCTGCGGGAGGCCAGGGTGGAAACGGAGCCGGGATGGTTTGGGCCAGTCTCCCGGCAGAGAATAATGGAGAAGGCGGGAAGTGGGTCCGCGCCGGGTTAGGGAGGGATTCGAACCCACCTGCGGCTGTGCACCCTGGCCCCAGGCAGGAGGCAGCAGGAAGCCGTGACGGGAGTGGTGCAGGAGCCTAACCTGGTGACCTTGGGCATTTTCTCCAGCTGTGTGTGCAGGGTGGTTGAAGCAGAAAGGGCGTTTCCTGCCTGTACCAGTTAGGGTGTGCTGGGTTATGCGGTAGAAACAAATAACCCCCAAATCTCATGGGTTTAAAATGATGATGGTTTAGCTCTCATTTATGCAAAGGCTACTGCAGATAGGGGCCACCCTCCAGGCCATGTGATGGCCAATGATCCAGGATGCTCCAGGCCAAGGTCACCTCCATCTCAGGCCACACTTCCCCGACCCCCTCCGCAGTGGAAGGGGGCACGGAGAACACTGCACCCGCTCCTAAATGCCTAACTTGAGTCACAGCTGGTCCGTGCTGGGCCATCTCCTCCAAACCCTTCGTTTGGCCTGTAGGGACCCTCAGGCCGGGAGGGAGGTGGCTTGGAGCCAGGCCACCGTGGGCAGGTGCCTTGTGCCCGCAGCAGCTGCCTATTGGCCAGCAGGAGGGGGTGGGACCGTCACTCCTGGGTGAGGCCGCCTGCCCAGCCAGTGCTCCCATTTGGGCAGCGAGACCTCAGAGAGGAGTCCTTGGCGTTTCAGATTGTGGTGCAAAGATGTGGGTTGGTGAATAGACCACCAGCCATTTGACCGACGGGGGGACAGGAGGAAAAGGTGGAGAGGAAAGGGGAGACAGCTAGGAAGGAGAAGGAGAGGAGGAGGGCAAAGAAGAGGCAGAGCGTGAGGAGAAAGGCTGGAGGCAGAGGGGCCCCCCGTGCTGGCTGGCACAGGGGCCTCGCCCATCAGCATTTCCCAGGCAGCTGCCCTCCGCCCGTGGCCTCACCTTCCCTCTGGCCAGTCGGTGGGCAGGGCCAACGGCCTGCTCGGGGCTCCCTTGCTCGCTCAGAGCGGCCCTGCTTGCGGCCCTGCCGGCGTTGGCACGGTGACAGTAGCCAAGTGTGCAAACTTGTGCCATTGTCCCCAGGCCAGGGGGAGCCATGGAGACTGGCTAATATGACACAGGAAAATGTTTGCTGATGGCAATTCTATGGGCTTTGTCCACCTCTTTCTCCATCATGACGACTCGATTTAAGTCCCTAACTGTTTGACTACAAATGCAAGGGGACCGTGCACCGCCAACCTTTTGTCCGGCCGTGCTGAATGGGCAATTCAGGCTTTGTGCAGCTCAATTGAGGAAGCAAACATAAAGACAAGATTCCTGAGAGCTCCGGCTCCCTTCCCATGGATATGCCGGCACCTCGTTAGAGTCCTTCCTCCTCCACCTCTCCCGACATCAGTGTGCCGCCCGCCCCCACAGGCCCACCAGGGCCCGGTGCCCCGGGACGGGGGAATGGGGAGACAGAGAGGGAGAGGAGAGCACCACTCAACACTCAAGGACAGCGGGGAAAGCAGCCCGCCCCAGCTTACCCCGTCCGATTGTCTGTCTGCACTGGAGCATGGCAGCTGTAGGCCTGGCGTCTTTGGGGGAGGTTTGCAAGCCCATCTCTTCTGGGCCCAGCCCCTCCTCAATCCTGGACTTTTTAAACACACACACACACACACACACACACACAGACACACACACACATGCACACACGCATACACACTGCCCCCTCCAGAAACCAGGGAACTGAGGTCAAGGGGCGGAGGGGCATGGAGGCTGAGGGAGAGAGTGGGGCTGAAGGGTAGAAATTTACCGGGAAATGATTGCATTTGGGAGCTGTCTTTTTTGTGATGGTCCCCATGGTGACAATTTGTGACGGCAAAGAATGTGGGAACGGGGCGCTGCCGCCTGATTGGGATGCTTTGTATCTGGAGAGGCGCTCCTGATTGGCCTGAGGGGCCCCCCAGCTCCGGGGACTCAGTCTCCATTCAGCCCACTCGAGGGCTGCACCACCGCTTCCAGCCGGACGCACGGAGCTCGCCGGCCGCGCCGGGCCTGGCCCAGGTCTGCGGCAGGGAACCTGCCGGGCCACGTTGGTGGGGCCCGGGGCCCGGGGCCCGCACCCTCGGTCAGTGTGGAGGCCTGAGCGGCTCAGCCTGATGGGTGGGGGTGTGGGGCAGGCTGGGGCCTGGGGGAGGGGCGAGGTGCTGCGGGTGGTGGCGGAGGAGGCATGAAATTGCTGCAGATGCTTCTACAGGGGAGTCCCTGCTGCCCACAGCCTGAGATCAGCCCGCCAGGCAGGCCTGGGCTTGAGTGCCAGACAGGGGTCCTGCCTGTCCTGCGTGAGAGCTGGGGGTGGAGCGTGGGGACCGAGGAGGGGGGTAATGCTAGCAGGGCTGGGGGCGGGGGTGGAGGAGGAGGGCACCACCAGGGAGAGAGGGGGCTTGGCCTTGCTTGAAAGTGGAGCAGTCACTTCAGCTCAGAAAATAAAAACCTTGCTGGCAAGCTGTGCATGTTAGCAGCGTGGCGTGCGGGAGACGGGTGGGCTGGGAGCGCGGGGACTCGCGCGCCAGCCCCAGCAATGACACTTGTAGCTGGGTCACCTTGGGCAAGTCGCGTGACCTCTCTGAGCTTCAGCTGCAAGTGGAGGGCATCAGACCCAAGAAAACTAAAGGAGGTTCTATTGGCGGCTGTCCCATCACAGACGCTCAGGACATGCTTAGCGGCTTGGATGGGAATCCCACTACCCAGGACTCTGTTTAGGGCTGAGGGGTCTGGGGCTGGGGCCACCGTCTGCAGCCATGTGGCCTTTGGGGAGGGCTGGGTGTGGCTTCTCGAAGAGACTTCAACGGCCTGTGTGTCTCCCCAGGTCCGCTCTGTGTCCTTCTCTGGAGCAGCCAGACCCCGCAGAACCCACCCTCTTCATGGAAAGCCCCGTGCAGTGGTCCCCTTGCGATGGCGTCCGACAGTGACGTGAAGATGCTGCTGAACTTTGTGAACCTGGCGTCCAGTGACATCAAGGCGGCCCTGGACAAGTCCGCGCCCTGCCGCCGCTCCGTGGACCACCGCAAGTACCTGCAGAAGCAGCTCAAACGCTTCTCCCAGAAGTACTCCCGGCTCCCGCGGGGCCTCCCCGGCAGAGGGGCCGAGCCTCACCTGAGAAGGGGGCCCGAGGACCGGCCCGGGAGGCTGCCCCTTGATTCTGGCCAGGATTCCAGCCCCAGCGGGGGTGGGGGCTGCAAGGAGAAGGCTCTGGGGAACCCCTACAGGGAAGAATGTCTCTCTAAGGAGCAGAGCCTCCAGGGGCAGAATCCAGAAGCTGCCAGGCCTGGCCAGGTGCCCATGAGGAAAAGACAGCTGCCCGCTTCCTTCTGGGAAGAGCCACGGCCCACCCACAGCTACCCCCTGGGGCTGGAGGGGGGACTGGGCCCCAGGGAGGGAGCTCCCTATGAGGGTAAGAAACCCTGCAAGGGTTTGGAGCCTGTGGGGCCCGAGTTGGCCCCAGTGCCCACGTCCCCAAGGGCACCCGCTGAAAAGGAGCCACTCAAGATGCCTGGGGTCACCCTGGTGGGCCGTGTCAATGCCTGGAACTACTGCCCCCTCCAGTACCACGGACAGCCCATCTACCCGGGCCCTCCAGCCGCCTTGCCTCAGAGCTCGGTCCCCAGCCTGGGCCTGTGGAGGAAAAGCCCGGCTTCCCCGGGGGAGCTGGCCCACTTCTGCAAGGATGTGGACAGCCCAGGGCAGAAGGTGTACAGACCCGTGGTTCTGAAGCCTATCCCCACCAAGCCAGCCATGCCCCCACCCATCTTTAACGTCTTTGGCTACCTCTAGCCGGGCTAGGAGGGCCTTGGCTCCCACCTCCGGCCTGCAGGCGTGTTGGGGGCCCCGGGAGCTCTCCTTGTGTGGAGTGGGCTGGGCGGTGGTGTGGCCTCTTGGGAAGCCTCCCTTTGTGTGTATATGGGAGGTGGAGGGCGGGACTGGGGCAGGGGCTTCTCAGGCAGTCTCCGGGTCAGCCCTTGCAGCCTTGGGAGCTGCGGGACGGGCGCGGCTGGCCCCTCCCCAGCCAGGCCAGGCCCTGACAGATCATCCCTCCATCCCTGCGCAGACCTTGGGCCATAGGGCTTTGCTACCAGCCACCCCAGAAGCCAGAGTTCCTCATCTGTTCATCTGCCACCCACCGTGTAAGCCAATCTCAGTACTGTTTTGTTCTTTGTAAATATAAAGGTTAAAAGAATAAAGATGTTTCTTTTGCAGTTTCCACATCTTGGGTGTCATGAAGTTGAATGGTCCCAGGCCTAAGAAATGCTGGTTGTGCCCAGGCGGAGGGCTGCTTATGGAGGGCACTGGCTGTGGGGGAGACCAGGAGTGGCTCACCGACCTCTGAGCTGTCTGGGAATGGGCACTGGGGGCCAACAGCTAAATTCAAAGGAAGGAGAGTGAGGGTAAGCCGCCAGGGAAGGATGCTCTTGTTCCCCGTGTCAGAGGGCAGAGGCTGGGGGAGGCCTGGATCCCCAGAGAGTCCAAACTGCTCTGGAGAACAGGGAGGCTGGCACCAGGGGAGGTGCAGCTGCAATTCTGGCTCTGCCCTGGGACATGGGACTGGACCTTTCCTCTAGGAGCCTCCTTGCCCCACCTGCAGGATGACGGGTGGAATGAGAATGGTCCCCTCTGTGGTGCCTTCCACTCCAATTATGGCCTCAGAGCAGAGGCTGTGCCAAGGTGGGCACGCCTGACCCTGGTCAGAGGGAAAATCAGGTCAAAGAGGAGCTGAGCCCCTTCTGGACAAAATAACAGGTCGTTGGACCAAATTATTTCTCTTTTAAACACGGTATTTGTTTCTATATCCCTGGCCAAAAAAAAAAGGGGGGAGGAGCAGTAATCCTAGCTAATTCAGGTTCCTGGGTTACCCGCTGCTGGCTCTCTTCCTGGGCCTGGTACAGCGCCTGGCATACACTAGGCGCCCCGTCAAGGGAAGATGAAGGCCTCTGCCTGCGACAGGACACAGAGCGGGCACTGGAGGCAGGGAGAGGCCCTGGGTTTTGCCCTGATAGTGCCCAACTAAGCAAAGCCGCTGGAGGGGCCTCCACCTGCAACCTGGCCCAGGATCTGCTCCGCTGCCTGCGATGTGGCTGCATGGCTGAGAGAGCGCGTGCCTGTCAGGGGTGCTGAGCCACTCACGCCATCAAAGCGCAGTTCTCACAGCTGAGACCGGTGTAGGCGCAGCCCTGGCTGGGGACTATGGTACCCTGATCAGAAGCATGATGTTGAGCAAGTTAATCCCCCCCGTGCCTCAGTTTCCTCCTCTGTAGAGTAGGGGACTAGGTCAAGGTTAGAGACAGATGCACCTTCCACTTCTGCACCCAAGGCAGGTATCATCTCCTGGTCACAGACTCTCCTTTAGGGCCCAGGTATGGCCTCAGAATCCTTCCTAACACAAGGCTCCAGGATCAGCAATTGCTAGGGGCCCTTCCCACCCTGCCCGTTTTTACTCCAGGCCTTCTCTGGAGTGGGGCGTCCACATGGAGGGGCACTCGCTCTCTGGGAAGCTGGTGAGTTTCTGGTGGTTTATGTCTGACGGTCTTGGAGAACTTCAGAGCCACGAAGGCCGCTTGACACAGCCAGAGTTGTTCTGAGTAATTATGCAGCATGTGGGATAGGGAGTCCTCAGCCGGGACCCCTGCCTCAGGCTGCTCTAGTCTTAATGAGCAGGGAGGGGACCAGGAGGAGGTGTGTGCCCTTCTCTCCCTTCAAACCCTGAACATCATCACCAAGGCCCTTCTGGATCCATTCTGATGGGGCTCAGCCCCTCCACACTATACAGCAGGGAGTTAAAAGCTCTAATCCAGGCCCTGCCCTCTACCAGCTGTGTGATCTTGAGCAAGTTACTTGATCTCTCTGTGCCGAAATTTCCTCATCTGAAAAACGTGATTGAAAATAGACCTGCCCCGTGGGTAGTTGTGGGAATGACCTGAGCGCCTGGCACTCTAGTACCACACAAGTGACGAAAAGCTGCACCGACCAGGAGTCACCTCTAATTATCTGGTGGTGTCTGGAGGTCCTGCCACTCCAATATTTCAATGACGGTTATGGACAGGGCAGCCCATGGGAACGGGCGCCTGGGCCATCCAACCACCTGCCCTCCCTGGAGAAGGAGCTGAGCTCCGCGAGGCGTGTTTTTTCGGGGTGCTGCCTTCTTGGGCTCAGCTTTTCCCAGGGGAGACCTGGCAAAGCCTTGAACGCAAAAGCAGGGAGGCTTCGTCTGGAAGCAGAAACCTTCACTGATGCGGCTCAACAGAAGCTCACGGCACCATGACTCCCCGCGTGGAAACAAGTAAGTTGGGGGAAAACACATCCAAGAAAGCTTTAGTATTGAAAAAAAAATCCGCCACAGTAGAGCAGCAGATGGTCCCCTGACCACAAAGTGACTGGTGTCGGTTCAGAGTGAAGCCAGGACCTCACCCACCGCTCCAGCCTCCAATCCCCAGCACCAGGTCAAACGTGCTCCTGCTCACAAAACGGAACCTCTTTCAGGATCTTAAGGGTTTGGTGATGCTGTGCAGACACCTCTGAGGCTGAAATCCTCCCGGAGGCTGGGTGAGCGTGGGGGTTGGCGGGGGGCGGGGGATGAGAGGGTGGCTTCTGCAGAGGGTAAAGGCTGTCAAGTCCTCCTGACAGAAGTGATGGTCAAAAATGTGACAACCCGCATGGCCTGAGCACCGACCAGTCAGAACCGGCCCCTGGGAGCAGCCAGGCATTAACCCTTGAGTGGCTAGGTGGTGGGGAGGTGGGGACCTGAGAAGGTCAAGGCTGGGCGAGGCTCTTGGTGGGGAGGGGCCCTGATCAGCGGCTGTGACCAACTGGCACGGACATACATCAATATTCTAATGCAGCACAGGTGCATCCCAGGCCCCACATCCCACAAATAAATGGTGCTGATGCTGAATGCAGTGACCGAGGCCTCCTTCCCTACATCTCCCACCTCCCGCCTCAGCCTCACCTCCTCCAGAGGGCGCCTCCCTCAGACCAGCATCCCCACCTGCCCAGTTCCTGTGGTCACTGCCTGTTGGGACACTCTAGGACATAAGGTGACCTGAGAAATGCTGTAGTTTAAGAGTTCTCCTGATACCCAGCCCCACCCCAGATGCACCGAACAACATCTCTCTGCTCTGTCCCATCACTGACTGCCACTCCCTATCTGAGATTAAAGTCCATCCCTCTGGCTGCCAGGTCAGCAAAGGCGTTTTTAAGTCAGGGTTTTCCCTGACGATGCACTGAACCCTCCTTGGCCACTTCCCCTGGGCCCCTCTCCTGCCGGCTTCCAGTTGAACATCCCCAGTCGAAGGACACAGGTTTCCTTTGGGATTTCTTCATGATCTCTGCAGCAAGGTAGAATAGACCCCTGGGCAAGTACTGTTGGGCTGGCACCCCGGGGACTTGCTGTGTATGTCCAAGCAAGTCCCTTCCCTCTCTGGGCCTGTTTTCCCATCTGTAGCCAGAGGGAGTGGGCAAGGCATGGCTGAGTCCCCTCTGACCCACGGTCGGAAAGTGCTGCTTGGTGGACTTTTCCTCTTCAGGCAGACACTGGGACTTACTGGTCCCATGGAAACCCAGTGTGTCAGAGCCAGCAAGGCCACCAGGGGCCACAACGATGAGGAACCCGGGGCCTCAGAGAGCGAGCCTGGAATCAGTGCTCCCCCACCGGCCCAGACGCTCACTTTCCAAAGGCCAGAAACTGCGTTTGACCTTGCATAAGACTCTTCCAGGTCCTGGGGCGCGACCCGGGGCATGCTCTGAGCGAGGTGACCTGCTCTGGTGGCCTGCAGAGTGGCCCACGCACCACTGGCTTTAACCACACTTTTGAAGAGACCACTGCAGCTTCAGTGGAAACAGGGTGTGCCAGTGGTCTCAGCGCATGGGACTCAGACCAGGAGAAAGGGCTATGACTGTGCCAAACCTCAGCTCTCTCACCTGTGCCACCCGAAAACGGGTTGGCAGCTCCCGCCCGGCTCAACCACAGAGGCACATGGGGACCGAAGGAGGCAACGGAGGGGACAGGGCTTCACGCCTCTTAAGTCTGGTGCCTTTGCCAGGGTTGACAACAGCCATGACTCCAGCACCTTCATTCAGAGTAGCCAGTATTCAGATTTTTGTTTCCCCTAGTATCTCAACTTTTGTAGCAAAATAGGGGTGAGCAGAACGGGAAGACGGAGCACCAGGGAACACGTGTGTGTAAGACATCCCGGGTATCGGGGGACTTGTAGGCACCGAGACCCTGCCTGTGGTGAAGCTCCTGTTTCCATGGTGACTGAAGGCAGAGAGAAAAGCTACCCCATCACAGGGCAGAAAGCTGCCCCCTCCCCTCGCGCCCTCAGGTCTCTTCCAGTGATTGAAGGACACACTCTCTTGGGTCTTTCAGACGCCCAAACCAAGGTGACACGCTCAGGGGTCTGTGTGCCCTGTCCCCAGCCCTTGCCCCACCCCCACCAAGTGCAGGGCTGAGGACTTCAGGCCCTGGGGAGGGTCTGGTGAGAGGGACTTCACTGGGCAAGGTGTCATCTGTGCAACATTTACTGTACTGGAGGAAGCCCTCTGGGACCAAGGGTCTCCCACCCCCCACCCGGCCACACCTTCGGGAGAAGGCTCAGAAGTCAAGTGGAGAGTTTCACAGAGCGAAGGGGATGGGGCATGTGGACAGCTCTGCAGTGAGGTCGTCCAGGAAAGGCGGACATTCCTGAAAGTTCTGCAGCTGCAGCTTCTCTGCTGGCCGTGCCTTCCCCAGACCACCCCAAGTTCTGCCCTGCCCCCCTCTCCCGGCCCCAGGAATGGAGGTTTCTGCCAATCCCGATGGCAGAGAAGGTCTGGATCTACTCAGTTTGAAAACAAACACGGTTTTTCTCCTGCTTGACACATTCTGTCCTCTGCTCTGGGCAAAGCTCCGGCCCAGAGACCTGGCGAGGTCACGGTGGCTGCCCCAGCAGAGAGGGAGACCGCCCACAGCCTCATCTGTCGCCAGGTCCCCTTGGATTTGGGGACACCACTGTCCTGAGACTTAGTGAAACAGTCTGAGGAGTCACTCCTGCACTGGCTACTGGCTGTAGTCATATTTCAGGTACCGAATCAGCCTGCCCGGGAGCGGCAACGTATCCAGGAGTTTTATACGGTATTTCCCGATGGCCTTTCGAACTTGCAGCCGGCAAAGGTGAGCCAGAGGTCTTGGAAGTTCTGGAAAAAGGAGAGAAAGAGAGATCCTGATTGGTTCTTTGCAACCAGCAAAGGGTTTGCATCCATGAACCCTGAAATGTGAGGGGTGCCCAACCACTGTGTCTGGGTAAGAGAGTGGGGGATGTGTGGACTCCTCCATGCTTTGCAACCCCAGTCCCTGCTGAAAAGGGAAGTGTTTGTTGAATCAAAGAATGCCATTCATTCATTCATTCACTCAGCAGACACACGCTGACCCATCTGCTGTGCCTGGCCCCATGCTCGAGCCAGAGATGCAGAGGTGCCCACCCAGGAGTGCTGGGGAAGGCTTCCACACCAGAGGCCGCATCTGAGCAGGGTGTTGATGGGTGGGTAGGACTTTGCCAGGTGAGGCAGGGGCATAACAAGCCAGGGAAACAGTGGTGTCAAGCCAAGGAGGCCTGGCCACCCAGGTGAGATCCGCCCAGGGAGATGGGCATGCAGACGGAATGTGGGGGGAGGGCAGAGAGGCCAGGCGGCTGTGCGCTGCCTCCCGAGGCGGCCCATCGCTGCATTTCTGACACCTCCCCTTTCTCAGCTGACTGAAGACTGAGCTTGTGGGGAGGAAGGCAAAAGCCCACTGGGGGGCAGAGGACACAGGACCACCAGGGCTGGGCTGGCGTCCTGGCTGGCTTCGGAGTCTTATCGTGGCACCTCTCAGCCTCTGTCTGCCCTCCTCCAGGAATAATGATGTCACCATCACAGCATTAAATGAAAAGCACATGGAGGGTGTTTTGCAGATGCAGCGTGGGCTTTAAAGTTACCAAAATAGGTATTGGTTAAGAACCATTTATTCTACCTGTCAACAAATGTTTAGAACACACTGATGGGTTCTGCAGGTTTTCCCCGGGACATGGGTCTAGTTGTCTGGGATTGCTTTCTCTAGGGAGGGCAGGAGGAAGGGATGGCGAGGAATGGGGCCGACATCCAAGCAAGGACTGCTCCACCCTCTAGTGGCTGAGGATCATGGTGACAGCAACCAATTATTCATGAACTCCAGGAATGTTCATGGTGCATTTAGAGCTGTGCCCCCAGTGAGTGGGCAAGTCAATGCCACCCTCCCCCCGACACTGCCCCACTAACTTTATCAAGGACCCCAGTTCCAGTGCTTCCCTGGCATCTGTGCAAATGAAAAACCCTACAGTAGGTTTGGGTTCAATGGGGCATGGAACACCTGCACAGTCAGTGGGCAGGCAACGAGGCAGCACAGTCTCATCCGGGGACAGCAGCAGCAGCGGTGGGATAATGATGACTTGCTGTTGATTGACACACACTTGGCCAGAGAAGGGACTGGACCCCTCTGAGCCAGGGAAAGCCGTGGGGTAGCGAGAACTCCTCTGGGCCAGCGGCCATTTCTCAGTATCAGTTGCAGCACCCAGTTTGAGTGCTTCTGACGCCTCACCTGCCCAGGTGAGCCCCATAATGCCTAAGCCGGATGCTTGGCCTGACTTAGCCAGGCTGCCCCATCTGCACTGCACACGGCAGGTGGGTCGTGGCCAAACCCCACTTCACTGTGCCAGGCACTCCCACCCGCAAACACTTGTGGCAGGCAGAGCTGGAGGGGCTGGACAAGGAGCCAGCCCACCCTCCTCCATTCAGATGGGGATGCTGAGGCCCAGAGCAGGGACCTTCCCACGGCCACCCAGCAAGCCCCTGGCTCCAGGGCTCCAGGGGTCTGCCTCCTAGACCAGCGGCTGCAGGTGTGGTCTGTGGACTGGCAGCACTTGCACCACCTGGGAAAGTGCTGAAATGCAGACTCTCAGGCCCTGCCCCAGACCCGCTGAGTTAGAATTTGCATTTTTAACAAGGTGCCCAGGTGCTTCGTATGCACTTTACAGTCAGAGACGCCCTAGACCATCATTCTCTCCTCTACGCCACCACACTGCCTCTCAGTGGCGCAAAACATGGGCAGCTTACTCCAAAGGCCCTGATCCCCTTCAGAGGGCTGGAACTGTTTAAAATATCCTGCAAAGATTTAGAGGAGGGACTTCAGTGTTGGCCAAACCTGAGTTTGAATCCAAGCTCTGCCACTAACTGGCAGTGAGAACTTGGCCCAGGTGGCATCACCTCTCTGAAGTTCTGTCTCCTCATTTACAAAGTCATGGAGACACTGTAGGTGACACCCAGCACAGAGCCTGGCATGGAGTAGGTGCCCAATGAATATTACTGACAGTCACAAGCCCCGAGTCCTGGGCCTGAGCCAGGGAGGGGGACCTGCCAGCAGCAGTGACAGCCCCTACCTGCCTTCTCCTTGATGCCGGCCCAGTCCTCGTAGCTGTCGATGTGCTCCTTCAGCCGTGAGCAGAGCTGCACGTTGCCCACATAGTCCAGGAGGACGTCAATGATGGGTCCCGCCCAGCGGCTCACCTCCGGGGCTGACAGGAACTCGCAGAACTGAAAGAGAGCACACACCAGCGCTGGGACGCCTAGCACCAAGGGCTCACCCTCAGCGAGCTCACCTTCAGGAGGGAACCTGAGGCTGGTGAGGGCAGGGCCGTGTCCTAGGAGACAGTGGGCACAGCTAGGCTAGGATGCAGTTGTCTTCTCATCGACACAAGCCTCTGCTGCAAAAAGTGGGAGGTGAGCCACTTGGGCCAGGTGCATCATTAAGCCTCAACCTCCTTGTCCAGAAAATGGGTATACGACACCAGCTTCAAGGGTTTTTTATGAGAGTTAAGGTAATATGAACATAAACTTCTTTGCACACAGTAAGTGGCCCATAAATGATGGCCATTAGCCATTATAATTCTCTCCAGGAGGAGTGTGTTTCTAACTTGGCTTTCATTGTAAGTTCTGACTTGTTAAGTCATCACCATGGACAGGTCCTGCCTCTGGGTCTCTGACTTTCTGCAGCTCACCTGTCCTTATACCAGCCTGCTCGCACCTCCATCCCGATCCTGGTCATTCAGCATCACATTCCAGGTGTAGGTTTGCTGCGGGCGATGAACCCGTCAGTTTTGCCGAGTTCCCCGCCCATCTCCTGCTCCACTGTTGGTTCCTTAAGTTCCCCAGGACAGCAAACCAAAAGGATTTCACTGTTCATGTGAACCACTAAGTTCTGCTGCCTCTAAAACATGCTAACCACGGGTTCCGCTGCCTCCAAAGTGTGCTAAGCACTAGTTTACACGCCCTCCAAAGCGCATTAACCATTAGTCCACAGTGCCTCCAAAGCCCGTTAACCGCTATGCTCTGCTGCCTCCAAAGTGAATGGACCACTAGTCCACACTGCCTCCGAAGCGCGCTGGCCTGGCGGCACTCCGCTCCCCCGGCGCGCCCCCCTACCTGGACCACGCCTGGCGCCTTGTCGGTGGCGGGCGCGTCGTTGAACCTGTTGGAGGGCGGCGGGGGGGGCGGGTGCGGGCCATTGCCGTACAGGCACGAGAAGCAGGGCTCGCCGTCGCAGCCGAGGTCCATGAGGAACTTGAGCACCGACAGGTACTTCATGGCGAACATGATGGTGGCGGGGAAGGCGGTGGGGTGCGTGGCGATGTAGGCGTCGATGTTGGCGCCGTGGTCCAGCAGCAGCTGCATGGTGCGCATGCAGCCTTGGCGGATGGCCACGAGCAGGGGGCTGATGATGTCGCGGTTGGGGTCGGCGCCGGCGAGCAGCAGCAGCTCGGTGGCGTACACGTTGTTGTTGACCACGGCGAAGTAGAGCGCCGAGCTGCGGCGGTCCTCGTAGAGGCGCGCGCGCTCGGGCGCCAGCGGCGCGTTCACGTCGAAGCGCGCGCCCAGCAGCGCCTCGAGCACCGCGTCGTGGTTGCGCTCGGCCGCCAGGTGCAGCGGGCTGATGCCGCTCCGGCGCAGGCGCGTGCGGCTGGTCACCGGCAGCAGCATCTGCACGATCCTGCGGGCGGGGCGGGCATGCGCGGGTCACGGGGCGGCCGGCACGTCGGGGCTCCGCCAGCAGGGGGCGCTGAGGGGCCAGGCCCAGCCACTCACAACTACCGTGCGGGGAGGCACGGGCCCACCAGCAGGGGGTGCTGTGCATCCAGCCATTCTCACAATTACCACTTTGGGGAGGGGGGGGGTCTACGCTGCTCTCCTGACTTTACCGATAAGGAAACAGACTCAGAGAGCTTCGCCCACCTTCCCAAAGCCACACAGCCAATAAGAGGTGGAGCTGGGCTTCAAACCCAGAATCCCTGATCTCCAAAATCTGAGTTCTTAGAAACCTCAGCCAGACTGGACTGTGGTTTCAAGAATCTCTCCCTGCCTTATTTCAGGCTAAGGAGCGTTGCCCATTTCCTCCTCAGTTATCTGGAGGAATTGACTGGAAAGCCCCCAAACCCCGCAAATGTCCAAGCTACTCCCTGCAGGGGGCAGTAGAGCCTAGTGGTGAAGTTTGAAGCCGGACCCTGCCCTGCCTAGGTGGGGTGGGGTTGGGGGGTCACGGACAGTCGTATCCACATAGAGGGCTCACTATGTGCTGAGGGACATCTGAAGGCTTTACAAACACTTCTTGGTTTAATCTTTACAACAACCCGCAAAGTATGTCTCATCATTTCCACGTTGCAGATGAGAAAAATCAAGGCTCAGAGAGGCTGAGGGACTTGTCCAGGACACATCAGGAGAGGCAAACCAGGATTTGTGCCCTCCTCTGACTTCAGGGCTGAGCTGTCCTGCATCCCTGTCTTGCTGCCCTGGGGCCCTGGTGGAGCCGCCTGGCCCTGGGGGACAGGTAGGGACAAATGTGTCTGGCCCCAACCCCTCCTGCCCCAGGTCCCAGGCAGCCCTCAGTGACCATGAGGTCACGTGCTCCCCTCTCTTGTGAGTCTCAGGGCCTCTTCCCCTGAAGGCGGACTCTAGCCTCTCCGGGGCTCTCTGCCCTGCCTGTGGCCTGGAGAGGGTGGATCAGCTGCTGCTGAGGCTGGCGATTCCTTCGAGCCCTGACTCCTCTCTCTCCCGCTGAATCCGGCACCGCTCTCAGCACGTAACCTGCATTAATCTATTACAGTCACGCGTCGCCTAACGACGGGGACACGTTCTGAGAAATGCATTGTCAGGCGATTTTGTCGTTGTTCGAACATCATGGCGTGTACTTACTAACACACACCTAGATAGTACCGGCTACTATACACCTAGGCTGTATGGTACTAATCTTATGGGACCACCGGCGTATATGTGGTCCGTCGCTAGCCAAAACGTCATTATGCACGCGTGACTGTATATCCTCCCAATAGCCCTGTGAGGCGGGTACTGGTGTTACCCTCATTTACAGATGAGGAAACGGAAGCCCAGAAAGGGTATGTGACTTGCCCAAGGACACACAGCCAGTAAGTGATGGACCAGGATTTGAACACAGGCAGTCTGATTCCCCCCCGCCCACATCGTAACCACTGCCCTCTTCTTGTGTAGCAGTCAAGGACACAGCTGAGATGTCATGGAGTTTTGCATTCTTCATCATGCATTAACTTGCCTGCCCCATTTTACCTTCACTGCGGCCCTGTGGGGTAGCCAGAGCAAGTCTGTGGCCTCCCTTTCACAGATGCGGCTGAGAGAGAGGAAGTGACTAATGGAAGGTCCTAAAGCAGGTGGGGGGCTCAGCCCCAGGACTCTTGACCCCTTATCTTTGCTCTCTTCCCCCAGCCTCTGCCACCTGCAAGAACAAGCTCCGGCCACCGTCGTAATTCTACACCCTAATCCATCCAATCCTTGCTGACAGGTGACCTCACGGCCCCGTGAGGGCTCCAAGGAGGTGACCGTGGCTGGGCAAACAGGTGCCACCAGGCCTGTTCCCACGCGTCTCTGCTTCCTGGCACGCTGGCTTCCCGGCTTCCTGGAAATCTGATGCCAGTGACTTCCCGCTAGTATCTCAGTGGAAAGTAGTATTATTGTAAGTGATACTGTGTTTGCCTAAAATCTGCCTCTAAAACCTCAAAAGGAAATTCACACACCCAGGGGGGCTAATTGCCTCCTAATTTCTATTTGTGCAGGCACGGGAGGCCTGACCTTGCTCTGCAGAGGTGCTGGTCAAAGGCAGGGCTGGGGCCTCACCCTGGACCACGGCCATCGCCAACAAATGCTCCCTAACAGCCGTAACATGCCGAGGCACGGGAAAGAACAGCGAGAGGCAGTGAGGCACGGGAAAGAACAGCGAGAGGCACTGCCGGCGCCGCCGGCCAGATGGGGCTGGTGTCTCCAGCGGGTCACAGCTGGTCTCCAGCAATCCCCTGCCGAACCAAGGGAAAGTGGTAGAAATGTGAGGAAGTGACTGGATGCTGCCTAGAGTCCCAGAAGCATCGTCTTAATAACGCAGTAGAATCATCTTGTTGTCATACGCTGCTGTAGGACTCCACCAGTCAGAAAGTGTACAGAGCTGGAGATTCGTGTGTCCAGCCCTCTGTTTCACAGAGGGCGACAGTGAGGCCCGGGCGTGGGGTGGGCAAGAGAGTGAGGTTGGACTAGAGGTGATGGCAAAGCCAGGGCAGAATGTAGGTGACCACATTGCCCAGGGCCAGGCCTTTCCATGATGCCCCAGAACCCCAGCCCTGGGAGTGCTGGCGGCTCCATTGCATATCATTATTTCTCTTCTCCAGCCCATTTTGTGGCACGGAAGACAGGAGGATAAGGGGGCGACCCCAGCAGACAGGCTGGGGCTCTCCCACTTCTCCTGGGACCACAGGTGCTCAAAGCGCACCTTATGAAGATGAACAAGGTGCCCACTGCCGAATAGAAACTTCGCTGTCTGGGAGGCCTGGTTTCCTGCCTCTGCCTTCTCTTTCTCCAGTGTGGGGGCCGCACCTACCAGCTCAGGCCCTGAGACCAGAGCTGACCCAGCCCAGGGCTCTTCCAAGCAGGCCCAGAGTAGCAGCTCAGCAGGTGACCTTGGATCCCAGTCCTGATGACTGAGCCCCTGTCTTGTTCCTGGGACCCACCAGTAACTGAATCCCACTCTCCCTGTCCCAGGCAGCCCCACTCTCCTTGCTCCAGGCCCTGGATCCCCACCCAGGATGCTAGTTTCCTCAAGGCTTCTGTCCTGCCACACTGCCTGTCTCCGGCTCTGGTATCCTGCCTCAACCCCAGCCCAGCAGCAGGGGACAGAGCAGAGAGCTTTGTGCCAAAGCAGGCTGTCCTTAGCAGTGTGGGGTCCCACATAGGGCAGTGGACCTGGGTGCCACACCTGCTCTGCCTCTCAGTGCTGGGCCATCTCAGGCATGTCACTTAACCTCTCTGAACCACATCTATAACAGAGGGGTAATTAATCATAACAACAGAGATGCTGAGGAGGATGCTGAGGTAAAGTGCTTGTGAGCACTTTACCCTCCTAAATAATAATCACCATGATATTGCGGACCACTGCTGTGTGCTTCACACCTGTAGCTCATCCAATCCTGGCAATGACCCTGTGAGCTCATTTACTCTTCCTAACAACCCAGCAAGCTGCAATTGCTATGCCCAGGTTACAAAACACAAGTTAATGATATCTTTCACAGAGGCTGCTTTAGGGGATCAAGTGAGATGTTACACATTAAGCTGATTGGCGTGCAGTAGGCCCTCAGTAAATGGTGGCTGTTGGCGTCTTGGCCACCATGGTGATTGCAGCGCACGGCCCTGCTACACCAAACACGGAGATGTTCCAGGTCACCGGGTCACAGTGGTGTGACCTTCGTCAGTGTTCAGTATAAAACTTGAGGGTGGACTTGACTTTCATAAGGGAACCAGCCGCCCACAGATGCTCCGCTGCAAATACCACTGAGCTGCACTGTCACCTCTGGCGCGTGTGTGTGCGCTTGTGCGTGTGTGTGTTGGGGGGATTACCTCTTCTCTGAGCCCGTGTGTTGCTCATGCTGGGGCCAGAAAAGGCTACACCAGGGGAGAATCTGCCTGAGGGTGTTCCCCAGGGCACAGCGGGACTCCTGCCCCCGCGGGATCCTTCCCGGGGAAAGTCTGCGGCTTTTTCAGGAGATGCCGGGGGCTGGAGCCGGGGAGCAGTTCCTCCGTGAAGGAGGAAGCACAGGCACACAGCAGCTCCTGCAGCCGGCTGCAGTGAATGAGCAGGTCTGGAGGTTTCTGGATCTTCAGAGAGAGAATAGCGCTTGCAGAGGATGCAAACTGCCAGTTCTCAATCATAGTGCAACTCAGAATTGCTCAGGGAATCACTAAAAATGCAGATTCCTGGGCCCCATCCAGGGGCTGATGCCGCAGGTCTGGGGAGGGGCCTAGGAGTCAGATGCAGGTGGCCCATGCACCAGGTCTTGAGAAACTTGGATGCAAACCTTCATCATTTTTCTCCAGAAGACACGGGCAGCAAAGCAGTGTCCTGCAGTGGATGGGGGTGGGCAAAGGGCCCTGTGCCTGAGATCTCCCCTTTTATTTTCCAACAGGCCTTGAGCTCTGAGCCTCAGTTTCCCTTCTAATTAATGGGGATACTAACTTGCTTGTGAATATGCTTTTTAAACTGCATTTTAATTTAATGTATTAACAGTTCTCTATTCTGCCTTATTCCAGAAACAGTTTTAAGTGGCTTGCAAAGGGAGTATAAATTAGAAGTAAAGGAGAAAGAATACTTAAAAATGAAGGAGTCAGAAATGAGGCCCAAAATACAAGTATCTGTTACACACCTGCCACAAAGTAGACTCCATGATCCTGTTTCTCTACTGGGCTGCACCGTGAAATTAGCCAGGCAGCTTTTAGAAATCCCGCAGCCCAGCCGCAGCCCAGACGGCTCATGTTGAAATCTCTGAGGGTGGGGCCCCAGCATCAGGGTTTTTAAAGCACCCCCCACCCGGAGCTTCCAATGTGTAGCCAAGGCTGAGAAATGCTGGTTTTGGTGCTATTCTGCATTCATTTTAAAGGAAACTTGGGGCATCTTGTCTAATACAAACAGTTTCTTAATAAATCTACCTTTGGGGTGGAACTTTCATCTTATAAGGTGCCTTTGCTAAACTGGAAATGAAAAATAAGAAGTGTGCCTTGGAGGTGACTAAGACTTTGGGATCTTGGGGGCTCCTCTCTCAGCCATGCCTGAATGTTGCACCCTCCAGTTAAGTGTGCAGAAGAGAAGGCACCATCTGGCGGACACTGAGACCAGCTGCTGGGAGCTGCTTTCCAGGCTACAGACGGGCAGGGGGTGTTGGCAGGTGGCTGAGTGTGGAACGCCTAAGGAATGTCACATCAAATCCCCGAGCGGCCTATGGGAAGTCAGCGTGGAGCGGACCATTAATGCCACATGCTCAGGGAGTGGCAGAAGCTGCTGGGAACCTGGCTTTAACCCTTTGTTGGGCAGCCCTCAAAAAATGGCCTGGCCCCTCTCAGTCTTGGAGGCAGAAGGAAATGGGGCCTGAGAATAGAGGGTGAGTAACCAGGGGGTTTGCTTTGGGGGCCAGCATGAATCCAAAGCAGGAGTCTTTGGGGGAACATAAACCATTCATGCAGGTGGTTCCAGAGAGGACCGGCCTGGCTCCCTGGCCACCCTTAGGCACACCCAAGGCTCCTTCAAACTGCCCCCCCAGCTGGGGCCAGACTGCCGACATCTGGCTCCAGTAGACGGCATCCGGGTGTGATTGACGGATGCCATGCTACAGTCCCAGCTCTGCCTCTCTCTGGCAAGCCACTTCCCACCTCTGGCCTGGGTTCCCTCCTCTGCAGAATCAGGAGTTGGATTAGATCAGTGGTCCCCCTGAAGGCGTGGCTGGGCTGTATCTGGCTGGCTCAGGGTGTTTTGCAAAGACAGGCTCCTTCTGTCCTGGAGGTTCAGTTGTTCTGTGTCATTTAAAAAACTGCGCAGGGCGCCTATGCTGTACGGGCAAGCATGGGAAGCCAGAGGGCGGGAGATTTCCGAGGGCCAGCCCCTTCCCTCCCTTTCACCCGGATCTCTCTGGGGTCAGGCTAAGATAAACCATGTCAGTTGACTGATGCGGCGTCTTTCCAGAGCGGAAGAGAAAGATGCCGTCTTGCCCATCACCACTGCCCGCCTTGTTGCTTTCTTCCCTCCATTGGCTTAACTGAAAAATGATGGGATGTACTCTCCCTACGTCAGAGAGTGAGTGCAGCCCCACTGAACACCTACTATGCACCGGGCGCTCTGCTGAGTGCTTTATTTCCATTCTGTATCTGCATATGTCCACGTCACCAGTCTCCACAACAGCCCCGAGAGGCAGGTGTAACTACTTCCCATTTTACAGAAGGGGAAACTGAGGCTCAGAATGGTTAAGCGACTTGCCCAATGGCCTCAGCAGAGATTCAAACCCAGGTCTATCTGCCTTGAGAAGGCTGGGTCTCCTCTGTGCATGGATTGCAGGTGGGGCGGGAGGGCATCTTTGGTTGGTCATTTGTGCGGGCAGCCTGCAGAGCAGGAACTGGGGCTCCTTGTGTCTCCATTTTGTTCTCTAGGATGTCACTCTCACCCCCATTTCCCTCTGCCTTAGCAAAGACAGCCAATACCCGCCAACAGGCCCCATCTATATCTCTCCCTCTTCTCCCTGCTGAGGACAGGGCTGAGTTTCCCAAAGTGTGTCATCTGGGGTACACAGATGGGATTTTAGGTGAGAAGTTTTTTTTATTAATTGTAAATTAGTAATTTCAACAAAATAATAGTGTGATAAATGTTTAGTAATTTTAACAAAATGATAGTGTGATAAACATTTCCTTTTAAAAACAAATTCATTTTAAGTAAAAATGTCTTTAAAGGAAAATACTAAGCAATGAGAATATAGATGTTTAAAATTAGGAAGAAAGTCTGTGAACTGTCAAAGTTTGGGGAATGCTGGTCAGGTGGAAATTACTGGGCCCTGTCATCCTTCCCAGGCAGCTAGAGTTCAGCCCCCGGGCGAGTCTTCTCTGACCCCTCCAGCTAGTGGTGGTGCTGGTAGATGTTTAACAACTGACTCTCCAGGGGGAAAAGGGGGCCCTGATTTATATCATTCACCAATTTCCGTGGTGTAAATACTCTCACCAAGGCCAATTTCAGCTATTGATGTGAATAATCGGCTCACGTGAGCTGGTGAGAGGCAGCTCTAGCACAATCCGGCTCTAGCATGAGCCAGCTCTAGCACATCTCTGCTTCCAGCCCACGCCAGTCTGTCTCCTCTAGGACCACCACGGAGCTTACCTTTCATACTCTTTCATTATGCCATGAATTGCTGTGTGTGTGCGCGTGTGTGTGCGGGCGCGTGTGCGTGGGCATCTTCCCTCCTGTCAGATTGCCCCCTGGGAATTGAAGCTTCTCTCATCTCGCTCTAAGTCCCCAGCACATGGTAAGTGCTCAGTAAAGGCTAGCTGTCATCACTGGCACTATTTGTATTATCGTATATATCCCCTGCGTGCTTGCTAATTGCCTGAGAGGTTGGTTATCTTTGCCCCTCCAACAGAAATATCCACTACTCCAGACTCATATCTGGTCCCCTGAGTGGAATTCCTATAGATGTGACATTTGGAGCAGGTGAGTTCCTGCTATCTACAAGCTGTGTGACCTTGGGCAAGTCGCCCAACCTCTCTGCATCTTAGCTTTCTCATTTGAAAAACAAAGATAATCATATCTACCTCAGTAGATTTGTTAAAAGAATTGTGGAAAGTAGAGTTGTTGAAAGGATTAAATAAGTTTATAATGTGAAGTGATGAGCAGGGCTACGTGAGTGTGTGCTATTCTCATTTCTGTTGCTGCTGTTGTAGGCATTCCCTCTAGCTTGCTGACTGTTGAATGGTTTTCCTCTTTTCCACTAGACCTCTCCTGGGCCTTCCTAATCCTGTGGGCTGGGCCTGGGAGCCCCGCTCCGAGTGCGGGCGGGGGAGAGCCGCGTGGGGGGTGGCGGGCGGGGCTGACCTGTAGCTGCCCTTCTTGGAGGCGATGTGCAGTGGGAGCATGCCGTCCTTGTTAGCCTTGTTGGCGTCGGCGCCCTGCGACAGCAGGAACTCCACCACCTCCTCGTGCACGTTCTTGCAGGCCTCGTAGAGGGCGGACGCGTTGTCGCTGGCCTGCGTGTTGATGTCAGCGCCTGGGGGCGGAGAGGCGGTGAGTGATGGGGCGATCACTGTCCTTGATGTGACACCCAGCTGGCGGCCCCTGTGCTAACCACCGTGACACATGGGATCATTTAACAACGACCCTAAGAAAGAAGGGGTCCACCCGGAGGACCCCCTGCTCCCTTCTGCAACATCGAGACCCTGGGGCCTGCCGGCCAGAGCAGAGGCCTCCTAGAGGCTGAAAGCTGCTGCCGTGATGCTGACATTTACTGAGCAGTTACTGTGTGCTGGGCTCTGTGCTTTTCATGAGCTGTCTGAGCGCTGAAGCACAGAGAGCCTAGGCACCTGCCCCAGACCACCCAGCCCGTAAGCGAAGAGTCAACGCTTGAACTCAGGTGGTCTGACAGCAGAGGCCCTGGCCGATGGTCTGATGGCAGAGGCCATGCTCTTAACCCTCACTCCATGTAAAAGGATCCAGACCCTGCCCCGAGGAAGGCCCTCACAGCTGTAGGAGAGTACAGAGCCCCCAGTAAAGAAAACCCCGATAACTTTTTTAATTGGGATTTGTTCTTCTTGCCTTCCATTTCAAGGAATAAGAGAGGAATTACTTCCTGGCTCCTCTGAAGAAAACACTACCCCATGCTGATGAGAAGGAGATTCAAGCCTGGGGACAGTCTCCCTTCAGCCCAATTTCCTACATCTTCTCCATCTCCTGGTGGCAATGGAGAGAACTCATGGGTTTCTCTGCAAAGAGAGGTGCAGCCTGATCACCAGGCGCTCCTTATTCTGGAGGGAAATACAGCTGAGCCAGCAGTGAACTGTCAGTAAGGCTGAAATCAAAAGCATCTGTTAACCACGGCTACTCGCTCTCTGGGCATTCTGCTCATCTCAGGCTTCCTGGTAATTTTTTATTTTTGATGACTGATTTGTGGTCTACAGGAAAGAGCACAGGCTTTTGTGACAGCCAAGAACCAGCTGAAATTTCTGGCTCATGGCTGACAAGCTCTGGGGCCCCGGGCAGCCTTTAGGAGCCTCCTTTTTCTCATCTGTGACCAGGAATCATAGTACCTAATAATCAGGGAGGAGTAAATGAGATCATGTAAGTAAATGTCTGCTATGGACTGAATGTCTGTGTCCCCCAAACTCATATGTTGAAACCTAATCCCCATGTGTATTAGGAGGTAGGGCATTTGGGAGGTGATTCGGTCATGAGGGTGAAGCCCCCAGCAATGGGATTAGTGCCCTAAAGAAAGAGACCCCAGAGAGCTCCCCACCCCTTCCACCACGTGAGGACACAGTAGGAAGATGGCTGTCTGTCAACAGGAACAGGCTCTCACCAGACACCGAATCTGCCACCACCTTGATCTTGGACTTCCCAGCGCCCGACTGTGAGAAATAAACCCCTGCTGTCTATCAGCTCCCCCTGTCTGTGGTGTTCTGTCATGGCAGCCTGAGTGCACTGAGACAGTCTCTTGCACAATGCTTGGCACGGAGAAGGGGCTCAGCAAATGCCGGTTCTCCAGAACCGAGGGGCCGGGCACAGAGGCCTCCACCCCCGAGGGATAGTCGGCGAGCAGCGCTAACCCTGCCGAGCTCTCGGAGTCAGGGCCCCTGGAAGCCCGGACCCCGCCAGCAAAGCCACCTGCTCACACAAGAAAAATATTTGGATTTGAAAATGGACTTGGCTCACAAAGGGAGCAGACCCTGACTCAGAGTGTCGGCAGGAGAGCCGGGCGGAGGTTCAGAGTCAGCCGTTCCCCTCGCCCGCTGAGCACCCTCCCTCCGCCCAGCCTCCTGGCCTGGGCTCCCGGGACCCTGCCTGGGCCTCTTTGTTCTCAAGCTGTCAGTCCAGACCTGTCCCCGGCTGCAAGGAGGTGCCTTGGGTCTATTTTCCCAACGGCTCAGGCACATGCTGAGTAAGTGGATGCTTATCTGGGTGAAGCCCCATGGTGGTAACTCTCGAGGCCTGGGGTGGTGTGGCCGAGCGCAAAGAGCATGCAGTTGAGTCAGATGGACACGGTCAGAATCCAGGCTCCAACTGCGACCAGTCGTTTAACCTCTCTGAACCTCAGTCTCCTCATCTACAAAATGGGATGAGGGCACCACCGACCTTCTACGACTATGGAGAAAACCCCATTGGCCTATTCTGTGTTCATGCTTAGCACAGTGTCTGTCACATAGCAGGTCCTCAACAAATTATTCCAACTCAGCCCCAAGGTCTGGCTTACCTCTGGCCTCCTTGTTGCTAGAGATGGAGGGTCACTTCCGCGGAGAGAGAGAGGAAATCAAAAGTGTTCTTGGGGGAGATCAGAATATAATGCTCTTTAACCAAAAGAACATCTGCCATTGTCTCGGGGTCTTCCGTTACTGGGACATCGTAATGTAGGCAAATCTTTGTCCCGTTAAGAGAACAAAGATTTTTCACAGGCAAAGAGTGCACAGACCAGGGTTCAAATGCCAGCCCTGCCACTAATTTTCTTTGTGACCTTAGACAAACCACTTTCCCATCCTGGTCCTTGGTTTCATCACCTGCAAAATGAGGAGGTGACCCAAACATTGTCTGAGGTTCCTTCTGGCCCTAAAGTGTGACATGATGGGAAGAGAAGTGGTTGGGGTGTCAAGAGACCAAGATCTGGCTAGTTCTACCGCTAATGTGCTATGTGACTATAAATAAGTCACTTCCACTTTCTGGGCCTCAGATTCCTCATTTGTAAAACAAGGATGTTGGGCTAGATTAGAGACGGCAAATATGTGGCACATGTGCCACTCCCCCCAGGTTTGTGCCTAACTGCAGGCATCACTTGTAGATCTCAGCATGTTTCCCACTGAGCCTAGACACAGCCTCAGAATCCTTCTCAACACAGTACTCCAGCAAGATACTATTAACTCAATCAGAGCATGTCCACAAGATGACACCTAAACTTGCCTTCCCTTAGAGCTGATCTCTGAGGTCCTTCCCAGCTGAGCCCCTTGGGGGCTCCAGGACCCAGGGACCCTAAGCACTCACCATGCTTGGCCAGGAACCTCAGGGCCTCCAGCTGCCCACTCTGGGCAGCCACGAACAAAGGGGTGATGCCGTAGGCGTTCTTGGATTCCACCTTGGCGCCTCCGCTCACCAGGATCTCCACGACCGCCAGGTCGTTGCGAGAAACGGACTCGTGCAGCGCCGTCCAGCCTCGGTTGCAGCGGTGGTTGGTGTCCGCTTTGTACTGCACCAGAATCCTCACGGCATCCACGTTCTTGTGCTCGCAGGCTGTGCCCGGGGAGAAGCAAGACGGTCAGCGGGGCCCCTGGCAGGACCCGGCCAGCCAAGACTTCATTGGTCCATTCACCCATTTGTTCATCAGCCATTCATTCAACAAATACCCACTGGGTCTGTACTAAGCTCCAGTCCCTGCATTAAACCTCGGATATATGCTAAAAGGAATAGTAATACCCATATTCACATGCTGTTTGCTGATGTGTATATAGCACTGGTCCTGTGCCGGAGACTCTGTTCTAAGCCCTGTACAGGATTAACTAATTTAATTCTCCCAACTACCCTTAAAGGATGGTGTGTTAGGCACAGAGAAGTTAAGTGACTTGCCCAAGGTCACACAGAAGTAAGTGGCAGAACTGGGATTCAAGCCCAGGTAGTCAGGTCCAGAGTCTCTGTCCCTGGAATGTTCCAGGATGCCCCTAACTCGTCTTCCTTTCCAGTGTTGCCTGCTTCAGTCCTCCCCATTGCCAGGGCTGGAAGAGGAGGACAGGGTCATATTCCCCCTCAACCTCCCTCCTCAAGGCTGCTCCCTTAAATTGGGGTAGAATTTATCTTCTGAGTACAGCTCGTCAAGTCTTTCTCAATCTGCTCAAAGCTTGCTTTTTTTTTTTTTTGTGAGGAAGATCAGCCCTGAGCTAACATCCGTGATAATCCTCCTCTTTTTTTGCTGAGGAAGACGGAATCTGAGCTAACATCTATTGCCAATCCTCCTCCTTTTTCCTTTCCCAAAGCCCCGGTAGATAGCTGTATGTCATAGCTGCACATCCTTCTAGTTGCTGTATGTGGGACGCGGCCTCAGCATGGCCAGAGAAGCGGCGCGTCAGTGTGCGCCTGGGGTTCCGAACCCGGGCCACCAGTAGCGGAGCGCGCGCTCTTAACCGCTAAGCCATGGGGCCGGCCCTCAAACCTCGCTTTTAAGCCTCCTCTCTCTAGACCCTAAATGCACCCTTGGCTCTGGCCAGAGTTTTCACCAGGGAGGCTGGGCACTTGTCCAAATTAATCACCCCTGGAAGCTTCTCCGAGCCAGTTGGGGGCGGGGGGGGTGAGAAGGAAGAGGGGGCTGCCTGTAGGGTTTCAAATAGGACCCCAGGTGAAGCGCCCCACCTCTTGAAGACTTGGTTGCCTAGCCTGTGAAATGGGGGTAATGAAACCCTCCTGAGAGGATACCGTGGGAGGAGAGTGAGGTAGTGCATGGAAGGCTCCAGCACAGGGCTTAGCACACAGTAGGAGCACATACAGGTCCAGGGCCCACGCTTTGGCTGTGAGGCACCCAGCATCCTGGGAACTCTCTCTGGGACAGCCGAGGCTCCAGGTGACGGCTCTGGTGCCCAGGTGGACATGGGTTCTGGGAGACACTTCCACCGTGAGCCTGCAGTGGACCTAGTTACCAGCTACCTGGTTCCTGCTTCCCACGGAATGTTCCAGGTGCTGCATACAGACACATGGGAAATCGGGGATTTCTGTTGTTTTTCATAGTGTAAAGCCCTATCATTTTTGCAAGACCCAAGGCTGGTTGCTTAAGCATGTGGGCATGAACTAGACGCTTTATAATGTGGTGGTCAGAGTGTGGTGCTGGCATCCGGCCACCCCAGAGTTTAAATCCCATCTCTGTCCCTGGCTGGGTGTGTGATCCTGGTACCTCATTCAGTCTCTGTGCCTCAGGCCCTCATCAGTAAAATGGGGGTACTAGCAGGCCTACCTCACATGTAGATGGATATGGGGGTAAACAAAAGAGCAGAGCCTGGCACAGAGTAAGCGCTCAACAAATGCTGTTGTAATTATTCAGATTGTGACTCTGGGCACTGCTAGTGTGGCCAGGGTATGTCCTTGATGACGTATTGAGTAAGCCAGGCATTTTTATTTTTCTTAAACATCCCAGAAGTGCAAATTCTCTCTCATGCCTCTTTGCCTTTGCCTGTGCTGTTCCCCTTGCTTGTCCAGCTGGTAAATTCCTCCTGTTCAGGCTCAGCTCAGGCACCCCATCCTATGGGTACCCTCCCCTACGTCAGGGCCCCTCCGCTGTGCTCCCAGGTGCCTTGGGCCAACCACGAGCTGACTGTCACGTTGTCTGTGAGTTGATGCCCACCGCACTGGGAAAGCACGTGGGCCGGGAACGTATCTTTTCATGTCTGAGTCCCCAGTGCTCCTCAGCATGCCAGGCCCATGGCAGGATTTGGAGGATGTTGACTGAATATGTGCACAAATGAATGATTCAATTACATAAGATACACATTCAAAGAAGGTCGCCCTCTTCAAAGTAGACCCCTTCAGGGTTATGCCCTATGGGAGCAATGCTCCTGATTGCCCACCTAGTTCCCGGACCCCCCCAGCAGGGGCCTCACCTTTGTAGAGCGGTGTCTCTCTAGACTTGTTAGAGATATCGGGCTCAGCCCCAGCCTCAAGCAGGGATTGAAGGCAGTCCAGGTGTCCCCTGCACGTTGCCAGGTAAAGGGCCGTCTCCTCCTGCAGGGTGCGCTGGTCGATGACTGCTGGGTATGCTGGGGAGAACAGACCAGGAAATTCACGAAGGATGAAGATACCCATCTCCCCTCGCAACACAGTGGGGGTCCCCATTTCCTCCCCATCCCAAGGACAGACATGTGTGGCATCCTCCTAAATTTACCATCCAGACTACCTTCATCCTCTTGGCCCTGGACTCAGTCACTTTTACAGGGCTGGTTCAGCTTCCTGGTCATATTAATCCAGCTCAGATGTCACCTCCTCTGGGAAGCCCTCCCTGGATGAGCCCCCTCCTTCTCTGAATGACCCTGTCCTTCTCTTACACTCCCACCAGCCGCTGCTGGGAGCTCAGTGTCATGCAGCTGTGTCTGTCCTGGAGTGATGGTGGGCTGTCTGCGGTCCATGCTGCTTGAGGGCAGAGGTAACTCCTGCCTGTAGGTGGTACCCATCCACTTATGGCTTGGGGGAAAGCCGAGACTCAGAGAGGAAGCGCGATTCGCCCAGGGTCCCACAGCTGTGAGGGATGGCCTTGGCGGGGCACAGGCACAGCTGCAGTATTTTCCACACCAAATCAGCCCCTGGAACATTCTGGAACAAGCTGGCAGTGGCTCTCCCAAAAGTCAGCCCACCCTCATTCCTTTTCTAGGAATTAGGCTCTCCTGTCCTGGGAGGCCTGGAGAGGAGGCAGCAGGGGATGGGGGGTCGGGGTGGGGGTGTTGGGGGTGGGATGGGGACAAGTAATTTCTCCTCTCCCAACTTGGTGACTGTAACGCTGCAAGGAGGGTGACCCCCTCGCCTTGCCCCCTCGCCCAGGTTGTTGTGGGGCGAAGAACATGAAGCTGTAGAAGGAAGGAGCCCTTGCCCCTGAGTCCCGTCCCCACTCTGGCCGCCCCCAGAGCCCGCCCCTCACCTCGCTGCAGGAGCTTCAGACAGCCCAGCTGGCCGTAGTAGGCCGCCTCGTGCAGCGGCAGCCAGCCGTCCTTGTTGGGCTCTGCGAGGTTCTTCCCCTCCTTGATCATAGCCTTCAAGGCCTCGTCATCGCCATCCTTGATGGCCTTCAGCACGGGGTCCACGGGCCTGTGAGAGCAAGGGCCGGGTCAGTCCCCAGGCAGGGCAGAGGCAGAGAGGCAGAGCCCTGCAGCCTCTCTCCCAGAGGGAATGAATTCAGGGCCTGCCCGGGGCCAGGAGAGGGGCGGGCTGTGGGCTCGCTCGGTCCTGCTCGTCCCTGCTGGTCTGGGGCCGGTGCTCAGCCCCTGCAGCCGGCGTCCTCCTCAACCAGGAGAATAATCCTTCCTAACCCTCATGGGGGTGCCCGGGAACTCTGCCCCAACCTCAGCCCTGACCTTGGCCCCCCCAGCTCCCAGCTCCATCATGGCTTCCTCAGCCTGCCTGCCCAGGTCAGCCTCTCCCTGCCTCCGGCCACACGCCCTCACACAACCACAGCCCTTTATGTCTTTGGATGATTATTTCACCCTCTCTGTCTCCCCCACCGGACTAGGAGCTCCAAGAAGACGGGACGGTGTCTTTTTTGCCCCTCATGATTTGATTCCCAGGGCCCAGCTCAGTGGCTGGTCCATAATAGGTGCTTAATAAATATTTACTGCATGAAAGAAAGAGAGAGAGAGAGAAAGAAAGGGAGGGAGAGGGAGGAAGGAAGGAGGAAAGGAAGGAAGGAAGGAGGGAGGGAGGAAGGAAAGAAGGACTCAGAACCGAGGAACCCCAACAATTATTTCACTCCTTTATCTCTTCTATTTACAAAAGACAGCCTCTTCCCTATAAGAATTTTGCTTGTTCCTTTGGGAATTTTATCTATATGTTGTTCGAAACACTCTTTGCAATGGCCTCCTTTGAGCGTTTGGAGCATGTATTGGCCCATAAGGTAAGTGTAGGGGCTCTGGATCAAGCCTTGCCAGTGCTCCACCCCCCTGTGAGCCCCCCGGACCTGGGGCATTTCCACGTCTTTATCCCCAAGTCCAGCACCATGTAGGGAAACTCGACAAGAAACAGGTTGAAACATGGCAAGCTCATTCACTTCCGTAGGTGGAAACTGAGGGTCTCTTTTAGACAGAGCTTCTTGGTGGCTGAAAGAGAATTAGAGGACCCCTCCATCCCTGTGGCGTTCAGTGGCTGCATCAAATGTTACACCAAGACCATTTCTACCAAGAGGAGTCGGGCATACAGTGCCAGCCTCCGAAGGGATGGATAACCAACCCATGGGAGGTTTCAGCGATAATTAACACCTTCCCTGAGCACGGTGCCCCCAGCATTTACAAAGTCCTCCACCCTCGGGCCCTCTGGCACTTCGGGCAGCTCTGAGACGAAGGCACAGACCTCAGAGGGGACTCTTTACAGTGAGCATCTCTCTGGGCTCCTCCCAACCCCCATCCTTGCTCCTGACCCTTGTCCTCACCCCCAGAACTTTTAGCTGCTGAAAGACTGAAGTACTTGAAGGACTAATAAATTTGAAGCCATTACAATTTAAAACTTCTGAATTTCAAAAAGACTTCAGGGCTAATGGGAATGCTAACCTCTTCTCCTGGCTCATTAAAGCCATTCCTTTGCTCATTCATTCATTCATTCATTCCCTGAGCCCTCTTCCCTCCATCCCTGGAGAGTCAGTGAGGACCAGGACTGCTGTGACTCCAGATCCACTCCTGGGGATGGTTCTGCGTAAATGGTCCCATTTCCCAGATGGAGAAGGTGGGACTGGAGGCAGGCCTTGTCCCCAGGGCCCTCACCTGTGTCAGGGGCCAGGATAGGCCCTGAGGGTGTACAGAGCCAGCCCCTTTACCCTCCTGCTGCTTCCTCCAGCGTGAGCGGCACTTCCTCCTGACTTGCAGCCTCCCTGGTTATTAATAGCTGCAGAGTGCAAATGCCGGTTAAGTTAACAGACCCGGCAAGCACGATGGGTAACTGACCAGATAAGCCCTGAGGTGCCCATCAACGCCATCACTGCCACCTGATGCGTTCCTCTTATGAGCGGCCAGAGCAGCCCCCATTGGCGTCAGGAAAAGCCCCAGCGGGGTATGTGTCCCGTCTTTCCTGGAAGGTCTCCCGCGGGGCCCCAGCTGAAGTGGAAGGGAGGAGGGCTTGGGGGAGAAACACAGGGAGGGCTCCTGTGGCCGTGGGGGGTGGGCAGTGTCATGAGAACACTCGCAGGACCCGCCGCCCAGCGTGGGTCTCATCCAGCTGCAGCGTAAAGACCCTGGGGCTCTCAGGCGCACACTCTGACGGCTTCTTCAGGGGCTCAGCCAAAGTCCCCACCCCGAGGGTAGGGGAGGTTGCTAGGGGTGTCAGGCCATCGGAGACTAAGGAGCTGGACAGGACCCTGGAAGCCACTCTGTTTTCTCTCCAACCTCCTCTCACAGAGAAGGGAGACTCAGAGAGGGACAGCGACTCACAAGCAGTCACACAGGAAGAGGCAGTGGTGCCCAGACCAGAACCTGGGGCTTTCTTTTCCAGGCTGTCAAAAGCCCCCCCCACAGCACCAAGGAAATGAGGGCAGCAGGGTCTGAAAAGGGCTGGAGGGAGAAACAAAACGTTGCCCAGTTGCCTCCTCCCCTCTCTGCCACATAACTGAGCAAGGAATAGGGGTTCCAGCGATGGGGCCCCTCTTTTGCCTTTAGCTGCTTCTAGGGTCAGTACAGTGGAGCAGAGAAGAGAACAGCATAGAGCAATTTTCCAAGGACGCACCCATCCCAGCACCCTGGTGCCAGGCAAACAGAACCCCCCCTGCCACTCGGATTATTTCAGGATTTAGCACCTGGCACTGAACAAATAAAGGCAACAAAGCAAAACGAAACCTGTGGGTGTGGGCGGTGTGGATGTGCTCAGATATACCCCCGGTGATGGCGTGGGGGAAACTGAGACAAACAGAGGTGTGGCTGAGTCCTCGGCTTTGGCTCTGAGCCCCTCGGGGCTTCTGAGGTCTTAGGGCTGTCTCCCCGATCTCCCTCTTGCTGGGTCCCCAGATTCTGAGCCCCTCGGGGATCCTCCAGCACACAGCATTCTGGGGGCATTGACGGGTTAATCGCCAGCACAGCCTGGCTGGTAGTTCCTTGGGGACCAGAGTCTGTGACCACCAAGCCCAGTTCAGCAGGAGCGGCTGGGCTCAGGGAGACACACCTGAGAGGGGCGTGCCTGGGAGGTCCCTCCAGAGTGTCCTCCCTCCTGGGGGCTGTGGGTCTGCTTCCCACTCCCCACCCCCACCAACCAGTTGGGAAAGTGAGCTTGGATGGTCTCAGGGGCCAGGCTGGGGGTCACTTACGCCAGCTGGGAGGCCTTGCCGCGGTTGTATTTCTTCATGACCTCTTGGAACAGGCCCCTGGGGGCCGAGGCCGGCGGGCTCTCCGGCGGCACAGTGGACCTGGAGGGTGCAGGGCAGGAGTGAAAGAGGGAAAAATACTCTGCATATGAGAAGCGGGTCATGGCCAGAGGCAGAAAAGAGGATGGAGGGAGAGCCAGAGGGCGAGACTGACAGACAGACACAGGGCTCTGAACCAAAGCAGATGGCTGGGTCCTCTCTGTGTGCTGGACACAGCTGCTGTGTCTCCGGATTATTTTTGGCCCTTGGAGGAAGCCCTGGGAGATTTAAATGACCATATAAGACAACAATGAGGTTAACCTCACCCCCACTCCTGCGGGCCCCCGTCCCCAGCCAACCACGCGGGAGGCAGATATGAAGCAAGGTGACATTCTTCACCCAGGAGGATGTGAGAAGTGGTCAGGTTCCAGGATGAAAGGGGTTCATTCTCGGGGCTCCCACAGGGATGGAGAAGAGATTCGTGGGGGTGGGGGGACAGGGCAGCACAGCTGGGAAGCCAAGCCAGGTCTGTGCCCCCACCCCCACCTCGCTGGCTCCTCATTAGAGAGTCCTTCCACCCCAGGGTCAAAGAGTATAGAGTTTACAGCAAAAGGATGCGTGAGGAAGGTCGCTGGGGCCAGGGCTTGGAGTTAGACCGACGCGGGTTCAAATCCAGGCTCAGACACTTCCTGGCTGTGTGACCTTGGGTAGGTTGAACTTCTCTGGGCTTTAGTTTTCCGAACAGCCCAGTATCAGAGGGCTGGTGAGGCCTGAGTGAGTGAACGGTGTGAAATGCTTAGTGGAGGGCCAGGCACAGGGAGGGCTTGACACGTGTCCACCGTTTATTTTACCACTATTCCGCCTCTCTGAGCCTCAGTTTCCCTACCTCGTTGGGCTGTTATGAGGATGAGAGGGGTGAAAGGGGGTGTAGTGGCCACTCCACAAGTCTGGATTGGTTGGGGTCGTAGTGAGAGCGGGACATGGGGTTCATGCCAGCCCCACAGGTCAGGCCCTGGTGCCATGGACACCCCAGCAGGCCAGGTCTGGTCTCCTGTGCCCCTCTGGGGCGTGCCCAGCGGGATTGGGGAGGACATTGCTACTGATTCCCAGCACCCCGTGGGGCATGGAAGTGATGGAACTGTGACCCTGGGAAGGACCCACCCTCTCCAGGACAGGCCAGAAGCTACAGGTCCGTAGATACCCGCAGCAAGGCCAGGGCCTGGTGGGAGGGGCAAGTGGGCAGAGAGAGAAGGGAAGGACAGCTGACATCTCGAGGGGGCTCCAGGCCAGCCCCCTTCCTCCTTCTCTTCTTTGTCAGCATCTTCCACCTTCCTTCGCTCCCTCCCACTTGTCACTGCCTACCTTCTGAGCGCCCACTAGGTCGAGCTCGGCGCCACAACAAGCCCCATTCGTCAGTCCTCATTCATTAACCCTAGAGCGGGTGTCTACATTGCTGGGTTTTAGAGACGAGGACACTGAGGCTCTGAGAGGTGGCTCACTGCCCCCGGGTCACACGTGGCCGCGGCAGGTAAGCGAGCGGAGCAGAGTCGGACTCGGTCTGTCTGCGGAGCTCCTGACAGGCACTCCCTCCTCCAGAGGCTTGGTCTCCTCCCGCATCTTCATCCTCTCCCCAGCTCCAAGGCCTCCATCCTGACAGGTCCTGCCGCTTCCAAGAAGCCCCTGCCCCTCCTTGTGCCTCAGTTTCCTCATTTGCAGCGTGAGCAGGCAGGACCAGAGGGGGATTTCCTCACTGCTGCTGTAGCCGTGGGGCCTCCGCTGAAGTGAACTCACGTGGAGACTCAGCGTGTCAAGCAGACCTGAGAGACCACATCCTGGGAGGAGGGCAGAGCCTGGCCCTGCCAAGGCCCCTCTCCTCGGCCCGGACAGCTGCTGGTTCAGTGTCATTATCTGCGCTTGCTCCTGGCCCTGGAAAGGGGAGAGTGCTGGGCAGGGTGGGCAGCAGCCTGGGGCCTCGGCGGTCCACTGCCCTGGGGTCTTGACAAAGCCTTGGGCTTCTGTCTCCCCACGGTCCTGGGGTCCTGGGCACCCTCATCATTGGTCCATATGCGACCTCTCATCGCTTACTGTTGTTAGAATGTTTTTAGCGAGGTAATAAGCGCCGGTAAAATCCCACACACCACCCTAAAACTAGGACCTGTCTCTGATGGCATAATCATACCAGCGACAAGGGGACAGTGGGGCTGGTGGGGTGGCAGCGAGATGGCGACGATGACATCCCCTCACAACTGTGCAGGGCATTGCTCATGTCCATCCTCCCCGCCACCTGGATGGAGGCAGGGGATGTGTGGTTCGCACTTTGCAGAGGACGAAACAGACAGACGAGTTCCACGCAACGAGAACTTCCCAGCTCCTGCTCGCTGCCGCACCCTGAACGAGAGCCTGGGGATGCGGATCAGTAGGACACTTCTCTTTGTTGATCCTCAAGATGTTCAGAGGCCAACGGGGTGGGAGACAAGGACACACACAACCACAGAGCCGCAGGGGAGAGGCTGAAAGAGAGGCGGGAGGACTCGTTCTGGGAGCCCCGAAATCGGGTGTGTTATCTTGGTTTTAGGGGCGGGCAGGGTGGGTGCTCAGAGCTGCGGGGTTGTGAGTCTCAAGCTGGAGGGGGAGCCAGGCCCCTGCCTGGATTCTGTGCTCTTGCGATCAGGCTGTAGGCCCCACTTCCCCTCGGGCCCAGAGCGGGGGAATTACCAGCAGAGAAAACCGCCAGGCCTGAGTCATCAGAAGTGAGAGGAGCCTGGCGGGATGTGGGCGCAGGTCATGCCCTGGAGGAGGCCCAGGTAGGGCCCCTGTCCTTTGTGTGGGCGGGCAGGTGGGGGTCAGGAGAGCATCCTTGTCACCCAGCTCCCGACAGCCCTCTCCTGGAGTCCAGCTGGTCCTGGCTTCAGACACGGGTCAGGCTGGGTGAGAGCGGGGAGCAGGGCTATGATGACAATACCTCCTAACTTCTCGGTGAGGCCTGTCTGAGTTAATAAGAAGCCCGGGCCAGCCCCAGGAAGGGTGTTAAATTGGGCTGGACCTGGCTGAACGCAGGTGGCAAGCGGACATCTTACTAGGGGAGGGAGCTAACAAATCAAGAGGCTCCCCCATGCCCACTGCCGGGCCTGGGTCCTGTATGTGCTCTCTCGTCTGGTCCTCACACCAACCCCACGTCAAGCACAGGTGTCATGAGTACAGGGCCTGGCACACAGTAGGCGCTGGGTAAATTTAAATGAATGAAACAAATGAAACAAAACAAAACAAACAAATGAAGGAGTGATATCCCGTATGGTATTCTTGGTGTTGTGTGGTTTCACACCAAGACCTCAGATTCCTGGAGAACCAGCCCCCTCCCTCTTGGGTGGAGAGAGGAGGGGCTCATACGGTACAGCCACCCCCACCCTCGTTCCCGCGGGGCTCCGGAGTCAGCCTCCCGCCCTGCGAGCTCTGTGTCTCCCTCACCCGCTGGCCAGTCCATCCTTTCTGGGCTGGCCAGAGAGGAATCACACGTGGAGGAGAACACGAACTCCAAGCTGCAGCAACTTCTGCCTTCTCCTCCATCGCTGAGAAGTGTTGGGCGCCAGCTATGTGCCAAGACTTGTGTTAGGCACGTGGCACAAAGCATCTCATCTCAGCCTCTAGTCCACTTTGTGAAGGAGATGTAATCAGCTCCCTTTTGCAGATGAGGAAACTGCAAAGAGGTTCGCTTCCTCTAGCCTGCTTGGTGAACTCCTATTCATCCTGCAAAGCCCACTCCTTGACTAAGTAAATCGATACTTTTTGTGTCCCTCTGAAACTAAGCAGGTCTCTTTGCTGTGCCCTTCCTATTGGGCCATTATGTACCTGGGCCTTTACCCACATTAGACTTCGAGCTTGGGGAGAGCAAAGACCAGGCCTGATTGACATCATAAATGCACAGTAAGTGTGGGTAGGTTGATTTGAATTGTTTGCTGCTGTGCACACATCGGCCCAAGCAAGTTCCTGCTTCATGCTTTCTTCCTTTGTCTTCTTAGAAATGTAACCTTAAATAGAATGCAGAAGTTCAAAGACTGTGAAGACCCAGCTTCCTGGATCCACTCCAGCTGGCCATCACATAACCTTGGGGCCCCTGTTGCATGAGTGCATGGACGCTACTTCTCCGTGGGCCGGGAAGTTGGATCTGCGTTTTAGGGAGCCCTCAGTGGGCCAACGCTTGGCAGAGGATCCTCAGGCATGTTTCAAACATCATCCCTTACGTTGTGGTGGGAGAGAAGCCAATGGGAAAATGGCTTTAAGAGGGAACACTATCTTTTCTGTGGGATGCTGATCTGGCTTTCGTTTCGAGGATCCCAAAGACTCAATTGACCTGTATGTCCACAGTCACCATTTTGGTCACAAGATGATAACAATAAATTATGTTCCTAGAGAATGTTATTGGTTTTGAAGTGCATTTATTTGCCTAAAAACATTCGCTGGGCACCTACAATTGCCGGGCCCTGAGGATACAAAGGTGAGCAATATCTGCTCCCTGACCCCAAGGAGGTCACACAGTGCAGTTGGGGACTCTCTCAGGAGGCCAGGTAATGCCTTTCTAGGGTGACAAGACAGCTTGGCTATGAGGCAGAGGCAGTCGTGACGTGGGCACTCAGGGAGGAGGTGGGGGAGGTCAATTCACGCTGCAGGATGTGGGTGGGGAAGGCTCCAACACCTACCTCATCTCATCTGCTTTTCATAAGAACACCGCACGGTGGGCTGGGCACGTTTCTGTTATTGCCATTTTAGGGATAAGGCTCTTGGGGCTCAGAAAGGTTAAGTAACTTGCCTAAGGTCACACAGCCAGTAAGTGACAGAGGAAGGATTCGAACCTCCAAACCCACTTCTCTTTCCACTCTCCTCTGCTGCCTCTTCGCTCATTCCTTTATTCACCCATTCATTCGCTCACAGACAGCTACTGGGTGTTGCCATGGGTCAGGCACTGTGTGCTAGACACGAGGCTTCACAGGAGGGAAGATGGTGAGGCCCCTGCCCTCAAGGAGGTCACAGGTTAATGGCAGAAACAAATACATAGAAATTGTAAGTCGTAGTCAGGGTGGTGAAGCAAACAGCCCAGAGAGGGATAAGAGGGGCGACCTACTTGACCTGGGAGGGTGGTCAGGCAGGGTTTGCTGCAGAGGTGACAGTTCATCTGAGACCTGAAGGATGAGAAGGAGCCAACCATGTGGGACCTCTGGGGACATGTGTGACATCCTGTTCCTACACCTGCTCTGAGTCTATTTGGATGGAAACTGTGACATTCAGGGATAGAAGCAAACAAGGACTCTGTCGGGTCCTGCACGTACTGTGATGCCCTGTCTGGTGTCAGGCACAAGCCTGTGTGTCTCATGTCTCTGGGGACCCTGAGTCTCTGTGGGTGGGAGGCGGGTGTAGTGAGACCGACCCCACTTCAAGGTGGAGGAGGGAGAGGAAACAGAAGAGGCTTTTGCAGAATCGGCAGAGCTGGTGACACGTCTGAACTTCAGATCAGGCCAGACTGTGGTTCAGTTCCTGGTCCTACTGTGCGCATGTTTTGTCATATGTAAAGCGGGCACAGAAATATCCAGCTTGTGTGGCTTTCGTAAGGATCACTGAATGGCTGTGTGCCAGGCACGTGGGAAGCACTCAGTGTGCATTCAGGGCAGGAGGAGGAGAATTACGTTAAAAGTCAGAGTAATGGGGGCCCGCCCGGTGGTGCACCGGTTAAGTGTGTGCACTCTGCTTTGGAGGCCCGGGGTTCGCAGGTTTGGATCCCAGGTGCGCACCAACGCACCACCTGTCAAGCCATGCTGTGGCGGCGTCTCACATAAAGTAGAGGAAGATGGGCACAGGTGTTAGCCCAGGGCCAATCTTCCTCAGCAAAAAGAGGAGGACTGGCATCAGATGTTAGCTCAGGGCTAGTCCTCCTCACACAAGCACACACAAAAATCAGAGTAAAGGGATTTACTTCCCCAGCAGGGCCCAAGCCCAGCCTCCTTCCAGAGACAAAGGGGCAGAACCAAACCTAGGAGGTTTGAGGTCACATCAAGGGTGAGATGAAGGCCGAATCCTTCTCCCCTACATTACTTGTGCCTGGATCTTAGGTGAGGGCCACTTGACCTTGGCTAAGTCATTTCACTTCTCTGTGAGAGGTTTTTTTCCTCCCCAAAGCCCCTAGTACATAGTTGTATATCCTAGTTGTACGTCCTTCTAGTTCTTCTATGTGGGACACCGCCTCAGCCTGGCTCGATGAGCGGTGAGTAGGCCCACACCCAGGATCTGAACCCGCAAGCCCCAGGCCACCAAAGCGGAAAGTGTGAACTTAACCGCTGCGCCACCGGGCCAGCCCCTCTGTGAGAGCTTTTTTTTTAGGAGACTGGGTGAACGTTTATGTCCCACAGTGGGTCTCTGCTTCCCTACCCTCTAGAGGAAGGAGGGGGTCAGGACCCAACCTCAAGAGCCCCTTCAGTTCTAAGGATGTTAAGTGTCCCTGGGACACCTGGGTGGGGCCCCCATGCTGGGGAGAAGGCTGCAGACGCCCCGGGACGTGCCGGCTTGTGCTGCAGGCCCAGTAGGTGGGAGGGTGCTCTCTCTCTATCTGATGCCCTACTGAGAAAGGGGAACCTGTGGTCTGACTCTGGCTGAACTGGCCAGAACAGGAACCAAGGCCTCCGAGAGCACCCCCATGAGGAGTCCTCGGCTCTGGGCTCCTGTTTTTCTGGTTGGGTCGCAGAATGGGGCGTCCTCTGGGGCAGCTCAGTAACCTGGAGCCTCACACTCCCTCCAGCTGCCCGAGGAGGCTGCCTGCCTTCCCCTTTAGAAGGAGCTCCTCAGGGCTGGGCCTCCCAGGCCTTTGCCCAGCCTGCCCGGCAGAGGTGGTCCAGCCTCAGTAAGGGCCAAAGTCACCTGGGAAGCGCCCTGGTAGGTTTCATCAGGGCTGAGACGGACTGTCACCCACCTTCATCCCTGTCAACTGGGACTGGACATTGGAAAAAGTCTATTTATTGTTGCTGCTGTTGTTACTATTATTATTATTAGAGAAGGAAGCTGAGATTCAGAGAGGTTAAGTGACTTGCCCAAGGTCACACAGGGAGTCAGCTGGCTGCTGGAGACAATGAGATTTGAGGCCCATGCCCCAAGGTAACACCAACACAACTGTCACAGCAATTCCCAAGCCCCTTCCACCAACCCCAAAATACACACTTGACTTGGACTCACTGGTGAGCAGAAACATTTTTAAAATGTGTATATTTCTTTTCTAAAAGCATTTTAAGATCCAAGACCTAATTACCTCTCTGGCTCCACCTCCTACAGAGAAGGTGTCCTCTAGGTCTGTGCTGTCCAGTACGGCAGCCACTGGCCACATATGGCTAGTGAGCCCTTGAGATGTGGCTAGTCTGAATGGAGAGGCGCTGTGAGTGCAAAATACACAGTGGATTCCAAAGCCTTGACATGTAAAAAAGAATGTGAAAATCTCCTTCACAATTTTTATATCGGTGATGTGTGGAAATGATAATATTTTAGACACAAATTAATTTCCCCTCTTCCTCTTTACTTTGTAATGTGGCTACTAGGATGTTCACAGCTGCATAAGTGTCGCCGCAGTTGTGGCTCACGCCGTATTTCTATTGGCGCGACGTGGTGCTGCTCTAGATGGTCCTGCATCTGGGATGGTCATGCTGAGATGGGGGAGCCAGAACAAGGAGGCAGGATGGCTCTGCTGGGTAGCTGTCGTTTGCTTCTCAGATGTGTTGTCCCAGAGAGGCTGCATAGACGGGGTTGGAAGCTCTGGTCAGACTCAGAACATTGGTTTTACTGTATTCAAACATTGAGTCAGCTGTGCAGGCCAAGCCACGGGCTTTGGACCCAGATAGTTCCAATCTCTGCAACACCATCTACTAGCTGTGTGACCTTGAACTAGTTACTCAGCCCTGAGCTTCAGTTTCCTCATCTGTAAAATGGGAATATAGCATAGAGCCTCCTAGAAGGTCCTTAACAGGATTAGCACACAGCACTTGGCACCATCAGAGCTCAGTACGTTCAGATAACAAATGTAAGTCATTAAGGTGTTAAAGTGCAGCCTAGAGATCACGATAATTTGGCCTTGGATTAACAGTGTTTGGGATCTGCACCTGATGGATGACCCAGCTGGTTTCTCCTCGCTCACCTGGTCCATGGGTAGAAATGGGCAGGTTGGCGATTGGCACGTGTGGACACAGTGGCTTCAGCAGTGGCAGGGCCCCGAGTCTTGTCATCCAGGCTCTGCTCGATGGCCATCTGGACCAGCTCATCCTCACTCAGGCTGCTGTACAGGCTGTACTCCTCGTGCCCAATGGTACGCTGTCCGCCCCGAGCACGGATCTCAGTGGCCATCCTCCTCCACTTCTCAGCCCAGCCTCCAGGAGAGACACTCAGAGGGGAGGAGGAAACTGCAAATCAGAAAACCCTGTGAGGAGACCAAAACCATCCTGGTCACTAACAGTTTTGCAACATAGCTATGTTTACCCACGGGGAAGGCTGTGCTCTCTTCTGGCAATCACGCAATCATTTTTTATCCATTTATTTTGTCATATGATCAAGTCAACCACCCATTCATCTACATATCCATCCACCCATCCACTCATCTATTCACCAGTCCACCCACCTATCTAACCATCCATCCAACCAGCCACCCATCTGTCCATTTATTCATCCTCCCATGCATCCGTCTGTCTATCCAGCCACTCATATATCCATCCACCCTCCCATCTGTCCACTTATCCATCCATTTATCCAACTATCTAATCATCCATCCATTCAACCATCCACGCTCCTAGCCAGCCACTCACGTATCTATCATCTAACCATCCACCCATTCCTCCATTATCCATCCTCTGATCTATCTGCCCATCTATGCTTCCATTTATCCACCCATCCTCCCATCCATCCATCTATACATTTATCTATCCAACAAACCATCCACAATTCATTTTTCCAATCCACACGGCCTATCTATACGTGTATGCATGCATCATTAAATGAGAGATTATTTATTGAGCACCTATTTTGTGTCAGGCACTCTTCCAAGCGCTATGATACAACAATGATCCCAACAGACAAAAATCTCTGCCCTCCTGGAGCTTACACAATGGTGCTTACATTCCTCCCTTCTAATTATCCGACAACATCCCATCTGTCCCGGCACTTCTCCATTTCTCTGCACTGTCCTAGGGCTGAGAATACTAGAGATGAATCGGACACAGGCCCGCTACTTAAGATTGCATGACCTAGTTAAAATCAATTATTAAAATAATTTGCCATGTTAATTCCAGGGACTCTCTTCTGGAAAAAAAAAAAAAATGCCTCAAGGAGAAACGGACTTTGGTTGAATCAACTGCTCTTAGGAAATCAACTAAGCCTGATTTTCTTTTCCTCAACTAAGCTGACACATGATGTGACTATAGGTCAATGGTTCTTAGCCCTGGCTGAACATTACAATCATATGAGGTCTTTTTAAAAATATCCAAAATGTGGGTCTGGCCCAGTGGTGTAGTGGTCAAGTTTGCATGCTCCACTTTGGTGGCCCAGGGTTTGCAGGTTCGGATCCTGGGTGCGGACCTATGCACCACTCATCAAGCCATGCTGTGGCGGCGTCCCATATACAGTAGAGGAAGATGGGCACGGATGTTAGCCCAGGGTCAGTCTTCCTCAGCAAAAAGAGGAGGATTGGCAACAGATGTTAGCTTAGGGCTAATCTTCCTCACCAAAAAATATATATATATATCCAAAATGTCAGTGCTATAATTTGGTTTGTTCGGCAAATATTCACCCCTTCCCCCTGGAGGCAGAGTGCCCCGCCCCCTTACTCACTGAGATTAGACTTGGCCTTGTGACTTGCTCCGGCCGGTAACTGTTGGTGGACATGACAAAGCAGCCACTTGACATGGGCTTGTGCAGTGGGGCTGGCTTTCCCGTCATCGCCAGAGCAGAGCTCCTCCTGCAGCCACTGCCCTTTAGCTGCACCCCGGAGTAAACCCCCCTGGGGCAGTTCACAGAGTCCAGCTTGCACAGAGGAGCCCCACCCGGCAGGGCCTGCAGCCCGAAGCTGAGCAGAGCAGCCTGGGCTGGCCTCGATTAGCCTGTCTGCAGTCTTGCAGACCCAAAGCACAAGAGTAGATGGTTATTTGGGGTGCTTTTTATGTAGCATTCCTGTGGCTCTAGTTAACTGATACCCCAAAGATTCGGCCAAGTACTTCACAAAGAGGACATCCAAATGGCCAATAACCAAATGGAAGGGCGCTTAACTTCGTAAGTGTCCGGGGGAAATTCAAATTAAGACCCCCACGCAATACCACTATACACCCACCAGAACGGCTCAAGTGAAAAAGACGGGAACTAGAAAGAGCTGGGGAGGATGCGAGCGATCAGACTGCTCAGCACCGTTGGTAGGAGTGTGAAACGGTAAAACCGCTTTGGAAAATGAATGGCATTCGCTAAAGCTAACATGCACATGCCCTGTGACCCAAGCGCCCACCCTTAGCTCTACGCCCAAAAGAATTGTGTACATATGCTCACCAAAGGGTAAGTTCAAGAATCATAACGGCGCCATTCATGGTAAACCCAAACGGACACTCCTCAATGTCTCTCGTGGATGACTACGTTGTGGTGTATTCACGGGATGATTAGCATGCTCTAGTGAAAGTGACAAACAGCCACTACACACAACAGGATGCATGTCACCAACCACAGTGAGCAGGTCAGATAATGAGGAACATGTATACTCAATTCCATTTATACAAAGTTCAAGAACAGGCAAAACTAAACTGTGCTGATAGAAGTCAGAACAGTGGTTCCCTTTGAGGGGAGACAGGAGGGAGATTCCAGGGAGCCGGTCATGCTGTGCTTCTCTTTTTGGTGAGGAAGCTTGGCCCTGAGCTAACATCCGTTGCCAATCTTCCTCTTTTTGCTCAGCAAGATTGGTCCTGAGCTAACATCTGTGCCCACCTTCCTCTATTTTGTATATGGGATGCCTCCACAGCGTGGCTTGATAAGCAGTGCGTCGGTCTGTGCCCAGGATCCGAACCGGCAAACCCTGGGCCAGCAAAGCGGAGCATGCGATCTTAACCGCCACACCACTGGGCTGGTCCCCATGCTGTGTTTCTTGAACTAAGTCGTTACACGGCTGGTTGGTTCCCTTTGTGAGACTCCCAGGAGCTGCTCAAGTTTGGCTTGTAGACTTCTCTGTGAGCACCTATACTGCAAACATAGCTACTTAAAAAGTGTATAAAATCAGCTCTAAACAGTATCAGTGTTTGGGCCCCACCTCTGACCAATTAAGTCAGGATCTCTGGGAGTGGGGCCGGTATCATACTTCTCTGAAGAGCCCCCCAGGTGGTCGGGAACCACCACTTTGGAGAATGACCAGCCATAAAGTACAAATAGAGGCGGGACAGCCATGGGGGGAGGGGATGAGGGGTGGCACCTGACACCGAGCTCTTGGTAGATATTCTTTTTTCCAATTCCTGTTACCACCCTAAGAGTAACAACTGTTGCTCTATGAAGCCCTAGCAAATAGCAAAGGAGAGTTGTTACCATTAAACAAATGTGTATGTTTTCCTTTAGCAAATACCATCAATTTACCAAATACCACAGTGGTTTTGCCCTTCGAAATCTAGTCTTCGCCCTCCCTTCACCCTCTTCCTTTACACACCTGACTTCCAGGTAAGGCGGGGACACACGTTTCCCCCAACCCGCCTGCGGTTCCCACTCCAGTGCCCTTGCTTGGGCTGTGCCTGACACATCTCCCTCCCTCCTGCACTCTTAGAACTCCTTCTCATCCCTCAAGGCCCAGAGCAAGTGCTTCCTCTTCCGGGAAGCCTACCCAGATTCTTCTAAGAAGTGTTTCGATGCTAGAACTTCTCCCTCTGGGCTGTGGTCAGTAGTCCATGTGTGGACATGACCCAAGATCCTCTTCACCAAGGCCAGTGTCTTATGCAAAGAGAATGCCCAGTTAAAGTCAACTGCACTGGTGGCCAAATGTCTCCATATGGTAGGGTGTGGCAGACCCTCTTGATGGCCCACCCAACAGCCATTTCCCCCATCTTCTCTGCCAGCAGAACCTGGCTTTGTTCAGGCAACAGTGTGCTCTCTCCCATGGTCAGTTGGGACAATCTTATCCCTTGGCCAGTGACTAGTTTAGGAGTGGACATATAGCGTAGTTTTGTCCGAAGAGACATAAAGGAAATTCTGCTGGGGTCTCCTAAGAAGGACTTTCCCTTTCCTAATAAAAGAGAAAGCAGTGAAGAAGTGACTCTGTGCCCACACTCCTGCTTTGTGCTTGGAGGACTTGATGCTTGGAGCAGCAGCAGCCATCTTGTAACCATGAGGGGGACAGTGTTGATACAATGAGTTTGACAGAGTGAATGATAGGTCTTCTGGGTCCTTCATTATATTGTTGAGCGGCCGAACCAATGCTGGGTCTGCCCACCAGGGCCTGCTTGTTAAGTAAAGACTGAAGATCCTTATGGTTTGAGTCATTGTTAGTGGGGTTTTCTGTTATATGCAGTCAAAATCATATTAACACATGGTTCTCAGGCCTGGCAGAGAGTCTTGAAAACATGTCCCCCCAAGACCATGAGCTCACAGTCTCCAGGGGTGAGGCCCAGGCACTGCTGTGTTGAAGGCTTCCCCGGCGATGTGAGTGTGTAGCCGGGTTGAGAACCACTGCCCTAGATCAGTACTCTGGCGGCTGCTCTGTGTTCCACTTTAGGGAGGGGAAAGGGGCACTGTGACCTCAAAGTCATTTTGTGCCTGATGTTTGGGGTGTTATCATTATTATTATTTTTGCAGCAGCAGCAGTAGCACCAACCTCAGTTTTGTTTATTATGAAAAGAGCCCAAGGCTGGAAATCAAGAGACTTGGGTTCATGTCCCAACTCAGCCACAGCACCTCTTCTCCTCTCTTGGGCCCTGGGTTTTCCATCTGTTAAATGGCAGGATGGTCTAGAGCCCATCCCCTGGCCCTCCCGTCCTGGCAGGGGGTGCTGTGCAGCCGGTTGGTCCCCACCCAGCTGGCCCAGCCTGGCTTCCTGCCCCGTCCCTGCTTCCCTGTGGCTGAGGTCCCTGCAGGGTCTGGTGGGCCCAGGTCGGCCTTCGGGAGTGTGGGGGAAGGGCTCTGCCCAGTGAGGAGTGACCCCCTCCGCTTCTCCAGGGCCAAGATCTGACTCTACCCCCAACCTGGCACAAGGCAGGGCTCAGTGTATGTGGTGCTACGCTGACCGGAGTGCTGGTGCCCAGTGCCTGGCCCAGCATCGAGCTGCTGCTGTTTGAGGGCATCTGCTCCAGGCCAGCGGGTAAGGGGGAAGAGCACTGGACTGAGAGTCAGAGACCTGGATTATAGTCTCCATGCTGATGCTAGAGTGCTGTGTGACCTCAGCCAAGTCCCTATCCCTCTCTGCGCCTTAGTTTTCCCATTGCAAAAGGAGAGTTTTGGCTAGAAGATTTCCAAGGCTCTTTCAGTTCTAAAGCTTCCACAGCTCAATGAGACGTTTGATTTAGCTCTGTGCTATTGAAACTCAAACTCTCTGTCCCTGGGGGTCCCCTATGGCCACCTCAACAGGTCAGCCATATGTAAAAAGCTTAGCATTGGTCACAGGGGAATAGGGAACCAGGTGAAGTGGAAGGATCTCAGATCCGGATGTCAGGAACTCGAGGGTCTAATTTCAATTCTGCAACTTACTAGCTGTGTGACCTTGGTCAAGTCACTTCCCCTTCTGGGGCCTCGGTTCCTTTATCAGTAAAAATAGGAAGGAGACAACCCACTTCAACATTTGTAGGAGCAACACACTAGCTGGGGCACGTGTGGGCGGCTTGTAAGGGGTGGAGTAAGCTTTTGACGGGGATCCCTCCAGCCCCTCACCCCAAGGCAGCTGTTGGCCCCGCAGCCTGGCACGGGCGATCAGAGACGTGTGGACAGCTCCTGGCCACTGTGCCCCTTCCCTGCCCAGGCGCCTATGGGAGGCGAGGGCAGCCAGGTGACGGTTGCCTGGAACTGCCCCTCTCCTGCGGCTAACTCCACTCACCAGCCCTTCCCCACAGCTTGGACAGTGTCCAGAGACTTTTCCATTTGTCCCTTATGTCATGGCATTGCCCTGACAACCGCCCTCGAAGGTCAGAATGTTTTTTGTTGAATTAACTTATTAATTCTTCAACACCCTTGCTCCTTTGAAAAGGGCTTGATGCCCCTACGTGATTCTCCCATTTCACAGATGAGAAAGTTAGGGTTCAGGGAGGGAAAGGGGAGGGTTTGCTTCACACTCATGGGTTCTGAGCAGGCAGGGGCAATATTGCCGTCCCTGTCCAGCCCGGGCACCTGGCCAGCCCCTGCGCAGTGGGCACCACACCAGGCCCTAGGCCCACGCAGAGGAGGGTACACACAGATGGGCGAGGTGGGGGTTGACCTGGAAGGGACCTTGAGGGAGAGGGTCCCTGCCTTTGAGAGGGCGAGCTCCCACCACACACTGTGAGCCCGGACATCTCTTGCTTTTCCCACTGAGATCCACAGCCTTGGAGGGTCCTTGGGTAAGTTACTTGGCTCTAGAATCCTCACGTGAAAAATGGAGACTCTAGTAAGTACTGTTATTAAGGGCGTGGTGGTGGAATCGAGAGGGCTCAAGCGTGGACACCTCAGCACTGGGCCTGGCCGTTAGCAAGCGTGTGATCCCGGGCTGCCTCAGGAAAGGGTTCTCTGTCCCGGGGCCTAGGCAGTTATAGGCTGGGATGCCTGCCGGGACACTGGGGGCGTCTCCCCGGGGGCGGTCGGGGCTGCTCAGCCGTAGTGTAGGGGGCAGTTACGAAGAAGCCAGTGGGGTTGGCTTGACCAGGTTCAAACCACAGCTTTGCCAGCTGTTAGCTGTGTGACTTCCTAGAATCTCAATTTCTCCACCTATAAAACGGACAGAAAATGAATACGTATTTCATGGCAGAGTGAGGGTGGGGTTGGGGGGAGATTCTGGGCGATGCCCTGCCCCCTTTTCACTTCGGTTTCCCCTCATCGTCCTGCCGCCCAGTTTGATTTCTGAGGCCTCTGCCTGGGGCTGGGCCACCTCCCAGGCCTGAGTCCTGGAGAAAGGCCAGCAGTCTCCAGGGACCCTCTGGGAGGCTGATTGGGACAAAACATAGCCCTTTCCCAGGGAAGGTGGGAGTGCAGTGGGCCTTGCCTGGTCAAGCCAGGGGCCTGCAGAGGGAGCGGTGTTCGAGGGTGGCCAAGCCAAGGCCAGCTTGGAATAGGGGAGACAGGGCCACCCCTGGGGCCTCCAGGGGCTCCTCTTTTGCCTCCTTTGCAGTGCCCCAAATATTGGCTCCAGGGGAGCCGCCACCTCTCCCAGGCAGCATCTGTGAAATGCGGGTAACTGGCTGTGACATGGTTCCTTGAGTTAACACACGCAAAGCACTGAGAACAGTGCCTGGCCCACCATAGCCAGTGTTCTTCTAAAGTGGGCCTCAGTTTCTACATCTGTGAAATGGGCACAGAAACGTGGGCCCTTGCAGGCCTGTGGTGAGGATTAAATAACAGCATTTGGAAAGTGGTCCTTCTTCCTCCCGGTTCTTTCCCCTCCCCACAAATCCAGGCTCTCTGACAGCTAGGGTCTGCCTGGGAGCCAGCAGTGGGGGCGGGCTCCTGTGGATGGGGGAGATCTCTGAGGCTGTTCGGGGGGCTGAGGTCGGGGGGGGGTGGCTCCCTGATTGTCTTATCAGAAAACCAGGAGTGGGGGGGCAGGGCTGGGAAGGTCGGGGGCAAGAAGGAGGACTGGCAGCTGGCCTCCAGCACACCAGGCTCCCTTCAGCCGGGGACTTGGGTGGGGAGTGTGAGCCTGGACAAGCCGCTTCATCCTCCGATGAGTCAACACGGCCGCTCATCTGCCTTGCCTTCTCTGCCCCGTCACCTGGCTACTCATCCTTCCAGACACCGTTCATGCGTCTCCTCTACCGGGAAGCCTGCTGATCTGATGGCTGCAGCATCCTGAGCTGCCTCCAACGGCACCCCTCATCTCCCGTTGCTCTGACTGCCTGCTGTGGGCCTGTCTCCCTGTACAGTGCGGAAACTTCTGAAGAGCAGGACTGTGTCTTAACCCCAGGATAAACCCGAGGCCCGGTACACAGTAGATGTTTAACAAGTGCTGGATGGACAGGTGAATGAATGATAGGGTCAAACCTTGGAAGCACAGCTGTTACTGAGAAGATAACTGTGCGTGGTAGGTGGCGCAGCCGCTGGTCTCCGGCTGCCTGGGTTCAACCCCGGCTCTGCCACCTGCTGGCCGTGTGATGGGGAGCAGGCTACTGCCGCCCTTGGTGCCTCACTGCCCATCTGTAAAATGGAGGTAACAACGGCATCAGGCCCGTGGAGGTGCTGGCTGATGAAATGAGGTTATGCATATAAACGTGGAGAGGGCACCCGGCACATAGCCAGTGGCCCGTGAAAATCTGCTCACATTGTTCTATGGCCCCCAAGGTGCTGCAGTTCTCTGCTCTGACCCATTCCTGCCAGGACGCTGTGCACCTCGACCTTGTCCCCACTTGGTGGTTTCCAGGGAGCCCAGTCCGAGGGATGTGGATCCTCCCACACTCTCCTCCATTTAAAAAGAGCGAGTGTGGGGCCGGCCCCGTGGCTTAGTGGTTAAGTGAGCGTGCTCCACTGCTGGCGACCCGGGTTCGGATCCCGGGCTCGCACCGACACGCTGCTTCTCTGGCCATGCTGAGGCCGCATCCCACATACAGCAACTAGAAGGATGTGCAGCTATGACACACAACTATCTACTGGGGCTTTGGGGGGAAAAATAAATAAATAAAATCTTTAAAAAAAAAAAGAGCGAGTGTGAAAGTGACAGTGAGCTGGCCTGGTCTGGACAGCTGTGGTCAAGAGGTGAGGCTGTGCCATCAGCAGCCCAGAGGCCCCGTGGAGCTTCATGGGACCCTACGGAGCCCCATTGGTCGGGCCCATGGGTCGGTCATGGGGCCACAGCTTGGGAAGGAAGAAGATCTCCACGCCCTCCCCCAACCCAGCCTGGTGCAGGATGCGTTCTGCCCACTCATCCTCAATCCTCCATCCCCAGGGCCCCTCCTGCCCCCTCCTCCTCTCCTGTTCACACGACCTGCTGTCCTGGTGGTGTTGGATGGACCCACAGCCCATTCCACTGCACTCCTCTTACTCCTGGGTCTGAATTTATGTAGACTACATAAATGACAATGACAACCGTGGATGTTCAGTGAGCACTCGGTTCATTTAACAGTGCCGGGCACGTAGTGAGTGCCATATAAGTGTTCCAGCTAAGGTCTACTTGTGTCTTTTAGGTGTGACCGTGGAGCATGGACTGTTTAATTTAGCTGTGATGCAGAGCGCTACGGGTCAGGTCCCCCTGTCACTCAGGTCACTACAACAGGTGCTCGGAGAACCACCACCATGACATCCCCCTTTGCAGTTAATGCACGCTCTCACACACCTTGTCACTTTGAGCTACACGATAAATCCATGATAAGGTATTGTTATTCCCATTCTACAGATGAGGAAACTGAGGCACATGGGGAGAACCCAACGTGGAAGAGACTGGAGGCTGCATCTTCTGACTTCACACCTAGTCCTCATCCCATGTAACCAGCAGCAGCCTCCAGCCGTTTGTAAGCTTTGAGTAAAGGCCCGAGTTAAACTGAAGACTGTACGTGTATATGTAAAAAGACTACGTATATGTGTGTATATATGTACCTATATTATATACGTATATCTGTACGTATATAATACACTCTCTACCTCTCTGTTTCAGAAGTTTCAGGTTCTCCCAAATGTCACATGACCCTTCGCCTGAGGTCACGGCTACTTGGGCTAGACTGGGGCCATGCAAGGAAGTAGGGAATTGACCTGGGCTGTTCCTTGGCCCCCAGGGTCCTCAACCCCATTCCTTGCAATGCCCGATAAGTTTATGTCAAAGCTTATCTTTCTGATCTGCCATTCCTCCTGGATGCATATGGGTCCCGGGAAATCTGAGGAAGCACTTCCAGCTGGAGGGCTCGTGGCTGTGAACCACTGGAATGTTCTCTCCCCTTCTTGGGTCCTGTTGCTTTCAAACCTAACCATAAAAACAGCTGGAGCTTGTGGGTCCCTGTCCTGTCTCCCAGCTGCATTCATGCGCTGAGCCTTTCGACCTTCTCAATACCCGGGGGGAGTAGGATTGTCCCCATTGTGCAGACGGGGAGACTGAGGCTCAGATTGTAACTTGCAGAGGGGACTGGGACCAGGCCAGCCTGCCCTGCTTTTCGTCAGATCCTCTGATCCTGAATATTTAGGGCAGCAGCCTGGGGTTAATTACTCTGGAAGTTTCTCCTCTGGCTAAGGGGTGAGCCGGCCTTGGGGAGCAGGGGAGTGGGATCCAGGCCTCCTCACTTGGTCCCCCAGGAGGGGCCCAGGTCAGAGTCCCAGGGGGGGCCTTTGCACCGGGCAGTGCTGACAGGCCTCTGGCTGCTGGTGTCCAGGGCCTCACAGCTGCTGGGGGTTTGAGCCTTTTGTTCAGACTCTAAAGATCCTGAAAAGCTCCTCCCAGCTCCACTAATCCCGGCTCCTTTGATGCTGGTTACAAGCTCCTGGCTTCCCTCAGGCGCAGGGTGGGACTTTAGGCTTCTGAGGTTGGACCAGGGTTGCTGGGGGTTACTGAGGGGATCTGCTCAGAGCTGCAGGCCTCCACTGACCCCACAATATGGGCTCCTCTCCCCGTTGTATGGAGAGGAAGCCGAGGACTGGGCGGGGGTGACTGGCCCAAGGTCACCCAGGTAGGAAGTGATGATTGGGCATTTGAAACTGTCCAAAGCCTGCTCTGCTCCCGCTCTACTATGCCCCCAGACACTGTGTGCCCATTGCACGGAGGGGCAGACTGAGGCTCCATCTGAAATGGAGGTGAGAGCCCTTGCCGACCTGAATTTGAGTGACTGTCTCCCAAGTGGTCTGGGACCCTGACGGCCAGTCTTGGTAGTTTATTTATTTATTGGTGTACACTGAGGAAGCCACCCAAACCATGAGGGGAGAAAGAGAGTGTGAGGAAGAGGGGGGAAAAAACAAGGGGAAAAAAATCGCTTTCCTGTTTTTTGGTTGGAAACGTTCTGTATTCCGAGGAGAAGCGTAAATTCCACGCAGGCCCGAAGGCCCGCGGTCTGAGGCGGTGCCACGAGCACGAGCTAAGAAAAGCGTCAACGAATGCCAAGTTTCCATTTTATTTCTTTGGGTCCCAAAGCTATTGAGTCTCCAGGCCTGTGGGTCACCTTCACCTCAGCCTCCCAAGTGGAGGGCCCTTCTCTCGCCTCCAGGCCCTGCAGGGGGCTGGCCCCAGCACAGTTAGCCCCCTCCCACACCCCTCTTGGCCCATGTCCCTTTCCTTCTCCTGCTGCAGCCAGACCCATCAGTGAGGCTCGGCCACATACAGGTCTGGACATAGGATTCCAGGCCCCTGACCCAGTTTCTGCCCAGGGCTCAGTGAACGCTCGGCTCTGCCATCTGTGCCAGCAGCCTGGGGTGGGGGTGAGGCCGGCAGGGCTACAGATCCAGGTCTGAGCCTCCAACAGCTGCTGCCCCTGCCCCTCTGCAGCCTTGCCCAGCCCAGTTCTGGGCACCTGGAGAACGTGGACCCTCCCCTTGGCCCCTGGGTGACAGGGGGTTCTGGAAGCTCTAGCTCCAGGCTGCAGATGAGGAGGGCTCAGGAGGGACAGGGGTGCCCTCCCGGAACCCCCTTCTCACCCCAGCCCCCCTGCAGGCTGGCTGGAAATCTTTTAGTCAAGATCACACCAAATGAGCTAAGATCTTTCTCCTTTCTGTTTTTTTCCCTCTCCTGCCTTTATTTAAATCTTTTTCTTTTCCTCTCGCTGCTTTCCCCCGTTTCCTCTCTTTTCCACCCCTCTCTTCTGTGTCCTTTTCTTTAAAAAATTCAGGCAGGTTAGGAATCACTTGACTTTTACATCACCAACACCTTCCCAAAACACTTCCCTTAACCACAAAGCCTTTGACGACTTCATTTGTATTCCTGGGCATTAATTTGTCCCAAAGAAGGTGCTAAGGATGAGAAGTAAAGATACAAACCAGTCTTGTGACAGCCGCCGCCTCCGGGCAGCCTGGCCCTCCGCAGCTCAGAAATGGAGGGAACGTTGGGCGGGTCCAGAGATATTTTTGTGCCTCCTTCGGGAAGATTCTCTTGGATCTAGCCTGTCCACAATATACGGGCAACTTATGATGCCTTGGCTGTGCCAGGACGGGTCTATTTACCGCTGTGCCGCTCCCCTGGGAGGCCACGGGAGGCTGCGGCTTTGACTGTGGGCGCTGGAGGCCGATAGGCCAAGAGGCCAGGGTTTGATTCCTCCACCACCTCCTAGCTGTCTGGTTTAGGCAAGACCCTTAACCTCTAGAACCTCAGTTTCCACATCTGGAAAATGGGAGTAACGATCACCTCTTACAATGCCCTCGAGAAGAGGCAATGAGAGACATCGTCCCAAGCATCCAGCCGGTGGCTGGATAGTAAGCGCTCAGTGAACGCCCATGGATATTCATTGTGTTATTGTTAATTGTAAGGTCATCATGAGTGGATTATATGGGGCCCCCACCCCAGGGAGGAGGAGGAGGAGGGTGCCCCCCCTCTCCCATGAGGCACTCGTGCCTGGCCTATTTGTGCAAGAATGGATGATGCAAACTAGAATGGTGCCAAGTGGAGGCCCCTGCCAGCTCCTCGAGGAGGCTGTGCCGTAAACAGGCCTGCCACCAGCTGTCAGGACCCATCCAACTGTTTTGGAAGTGACCGGAGCGTCTGCCACCGGCTGCCTCCCTGTGCTCTGCCCCAGGCCTCCGATGGCAGAAGTCGGGGGCTGTGGCTGGTGTGCTGGCCCCAGCTGGCTCTGCCTGGGCCCCACGAACTCCCTCAACTGCCTGCCTCACGCACGAGCCTCCCCTTGGCGAGGGGAGCTCTTTGGTCCTGTGCAGGGGACTCCGCCTCTGCCCTGCCTCGGCTCCACCCTGTACCTGTCCTCCGTAAGAGTCCCTGCCTCCCAACCTCCTCCTTCCAGGCCATTCCCCTGACCTCCTGAGGAGCTGCCTGTGCTCAGATCCCACTTGCCCCTCCTCTGCTCAAAAAAAAAAAAAAATTTGATGGAATGATCAGAAACTGTTCCATTGTCTTGCCTGGCCTGGCGGGAGCTGCATCTCCCTCCCGCTTCCCCTCCCAGCTTCCCCCCACTTCTAATCTTCAGGACGCCTTGTGGTAGCCACACTGCCCTTCCCACCCACACACCCCACACCCACCCTGACTGCCTGCCTTTGCCCGAGCTGCCCCTCCACCTGGAGGTCCCTGTCCCCCACCCCTTTGCTTGATGACATCCCATCCATCCTTTCAAAGACCATCGCCTCCTTGAATGTGTCCCCTGCTTACACACACACACACACACACACACACACACACGAGGTATGTTCTTCCAGCTCTGCATGCCCACAGCGTTAAATCTCACATAACATTTGTCATTCTTTACGTTGAATCATACTTTTTGCTTGCAAATTCTATTTCCTCTCCTAAACTCCAAGCCTTGCAGGTACAACCCACAGCACCTCGACGGCTGTCGCCCCCCACAGTACTGCGCCCACATAGGCACTCCATAAATGTCCCATGAAATTGACGCCCCCGTGCATGAAAATCTCCGTCTATTCATTCAACCTAAAAGCATTTCTGAAAGGCACTTGTCTGACACAGATATTGCTCGAGGCCTATGGAACCAACAATAGCATCATTGATAACTGCTTTTCATTTCCATTTTTAGAAGTGCATAGCAGAGTGATATTCTGAGCAAGAGTCCTCCGGAAGGAAGGATAAGTACACGCAAACGGCTGATTCTGTGTCCCCCAAATCCAAAATGAAAGTCACAAGCATGCAGAGAGAATAGCAGAGACAGGGAGACGCACGAAAGTAGTTTGACTATAAGAGATTACGAATAAGCCCGGTAGTGGGTTAAGTCCCAGCCAGACAACCTTCCTCCAGGTCTGTATAAGAAAATTGAAAGCATGCATTACCTGTCAGGCTCTGAAACAAGGGTACAATTCAGGGGTAATAGAAAAGATTTTCTTCAGAGTGTCTTAATTCAGAACATGCTCCCTGAGTTTTCCTTCTGCCCTGGCCCTGAGCTTCTGGTTGCTCTGCTAGGCAGTTCTGAAACACTCTCCTTTGAAGCAGGGAGTTTATTTCGGGCCCACCGCATGACCAGCGATGGCGAGCCAAACTATAAGATGTTATGAGTCTCAGATTTCCCGTTTGAAGGTTGCACCGAGGAAGCTGCGATCCTGCCTTTAGTTCCTCCGGGGTGCATCAATTCTAGACCTCACTTCAGAGAGCATCTCAGAGCTTGGGCCCTCACGTGATGTCATCATTTGTGATCCTTGACATGGAGGCCATATATGGGTATGTTTCTGGAACTACCCAGGAGGGAGCAAGAGAGGAGAGAGATGCAGAGGGTGAGAGACAGAGAGATGGTGAAAGAGAGTGGAGAGACACAGAGCTGGGAGATAAAGAGACAAGAACGAGGGAGAAAGAAAGTGTGGGAGAGATGAGAGGGGAAAGAGAATGAAGGAAAAAGAGGAAAAATGGAAAGAGGTGATGGAGAGAAAGAAGGAAAAAGAACAGAGTGGAGAGGAGAGAGAGGATAAAGCATAAATGCAGAGAAGAAAGGAAAGAAGAAAAGAAAATTGGAAAAAACCAGAGAAGACAAGGGGGAGAGACACTGAGATAAACTAAGAGATGAAACGGGGAGAGACAATGAAGTGGGAGAGAGAGAGAGCACAGACTGGGAGAGAGAGAGAGGGAGGCTAATGAGAGAGGAGAGACGGAGGGACAGGGACGAGAAGTAAAGGGAAGGAGGGGAGACAGGGTGGGTGGGAAAGAGGAGAGAAGGAAGGGAGACTGAGAGCCCTCTGGAGAGAAAGGGAGAAAAGGAGGGAAGGTAGGAAGGAGGATGGAGTGAATGAGAGAGAAGGGAGGGGGGAGGGAGAGCGGGAGGAAGGGATTCCGTGGGAAGGCCTTTGCAGGAGCCACAGGGCACGCAGCAGGTGGCAGAGCCTGATGTTTGGAGGTACCAGGGATCCAGCTGCTGGATGCTGTGGGTGGGGCTGGAGCTACAAAGGGCAGGGGAACAAACAAACAAGTAGGCATGTGGGCAAGCCCTGGGTAGAGGCACACGGCAGGAGGGAGCCTTCCTCCAGGGCCAGGGAAGAACATCCCCTGTTCCTGGACTAGATAGAATGGCACAAAATGTCAGCATCAGGTGGCAAAGACAGCACACACAGAGCCATGTGCATTGAGCATCCAGGATGCTCCTGGCACGTTGCCAGATGCTTACGTGCCCACATATGTGTTCAGATCTCAGGCTGCAGGGGTTGGGAAGGTCTCTTGGTCTATTCCTCTAAAGGGAAAAAAATGTCAATTTCAAGGGCCCATTTCCCTTGGAGGACATTGAATTTATGACCCCATTGCATGATTTTCTCCCTCCCCAGACGCGGCCTGGGAGGGGTGGGCCATGACGGGCACGTGGCTTCTTCCTGGGTGGCCCTCTGCCTTGCCTCTCCCTCCTAGTCCAGACAAACCTCTTGCAGTCGAGAAAGCCGGAGAAACTCACTCCAAATCCTGCTGCCTTATGCCTGCACTCAGCTTTTGACAATCAACAGCCCAAATTGCGGGTGAAGAGTCACAGGGAACAGAAAGCAGACTGGGGGTGGACAGCAGGGGAGGGGCTGGCCAGGCACACACGGACTAAGATGGGACAGCAGCCTACTGCACTCACACCACCGTCCCAGCCAGTGCTCTCATCACCCCGTCTCACAGAGGAGGAAACCGAGGCTCAGAGAGGTCGAGAGACTGTCCATAATCCCACAATTTACAAGGGATGGTTTAGCAGTCTGAACCAGATCTGCCTGGCACAAAAGTCAATGCTTTTAGCCACAACTCTGGCCCCCATGTAATGGGGAATCCAAATGTTGGGGCAGAACAAGGAGCCCCACAAGGCTACCAATATGAACTGAGGAATATTTGTTTTTCCCCTGGTCCTTAGCTCATCCCAATTGGGAGACTGCTGCCGCTGGTAAAGGTCCGCGAAGCCCGAGACAGACAGGTCGGCCTGTCTGTTGACATCATAGTTCGCTCATGTCCAAACTGAACAAGTTGGGCTAACTCAGCAGGTCCCAACCCCAGCTGCACAATAGAAACCTATGAAACTTATCTATGCCTGCCTCTACCCCAGAGAGGACAGAACAGCACTGATATTTAAAACTTTTTATTAAAGTATAATATACCCACAGAAAAGTGCACATAAGTGTACAGCTCCATCGCATTTCACAAACTGAACACACCCAGCATTGACATCAAAGAGAGAATATCAGAAGCACCCTAGAAGCCTCTTTGCTCCCCACCCTCGTCTCTACACCACCACCCACCTCCTCCAGCCAAGGGTGGCCGCTCTCCTGACCTCTAGCGGCACAGGTTGTTCTGAATTCATGTGCATGGAGCCAGACCCGTTTCTTCCTTCATTCAACAGTATCTTGTGAGGTTCTTCCATATTGTTTCATGTAGTTATAGACTGTTCCTTCTCATTGCTGCATAGTATTCCACGCTATGAATACATCACAATTCATCCATTCTACTGTTGCTGGACATTTGGGTGGTTCCCAGTTTGGAGCAATTCTGTAGTGTAGCTATGAACATTCTAGTACTTGTCTTTTGGTGAATCTATGCACTCATTTCTGCTGGATATATACCTGAGATGGGAATCGCTGGGTCACAAGACAGGCGTATGCTCAACTGTAGTAAAACTGCCAAACAGTTCTCCAAAGGCGTTGTTGCAGTTTACAATCCCATCAGCCGTGGACAAGTTCCGGATGCTCCACATCCTCCCAGCACTTGGTGCATTCCATCTTTTTTCATATTATCCGTTCTGATGGGCATTAATGGTACCTCCTGAAGTTTTAATTTGCATGTCCCTGATGACAAATTATGTTAAGCATCTGAGAAGCCCTGGCCTCAGTGATCTCTGGAGCCCTTGTATAAGGCCCAGAGGTGGTCCTGAGGAATAGTCCTCCAGGGAGGCTTTTTATGGGGACAGAAAAGGGTAAGGGAGGGAAAGATGCAGAGGCAGAACCAAACAACTGTTCACCCTGGAGGGGAGCAGGAAGCAGGATGTGGCCACCCAGAGATAGCCCTCAGGGCTCACACAGGGCGCCAGGGGCGTTCTACTCTCCCAGTCCTAAATAGACCCTCCCCTCCTCACTCTCTAGCCCCTCACCCTGCTTTATTTTTCTCCCTAACCCTTCTCATCCCCTTGCCTGTTATATATTTGTTATTTGTTTATTACCTGTCTCTCCCATCTAGAATAGTCTTTCTGTTCACTGTTGTGTGTCAGTGCCTACAACAGTGCCTGGCACATAGTAGATGCTCATTAAATAGCTGTTGAATGTATGTGCTCACAGCTCCTGGGTCTGAATTGGGGAGGGCCATGGCACTGCCTGCCAGCCTCAGCCTGGCTCTTGGCCACACACACACACACACACATACACACACACACACACACACACGCACCAGGCCTCTCCCTTCCAAGCTTCCCTCCATGTTTATTTTAATCTGAATTCCCATGAATAAAGGTGTGTGTTTATGCGCGTGTGTGTGTGTGTGTGTGTGCGCGCGCGCTGGGGAGGCATTCATGGTGCCCCACACTTCGTAAGGGCCAATACTAGCACATTTTCCTTATGACAATGACACCTCTTCCAGGAAGGAGAGAAAGAGAGAGGAGAGGAAGAGGCAGCCGAGAGAGGGAGGAGCTGGGATGTGGGCCAGCGCCAAGTCCTGGGATGGCTCCGACCGGGCGCTGGACCGGCACCTGCTAAAATCAGCGCCCGCTGCCTCGGCATCCCTGCCTCGGCATCCCGGCCCCCCGCCTGGCTGCCTCCTGATATCAGTTTATTTTGGTTTCAAGAGATGAAGAGGAACAGGTAAGAGTCCCATCTTCACCCAGGGCAGCGTTCTGGAGGGAGGTGGGCAGAGGGCTGATGGCAGGGGTGGGGAGGGCCCACAGATGCCCCAAGTCCCCAAAGGGAGGGAGGCGCATCTCCGGAAGGGAAAGAAGGAGCGAGGAGAGGGCAGAGAAGTTCCAGCCTCCCCTCCTCTCTTTAAAATGGGCGCTGTGCCCTGGAGGCTGGGCTGACTGACAGCGCCTTTCCTTGGAGCAATCCAGATCCCCCTCAACCTCCCAGCTCAAGGGGCCAAGGCAAACCCCAGGGAGAGAAGACAGACAGTCTTCCCCATTCACAGGGAGCAGAGTGAGGGCATTACCCTCACCCCCAGATGGGAGAGAAGGGCAAGTCAGCCCCACGACCTAGCAACAACTAGATGTGGGGCTGACACCCACTAGGGTGAGGCTCACGACCCAGCAGGGGCCCTAGGGACTGGCGAAGGGCTGCCTGGTCCTGGTCCTGTTCTCTCCAACACCCCACATGCGTGTAAAGGGAGGAACAGTGGGATCTTATAAGGGTTTCCATCAAAATCAGCAGATCTGAGGTGCAAACTCAATTGTGGGACATTGGGCTGTCTGCAGCCACCTGGGGCCTTCCTGGGCCATGACTGACCCTTCAGACAAAAGTGGCCAGGACAGACCAGCAGGACAGCAAGAAATGGCAGAGCCATGGCCTCAGCCAGACTCACAGCTCTAAACCCCACGCCCCCCTCATACAAATCGTCAGTTGCTGAGTTATTCCCGCCCCAAGGCGGGGCATAGTAAGGTCGTCTCGCTCCGCTCCTGGATTTCAGCCCTTGGGGAAGGAGCCATCTGCAGCAGAAACCCTGTAGCCCCGGTGCCATCTGTCTGTGAGCTTTGACTTTCTCCAATGGGAGTCTTGTCCCTGGAGGGTGTTCTGGGCGTGGTGGGGACATGCCTGGGGCATGCTGGGTCAGCCCTGTGCAGATGGTGTCTTCCTTGCTGGGAGATGCCATTCACGTGCTATCCCAGTTAGCATGGCCTCCTGGTTCCAGCATGGGCGCTGGTGTCAGATAATCCCAGCCCATTCCTCATTTGCTGCGGGACCCTGGCTGTGGCCCTGCTCCTTACTGCCTCTCAGTTTCATCTCCTGAGGATAGGGCAGCGACAGCTCCTCTCTCCCACGGCTGTAGGGGTTAAATGAGATCCCAGGGCTCCAACAGCCCCCCAGGGCCCCCACTCTCAGGAGATGGTCATCCATGGGCCTTCTTCCTCCGCCTGCCACCTGCAGGTGGGGCGGCATCTCCCATGGGCCAGGCGGGCTCTGGCTGCCGGTGAAACTTGGGCTGATCCGTGCTGGAGGCTGCTGGCTCTGTTGGCTGCCCAGGTCACTCGGCCTCTCCAGGGCTTGATCTCACTGTGCCTGGGTCACACTTGGGAACCTGGGAGCAAAGTTCAACCCAAGTTAGCTGCTGTCAACAGGTTTTCCACGAACAAAAATATGTTCAGAGCAGAGCTGGGAGCTTTCTAAGGCCCTGAGCCGGGGGGAAAGCCCTCTCCCAAGCAAGACTAGCACGCAGCAGGCCCGCTCTCCTTCCTGGGGACAGCCACTGGCTGTGTCGGACACTGCACGTCCTGCTGGATGCAGCAGCTCCTGCCGGCCCCTCGCCATCCGGGTGGAGCTGGGACCAGGTCGGGGGCCCATTCCCTCCATTGCTGCGGTGGAGACGGGAAGCAGATGCCTCTCCAATGCAGGCCCTGGCCCAGCACTCCAGAGGCCCAGCTCGCAGGGAGCAAAGTGGCTACTCCAGATACGCAGCTTTACCCATTTGGCAGCTCTGCAGGGGCAGCCAGTGAAGCGCAGCTGTCTGCTCTCAGGTTTCAGCTCTCACCTCGGCCTTGCTCTTGGGGGAATCCAAAGTGGCCAGTGATGTGACATCGCAGAGGTGTCAGCCAGCCCTGGCACTCTGGGGAAGCCCCTGGGCTTGCTCTGTGAAGAGGGCCCAGGTTCTGAGTGTGGGACAGGCCTGAGGACATAGGTGAGGGGACCAGGGATCCCGACATCCTGGGTGAGGGAGGGATGGGCAGACACTCCGACTTACCAGCCCCTCCTGGGGCCTGGACACTTGCACGGCCGTCCTGTGAGGGAGGCGTTATCATCCTGCTGTGACAGATGGAGGAACTGAGGCCCTCCTGGGACTCGCCTGGGCTGGTGGTGGTGACACCTCCACCACAGCCTCTGTCCCACAGAGAACTGAAGGAGCAGACGAGCAAAGGACGTCAGAACTGAAGGTCCTCCAGGTTCCTCTGCGCCAGCATCCTTTTCCTGAGGTGGGGAAGCGGAGCCTGGAGAGTGAGAGGAGCTGTCAGGCTTTGCAGAAGCCGTGGCTTCCAGAAATCCATTCAGGGCTTTTCCGCAGCTCCTTCCCAAACTTACAGCGTGATCGGAGCAGTTGAAAATCACACCATGACCTAGACCCTAAAACCCAACTTACTGGGGTAACTGGCAGGAACCCCACCACACCAGAGGGGGACGAGCCCAGAGGGCAGGCCGGATTTCCTCAGGGGCACATTTAAGATGCCTGCTGGTCCCTGGAGACTCCCAGAAATGCGTGGGGGTGGGGCCCCTGTGGTTTGCCACAGACCACAAGCCCCGGTGAGCAGCTACAGGCTTCAAGCACCGGCAATTTGAGTGTCCATGTCATTGTGCCTCCTTGTTCCTGCTCCAGGAGGTCAGGCTGGGGTCCCTCCCAGCACAGAATCGCTTGTAAAGTGTCTGCCCCAGATCTCCCTGCGGAGCCCAGTGGCTAAGCGCCCAGATTCTGGAGTCATCTGCCAGCTCCAATACTTGCTAGCTGTGTGACCCTGGACAACTGACTTAACTTCTCTGACCATTGGCTTCCTGATCTATAAAATGGAGGAAAAATGATTGTACCCATAACTCATAGGAAGGTAGCAAGGATTAAATTATATATATATCTTCCTTAGAATAAAAACTTATAAACGTTAGAGGTTGTTATCAGCTTAAACTTCCTGGTGGAGACAGAGGGGATGGTGGTTGGTTGGAAACAGTGGTTCTTGACTTGGGACACTTTCCCCCGGGGACTTTTGACGATTCCTGGAGACATTTTTGGTAGCCACAACTAAGGGTGGGGGGTTGCTACTGGCATCTAGTGGGCAGAGGGCAGGGATGCTTCTAAACACCCCACAATGCACAGGACAGCCTCCCCAACATAGAATTAATGGTCCAGATGTCCACGGTGCCGTGGTAGAGAAAGCCTGGCTGGAGGGGCAGCGCAGGGTGGGAAGGGGGCGTGTGGCGTAGAATGAGGTCTGCACTGAGGGGAGGAGGGGAAGGGGCAGGGGCCTCTCCCTTGATCCCTGAGGATGGCTTTGGATTTCAGGAACAGCTGCCGTCAGGAGGGCCAGGCGTTTGGATTTCGAATGGCTTGTGACTGTTGTAGGGATGGCTCACTGAACGGGGCTCGTAAACCAGCCCTGAAGGTCACCGGCAGAGGGAAATGCAGCCTTTGTCTGAGTAATGCAGAAGGCAGGTGATCGCCATGAAGGTTGGGGTTTCTCCATTAAGCAGGAAAGGGGGCGGGGGCCTAGGTGGGTCTCAGCCCTGCTAGGGCCAACCCCCCGTGCTGGTGGCTGGTGCACTCAGACACACTCACACACGTGCACTGACCATGCTTAGCTCTCACACTGCACACACAGCTCACGTTCTTTAAGTGAAAACAAGAGGCGAATTTAATCCACCAGTTGGCAGGACAGTTGGCCAATGAAATAGTTATAAAAATATTAAGTAACAGGGAGGCCGGCCTGGTGGCATAGCAGTTAAGTTCACATGCTCCACTTCGGCAGCCCAGGGTTCGCAGGTTCGGATCCCGGGCGTGCACTGATGCACCACTTGTCAAGGCATGCTGTGGCGGCGTCCCATATAAAGCGGAGGAAGATGGGCACGGATGTTAGCCCAGAGCCAGTCTTCCTCAGCGAAAAGAGGAGAATTGGGGACGGATGTTAGTTCAGGGCTGATCTTCCTCACAAAAAGAAAACAACAAAACAAAACCAAAAAAAATACTAAGTAACTGTTGAAGTCTCTTGTTTTCTAAAAACACAGCTCTCCATCTCTTTCTTGGTGCACAGGTGTGTGTGCACATGTGGTGCAAGGCATCCGACACATTAGAAAGAGCTTGGGCCTAGCCACCAGAGTGCTGGTCTTGGCCTTTCTAGAAAGTTCTGCATGACTCTCTGCAAATCTTTCCCCTCTCTGAGAAGTGGAGGAAGAAGCTGCACTGTGGAGCGGTGAAGAATACAGGCCCCGCCACGGGGCCGGTCCAGTGGCGCAGCGGTTAAGTGCGCCTGCTCTGCTTCGGCTGCCCGGGGTTCGCCAGTTCGGATCCCGGGCGTGCACTGACGCCCCGATTGTCAAGCCATGCTGTGGCGGCGTCCCATATAATATAGAGGAAGATGGGCACAGATTGTTAGCCCAGGGCCAATCTTCCTTAGCAAAAAAGAGGAGGATTGGCATCAGATGTTAGCTCAGGGCTAATCTTCCTCACAAAAAAAAAAAAAAAAGAATACAGGCCCCTCCAAACTCTGAGTGCCTCTGAAACCAGAAGGAGCAGCTATAAGTTGTGCACCCACATACCTTTCTTTGTTCTCTGAGTATAAAAATTCTAATTGAAAGTCAGTTGGAATTCAAATCAAGCCTACCTAAATATTTTCAAAATCAGAAATAAAAGGAGCCGGTCTTGTGGCCTACCAGTTAAGTTCAGCGCGCTCTGCTTTGGCAGCCCAGATTCGACTCCTACACAGCGCAGACCTACACCACTCATTGGTGGCCATGCTGTGGTGGCAACCCACATACAAAACAAAGGAAGATTGGCACGGATGTCAGCTCAGGGTGAATCTTCTTCAGCAAAAAAAAAAAAAAAAATTTCAGACATGAAAAATGGGATAACAATGATTTTACAAGAGTTTCTGAATCCTGGGATTCAACCTTCTATCAAACGTAGTTTCAAAATAACTGGCTGTTGGGCAGAATTCAGTGAGTGTATATATTTGCTGCTAATCTTTGTGCACAAGGACTCTCTCCTCACTCATGTGCACACATGTGGTCTTGTATGTGTCCCAGTGAGGCTGACCGTCCAGGAAGCCCTCAGGGACCCCTGGGGTGGGCTGACCCTGGAGTGAAGTAGACAAGATACTGTCCTGTGGGGTGGCTGTGGCTGTCTCCATTTCACAGCCCAGGAGATGGAGGCTCAGAGACTTTAAGACATATTTCCAAGTTCACTTGATTAATACAGGGTCCAGATTTTAAATTTTCTTCATCTCTCTCTGTTCTTGCCCTTCTTCCCTTCCTTCCCAATTTTCCTGGTGCCACTGAAGCCGGCAGCATCCGCTACGAACTGCACTGTCATAGTGCCTGGCCTGGTCCCCGACGAGCGTGTGACCCAGGCACACACGGCGCCTGCCAACCGCCCGGGCCATGCTCTGGGGGCAGATGTCCTGCTGCTCCTGGGCACTGCCAGCCTGGGCTCCGGGATGAGAGCTGAATGCGTGTGGGTGCAGGGCTTGTTTCGTGGCCCTTCCTGTCTGGCCAGCTGGCCTCTCAGTCTTTGCCCTTCTCTCAGGGCCTCTGGGCCTATATTTAGCAGCAATGCCTGGCCCAACGGTATCAGGTGTCTGTGGTGCCACACATCCCCAGAGTGGGACTGTTGGGGCCGAGAGGTAATCTCCAGGCTGCGGTGCCCGGTGGCCTGGTGTCTGACCCAGGCGGTCTGGTGCCTGTCGGGCTGAGGGCTCTGCGTCCCCTGGGGGAAGGTGGATCCCGGGAGAATCAACACAGGCTGCATGAGGCGTGTTGCCCAGTGGTCTTGGTAGGAGCTCCAAGTTTCTGTGGTCAGCCTCACACGCCTTCCACAGCCTCACTTCCACTCGGGGCCCGACCCTCACTCGCCTGTCTGCACGTTCGAGCCATTGGACCCCCTGGGACCTGGAATGCCCTTTCCCTCCGCCCACTGGGCAGGTTCTGCGGAGCAGTGGGTGTGGGGTTGGAGTGGGTCCTGGCAGCCACTGGGCAGGTTACTTGGCCCATCTCCGCACCCCGGTTTCTCACCTGTAAGTCAGGAGACATAGCCAGCGCCTTCCTCACGGGGCCAGTATAAGGCTTAAATGAGGTAACACACCAGGAAAGTCTAGGGCGGCGGCTGCTTGAGGCAAGTGCTCAATAAATGTAACTATTACTATTTTTATCCTCAAGGCACAAATTAAATGCCACGAGCCCAAGAGCCAGAAGCGGGGTCAGCTGCTGGGGTGTACAACCTCTACCCATGGGGAGGCACAGCCTCAGGGGCTGGGGAGGGAGTCAAGGGCCAGGGAGGAGGAGTGGGAGGAGGTGGGGGTCAGGGAGGAGGAATGAGGTCAGAGAGGAGTGGGCAGAGGGGTGGGGTCAGGGAGGAGGGGTGGGGTCCGGAAGGAGGCGTGGAGTCCGGGAGGAGGGCGGAGGGAGGGTGGGGTCAGGGAGGAGGAGTAGAGGGAGGGTGGGGTCAGGGAGGAGGAGTAGAGGGAGGGTGGGGTCAGGGAGGAGGAGTAGAGGGAGGGTGGGGTCAGGGAGGAGGAGTAGAGGGAGGATGGGGTCAGGGAAGAGGGGAGGAGGGGGGGTGGGCTCAGGGACGAGGGCCGCAGGGAGGCTGGGGTCACGGAGGAGGGGCGGAGGGAGGTGTGGGGTCAAGGAGAGGCATGGGGTCAGGGTGGGGTTGGGTAGGCCTTCCAACGGAGGAGGTACAGGCCGCCCAGAGTTTGGCAGATGCAGGTTGTCGAGGTGCACAGGTGGGTGCAGGGCATCCTGGGCAGAGGGTACAGCAGGAGCCAAGCCCTGCGACATTGAAGCCTGTGGCCCTGAAGCCTGGGGCCTTGAAGCCTGTGGCCAGTGGGCGACCCCAGGAGATGGGCGTGGCCAGACCGCAGGGTGTGGGGAAGGGCAAAGTGGGGCTGGAGGAGTTGGCAGGCGCTGGATCAGGAGAGCTTTGCAGGTCATGCTAAGGCTTGGACTGTATGAGGTCGGCAATGGGGAGGGTTTTTTTTTGCCTACAAAAGATTGACCTTTATTTCTCTCGTATATCACTCCAAGATCAGCATCCAGGTCGGAGGGCAGCTCTGCTTGTCAGTCGTGACCCGGGTTCCCAGGTTGTGCTGTGGATCCCTAAAGCCTTGTCGTCCTCTGTTGGTTTGAGGCAGGGTTGCCACAGGTCCCAGGGTTCTGGAGGCTGGGAAGACCAGGCTCAAGGTGCCAGCAGACCCGGTGTCTGGGAGGGCCCCTTCCTGGCTTGTGGATGGCTGCCTTCTCACTGCGTCCTCACATGGCAAAGAGCAGCCTGGGAGGTTTTCAAGCAGTTCAGAGGCACTCGGGGTGGGGTGGGGGGGAGGAAAGAGGGAGGGGGAGGGATAGAGGGAGTGAGGGAGGAAAAGAGAGAGAGAGACACAGCTGTCTTCGTTGGGAAATACTTGGCTAAACGTTGGGGGTGGCCGTGATTCCCACCTCATCCTGGGCCTTGAGAGGAGGGAGGCAGTTCTGCACAGCAGAGGGAGAGGAGCTTGAACCCAGGAGGGAGGGCAGTGGGAGTGGCCATTGTGGGGGCCAGCCCTGCACTCAGGTGGCCCTCCCACCCCGCCTGCACTTCCCAGGAAGCTCGGGCTCCTGAATTGTAGACAGCGAGCCTACCTTGGCAGGTGTCCAGCCTGAGAGCCAGCCCGGAGCAGGGCCCTGGGGGCGAGAGAACTGGGTAGAAATCTTGGGAGAGGCTTTGGACGCAGAAGGGCCAGAGAACCCGACCAGGTTAGAGCCAATCAGAGCCACGTCTTGAGGGATGAGAGGCCCCGTGGCCATCTGGCCACATCTGCTTGGCCTCCACTCTGTGCCTCTTCCTGGAGGACTCTTAATGGAGCCTCTTAATGAAGACTAGGCCTGTGTATGGCGTCGATGACAGCCCTCCATCCCCGCCTGCCTGGCAGGGAGAGTCCTCTGTATCATCAAGGGGAGTAAGAAAGCCTGGTTTCCTTTTTGACTGTGCTGGCTGCCCCATTTTCTGTCAGATCCCTGCTCTGCCCTTCTGTGCCGGGCTCTGTGCCTGGCAGACTGACCAGGACATCACCTAAGGTGTTTGCCCTCTGACTTTTGACTGGGTCCAGCCAAGGGGAGGCGCTGGTGGGTGAGACAAGAGAGAGAAGTCAGGATACTTATTTCTCCAGCTCCTCCTCTGCTTTGGGCCACGGTTCTGACTGTGACTCCATCCTCTGTCGCTACAGCTCCTGTCAGGCTCCAGGGTCATCATCCCCTCCCCTTGCCCCCTCGGCCCTGGGCGCTAACAGCCTCCCGTTGTTGCTGGATCTGGGTGCTTCGCTCTGTCTCGGTGCCCTTGACCGTGCCCACACCTCTGTCCCTTTATTGACTTCTCTTCAACCTTTCATATGTGCCTGCTGTGTCTTGCTAGGGTCATCAGATAAAATACAGGATGCCCAGTTAAATTTGAGTTTCGGATAAACAACAAATGCCCTTTACTATAAGTATGTCCCAAATATTGCAGGGGACATACTTATACTAAAGAGTTACTTGCTGTTTATCTGAAATTCACATCTAACTGGGAGTCCTGTATTTTCATTTCTAAATCCGGCAATCCCACTGCAGCCCCCTGATTGATATGCCAATGTGTCCCTCGGGTCATGGGGCACGTCCAGCCACCCCTGCCCAGGGGAGTAGGTGGATTTGAAAGCCCTGCACGCTTTCAAATGAGAGATGGAGCAGGGGCTGCTGCTTCCTCCCGCTGGGGGCAGTGGGGGGCTTCCCTGGGGACAGGAGCCGTAGCCCAAAGATGAGGCGATGAGGGGACTGACCCAGACATCTCCCCAGGCGACTGGCATCATCCCCTAAAATGCCCCCAGGGCCACGGGCAGAGACATTCCTTGTCCCTGCTCCCATAAGCAGGTCCTGGCCATTGGCAGTGATGTGTCGAAATCTCAGCATCAACTTTGAGATCACAGCAGAGCCCTGGGGGTTGGTAACCAGGAGAAGGACATTTGGAGAAAGGGGGCATTAGAAGCATCAGAGACGTTCTGTGGACTGTACGCTGGGTTTGGGGTGAGATTGAATTCCCTTTCTATCACCTCCTAGCCATGTAACTCTGGGCCTCAGTTTCCTCACCCATACAATGGGCACAGTGGTTCCTATAGGACAGTCTGCAGTGAGGTTAATTAATGACCCGCTCATGGCACTCAGACAGTAAGGAACAGGGTCAGGACTGAACTGAGGTCTGCCCACCTCCAAGGCCCGGTCTCTTATCCTCTGAATTGGTAAAGATTTGCTGCTGTAACAAACCCCACAGCATACAACGGCTCAAACACAATAGTTTATTCCTCTCTCTTGAAAATCTACACACAGCCGGTATTCTTTTTTTTTTTTTTTTTTTTTTTTGTGAGGAGATCAGCCCTGTGCTAACATCCGCCAATCCTCCTCTTTTTTTTTTTGCTGAGGAAGATGGCCCTGGGCTAACATCTGTGCCCATCTTCCTCCACTTTATATGGGATGCCGCCACAGCATGGCCTGCCAAGCAGTGCGTCGGTGCGCGCCCGGGATCCGAACCAGCGAACCCTGGGCCGCCGCAGCGGAGCGCGCGCACTTAACCGCTTGCGCCACCGGGCCAGCCCCACAGCCGGTATTCTTAATCAAGAAATGGCTCTCCTCCCAGTGGTGACTCAGGGACCCGGACTGCTTCCATGGGTGGCTCCACCATCTTATAAACGTGCGACTTCTGAGGTCTCCGTGTTCATCTGCGTTAAGGTGGAAGAGGAAAGAACAGGGAAATGACACATGGCAAGTTCTATCGGCTGTGCCTGGAAGTGGTGGATATTACTGACTCGCACATCATACTGGCTGGCACTCAGTCACCTGGCTACTTCCAACTTCAGACATGCTGAGAAATGTTTTCCAGCTCTGTTCCCGGGAAGAAGGGGAAGCCAGCAGCCTCAGCCACACTTCCTTGCCCCGAGAAATGAACCACTGATGACTCTCAGGAGAGCTTGCAAGGACGCCCCAGGAGAAGGGAGCTCTTGGTGGTCCCAAAGAAATGAGGCCATGATGCTTGGTTTGGGGCCCCAGGAGCAGACCCTGAGACCAGGGTTGGAGTTTACACTGCGTATGTGGGAGGAGCTCCCATCATACACAGCAGAGGAGGAGGGAGGTGAGGCAGAAGAGGGAAGTCAGCTAATAAAGGATGTGCTCTCAGGCCAGTTACCACTGTGGGCAGCTGAAGCTTAACCTTGCAGGGAACTCTGGGAGCCAGTGTGGAGCCACAGCCTCAGAGTTGTTCTATTAAAGGAGTGGGGGAGCTGGGGTATTTATACACCCCCATCAGTTGGTGGTTGAGGGCTGCTCCCGGGAGGTGTTAATTCCCTGGTAATATGGCCTCCATTGTTGCAAAAGGACATGCAGGTGGAAGCCTGGAGGTGTGCACCAAGTGGTCAGGGTAGGGACGTGAGCAGAGTCCCAGTGTCTGCTACGCTCAGTGAATGCACAAGGGATGCTCAATTCCTTCTTGATTGGCCCCCTGAAGGGACAGGACAGGGGTCAACTCCCAGCCTGCAGCTGTGTCCATCACCTTCACCCCTGGTCCAAAGGCTCCCAGAAGCAGGGCCACAGAGCTTGGAGGCAGCTGCAGGGCCAAGGGGTGAGCACTTGACTCGGAGTCCACTGACCTGAGTTGGAGCCCAGGTCTCCCGCTTATTGGCTCGAGACCTTGGGCAAGTCAGTCATCTTCTCTTCCAAGCTCAGTCCATTCTCTGTTCATTTAACAACACTGACTGGGCACCCACTGAACACGTGGCTTGCACTGTGCCGGGCCCTGAGGATACAGCTGAGGACACAGTCACTGCTCAGCCCTCCTGGGCTCACAGGCAGTTCCAGCTCTGTGCCAGGGCTGCTTTGTGGGGAAAATAGTTGGGATGGGGACTCCCAATCCAGTCTCGGGGGGCAAATTCAGTTCCTTTGCTGAGCATCTCTCCAGACCTCATGCCTGGTGCAGGGGTTCCTACACTGGAGGCGCCCACAGGTTCCTATCTGTAAAATGGGTGTGCTCACTACACCCTGCTGAGATTGTGGTGTGGGGGAGATGATATTGGAACTGCCTACATGGCTTGCAGGGCCCCGTACAAAATGAAAATGCAAACCCCTGTCCAAAAATTATCAAGAGTTTCATGACAACAGCAGAGCATGAGAACAAGCGTTTCTGAGTACAGACCCGTGTGCCTGCACCTCCATGAGATCTTGCTGCGGAAAGGGTTTTATAAACTGTAAAGTGCAGAGCCCACATGAGAGATGGTGATTAGCTGAGGGCAGCGGGAGTCCGAATGAGCACGTGGGTAAATGGCACCCACTCTGTGTAAGGCCAGGCCCATCCTCTGGCCAGAGGCACTGAGTCAGACAGACTGTCCTCAAAAAAGGCCGACCGGTCCCCTGACTTTGGCCGAGGCCCAGACACCCTGCTCCCAGGTCAGAGTGGGTGGCAGCTTCAGGACCCAGGATTGGAGGCACAGACTGTACGAGAACTGCAGGCTGTGCTGGGTGACGCACAATGATACCTGGTACCGGGAAGCCTGTCAGGGCCAGGGTACTGGCTGCCTGGTCCCACACCTCCCTCTGCTCAGGGCAAATGCTACTCAGAGTGTGGTGCCCCCAGCATGCTCAGCTGTGCCCCTGGGTGGCCCTCCTAGGAAGCCCTCAGGACTTCATCTGGATGCAAACACTCTCCTTAGAATAGGACTGGTGGAGTGATGGCCGTGAAAAGCACATTGACCTTGCTCCTCATGTCCATCCAGGTCCCTGGACCCCCCACGATCTAGCCCCGAATGCTTAGCCTGTCTCGTAAGGTCTTACCTGGCGCAGCCCAGAAGTTCTGTAGGTCAGAGGTCTGGGGGGGCTCGACTGGGTTCTCCTCTTAGGGTCTCCCGGGGCTGAAACCGAGGCCTGGGCTCTTCTCTGGGGCCCCTGGGGCAGACTCTGCTTCCAGACATGTCCAGGTTGTTGGTGGAGTTCAGCAACTTGCAGCCGCAGGACTGAGGTCCCCGTTTTCCTGCTGTTGGCTAGGGACCAATCTCAGCTCCCAGAGGCCCCTCAGGTCTTTGCCCCAAGACCCCTCCATCTCAGCCAGCGGGAACTGCCCTCACCTTGACTCCCTCTCACACTGCGAGGCTCTCAGACTCACTCTTCTGCTACCGGCCGGGGAAGACGCTCTGCTTTCCGGGACCCGCGTGATCAGATCAGACCCACCACGTCATCTCCCTGTCTCGTGGTCCGCTGATCCGTAACCTTAGTTATAGCTGCAAAATCCCTTTTACCGTGAAAGGTGACATAATCACAGGTGTGACTGCTGCTCGTATTCACATTTCCGGGGCCCGGGGGACTCTGGGGCAGGTTAGGATTTGGTGCGCCTCCTGACCCCGTCTCCCTGGCTTTCAGGACACCACACTCCCTGGCTTCTCTTCCTTCCTCACCTCCGCTCCTGCTCGGCCTCCTTCGCCGCGTTCGCCCACCACCGCCAGCATTTTTAAGCACATCAGGACTCCCTGAAAAAAATGACAATAAAAAGACGGCTGGGTCCAGGCCGCCCAGGGAGCTGGCAGAAGCCACTCCAGCTGGGGACTCTCAGGCCCCCACTCAGGGCAGCTCGTGTCCCAGGGGCTGGGGCCTCGCCCTCCAAGCTCAGTGGATGGAGTGATTGCCCAGGGTCAGGTAACCCCCCGGGAGATTTTGGAAAGCGCTGAGTTGCCCTCTTGTCCACTATGGGGGGGCCCCTCTGACAGCTGGGGGTGAAGGGGGGGTGAGTGACTTAGACAGAACTGGCCCATTTTCCAGCTTGGTGGGAGTGTTCAGGAGGGGGCCTGGCCTTAACTAGAAACGGCTGTGGACCCAAAAATGGCACAAATGCTGGATCGGGAGTGGACCCGCACCAGGCAGAGTTACAGTGATAATAGCGGCTTTTTTTTTGAGCTCCTTCTATGTGCCAGGTGCTAAACTTGTGCATCAGCTAATTCAATCCCACAGCTACTTTTGAGGTGGGTACTATTGCTAACCCCATTTCACAGAGGAAGAAACTGAGGTTTACCGAGATTAAGGGACTTGCCCAAGGCCAGGCAGCTCATGGCTGGAGAGCAGCTGCCGAGGGACGTCACATCTGCCTTTGGCGTTCCTGCCGTGCTGAAAAATGACTATCCATCTGTGCTCCAGCGTTAATAAGGTGGTTATTACAGCAACAGACTTTCTCTGGGGGGGTGGGGAGCAGTTGAAATAGGACTAAAGGAGGGACACTACAGGGAGACATATTTGGATTCAGGGTGAGGAAGGGCAGATGTTCTGGAGTCAGAGTGGTCCAGAGGTGGACAAGGCTACTTGGGAGGGAGGAAGCTACCTGTCGCTGAATATATGCAGGTGAAGAGGCCATTCACACTTTCTGAGGCCCTAGTAATAACAGACCCTGTACCGAGCACCTTACGTAGGTCGTCTTTAGGTCCTCACAGCTCCATCACATAGGCACTGTTGGACCCAATTTACAGATGAGGAAACTAAGCCTCAAAGAGATTAAGTGACTCATTGATGGTGTGCCAGTGGTTAGTGGGGGAGCCGTGACTCGAGCCCAAAGCTGTGTATCTGCTGGTACCACGCCTCTCCTGAGCTCCCACTGTGTGTTCAGTTCTGTTCTTCTAGATGCTGAGACTCTAGCAGGGACAATGCAGTCCCAGTCCTTGCCCTCACGAGATCACATTCCAGGTGGGAGGAAGACAATCCAGGTTGATGAGGACTAAGTAATGAGTGCAGAAACGGTGGCTTTGCCCCTGCGCAGCAGGTGGGTGAACAGTGACCTGCACGGCACTGGTTTTAGGCAGGGAGATGGGGAGATTGGGTCTGCACTTTAAGGAGTGCTCTCTCCAGCTGCTGGGTGGAGAAGGGCCTGCAGGGGACGGAGAAGCAGGATGACCAGTGGGGAAGGCTGTTGCGTTGGTCCACGCTGGAGAGATGGGTGTGGACCAGGGTGGGCCAGAGGATGGATTTGAGAGACTCTGGAGGCAGAACCAAGGGGCCTTGCTGAGACGAGCCCTATGACTGAAGCTCAGAGTGGGGAGGTGACATGGCCAATGCCACACAGCTGAAACACAGAGGAGGTGTGATTTGAGCCCAGGTCTCTAGGCCCCTAAACCCATTCTATTCCCTACATCTCAATGCTTCCCCAAGTTGCCATGAAGATTCTTCCTGGGGACCGAGAGGAAACAGTTAATGGCTGCCCCTCAGCCCTGCGGTCAGAGCAGCCTCTTCCCACCTCTTCTCAGGAGGGCAGTTCCTCCAAGATACTGCAGGATGGGAGTTGGGGGGAGCTGAGATGTCACCATCATAGACATTGGAAGCCCCAGCCCCCAGTGGGTGGACCCCGGAGCCATGGCTAATGCCTCTGTCCTCCCTTCTAGGAGGGCCCGAGGGCCCTACCTCTGGAGGGCTGCCCCAGAGATGGCTTCAGAGGGTCCCAGGACCTGCTTGGGCATATCCCCAGCTCTGGGACCTGGAACGTTCTCTGGTGCAGGGCAAATGAGGGTAAGAACAAGGGGCAGCTGATACTGGGGGCCTCAGAGGAGCAGCGGCCACAGCACAGCCTCCCGGGCCCTGGGCTGCTGTGGGTTGTGCGTCCTCTGTACCCAGGATGGGAAGGAGGGGATAGAGATAGCTCTCTGAGATTCTAGCTCAGTCGGGGAGGGAGGATGCAGTGCCAGGTTTCAGCACAGTTCCGGCAGATTCCACAGGGCTTGCTTGTCTTCCTGCACCCATTCGGCCCCCACCCCACCTCCGGACTTCACAGGGTCCCCATCCTTCCCTGAAGCCACCTTCGCCAGCCAACCAAGAACCAAGGCTCCTCTGCTTCAGCCTCTCCCTCTGTCAAAACTCGCTCTCAGAAAAGGGTTCTGTGCTAGGGGATCACAGCCATTGCCATCTTCTGGAGGGAATGAGAAGGGAGGAGCAGGAAATAAAACTAAGGCTGACTGTGTGTCAGGCACTGTGCTGCCTGCTCTTCTCAAAGGGTTACGATCGTATACAAGTTTCCCCTCATCCTCTGCCCCTAAGATAAAGCCTACAAAATTTGTTCATACCCACCTAGACTTTCTTTTATGCACACAGACACACAGGTTAATTTTAAAAAATGAGATGATGCTAAGTGTTCTACATGGATTATCTCATTTAATCCTAGGTGCTGTAATCTCCACTTGCGTTTCAGGAAACGGAGGCTCAGAGAGCTTATGTACTCCTCCGAAGGTCACACAGCTGGTAGCCCAGCCTGGCCCCTCAGCCTCGCTCTGCATTCTGAGCATCACCTATGGCTGGGGAAGGCTGGCCTTGTTCCTGGTGGGGGCATTTGGGGCTGCAAGGCAGGCGGGGTTGGAATTCTGGGCAGGAAGCCTGATCTGGCTCTCCTTTCTGCTGTGCTGTGTGACTCAAGCTCTGGGGTCAAATTCCAGCCCCACGAGTCCTTATTAAGGCTTAAAAAAAAGGGGCTCTATTGCCATTTAATTGTGGCTCTGCCCTTGAAGTAGGCTCCCAGCTCCCAAGGCTCCCAGCGGTCTGCAACAGCCTTGCCTTAGAGTTCTCGCGCCCAAAGCCAGGGGCTAGAGGCGGGCTGGGGGTCTGAGACCTGGGCCCCTCACCAGCTGCGTGACCTTGGCAGTTCCCTCCTCTCTCTCAGCCTTGGTCTTCTCCTCTCTTCTGAAGTTCCTTTCAGCCCCAGTGTAAACCCACGATTCTTCCCCTAATGGGGGAAGGGTGGGGCTGCAGCTTCCTGGGTGACACTGGGGGTGGGAGAGGAGGAAGAGGAAGCACCAGAGCAGCCAAGAGGGCTCTGAGGCAGGTCGGTGGGTTTGGAAGGGAGGGGAGTTAAACAACATGTTCTGGAATCCCTAGATGTGGGTTCAAACCCCAGCTCAGGACCTATGCAGTTGTGTGGGGCCACGCTCAGAAGACCCCATATTTTATGAGCCCACAAATTACGTAGCCAGCCCTGCAACCGGTTATCAGCCGTGTGCCGTGGCAAGTTACTTCACCTCATAGATCCTCAGTTTTCTCATCTGCAAAATGGAGCAATGCTTCCACCACTCTGAGGATTGTTCTGAGAATTAAATGAGAGATGTCAGGCAAAGAGCCAGGCAGCGGTAAAGCCATGGTGTCAATCCTGGTAATTATGGTGATTGCTCTACAGGGAGAAATACCTCAGGAGCAGCCGGTGTCTCCCCCAGCTTTGTCCCAGTGCTTTCTGGGCACTTCACAGGACGCTTCAGGACAAAAATAAAATCCTCATCGGGAAGCAAATCTTTCCACCATTGCACAGCCCCACTGCCTGTGGCGACACTGGGTCAAGTGGTTTAGGGCCCACACTACTGGGAGATTAGGTTGCGGGGATTTTGAGCCTGGGAAGAGAAGAGGGTCTGGCGAGGCTGCTCCAGCGTCCGCTTTCAGCCAGGGGAGGGTCGGTCGTCTGCCCTTCACAAATGAAGTCCCGACGCCAGAGGTGCTAACGGAGCACCTCCCGGTTCTACCTTACGTCTTGTAGGACCCCCACTGGATCTGTTTCTAAGTGCCGGCAACCCACCCTCCCAGATGGTTCTGGAGTCCTGACCTCCCAGATTAACATCTCAGCTCAGCAACTTCCCCACAGTGAGACCTTGGGCAAGTTACTAAACCTCTCTGGGCCTCGGTTTCCCCATCTGTAAAATAACAGCTTTGACCTGGTGGGCGTGTCATAGTTAATTAACCCCTGCGTGGGAAGCGCCTAGCACTGTGCTGACGAACGTCAGCCACAACTGCTGGGCCTCCCTGCCTGACCTCCGCTCCCCGAGAGCACGCTCTCGCTGGCCTGGCTTACCTGAGCCTCCGCACGGTGAGCTCCTGCTCAGCACCCCTTTCCCCTTCTCCAGCCCACGGCCTCGGGATTTGCTCTGGGAAACCGCCAGGCCCCACTGCAGCCCCTGTCATGTGGCTGTCAGTCAAGCCCAGGGGCGGGCCCATGACCCGGACTCAGCCAATTGGGCACCCTCTCTAAGGACCTTGATTCTTGAGGGTGCAGAGGCAGGTGGAAAGGGGCTGGGGAGGGGTCTTTTGGGGGTATCCCCCTGCGTTCTTGCTGGCTGGACCCCCTGAGCTGCCCCGGGCCCCTGTCCTCTCTGAGCCTGGGTCTTTAGCTTTTCTTGGGATCCTGTGCCCCGCCTCATAGCCTTCCACTGACGCCCTCTTTGCCCAGAGTAGCCTGGTGGTTTCTGAAGCAGGCAACCAGAAAGCCTGGGCGGTACACTCTGGCTTCTGCTGACAGCTTCTCCTGAGTGCCTGAGCTGCAGACACCCAAAATCAGGTAGAAGGAGGTAAAAGGGGGAGTCCCAGGACACGCCAGTGGGATTTGGGCAGCCCACGAAGTGGGAGCATCAAGAATGACCCCCACCTCAACTACAGATGACCAGCCTTGAAAGAGGACACAAACAGCCCAAGTCTCCGCTGGGGTTGCCAACGCCTCTCCACCCTTCTCCTTGGGAGCTGAACCAGGGAGGCAGGGGTGGGGAGGGCCACTGGACCACGCAGAATCTGGCCCTCCACCCACAGGTGGCTCCTGCAGTGGACACGTCACGAGGACGGAAGCCAGCATTGTGATGTCGCAGCCCGGCTGTGGCTTTGTGCTCCTGGAGCTGTGAGTGAGTCAGCCGGGCCCCTTCCTCCTCCTCAGGCTCATGGACCCATGTCCGATGCTTGGGGCTGGAAAGGCTGACCATGTAGCCCCTCATCTTCTCTCCCTGCTCCTCACATGTGCTGGGGTTGGCCCAGAAGATGGCCAATGAATGGCATGCCTAGGGAGACTTCCTTCTCCTTTTGGCCATAACTGGGAACCAGACTTAGGCGAGTGGCCCAGGAACTCTTTGCAAGGCTGTGTTGAAACTACCTGTTAACTAGGCCACCTTCCCAGTTTCACCATGAGCTCATTCGAAGCGTCTGTTTCGGTCTCCACTCTAGTGTGATAAGCTCGATATATGCTCGGAGGACATGATGTGGGTTCACTGCATAAAAGGGTGGAGGATGGGGGGTAGAGATGGATGACAAAGGTGCCCCTCCCCGTATGGGCTGCTTTCTGAACCAGCCCCAGCTCTGACCCTGGGACTCCTTCCTGAGTGCTGTTGGAAGCCAGCACCTGTTGGAATTCCCAGGCATCTTGGTGCCCGTGGGACTTGGTGGTGATGGGCCATCCCAGTTATGGGGTGGCAAGGGCAATAATGCTGCTACAGAACATCACATTTGTTCCCTCCAGAGCAAAGGGTGCAGTTCAAAGACCCTAGACTTTGGACTTAATGAGCCCCAAGTCCAAATCCAGTCCTGCTGAATGTCCTTGAGCTGGTCGCAGACCCCTCTGAGCCTCTGTTTCCTTTTCTAAGAAGTGAGAATGTAACCTGGCTTCTGAGGACTGTCAGAGGATCAGAAGAGACAGCTGCGGCCCTGATAGTGACTGTTGCCACCCATCTTCTTCCTGCCTCATCACGTGGCCCTCGTCCTTCTGGGGTTCTGAGGGACAATGCCTGTGGCCGTGGTCACAGACCAGGCGGCTGGCCCAAGCAATATTGGTGACAAGGATGGGGACCTGCAGGTGCTGTTAAGGAACTCTGGCAGCTCCAGGCCAAGTATGAATTGTCTCAGGCCCTTCTATGCCCCTTGCCCCAGCCTCAGTGCCACCTGCAGTGGGCTAAGTGGCTGGGACTGAGCAAAAATGCCCGAGGAGGCCAGGCCAGGGAATGGACGAGGAGGAGAGTGATGCCTGGAAGTAAATTGGGAGGGGCAGCTGTGGTGAGGGGGATGGGGGCTGGGCTTCCACCCTTTGACCTCAGCCCCTGGGCCAGTCCCGGCCCTCTGCAGGCTGTCTCCCATCACGAAGGCAGGGGGTGGGTGGCCATCTCTACGCACTGTCTGCTCAGCCCCTCTAAAATCAACCTGTGAGGCTGCCAACCTGGCTCTGGGTGGAGATCCTGGGTCCTTGCCTTTTGGGTGGCCCTTCGATTTCTAGCTCCGCACAAAAGTCTGAATTAGATGCAAAAGGATGTGTCTGTGAGCAATTTTATGGAGAAAAGGGCCAATTCTTCCATCAGATTCTGTAAGGGCTTCTGATCCCAATAAGGTTTAGCACCACTGTGGCTCATAGGGCCCCACGTGGTATTCGTGTGGAAAGACAATCTTTGTCCACATTTTTCAAGATTGTATGGATGATAAAATGGGGCCCGAGAGGCAGAGTGGCTTGCTCTGCGTCACTCAGTGGTCACTCAGAGATACCCACCACAGCCCCAGCCTCAGCCAGCTGGCCAGCGCAGGCCCACTCTCCCCTCTGCCCTTGACCGCAGACCTTGACTGGGCCCAGAGCAGGCGACCTATTGGAGACTCATCCTGCTTGGGGGTTCCCCCAGGAGTCAGGCACGGCGGGGCAGCAGCACGCAGCCATCTTCCCTCTGGGGCCTGCTGGGGCTCCGACCTCAGACTGAGTGCTCCCAATGTGCTGGGCACCCCAGGCGTGGTCCCGGCCAGCCTGTGAGGGAGGGTCTCTCATTACCCCTGTTACAGGTGGGCTACCCAGGCACAGAGAGGTGAAGCACCTGGCCAGGTCACCAGCTAGCAGGGGCTCACGCCACCCACCACCTGCTCAGCCTCAGGAGAGGCTCCACAGACCCCCACGCCAGCAAGGCCTGGCTTCACTCTCCCCCGTGCCCCTTCCTCACGGCCCGACACTGGCATCTCTGTGACCTGTTTGTGGCTCAGTTTGCTGAGCAGTAACATGGGGGCGGGAGGCTGAAGTCAGTGGCCCACTGATGGGGGGGTCGGACCCACTGGCCCGGCGCAGGTCTGAGTAGGAGACCCACAGAGAGTGGCCTCATGAGGGGTCATGACCTGGGAGCCTCCAAACCACGTTCTCACGTCTGGCTCTCGCCGTCTCTGAACTGTCCCTACAGGCAGAGGAAGCTGAAGAGACAGGTCAAGGAGCACAAGCATTTTGAAGACTACCTGATCAAGGTCCTCGAGGAAACCCCCAAGGTTCGTATGCAGCTTCCTCAGAAAGCCTGTCGCCGTAGCCCCGTCCCGGCCTGGGCCTGGGGCCTGGTGGTGACCTCACTGAGCCTCAAGCATATCTACTATTATTTTGTCTTTACCTTTGGTTTTTGTTTTGCTATTTTTTCCAGTTTTATTGAGATATAGTTGACATACAGCACCGTGTGAGTTAAGGTGTACAGCATAATGACTTGACTTGCATATGTTGTGAAATGGTTACAATAAGTTTGGTTAACATCCATCATCTCATATAGAGACAGAAAAAGAGAAAAAAATTTTTTTTCCTTGTAGTGAGAACTCTTAGGATCTACTCTTTTAACAACTTTCAAATACACCACACAGCAGTGTTAGCTGTAGTTCTCAGGTTGTACGTTACATCCCCAGTACTTCTTTATCTTATAACTGGAAATTTGTACCTTTTCCTCCAATTCCCCCTCCCCCAACCCCCTGCCCCCAGTGACCACAAATCTGATCTCTTTTTCTATGAGTTTGGTGGTTTGTTTATTTTTAGATTCCACATATAAGTGAGATCATACAGTATTTGTCTTTCTCCATCTGACTTATTTCAATGAGCATAATGCCCTTCAGGTTCGTCTGTGGTGTCACAAATGCAAGATTTCCTTCTTTTTATGGCCAAATGATATTCCAGTATATAATACACCACAACTTCTTTATCCCTTCATCTGTCGATGGACACTTAGGTTGTTTCCACGTCTTGGTGTTTTGCTGTTATTAACTGAGATTATGCCAACATCTGAAATGGGTTTTTGTGTTTTATTTTGTTTTGTCATGATTTGTACCAGAGTCCACTTTTATAAGTGCTGGAAGGAAACTTGTTAGGAAAGGGAGAGGGAGACACACGTATGTATTTTTATCATCATCATCATCATTATCTCAACATCATCAATAATAACAATAACTATTACCATTTACTAAATATTGACTCTGTGCTAAGCTCTTTAGTAAATCTTTTCTACCCCTCCTTATGAACTTCTGAGAAATGTTTTACGCAGGCTCAGAGAGGTTGAGGAACTTGCTCAAGGTCGCCCAGCCGGGAAGCGGTGGGGCTGGGTCTCAGACTCTGGTCTGACTTCATTGCCTCTGCTCTAAGTGCTATGGAGCCGTGGGAGCCCCGAGAACTCTGCCCTGGAGGTCAGGGAAGGCTTCACGGAGGAGGCGGCCTCTCGTGGGGCTCAAGTGAGTTCAGCAGAGGGGGACGGCATTGCAGGCAGAGGGAACAGGCTGGAGCCACGGCCTTGCATGGTGGGGTTGGGGATGGTGCCTTCCAGTGTGCTCGAGCGCCAGAACCTGGCAGGGGCTGCTGGGAGATGTGGCTGGAAGGTTGAGCAGCACCGAAGAGCCCTGAGCACTGAGCCAAGAGGGCTGCAGGGCTCCGGGCCAAGCATGGGGCTTGAAGCAGACCCCACACCCAGTGCTGCTTCTGACAGCTGCCTGGCTTGGGGCCCTCCCAGTTCAGCACCTCACCCTGTTCATCCCATCCGGAATGAGTCTCCCCAGATCTGGGGCCCCCTCACTCCGGACAGCAACAATTCCTGTCCCCTCTTGCAGCCTCCCCCAGTCAGCCGTTTGTCCCCAGGGGCAGTCTCCTGCCCCACTGGGCAGTCTCCATCCAGAATCCGTGTTCTCAGCTGATAGGCAGCCTTTGGCGCGTAGAGGCTTCTCCTGAAGAGGCGAGAGGTGGGTGACGGGGCCGGACGCGGCCGGACCCGTCCCACTGTCTTGGAGTGAGCCCTGCGTGGATCGTCGGGCCCCTCTCAACTTTGGGGCTCCGGCCAGAATTCTGGGGCAGCAGCAGTAGCCGCATCCACCTTGTTAGCGTCACCCGCTGCAGGGGGCAGGTGAGGGCCGGGCTCTGTCTGCCCACCGCCCCCGCCACGGCTCTGTCTCCACAGGCTACAACAAAGAGGAGGAGCAGGAGGAGGCCCTGGTGGAGGCTGTGGTGGAGCACTCCGGGAAGCTCTTCACGGTCAGCCAGGACGTCCAGAAGCATCTGGAGGCCTTCTCCAGGACGAACCAGGCTGTCCACCAGAGCCTGGAGTCTCTAGAGGAGGGCCACAGGGCTCTCATCCCGGTAACAACTGCCTGCAGCCTGGCCGATTCCCCTTGGCCCAGAGAATCGGGGGCATAGGGGTCCCCTTCCCTCCATACCCTGGGGGAGGCCTGGAGCAGTGGGGGGCCGCTGAGAGGGTCTGCATGGGGCTGTCACTCCAGAGTGGAGTGTGCTGTATCCCTTTCTCTCCCTTCTGCTGGCTGACTCAGGGCTTCCCCTGAGTGAGGCTCAGCTTATGCTTAAAAGGTGTTCTTCATGGCAGAAAAGACATGAGTTCTGGATTCAGACAGACTGGGCTTCAAATTCCAGCTCAGACCCTGACTAGCTGCATGACCCTGGGCGAGTCTGTACCCTCTCTGAGCCTCAGTTTCTTCATCTATCAAATGGAGGCAATGCAACCATGCTAGTAGGTTGTTGTGAGACACCGAACACAAGCTATCTCAACGTACGTGTCCCAAGAAAACATCTCTCTCTCTTTCCTTTTCGGTTAATTTGTAATTAGAACTTTCGCCAGGAGGAATGGGCACCCTGTGCAGAAGAAAGTGCCCCTGCAAAGGCCTGGCATGATGAATTTGAGTGCTACAGCTGGGGTCTGGGGACATGGAGGGGAAGGGGAGACGGAGGAGAAGGGGACGCAGAAGAAGGCTGACTGGTGGGTTGATTCTTGCAAAGGACCGTTGTGTGGCTTTTGCAGCCAGTCTCTGCCCCCTAGTGGCAGCACTGAGAACTACACATTTCGTACTTTTTTTCCTTTGGAGAACAGGGATCCTTTATGGTTGGGGCACGTGAGAAGTGTTTTACACGCTTTACCTCATTTAAATCTCACCCCAGCACCTCGAGGTAGGTGCTTTTATTCCTAAGTCTGAGACTAGGGGAGGTAAGTGAGGTGAACATACAAGTGCAGGGTTGGATGTCATCTTTATTCAAAATTTTAATATTTTGTCCATCATGGATATTTTTTGGTGTTAACTTTGATTTTAAAAACACATTACATTAAAATATTATTTATCTTAATTCCTGAATTTTTTGACTTCCTCTTAAATTTTGCAGCTTAGTCCCAGCCATGCTATTCTTCCCATTTTCCAGGTGAGGGAACTAAGACTCAGCGAAGTGGAGACAGGACACTGTGTATGTCCTGTCTCCAGACACATCCCCCAGGGCCTGGCGGGGAGTGTGCCCAGCGCAGCCCTGTGCCTTGCCCGCCTGGGCCATAGAGGGCCTCTCACAGCCTTGCTCCCCAGTGTCCTCCCAGCAGCCCCCGGGGCCGGAATGGCACAGACTGGAGGCTGTGGTTATGGTGAGGAACACGGAGCTCCGGGGGCTGAGCTGGGATTCAAACCCCAGGCAGCCTGGACATGCCCTTTCCTGGGTCTCCTGGTGCCTTGAATAGCCCCGACCACCCAGAACTTTCCCCTCCTCCCACCCCCATTACCGCTCAGACCACCCTGAGCAGTGAGCTCCTCGGGACAAGGCCCAGTGCAGATGCCTGGGAGGGTTTGCGGCACTGAGGTGACCCAGCCCCTGTCCCCGCAGAGCCTCAAGACCCAGCTGTGTCCACTGCAGAGGAGGTGTTACCGCAAGCAGGAGCAGTGGTGGCGGTTGGAACACGGTGTCACCAACCAGAAGGACACGGGCAGCTGTAATGTGAGTCCAGTCGGCTGGCCAGGGGGTGGGGGTTGGGGCAGGGGCTCAGGCTACTGTCTCCTCAATAATCATCAGCCCCCAACACACACACACACACACACACACACACACACACACACACACACATACACACACACATGCCCCACTTACCTACTCACCTCTCCTTGGCGGTGGTTAGCTTTCCAAGGGCTTCTCTAAGATGGGGCAGATGTTACTATTCTATTCAGATGGGAAACTGAAGCCACAGATAGTTGAGGACCGAGCTTACCAAGAACCAGAGCTGGGATCCCCGGGCCCAGTCCCAGGGCCTGACACGTGCACTCTTGAATATTGGTTGATTCTTACCCATACCTATTTCACAGATGAGAAAAGTGATGCTCAGAAAGAGAAGTCATGGCCGAAGTCCATGACCAGGGGCCAGGATTTCTGGGCTTACTCTCTTGAGCTGCTCCTCACTGGCCTTGGTGATGTGGACTAGTTACACTTTGGACCCCTGAGTCCTCCCCATAACCAGAGTCTGTGCCCTCCTGGCCTCAGGGGCTGCTGGGAGAACACTGGGAGCAAGGCCTGGGGCACAGGGCTGTGCCGGGCACACTCCACCTGGGCAGGGTGCGGTCAGTGAGTGTGGGACCTTCTCAGGCCCGGTGGGATCCTAGTTGGAGGACATGAGCGTTGGAGTCTGTAGGCTGCAGACCTCCCACCAAGAAACTTAGAGGAGGAGCTGGACTGGAGTTTATAGAGCCCCTTCTGGGCCTTTCTCTTTAAGGTGGGAAGCAAGGCTGCTGAAGCTGACCACAGCCCTTGAGGCCTGAAATCCAGGACTCGGGCACTGCCCCAAATGAGCAGCACTGAGTTCCTCTGTGCCCCTTCCTGGCCCCCACCCCAGGTGTGGACCACAGATGTCTCCAGCCAGGAAGTTAGTCTGTCCAGCGTCCCTCTTTGCAGGGGAAGACGCTCAGGCCCTGAGGTGGGGAGGGACTCGCCCAAGCCCCTGTGGGAGTGGAGCACAGACCAGGATGAGAAGGTGGCTCCTGGCTCCAGTACGCTTCTCTGGCCTGAGTGAGCTAGGGGCGGGGGCTGGGGGATGCTGGGAGAGGGCCTGAGCCTCCCCCTCCCTCTCTTGCGGAACCAGCTGCTCAGCTACATGCAAACAGCCATCAACAACATGGCCCAGCAGTGCCGCTCCTCTGCCCACGGCATGCCCGAGAGCTGGGCCTCGTCGCCAAGCTCGACCTGATCCAGGTGAAGACTCCCCGCTCCCCAGGCCGGCCTCCAACCTGAGCCTGTCCTGGGCCTCAGCTCAGGGTGCATTCATGGCTAGCCGCCCCCATTAGCCTCTCCCTCCGTGGCTCCACAGGCCCCTTGTGCAGTAGGTCTCGGGGTCTCTATTAGTCTCTCGACAGACTTATAATGAGCACCCATTAGGTGCAGGGTCAGAGGGGGTTGTAAAGGAACTTCTTCCCAGCCTGGTCTTCATGTGTAGCCCCACCCTGGCACATCACACACACAAACACACACACACACACACACACGGTGTGCACACTCATACAGACATACAGACATTCACATGTGCTCTCTGCACACCTAACAATACACACGAAACATACAAGATACACTTGACAACAAACACGCCAAGATGCACACAGTTGTAGTCACACATTTACACACACATGCGCGTGCTGGGCGGGGGCGTTTCAGTGACGGAGGGAGCCTCTGCACAGGGTCCTCCGTTTACACTTCAGAGTCTCCGTCAAGTCCACCGAGCTTCCCCTTCTCACGGCCCCCACCAGGACCAAACCCCATCAGTCCTGATGCTGGTGCTGCGGTGACAGAGAACGCGCGAGCAGATTGGCTTCCAGCAACAACAGATCACGTCTTTTTAATTTTTAACAATAGCTTTATTGAGATATAATTCACATGCCATAACATTTACCCTTGTAAAGCAGACACTGCAGTGTTTTCAGTAAAGTCAGAATTGCACAACCCTCGTTAGTATCTAACTCCTGCACATTTTCATCACCCCCAAAAATACATTTTGCATCTGGCTCTTTCACTTAGCATGTCTCCAAGGTTCATACATGTTGTAGCATGAATCAGTACTTCATCCTTTTTATGACTGACTAGTATTCCATTGTGTGGATGGAGCCCATTTTATTTATCCGTTCGTCAATTTTATTTATCTGTTCGTCAATTGATGGACATTTAGGTTGTTTACATTTTTTGGCTATTATGAATAATGCTGCTATGAACATTTATGCACATGTTTTTGCATGGACATATCTTTTCAATTATCTTGAGTGTATACTTAAGAGTGGAATTTCTAAATCACGTGGTAACTTGATGTTTAACATTTTGAGGAACTGCCAAACTGTTTTCCAAAGTGGCTGCATAATTTTACACTCCCATGTTCAGCGTATGAGGGTTCTAATTTCTCCATAACCCTGTTAACACTTGATATGTCTATCTTTTGTAATTTAGCCATCCTAGTGGGTGTGAACTGGTATCTCATTGTGGTTTTGATTTGCATTTCCCTGATGATTAGTGATGTTGAGCATCTTTTCATGTGCTTATTGCTATTTGTGTATATTCTTTTTTTTTTTTTTGAGGAAGATCAGCCCTGAGCTAACATCCATGCTAATCCTCCTCTTCTTTTTGCAGAGGAAGATTGGCCCTGGGCTAACATCTGTGCCCATCTTCCTCTACTTTATATGGGACGCCACCACACATGGCTTGACAAGCAGCGTGTCGGTGTGTGCCCGGGATCCGAACCTGCAAACCCTCGGGCCACCGAAGCAGAGCGTGCGCACTTAACTGCTGTGCCACCGGGCCGCCCCCATTTGTGCATATTCTTTGGGAAAATGTCTATGCAGCTCCTTTGCCCATTTTTTAATTGAATTGTTTGTCTTTTTACTGTTGAGTTGTAAGATTTCTATATATACTCTCAATTCAAGTCTCTTATCAAATATATGATTTGAAAATATTTTCGCCCATTCTGTGGGTTGTCTTTTCACTTTCTTGATGGTGTCCTTTGAAGTATAAAAGTTTTTAATTTCGATGAAATCCAATTTAGCTATTTTTTCTTTGGCTATTTGTGCTTTAGGTGTCATATTTAATCCAGGGTCATGAAGATTTACACCTAAATTTTCTTGCAAGAACTGTATAGTTTTTGCTCTAATATTTAGGTTTATGATTCATTTTTGCTTAATTTTTGTATATAGTACGAGATCCTTTTGCATAAGGATCTTCAGTTGTCCCAGTATCAGTTGTTGAAAAAATGATTCTTTCCCCATGGAATTGTCTCCTCACCCTTGTCAAAAATCAATTGGCTGCAAATGTGAAGGTCTATTACTGGACTTGTGGTTCTCTTCCATTGATCTGTATGTCTGTCCTTATGCCAGGACCACACTGTCTTGATTACTATAGCTTTGTAGTATATTTTGAAATTGGGGAGTGTGTCCTCCAACCTTGTTCTTTTTTGAGGTGGTTTGCCTCTTCTAACAGGCGTATCTTGCATCATGAGTGAAAGTTCAGTCGCTGGGTGGGTTTCAGGCATGGTGTGACTCAAGGCTCAGTGGCACCACCAAGGATCTGTCCTTTCCACCCACTCCTGTCTGCCGTCTTCAGTACTGGCTTCATCATAGGACGTAACTTCCTTCCTCACTTGAGGCAGGTTCAGTGGAGATGGTCAAAGCCAGGATTCTTGGCTCCTCTGGAATACTGAGGAGGAGGCCCCTTCTCCAAAGTTGTCCAGTAGCAACAGTCAACAGCGAGTGAGCCTGCGTCTTAGCTGAGAAGGACTTCTCACAAGAATCTCACAGGCAGTATCAGGGCTGCACCGTGGCACAGCTCCAGGGGCACCATTCACGTTGAAGGCCATAAAATTGACATCCCTGGGGCATATCCTTCACGTTGTGATATGAGTGATGTAATTTTGAATAAGAGCACATTTGTCTAAATAGTCACAGGGTATTAATTTCATCTTCTTCCCCAGAGAAAGGAAGAAATTACACAGTGATGTCAGGGGGTCCCAAGGGTCCCCCGCAACAATCACTCACCCGAGACTCACTGAGTCACCTGCCTGTGCTGGGCACTGTGCTAGCTAAAGAGTTGGAGATGGGAGGAGGTCACCTGGTCCTTAAGAAATGAATGCCTCTCAGAGAGAGAGGCTGGGGGCAGTCGGGGTGGGCTTCCTGGAGGAAGCAGTGAGAAGAGGCAGGCAACCACATTCAGGAAACCACACAAGGACCTGGACTCTGAGTCGTCCAGCTCTGCTGCCACTGGGCTGTGCAGCTTGAGGCAAGTCACTTAATCTCTCTGAGCCTCGGTTTGATCATTTGCCAATTGGCATTGATACCACATCCTTAGCAGGGCCCTTGTGAGAGGAGATGTCAATACCTTTGATGGTGCTTCGGTACCTGGGAAGTGGTATCCAGGAGCCAAAGCCCTGTCAAGTAAGAGAGATTTCTTTTTCCTCCCAGGACTTTATGTTGGACAAAACGGAGACTGTGAGATTTATCTCACTGCTCATGGAACCCAGAGTGTGCTGGTCAGGGGACAGCCTTGGGGACCAGGGGCTCAGAAGGTACCCCAGACCCTTCAGGAAATGTCCAAGGAGTCCAGCTTCGACCTCCAGGACCCCCCTTTCCCAGCACCCAAACGTCACAGTGCTCCAGCCTGTACTGACCCCTCTGTGGCCACGCAGGCCCTGCCAGCATCACGACCATCTCCTTACCTGCTCAGCCTCCTTTTCTTACCACCACCCCCGAGTGGGTGGGAGCCGGCCTGGGGGCAGTGAGAGGGTGGGCAGGGTCCTGGGGCCAGTGGGGGGTAGGGAGTTGCTGTTCCCCATATTGGGGGATTGGCAGGCATCACGGAGAGGCCTGCCTGGGACCGTGGGAGAGAGAGACGGAGGTTCCCGAGGTGGAGGCAGCAGCCGGGTGGGAAGTCCAGGTTGGGGATCTGCACCCGGGAGCTGGGGCTGCATTTCTCACTGTCAGCGGTGGGTTCGTCTGAGACGGAGGAGTGTTGGGTAGATGCCTGGCTATTGGAAATGTCCAAGTCATAGGAACTCTCGTAAAGAGCGACCCAGAGCCAAAGGATGCACGAGAGCTTGCCTGGCCCACAGCAGACTGGTGGCACAGCAGACGGGGAGTACTGCATTTGTAGGGTGGCATCTCATCACTGGTTCCCAGAAGCTGAATGCCACTCAGTGCCTTCTGCCCACCCCAAGGGTCCCCAGAGTTACCTGGAATGAATGCTGCTGTCAGGGAGACCTTGGCAAGGCAAAGCCCCTCCCTGGGCTGGTTTCCCCCTTATAAAGTTGGGTGAGAGGCTGTCTAAGGGAGTCCCCTCTCCAGTCTGACGTTCTTAGGTCAAGGTTGGAAAACCTTGGTCTGCATGGAAGGCACTGGCTTGGTTTTATTGTACCACTCAGGTAAAATCATCCTAGTAACCCCCAAAAAGAATTCACCTCTGGAGGTCACTGATGTTAACTGATTTACGAAAAAGTTAAGAGCAAATGATGAGCTGTGAATAGTGGTGAGTCACCAAATTAACTTTCAAAGAGGAGTTTCAGAAAAGATACTACTATTCAGTCAACAAATGTGGAGGGTCTGCTGTATTCTAGGTGCTGTTGGGAGAGGGCGATAGGAGGCTCAGAGGGAGGGAGGGTGGGGGCTGAGTAAGACTTGGCCACTGAGTTAATTAGGGAAGCTAAATATAATAAAGAAGGCTGAGTGTGGTCAGGTCTTAAGAGCAGTTTGAACAAAGGGGAGCTGAGGAGGGGCATCTCAGGTAAGGCTTGAGTCAGACTTCAGGAGAGAGAGGTTGGGAGAGGCTGAAGAAAGGGAAGGAAACACAAGGGTAGGAAGGACTTCCAGTTTGGCTGGAGCATGAAGAATCTGATGGGCACTATGAGAAGGTGGGCTGGGGAGCCATTATGGGTCCCACAGGCCAGCCAGAGGCCACACATGGGGGTGTCTTAGACCATTCGGGCTGCTGTGACAAAATACCGTAGACTGGGGGGCTTAAACAGCAGTTTATTTCTCACAGTTCTGGAGGCTGGAAGTCCAAGATCATGGCACCAGCACGTTCGGCGTCTGGTGAGAGCTCGCTTCCTGGTTCATAGACGGCCGTCCTCTCTCTGTGTCCTCATGTGGTAGAGGGGGCGAGGGAGCTCTCTGGGGTCTCTTTCATAAGGACACTAATCCCATTCCTGAGGCTCCACCCTCATGACGTAATCACCTCCCAGAGGCTCCACCTCTAAAAACCATCACATTGGGGGTTAGGTTTCAACATATGAATTTTGGGGGGAGACAGACATTCCATTGCAGAGAGCCTCTCACAGTCACACGTCTCAGTTCTCTTTCTCTCCCCACAACATCCACTTTCCAGAGAGATCTAAAGCATCCCATTACTCTCCCTGTAATGCGGGCACACGTCAGGCGACTGAGCCTTAGACTTGAACGTTCATCAGGAAGGTTTGTTACAACACAGACTGTGGGCTCGACCCCCAGAGCATCTGATCCAGCAGGTCTGGGGTGGAGAGACCTTAGAATCTGCATATCTAACTAGTTCCCGGGAGATGCTGATGCTGCTGGTCCCAGGACCACACTCTGAGAGTAATGTCAAACCCTAAACGTCTAAGCTGGCTCTGCTCCACCTGCCTGGACTCAAGTTTCCCATCTGCATGATGGGCCAGGCATGATGGGGACCTGGCATTCTGGGAGGGCCACCCCCACCCCGTCTAGCCTCCTGGGTGGTTCTGGACATAACACCCTCTTATGGGCCCCGGGCATGGTCCCCTGGCTTTGTGGCTTTGCCTGCTAGGGCTTTGTGGTGAGCCGCTGTCTCTGTGCCCTGCCATCTGCCTGCTGTGCACCTGGTGTGCATTTGTGGGTCTAGTTCAGATGTTTTGTCACACTCCTTGGGGAAGAGGATGATCAGAACAGATGCCTGGTGTGCCATGGCCTGGCCATCAGTCTAACTTTGCAGCCGGCATCCGAGTCCTTTAGGAGCTCCCAGCCTGCCCTGGGTCATGGGTCATGAAATCGACGAGGGGCACTGCGCGTAGGGGCGCTGCTCTCTCAGCCTGCTGGCGTTACTAGAATGCTGGCATTTATCCTTTCTGACTTTTTTTTTTTGTCAGACAGAGAGCTCTCTCAGCCCTGCTCCTGCACTTTTAAAGCACTTTCCTCTTGGGTTCCATATGAGCTGGCGAAAGTCCTTCAAGTGCATTTGGAGAAAAAAGCAGTGGTTCAGGTACCTTATGGAACATCATTTCGTCTGACCGCCCATCCAGACCCTGAGACCCAGGACATCAGGCAGCCCAGGGCTTGGACAGTTTCTGAAACTGAGAGCTCATTACCTGCCAACCGATTCCAGCTTTAAGCAACTTCAAGTGTGAGAAAATTCTTCCTATAGATCATCCTAAAAGAGTTGGGTTATTAGCAAATGGCTGATGCTCAGAAAATTGGCTGTTTGACAGGAAAATCAAATTATGTCCTTTTTTTACACCATACACGGTAGTATATTCTAATTCCTTTGAGTGGTGATTTTCCAACTTTATTGTTCATGAAAACCGCCTGTGACACTTACTAAACAGGGAGATACCTAGGGCTTATTCTCAGAGGTTCTGATTCTGGGGTGGGGCCTCCAAATCTGAATTTTTAACAAGCTTCCAGGTGGTTCTGATGGAGATGGCTCTCCAATCACAGAGTGAGAAACACTGGGTATCTACATGTCAAAAAGAAGAAAATCTGGTCCACATTTAGCTGCTTGTCAGTCGGGAAGGACTTTGGAAGCATAAAAGCAAGAGAAGTGACGCAAAATAATTTGACCACATAAAAGTTAAAAATACATCTACCTCAGAACACATCAAAATATTTGCAGACAATAAAATGGGGGAAAATGTTGAGAAATTTGAAAAAGGATCAATGTTTTTGATATTTAAAGAATGCTTACAAAGTGAAAAAAAAATTGACACGGATTGTTCATATTCAGAAAATCACAAAATAAATAAAAATGGCCTATAAACATGAAAAATATTTCACCTTACTAAAAATAAATAAAAATAAAGTAAAACCATGTAATTTCTGCCCATCAAAAAATTTTAAGCTAGGGGCTGGCCCGGTGGTGTAGCAGTTTAAGTTCACGTGTTCCGCTTCGGTGGCCCGGGGTTCACCGGTTTGGATCCTGGGCCCAGACCTACTCACTGCTCATCAAGCCATGCTGAGGTGGCGTCCCACATAGAAAAGCTACAACTCTACAACTATGACACACAACTACGTACTGGGGCTTTGAGGAGGAAAAAGAAAAAGAGGAAGATTGGCAACAGAAGTTAGCTCAGGGCCAGTCTCCTCAAAAAAAAAAATTTTTTTTTAAGCTAATACACTTTGGTAAGCTAGGCTCTCCAGCACTGCCATACTGTTTACACAAACTCTCTGGAAAGCAATTTGATAAAAGCTCTCAAGAGACTTAAAAAATGTTTATGTCCTTTGGCTTGGTAGTTCCAGGTCAAGAAATTTAAGTTAATAAAACCAGAGTTATTTGGTTTAAAGTGACAGGAAACCCAATTCAACTTGGCTGAAGCCAAAAAGAGAATGCATTGGCCAATAAAACCAAAAGACTGAGGACTCCAGCTTCAGGCACAGCTTAATCAGAAACTCAATGTCAACAGAATCCAGTCTCTCTGTCTCTGGGCTCTGCTCTCCTACATGCTGGCTTCATTCTCAGGCTCAGTGTAAACAAGATGGCTGCCAACAACCCTGGCCCAGCATCCTCTAAAGGTGAAGTCAGAGGAAAAGAGAGAATGTCTCTTCCCAGTCACTCCAATTGGTTCACTCTGATTGCATCACCTTGGGTCATGTGCCTCTCTTTAAACAAATCCCTGATTGGCGAGGCCCAGGCCATGTGTCCATCCTGAACTAATCTCTGTAATGAGGGGGGATTCCATACTTTGATTGGCCAGGCCTGGGTCAAATTTTTGTTTGAGTTTTAGTGAGGTGGAGTCTCTTTCGTAGCTAGAGGCCATTCCCCTGGACTCAGCCACATGAACTGAAAGAAGGGGACAGGTGGATTCCCAAAGGAAATCAGGTGACTGTCATCACAGGGACCTGGCACTGGGCAAGCAAAAGCCAGCAATGCCCATTACAGGTGCCAACAAAGCGTCTGTACAAAGATGTTCACCGCAGTGTTATTTATAGTAGCCAAATTGGAAACAGTGTAACTATCCCACATAAATGATGCCAAAACTTTATGATTTTATAATTCTGCAGTCATCGAATTACATGGTTTCAAAAATATCTAATGTAAGGAAAAATACCTATGGGGTGTAAAGTTAAGTGAAAAAAGCAGGGATAAAAAAAGTAGAATATAAACCCAATTTAGTAAAAATGATAGATAAAAAAGAAGGAAATAGACTCAAGTAGTGGTCCTGAGTGGTAGGATCCTGATCGTGGGGAGAGTGGGAGATTGAATTAGTGGTCCCAAGTCTCCCCACTCCCAGTGGTGGTGTCTACACCCACACTCTTGTTGAGGCTCATGGCAGCAGAGTATTCATCTCTACCTCTTGACCTTGGCTTGACCATATGACTTGCTTCGGCCAATAGGATGTCAGTGGATTATGACACGAGCAAAGGCTTAAAACATGATTGTGCAATGGGGCTTACCACCCTGAAGCTTTGCCATGAAGAGATCGTGTCTTGGGCGGCCCTCTGGTTCCAGGGGGATGAGAGCCATGTGGAGCAGATGTAGACCCAACCCACAGCTTGGATCTACCAAAATCATTCAATCCTCAGCCAACCCATAGACCCCTGAGTGAGAAATAAATGCTTATGATGGTAAGCCAGTGAAGTTTGAGGTTTGTTACACAGGATTATAGCAATAGCTGTCTGATACACTTACACACTTCAAATTCCATGCTCCCTCTTACCCAAGAATCACTCCAGTGGGGGCCACCTGATGGGCATGAATTGTGTCCTGGAGGAACGCTGGGACATAGAAAAGTGGTGAAGAACTTTGTTCTGCCATGTTAACAGTGGTTAGCTTTGGATCGTGGGATTCTAATTTTTAATTTTCTTCTTTATACTTTTGTATATATTCCAAAGTTTCTGCAAGGAGCATGGTTAACCTTTATAATGAGAAAAAAAATGCTTTATTCAAAAATTGTAAAAATTAATTGGAAACCCACTCTTCTTGGCATCTCATTGATCCTAACTATTGGTGTCCCCAAAAACAAGGCTAATTGTCAAGTCCTTTGCCACAGGATTTTCTTCAAGGCTCTGAAGATGGGGTTCTTAGCCCCCTGCATATTGTTTTTTCTCCATTTTATCAACTCTGGTTTCTTGAATGTGGCTCTGCTCTCTGAATGGGTTCCCCTTGGTCTCTAGCCTTAAAATGTGGTGTCCCAATCTGAGTTCCACTCTCCAAGTAAGGAAGTTGGGCAGATGGGGATGACAGGAAACATCTGAAAGAGACTTCCTTCCCAGCTGTCAAGGGGCTGGGCACTCCAGCCTTCACTCTCAGCCCTTCCCCCTGGGGGCTGCCCTGCCCAGCCCTGCTCTTGGCTCAGGAACGGCAAGCTACTTCGAGGCTTGTGCTCCGAGGCTGTTAGTGCCAGCCAGCCCATGAGAACGTCTCAAACATCTTAAAACCCAGCTGCCTGACCCCAGCACGTCCCCATTGCTCTTACTAGGCATCTCCAGAAGACGCCGCACTGTTTCTTGCCTTTTGGTGCTGAAGCTCACTGTCTCTGGCTGCCAGCTGCTCGGGTTCCCTGCATGATTTAGGACTGTGTGAGTCGCTGCATTCAGGTCCAGAGGGAGGGAGCCGTGGACCCTCCACTGCTCTCTAGCGCTGTGGAAGGGGGGATGTGACGGCTGGGGCTGCGTCTCCTTCACCTCTAACTCTCCGTGCCGTGCAGGGCCTGCAGCAGAGCAGGTGTTCAGTGTTGGACGAGCAGGTGTGTGTGAGTGAATCGAGAGGGGCTCCTGATAGCTCTCCCCACGGTGAGCACTTCCCAATGGGGTTCCAGAATGCTGCTTACAGGCTGCTGTGGCTCACTGAGTCATCCCCACAACCCGTGAGCTAGAAATCGTCGGTTTCCTAGCTCCATTTTACAGGGGGGAAGCTGCAGCTCAGCGTGGTTATGTGGCTTGTCCAAGGTCTCACAGCCGCTCAGTGGTTGAGCCGGGACATTAACTCGTCCATCAGGTCCAAAGAGAACAACTGTCACTGTCACTGGAAACAGTTTTGTATTAAAAAGAACTATAAGAACAAAAGCTAACATGCACGTTACGAAGCTCATCATCACTCATGCAGCCCTCATACTAACCCTGCGAGAGAGACTATCCCCATTTTACAGATGAGAAATAGAGGCTTAGAGAGGTTGAAGAGGCTCCAGGTTGCACAGCCCAGGGGATGGGCGCTGTGTCTGTCTCCTTTCAGAGTTGGTGCTACTGGCTGAAGGGAGCACAGGCATGAATCATGAACTAGAGGCAAGAGTCGATGGGTCGAGTTCAAATCTGGGTACCAGTTCCCAGATGGGATCAAGGGAGAGTGCTACTGCAGATCACTGCTACTCAGAGTGTGGTCCAGGGGCCTGCATCGTGGGTGTCACCTGGGAGCTTGTGAGAGGCAGAGTCTGCATTGTAACAAGATCCCCAGGGATCCGTGTGCACAATGAAGCGCCGGTCTCATGTGCTCTGCGGTAAGCCTGGTATTGCCCTCAGGTGACAGTGTGACTCCTGAGGATGCCACCAGCTCTCAGCATCCGGGGTGCTGCTGGGAGGGGCTGGGAACTGGGTGCAGCGATGTCTCCGACAGCCACTCAGCCACTGAGCTCCCACTGAGCACTGTGCCTGGGCCTGTGTGTGCTTCAAGGGAGGTTCTTCCCGCCCGGACTGCCCCCTCCCAGCACCCCCCTTCCGAGGCCACTTCCAGCCTCACCTCCTCCGTGAAGCTTCCCCAGCTGGCCCTGCCCCAGGCAGAGAGAGTACAGCCCACTCTGGGCTGCCAGCCCCTTTTACAAGGCTCTCGGGAGCACCTGCCTCCTCATAGGTGTGACTTGGTTGTTCACATTTCTATCTCCCCCACTGGAAGGAGAAGTTCTCAAGAGGAAAGGCTGTGTGTTAACCACATGTCCAGCACCCAGTGTGGAGCCCAGTATGGAACAGGCCCTCAGAAAATATGTGCTGGGTGAATGCATCCTTATATCCTCAGAGTAAATGAAGAATGAATGAACGAATGAACAAATGAACGAAAGTCTTGAGCAAAGGAGTGAATCTCTAAGTGGAAATTCTAAGGAACATATAGAGGCCCAAAGTGAGGGATATTTGGGGAGCAGAGTAATCTTGGTTACCACTTGGCCCTCCAGGTCATCTGTGTCCCATGCACAGGTGCCAATGGATTCCTGGGGCCATGCCACCTCCCAGGATGAGCTGTCTCCCAGCGGTCACCCAGGGTGAGCCTTACTAAACCAGGCAAGGGTTTATGAGTTCTCCTGGGGAATTACTAGGGGAAGAACTCCTTCTCTCCACAACATCATAAATCATAGGAATGCTGTAACCAGTCACCCTGGGTTGTTCCAAGGAATGAGGGAGGAGGGGCTTCAGGGCAGCCAGTGCCCCACCCAAGCCAGGGACAGCACCCACCTCTCCAGAGCCAGCAGAGCCCTGCTCTGGGGTGAGCGAAGCCACGCAGGGCCACGGGCCCTTCCACGCCTCTCAGTCCTCGCTGGTCTTCAACTTGTGGAGTTGGGATGGGTGGGATGGGAAGGGAATAGAAAAACAGGACGGGCTGTGTGTGTGTGTACATTTCTGTCTGTTTCTACTTTACTCACAAGTGGCTGGATAGATTATCACCAACTCTGGAGGATGGATTTGGGAAGATCCGACTAAAAATAAGATCTCATGATATGTATAGAATTGGCTGATGGGGCAGTCGGGGGCTCTCAAATTTTCTTCTTTTCCTTTCATACAAGATAGAGTAGCACATCACTTAAAAGGTTTTAAAGAGTTGATCTAAGACCTTTATACAATTTGAATTTTACTATCAAGTCCTGCATAAGATATGGTGGGGGCAGTGGGGACCACCCATGGTTATTTATTCCTGCAACGACTGATTTTCATTTTTCTATTTCCTGTGATCTCACGTAAGAAAGTGTTCTAGGCAAGATGCTGCCATCTAGAAGATGAACAAATTTTAATTCTCCTTTAGCAAGTGGTAAAAGGTGAGAATTGTGAGAATCCAAAAGCCAATCTGAGAGGAACGACTGCTCAGAGTCCTCCTGGGAGTGGCAGGGTCTTTCAAGGGCAACCAAGACTGATGCCTCAGCTCAGAGAGGGGCAATAACTCCCTCAGGGTCACACAGCAAACAGGTGGCAGAGCCCAAGTCTGGCTGACCTCAAAGCAAGGGCACTTTTCCTAAGCTTCTAGAACTTTCCTCAAATGCCTCTAATGGCAGAGGAGAGTGAACTCAGACTTTCAGGGGCATGGTGCTCAGGCCTGAGGGAAACTGAATATCTTTGGACTTTTGTGTTTCATCTGAAAACGTTATATAGGCGAATTCACATTCTATTTCACAATACATTGTTCTCGTACGAAAAAAATCATGTTTTCTCCCTGTAAAAATCTTTGAGGAAAATAGATGATCCAGGAAGCCACTCTGTGTTTATGTGCCTGGGGCGGGGATCTAGCACTTACCGTACACCACCTCCATTATCTGTGAATACAGGCTCGAGTTTCCAGAAGCTTTCACCAACCCCCCCAATGCCAGGCTTCTGCGCACTGGGCTCTCTGGGGGCCTAGCAAGTTCCCGGGGATCACAGAGCTCTGAGCTTTCCCATTTCTCGGGTCCTGGGGGATGGGGAGTGGTATCTGGGGGATTCACTCCGGCACTGAGCTCTGCTCCATCTAATCGAGGCTGTGCTGGCCTGCTGCCGGCTCAACCATCACCCGGCCGGGCGGGCGGAACCTCAGCCTCATCCTGGACCCTCCCTCTCCCGCCGCCCCATATCCAGCCCACCGCCAGGCCCTGGCCACGTCACCCTCTGCTCTTGGATACCGTCCGCCTCCCCGATCTCTGCGCCCACCCTAGTCCCCGGCCCTCACCCCTCTGGCCTGTGTGACTACAGCAGCCTCCTTCGGGTATTCTGCTTCCACCTTGCCCTCTCAGGCCCATTCTTCTCACAGCAGCCACAGGGATCTCTCAGAAACGAGATCGCAGGGGCCGGCCCGGTGGCGCAAGCTGTTAAGTGCGCGTGCTCCGCTGTGGCAGCCCGGGATTCACAGGTTCGGAACCCCGGGCACGCACCGACACACCACTTGTCAAGCCATGCTGTGGCGGCGTCCCATATAAAGTCGAGGAAGATGGGCACGGATGTTAGCCCAAGGCCAGTCTTCCTCAGCGAGGAAAAAAAAAAAAAAGAGGAGTATTGGCAGATGTTAGCTCAGGGCTGATCTTCCTCACACAGAAACGAGATCGCATCTGCCCTCCCTCCTGCCCTCCTGCCCCATCCTAGGCTCCCTATTGCCCTTAAGATAAACCTCTCCCCAAGGCTTCAAGGCCTGCATGTCCTGGCCCTGGCCCTGGCCCTGGCCCCTCTCCACCCTGATCTTGAACCACTCTCCCTTCTTTCCTGGCTCCAGCCAGCCTGGGCCCTCCCAGCTCCGAGAACTCACTAGCTCCTCCTGGGCCCTCCCAGCTCCGAGAACTCACTCCTCTTTCAGAATCTTCACCAATGCCATCCCCTCTAACTCTAAAGCTTTGCCCCCTCAGTCTTTGCTTACACCTACTCATTCATTTGGTGCATTTTTCTTGAGTACCTACTATATGCCAGGTACCAGTATACTGGGGTGACCCAGTCCCCGCCCTCTCAGAGCTCACCCAAGGCAGGTACACATAAATAGTTATGAGCTGTGATAAATGCTGGGACGGGAAATCACAGAGTGCTGAGAAAGACTGACAGGGTGGGGACAGGGGCCAGAAGGACAAATGAAACCTCCTCCAACTCGTCCTTCAGACCTCAGCTCAAAGTTCACCTCCTCTGAGAAGCCTTCTCCCCAGACAAGGCCGGGGCCCTTGGTTACCTGTTCCCACAATGTCCTGTTCTCTTTCTTCCCAGCACTTGCCATAGTTTGCAGTTAGGCATTAATTTGTGTGACTAAAGCAGTAGTAAGGAACAGTGCTGTGGAACATCCACTCTGCTTCTAGTGGGAGCTTGAGGAGGTGACCCCCAGAGCTGGGTTCACCCAAACAATTACCCAGAGATGTGAGTATCATTCACCCCCGTTTACAGAGGAGCAGACCGAGGCTGAGAGCAGGAGTTACTAGTCATCTAATGCTGTGTAGCACTCACCCCAAACCTTGGCAGCTTGAAACAATGAACATCTATTATCTCCTTACTATTCCTGTGGGTCAGGAGTCTGGGCCTGGCTTTGCTGGCGCCCCTGGCTCAGGGTCTCTCCACAGGGCTTCAATCCAGCCATCCATCAGGGCAGGGGTTTCATCTGAAGGCTCGACTGGAGGAGAATCAGCTTCCAAGCTCACTCAGGCGGCTGTGGACAGAGGAAGTTCCTCACAGGCTGTCAGGCTGAGGACCTTGGTTCTTCGTTGGCTCTTGGCTGAGGGTCTCTCTCAGCTCCTGGACCTATGGGGCAGCTCATAATGTGGCAAGTGAGAGAGAAGAGAGAGCAAGCAAGACAGTAGCCACCATCTTTGGGTCTTTGGGTAACCTAATCTCAGAAAGGGCATCCCATCGCTCTTTTTTTTTTTTTTCTTTTTCTTTTTGTGAGGAAGACTGGCCCTGAGCTAATATCCATTGCCAATCCTCCTTTTTTTGCTGAGGAAGATTAGCCCTGAGCTAACATCCATGCCCATCTTCCTCTGTTTTGTATGCGGGACGCCGCCACAGCACGGCCTGACAAGTGGTGCCTTGGTCTGCGCCCGGGATCCAAACCTGAGAACCCAGGGCTGCCGAAGTGGAGTGCGTGAACTTAACCACTACGCCACCAGGCCGGCCTATCCCATCACTCTTGTGCTTTGTCACAAGTAAGTCACTAGGTCCAGCCCACACTCAAGGGAAGGGGAATACACAAGGGCTTGAACACAGGCGACAGGGTCATTGGGGGCCCTTAGGGGCTGCCTATCACAGAGGTCATGTAACCTGCCCCCGGTCTCATAGCCAGGACACCCTCCAGCCTCCTTCAGGAGCTGGGCTCTCTGCCCCACCTCAGGGAGGTAAGGCCGGGGCTGGGACAGGCAGGCCCCCAACCACCACTGGCCTCGGCTTTCTGTAAACCCCACCCAGTGCTTCCTCCTCCCATGAAAGCCTCAGAGTGTTCCCTGCTCAGCCCAGGAGGCTGCATGGGGTACAGCACTTGCTGTCTGAGCTGCAGCAATGTTAGCTTTCAAACCCCAGGCCCAGGGGAGCCCACAGATGGGCAGTTGGCTGGAAAATCAGCCCATCTGTTACCCTCCTGGGGCTGTGGGTCATGTTTACACCAAAAAGTGAGCTGTGACATGGTAGAACTGAGCCTTGTAAAATGATTTCTCTCCCAGATTTTCTTGTCTCACATTTGAAAAGCTGGAGCAGCCTGTCGTGCGACTGGCTCTCCGGGGCCCTCTCTGAGGGTACAAGAAATACCACATTCCTTTTGTTTTTCTGCTAAAATGATTTCTCACTGTGTCCCATCTCCCTGGGCTGGCAGAAAATTGAATCATTTGGAGGGCTCCCTCCCTGTCCTTCCCCTGCCCTATGGGGGTTGTGTGGTCCTAGGCAACCCATCTAGTGCAGAGTACCGGGGTTACTTCCCCGCCAGAACAGAAGCTGAGCGAGGGCAGCAGTTTTTGCCAGGCTCGTGCACAGATGTGCATGGTCAGCGCCCGTCACACAGTAGGCGTGCAGGACATCTTTGTCGCATGTTGAATGAACCGTCTTTGGTCCTATTGCTACACTCCTCACCCAAACATATATGGAGTCTTGAAGGGAGGGACAAAAGGGGTCTTCGCCAGCCAGGCCAGGGTCCTGATTCCCTCCAGCAGTACAGGCCTTTCCTTTCAGGTTCAACAGGTGATGCTCTAGTGAGAAGGAACACTAGGAGTGCCCCCTGTTCTGGGACACTTGCTTCCACCCCTTCTCCGCTCCAGAAAGTTCTCCCCATTCAGCCAGATTCACCTCCCCATTCTCCAATCCCCCAAGTTCCATTGTTCTTCCTGGAAAGATCTTTTCTCAAAAATAAAAGCCTCTTTCTCAACTTTGCCCCTGGGGGTGGGAGCCAGGGCAGCCCATTGACTCCAGGGCTGGCCCACAGCTCTGCTCCCTGGGGAGGTGGGGGGGGTGGGCTCACTCTAATTCTTTCTGATCTTCCCCAGCAGTGAAACAAACACGAATTTGTATCTCAACAAGTTTTCCAGCTCAAGGCTGCAGGCTCTGATGCGCGGGGTGGGGGCAGCCAGGAGGACGGTGTTAGCATCCTGCAGGAAGGTGCACAATGTAAAGAGAACCAGGAAAACAGGCCGGCATTAAACCGCTCCTGCCAACATGGGTATGGCTGCATGAGATCCCTCCATCACAGCTTTCTGTTATTGATTAGGGAGAGGGCAGACGACCCCCCTTTCAGGCATGCAGATGCAAACCTCCTTGGGGTTCCTCCCTGCCACGTGCAAATCCCCACCTGTCCTCTTTAGGCTTAGTCACAAGGATGAACAAGACTCAGGGCCCAGTAACCACCATGCAAAGTGCACATGTATTGGGCACTTGACAGACACCAAGTACAGTGTCAAGTGCTTTTCATGATCATTTCATTTAGTCTTCCCAACTGCCCTTTGAGGTAAGTATGAATATCCCCACCTTCCAGATGAGGAAACTGAGGCTCAGAGAGGGATGACTTGCTTGAGGAGTGATGCCATGGGAATCCTGACATGACTATACTTGATGCCATTGCCCACCCTGGTAATTACCATGTCCTGCCACCTCCTCCAAATCACAGTCGCAAGGGATCAGCACCATGGAAAGACAGATGGTATGGTGGAAATTCAGAGGAATTCATGACCTGCCCAGCCATCTGGGGAGGCTTCATAGAGGAGGAGCCAGAATGGGAAGGATGGGTGGGATGTGACAAGTGGAGCCTGTGAAACGGGCCTTCCAGGAGGAGCAAAGGCCGAGAGGAGGGGCAGCATGGGAAGGGCGCTTGAAGCCATCCTCTTAGGCTCATGTATTGTGGATGTTGGGAAGTGAGGGAGAGAGAGTACGAGAAAAGTGGGCTGGGGCCACATGGTAGAGAGTGAGGTGGGGTCCACCTGGGCCAGCTCTGGGTCTGACCAGCCTGAAAAAGACCAGACCACGAGTCACATGGGCCACAAAGCTGGGTGTCCATCACCCAGGTGCGCAGATCCTTTGCTGGAGGACAAGATATTGTTCTCTGAACCTGTGAGGCCACAGCAGCCGTGCCCTGACCCCTCTACCCAGACACCTGGACGCCAGGTAGAGGCAGTGCAGGAAGAGGAGAGCCAATGCATTCCAGACAGAACACGTTTACCCCCAGCCATGGGGCGGCCCCTAAAGGGACCGCTCACATTTTCAACTTTGACCCAGCTTGAAAACCAGCTGGCCTTTCTGTAAACATCTTTTCTCTTCTAACCAGCCTCTTGAGAGCTCAAGAAGAAGCCTGATGAGTTACAGACTAAAGAGATTACGTTTTCCCCACTCAGACGAGTTGCTGTTGAGGACAGATTCCGTTACACATATACTGAGATGCTGGGTGAGATTGTGTTTTTGTTTAAAGGCTTCACTACTAAAAATATTTTTAAAATATCTTTTTTTAATGGCCCAGATTGTCCAACTCTCTCATTGAGTGAGGAATCAGAGGCCCAGAGAGGGCCTGGAAGTCACCTGAGGCCACACAGCAGTGAGTGGCAGAGTCTAGAGCCAGCCTGGGGCCCAGGATTCCTCGTGAACTCCAGTCCAGTGCTCCTTCCACACGCCAGTGCTGGCTCAGTTTGGAGCTGCCATGGCCTGGGGAGGGGAGGGGAGTGGGCCAAGGGCTCAGGGTTTATTGCAGCCCAGAACGACGGCTGCTAGAAACCTCAGTTTGCTCAAGGTCTTCCTCCTGAAGGCCCCAAATGCCCCGGATGTGGGCTTGACCAGGGCTGAGCCTGAGACCCGCAGGCCCCTCCCTCCTCTCCTCAGCAAGACTCCTCACCGCATGGAGCGCACCCCGCTCAATCATTCCTCTGTTGAGTGAAGCCTAACACAGCCTGGAATGAGCACTGGAGGAGGAGTCAGAAGTCTGGGGATCCAGACCAGCTGTGCCACTTCCTAGCTGAGAAGCACTGGGCTGCTCCTGTCACCTCTCTGGCTTCCTTGGCTGTAAAAAACAAAGAACAGAAACCACCCAGAAAGCAAATAGGGGCATGGGAGTACACGGCTGGCAATCACGCACAGTTCCTGAGCAGAGTGAATTCAAAACCGGCTCTGGAGTCAGGCTGCCTGGGATTGAACCCCACTGTGTGGTCTGTGAATTTGCGCAAGTAGCTTAATTTCCCTGTGCCTCAGTTTCCTCATCTGTAAAATAGGGATAATAGGACCTAGCCCCATAAACTAGTTGTGAGAAGATTAAGATAACATAGGTTGAGAGTTTAGGACAGTGCCCGATAGATACACAGTAAGTGTTCAGTAAAAATTCGTAATTATTGTTACTGCTCCTTGAGCCTTTACTGACCCCACACTCCCCTCCTAGTAAATGATACGCACTTGGAAGACAGATGTTTGTTTCCCCGAGAGCCTAGCCCGGTGCCAGGGGCAGGGGAGTGCGAGTGCGGTGGGGAATTGCTTAATACATGCACCTGGAAGTATCAATACTTGTAAAACCGGCGCACGCAATGCTTTGCAGCCCCCTTCCCCACAAACCCTCACCCACCCAAAGCACCTTCCCCAGGGGTCGAGGGCTGGTGAATGAATCTCTGAATGATACATATTCCTCTGTTTGATGTTCAGTAATAATGAGCTTGTATACAGAGTGAGTCACGAAACCTGGTTCACCGTCTGTGCCTCATACATAGCCATACAATTCCAGAGGCACAGCATCAACGATCCTGGAAATTCATTCATTCAACAAAACATTAATTGGGTAGCTGGCAATCTACTGATTCATGAGTTGGAAGGGGGTAAATTATTATTTAGAAGCTACACAAGGGCAGGCGGGTAACAATGTTATTGGACGTGTATTTCCCTAAGCGCCTGTCCTCTGATCTTGAGCAAACTACATTTATGCCATCTTGTTTAGGAATTAATGAGGGCCAGCTAATCTTTCAGAAGACCTCAATTTGCAGTTTTGGTCAAAAGCCCTTCAGCCTTTACAAATGAAGACCTGTCTTTCTGGGTTGGGCTAACTCCTTTGCTAGTTAAAAGCTTTCTTTGTCTTTAAAAGGGGGCGGTATCCTGTCAAACGGACCCTAAAGCATAGGCTGAAGGCAAGTGAAGTCCCACCTACTTTCTGTGACGTCCTGTGTCCCGGCTTCTGATTGCCCGCTTCAGACGTCAATCGCGGGGCGTGTGTCTTGCTGGGACACAGTGGTCGTCTAACCTCTGGTTTGCGGAGCGGTCGGGTGTATTCTGCGCTCGCCCCCACGCCCTCGAGGCCCCCGCCGCCCAACCCAACAGCGGAGCCAGCCAGTGGCTCCCGCGGCGCCCTCCCGCACCGGATCGCTCCTCGCTGGGGCGGGACCTGGCCCGACAGCTCGGGTCACTATGGTCAGTGGTCGTGGGGGGAAGGAGGAGGGGGAGTGGGAAGGGGAACGCGGTGGGCGGGGGTCGCCGCCGGCGCGCATGTGCACTCGCGGGACGGGGCTCGGGCGCAAGGCACAGCCCCCAGCGCCCGGCCCGCGGCGTTCGGACCACTGGGAGTACTGAGTCCGGACGCATGCTGGGGTCCCGGTCTTTCCTCGGAATGCCTTGCAGCGCCCGGGGCGCGCCCCGCCGTCCCCCGAGGACGCACAGCGAAGAGGACCCAGCCCAGCCCCCCGCCCCGGGCGCGCTCGTCCCCGGTGTCCCCGACGGTGCCGCCCCGACGGCTCAAGGTAGGCGCTCTCGACGGGAGCGGGGACAGGGAGGCTCCAGGGCTTAAGGTTGCCCCCTCTTTGTTAAGTAGCCTTCCACTCGGCAGCTCACGGGCCCACCTACCCGAGGGCTCAGCCATCAGAGACCCCCTCCAAGCCCCACCAGTGGACCTAGGCGGTGGCGGGGTGGCCGGGTCGCTGGACATTCTCTCTGTCCCGCACGGCAACAGAAGGTGTTTGGAGTTAGGTCCCACATGGAGAGGCTGTCTCAAGTTGTGAGGCACGTAAATTAGGGGTACAGGCAAAGCAAAGACTAGAAGAACCCCTGATTCAGAGTCCTGTCTGAGCAGAAAGGGCCCCAGAGACCCCCTGAGCCAGGCCAAACCCTGGGCGTGGCCAAGTGGGGAAACTGAGGCCCAGACAGGGAAGGGACTGGGACTGGTTGTGGTGGACCTGGGACTTGAACTCGAGGCTCTGGACTCCCAGTCCAGTGCTCTTTGTGTTGGGTCAGTCTACCTTCCAGGTTGCGGGGGAGGGGGTCAGGCAATCTGCAGGAAACTGGAGTGATGACCGCCTAAAACCCTTCACCCTAAAAGCCCCGTGCTCCGGGGAGTCTAGAGAGTGTAAGGGGTGGGGCCTGGCTTGTGGTCTCACCCCCTTGAGTTTAAATCTCACCTCCGCCCCATGGACAGCTGAGAGGCTTTGGGTGGTCCCTTCCCCTCCCCACCTGTTTTGCACATCTGCACAGTGGGCTGCTGTGAGGACCACATGAGATGATGTGTGTGGAGTGCTTGGCCGTGGCTTTTCCTGTGATAACAGAGCCCTGGGAATGGGTGTGCACAGGGGCCTGGTTCTTCACGCTTGGCCTCCTCCCTCCCATGTCTAGGCCGGGAAATGGGTCACCACTGCAGGGTGCTGCTGGCCTGGGGTGTGGGTCAAAGCCTGCTCATGGCCTGGCACATTGTGAGGGTGACGTGGGCAGCCAGGTCATCCGAGCCGAGCTGTCCTGGACAAACCAGCCTGCTGCTGGGGCGTGGCTGAGGGCCTCCGAGGCATCTGGAAGCTCCAGCTTCCTGCTTCTTCCTAGTGCCCAAGGGTTTACCTGGCTCTGCTGCTCCTGGAAGGGGGCCCAGGTGTTTCTGCATCGCTCACTAGGGAGTGGCAGGAGCTGGGCTAATAATGTGTTTAGCTGCCCTGAGCTGAGGCTGTCATGCCTTCCCGCCACCGCTGGGTCACTGAGAGCATGGCAGGGGCGGTGGGGGCTGGGACCTGAACTTCCAGCCTCTGTGCTGCCCAGTGAGGCCTCTGGCTCCACCTTCCCGTCTTCCCTGAATACTCATGAGACTGGAAGTTAGGGGGCAGATGGGGTCAAAACACCAAGCCCTCACCCCGTCAGGGGAGGCTGGCGTGCCTAGGAGAGGGTGAAGGGGTTAACCCACTAAAGAGGATGTCTGCCTGGGAATCATGGGGGAGGCGGGGGCTGTGCAGCGTCTGTTCTCTTCCAGTCACCCAGCATTTATTGAGCACCTACTGTTTGCCATGGAACCGTGCTGGGCCCCGGGCTGTGTGGTGGTTTCTTGTGTTGAGTCTGCGTGGTGTGGATGGTGGTGACTGGGTGTGTGGCGGGCAGAAGAGAGTGTCCACAGAAAATACAGCGTCTCCTTTCCTTTCCCATTTTAAAGTCGCTGGGCTAAGCGTGGGGAAGGGTCCCAGGTAGCAGACACAGAGCCCCATGGGAAGCAGAGGCCAGGACGAGGACCGGGCCTGGGGCCCCCACTGGCGGGGGCCGTGGGTAGGGAGTGGTCTCGTGCTCACTCAAAGTGCGTTTAACATTCGGTGAATGAATGAGTGTCAGGTGTGAACAGGAAAACCGCAGGACCCTTCTGGGGTGGCTCTTTTATTTGTCAGACAAGCCCCCAGTAGGCACCCTTGTCGGCCCTGTACAGGACGCTGATGAGAAAGACAAGAAGCTGTCCTCTTTTAGGAGCTCACTGCCTGTTGTCAAGACAGAGCTGGACACAAGCAATTCCTGAGCTACTGGTCAGGGCCTAAGAGGCCTGCCCAAGGGCTTTGGAAGCACAGCAGGAAGTCAGTGTACTCTGAGGGTGTAGGGAATGTCAGGAAGGCTTCCCAAGGGAGTTTTTTGAATGGGATGTTGAAGGATATATAAGAGTGGTCAGGGAGGATATGGGGAAGAGTACATTCCAGGCAGGGTGGGACAGCATGCTTAAAGCCATGGAAACATGGTTAAGAATGGGATATTCTGGGAAAGGAGAGCATCTGTGTGGATGCAGGGAGCTTGAGGGAGGGAGGAGACAAGTCTAGTAGGTGAGGTCAGAATGTGCTGTGAAGGGCTTCACGTGCTGCGCTGTGGGGTTTGAGTTTTATTCTGCCAGTGGGGGGAACCATAACATTTTTTTGACAAGTAAGATGGTTGGCTTGGATGATCTCTCTGTTGATGGAGTGGACACAGGGCTGGAGGTAGCAGGCTGGAGTCCGAGACCCGCTCATCCATTTTTCCACTCATCCACTCAGGATGCATTTTTGAAGCATTACTGTGTGCTAGGCACTGGGGAACTGGTTGTGACAGGCAGGCAAGGTCCCTGTGCTCATGGCATTGACATTCTAGTGGAGGGAAGCAGACAGAATGCAAGTAAATGAGTGAACCTACATGTCAGAGAATGTGCTGGAGAAATAAAACAAGTCAAGGCAATAGGGTGGGGGAGGGGCAGCTTTAGACATGGTGGTCAGGGAACGCTTCTCTGAGGAGGTGACATCATGTGAGTCATGTGAAGAGCCAGAGGAGCATTCCAGACAGCAGGAACAGCATGTGCAAAGGCCCTGAGGTAGAAATGGCTGTGTCTTGTTGGAGGAAGACAGAGAGGGTCATTGTGGCTGGAGCTCAGAGAGAGTGAGGTGAGCAAGGCTGGACAGCATAGGACCTGGGAGGTTGTCATCAAAGGTTGGGTCTTTTCCTAAGTGAGGGCAGCCACTGGAAGGAATTGAGGGAGGGCGTGCCCTGGTCTGGTTTACATGTTAACCAGCCTGCCCTGGTTGCTGGGGAGGAGGGTGCGGTTGGGGGCAGGAGGTCAGTTGGGCAGACACTGTTGCAGCCTCCCTGGGGGCAGATGGTGGTGGCTCAGGTTGGACCCAGGAACAGAGCCGTTGGGGGAAGAGAGCAGTGGAAGAGGACTCCCGGGGCTTTGTCGTGATCTCTGGCTGGATGGAGGGGCCTTTTGGGGGGGCTGGGGACGCCTGGGCAGGTGGAGCGAGAGAGCAGTTAGGGGCAGTAATTCGGGGATGCTGGTCAGACATCCTGGTGGCTGGTGGCTGCTTGAGGCCAGAGCTCCAGGGGAGGTCAGGGCCTGAAAGGAGCTGAGGGTCCATTAGGAGGATGTTGTGTGGGTCCAGGTGTCAGTGGGAGGGGCCGGCGTCTGAGTTCAGGGTCTCTACAAGGCCAGCCAACAACAGGGACGCAAGGAGGGGGTGGGGGCCCAGATGCAGGTTCTTCCGCATTTCCTGAGCTGAGCAGCAGAGAAGGGGCATGTGGGTGGCTGAGTGATGGCCCCCAACGATGTCCACGTCCTAATCCCCAGAACCTGTGACTGGAGTTCCTCACATGGCAACAGGGACTTTGCAGGTGTGACAAAGTTCAGGGATGTGAGAAGGGAGATTCCCCAGGTGAGCTAATGATGTGATCACAAGGGTCCTTATAAGGGGGAGGCAGGAGGGTCAGAGAGACGAGGAGACGTGACAGTGGAAGGAAGGGATCCTGAGCCTAGGAATGCAGGTAGCTTCTAGAAACTGAAAAAGGTACTGAGATGGGTTTTCCCCTTGGGCCTCCAGAAACGCATGGTAATAGATCTGTGTTGTTTGAAGTCACTGAGTTTGTTATGGCAACAGTAGGAAACTGATTCAGGGCACTAGGTCTCCCCTAGATCTTTGGCCTCCAGACATTTTCAATCAGTCATCAATAAAACATTTTTGATCGTTCCACATATTCGTATATTTTACATCATACCCTAGGGTAGACATTTAAAAGGGCATTTCCCTCCAGCCCCTGCAACAGCCCGCTGTGGGGGCCTCCGGAAGGGACGAGGACCTTCTGAGAGGGGAGGTTGGCCGGGTTCTGGACCCTGTGCTGCTGGCGGGTGAGCCTCTGCTGTGAAGGAGTCCAGCCAGCGGGGAGTTGTGGCTTCGGGGGGCTGGGCCTGGTTAACAAGGCTGACTCAGCCGGGGTCAGCCCTGTCAGGAGAGGGAGCTCGGGCTGGCCGAGGGCCGGCATTGCCCGCTGGGGCCCGGGGGGCCCGTGAGAGGCCCGTCAGCACCTCAGAGCCCGGCCCAGGGGGTGTGCACAGATGCGCTGAGGGGTACGTTGAAGCGGGGTTTGCAGGCAGAGCCATGAGCCCGAGGCCTGGCTGTTGAGGAGTCATCAGGAAGTGACAGTAGGGCACAGGCGAGGGCCGGGTGGATTCTCTTCCTGGAGGGTGAGTGGGTGCAGAATACCTTTGATGTGCTGGGTGACCAGGGTCCAAGCCCCTGCCTGAGACTGCCTCACTGTGTGACCTCGGGCAAGTGGCTTGACCTCTCTGCGCCTCAGTTTCCATTGGTAAAGCAGAAATATTGCGAGGCTGAAGTGAGATGGTCCGCAGCACCTGGCCTCCAGGACGTGCCCAGCAGAGGGGCCTGCGTTCAGTCGACGAGCGAGTACTGAGCGCCTGCTGGGCGCCAGCTGCTGTTCCCGGCGCTGGGGGTGCCCCCGTGGACAGAAGTGACAAGGGACCTGTGCTTGCGGAGCTTCATCCTCCTGATATTTCTCGTCGCATGAAAGCCCGGAGAGGCTGGGTTCACGCCCCGAGCGGTCCCTGTGAGGAGGGCCCACCGAGAGCTCACGGGAGGGGCAGGGATCTGGCTTGGGGTCCCACGTCGTGTGATGGGACAGGCCTTGAGCCGCCAGAGCCCACTGCGTTCAGCTTGGCCCCTCCCCGTCCTGCAGCTCCTTGTCACCCCCCCGGCCCCGTCTCCTGGGGGTACCTGGAGATCCTTGCACGGTGCTGGCACGTGGGGTTCCCACGGGCGGGGGCGCAGCAGCCGTGGGACAGGAGCTCCTGTGTCGCCCTGGCGTGGCACCGCTCCCCGGCTCCGCTTGGAGACATCCTTACCGGAAGCTTCAGGGCTTCGAACCAATGTGGCTGGACCTCTGTGGACCAGTGTGGCTGCCAGCGAGGACTCAGACCTGGTCTGAACCCCGAGTCCACTAGTTAGTGCATCGGGCCAGTCCCCAGGGTGGCTGAGGAAGAGCCAGTGATGGAAGAAATGTCCTTTTCTCACCTTGAAATATATTCCTCCACTGAACCTGCTAGAAGCTGTTTCCAAACAGAGGTGCTACCTGCCTGACTTAATTAATTAGCATCTATTTGCAAACCAGCAATTAAAGGCTAAAATCCTTTCAGGTGGCTTGAGTAGGGCTGACAGGGCATTGTCAAACGTGGCCTGTCTGTCCTTTCCCCATAATATCCTGGAAATTTTCAGCCATAATTTAAAAAACAAACCACCGGTTAGAGTCAGCAAGATCAAACCCAGAGCATTGTTCCTGATTTGTGGCTGGTAAATTGAGGCCGTGCCCAGGTTCTCCCCGGAGCTGGAGACTCTAGTATTTCCCCAGGGTGTGACCAGGGCCCTGCTGGTGGGGAGGGGGGTGGGGACCACCTCGGGCTGACTTGGGTCACTCTGGAGGCGGGTCAGCAAGGGACTTGAAGGGGCCAAGGTAGAAACCCACTTGGCTCCCAGGTGCCTGATAAACACACCTGCGACCACTGGGGGGCGCTGGAGCCGACCCAAGGCTCCATCACCTGGGGGTGGAGGAAGCCGACCCCGATCCATATGTCAGGAGGGGTAGATCTTAAAGAGTCGTGAGTAAAGGGAAAAAAAACCTTGATATCTATAGAATAGCCAGTGTGCGCATTTAAAACACATGCAGATGTAAAATAACTGTATTTTTAGAAAGACAAATACGTTGCACTTAGATGAGGTCCCTAGGATAGGCAAATTCTTAGAGACAGAAAGTAGAAGCCTGATTGCCCCTGGCTGGGCGGGGGAGAGGAAATGGGGAGTTAGTGTTCACTGGGGAGTTTCCGTTGGGGATGATGAAACAGTTCTGGGGTGGATGGTGGTGATGGTTGCACAACAATGTGAATGTACTTAATGCCACTGAACTCACTGAACTTACACTTAAAACGGTTAAGTTGGTATATTTTGTTATGTATATTTTACCACAATAAAAAAAAAAGATACATATGGAAAGCCATACTATGGGCACTACCTGTAGATGGTGGGGGATGGAGGGGTGGGAACAGGGATGGAGGGAAAAAGTGGACGGAATACCTTGCAGAGGCTGCTGCTGGCAGCGGGTCCCGTGAACCACCCTCACCAGCTGAGAGGCCCCTTGAGTGCTGTTTAGTATATTTCCTTTAAATTGACTGTTTTAAATAGCATAAGTAAATTCATCCAAAATGCCAAGTTTGGGCCGGCCTGGTGGCACAGCGGTTAAGTGCGCGTGCTCCGCTGCGGCGGCCCTGGGTTCGCAGGTTCGGATCCCGGGTGTGCACGGATTCACTGCTTGTCAAGCCATGCTGTGGCGGCGTCCCATATAAAGTGGAGGAAGATGGGCATGGATGTTAGCCCAGGGCCAGTCTTCCTCAAGGAAAAAAAGGGGAGGATTGGCATTGGATGTTAGCTCAGGGCTAGTCCTCCTCACAAAAAAAAAAAAAAAAAAGGCCAAGTTGGTCTTCCGAGGGCTCGTGGAGAACTGAGACAGGCTTCCCTGACAAATGACGCGTTCCCCCTTCCTCATCCCCCTTTAATATTCTCTCTGTGGCTGTGGATGGTGGTCTTCTGCACTGAAGAACTTATCTCTGCGTATTGAAGATTAATTCCTTAAACTCCCTTCTACTCCTCCACTGACATCATCTCAGAAACTGCTCATTAAATGAAACTGACTTTCTGCCCTTCTCTGGGCCGCACCCTCCCCCCCCACCCCGCCCCGTGGCATCCCCCATTTTCTTGTTTTCTGCTTGGGGCCGTCCAAGCACGAGCAGCATTAAATACAATTGTACTACTACTGAGTCCATCGTTTAAAAAGACCCGAGCCATCATTTTAAGTCAGCTGTCTGTGAAAACAAGACTTTTTGTTAGTGAGCTGAATGATGGGACTTGGGAATGAGATGAGACCGGGAGTGAAGGAGTGAGAAGGATGTCGTAGGGCGGGTACACCTGCTGTTTTTAAATATTATCTGTTTGTCATCTTGCCGTCCCCTCAAGGCAGAGAGGAGGATTTTTAATTCTGAAACATGGGGGGGGGTCCTTGGATATCTGCTTTATTAGCACGCAGTATGAGTGCAAAATGAACCGTACACCAGCAATTGTTACTTATGTCAATGATGTAAATCTCCCATGATTTAGAATAGATCAAAACGTGTTAACTTTTTATAAGTATGCCACTGAAGTGAATAAAGCTGGCTCGTTTGAAGTTAAAAAACATGCAAATGAAAATGGATCACTTGTAGTCTCCAAGTCCGAGGCCTGTTCACTGCTCAAAAGAGACCAGCGAAGTGGAAAGGAGTCAGAGGTACACGCGAAGCCGACTCTGTCCTTGGCACGATTAGTAGGCTTGAAGGAAATTGAAAAGAGAATAACTTTCCCTCCAGCTGTTCCTGATGTCTTTTAACCATGTCCGGACATCACCTATAAATCGTCTCTCGTTCCACGTGTGACGAGCGTCTCTCAGACTGGGGCACTGCTGTGGGCACTGAGCCCCGAGCTGGATGGGGGCCCGCTGTCTGCTGGCTGGGGGGAGCTGCAGGGTGGGAGGCTGGGACCCAGCCTGATGGTGAGAAGGCCCCAGACTGCCCTGCACACAGTGTTCCTGTGAGGTCTAGCGGCCTTGGTCCCTCGAGAGCTCCTGGACTCTGAGCCCTGTCTGCCTAGCAGTTTGGCTTGATAGAATTTCCACAGGCTTCAGAGTCGGACAGACCAGCATTAAATCACTTCCTGGCACGAGGGACCTGACCTTGTCAGTAGAATGGGTATGATAGTTGTTAGTGAGGACTAAATGAGGTCATGGGGATATGTAAGCCTCTGTCCAGAGCTGGCACATAGTAGGTGCACAGTAATGACCCTTGCTGTTATTTCACACTTCTTGGGCTTAGGGTTGCAGCAGATCGTCAACCGTCGTCATTGTGTTGGCTTTCAACCTCATAGTCACAGGATGGCTGCTGTAATGTAGACACTGCATCTGCATTAAAGGCAGGAAGAGGGAGGAAGGAATAGGACATGCCATCTCTGTTAGTTTTATCCAAAACCAAAATCCAAAACCAAAAGCCTTCCCAGAAGTTCCCAGCAGACTTTTCATGGATCTGGTTGGCCAGCCCTGGTCAGTTGGCTGCCCATAGCTGCAAGGGAGGCTAGGAAAATCATGGAGGAAGAGGTTAGGCTTGTCATGACTTAACCAGGGCATTTTTCATCGTGTTGCCCAGAGTACAGTAGGAACTCCTTAAGTAGGGAAGACATGGGTAGTGGTTGATGGGAAAGCAGCCCACAGCGTCTGCCCCAGAACGGTTGTTTGAGTCCTCCTGATGGTTTCCCACTGTTCTGCCAGCCTGCCACTGTAGTGTCAGATTGGGAGTGGGGAAGGAACCTGAGGCTGACTTAATTTTGCAAAGGAAGAAGGGTAGGTATAGGATGGAAGCTTCCAGAAGCAAACCTTGGAATCCTTTCCCCCACCCCCAAGCATTTGCATGCTCTGTTCCCTCTTTTAGAAACACTTTTCCTCCTGTTCTTTGGAACAACAAATTCATCCTTCTTCACTCCTAGGCTTTCCTCTGAGAAGTTGCCCTGATCCCTCAAATCCAGGGAGGGCATGATTGGGACCACCAGGCAGGGAGAAAAGAAATAAAGTATGAGTTCAAGAGAGAGCCCAAGCCTGACTCAGATGGGGTGAGGAAACCAAGGAGGCTTCATGGAGGAGGTGGCTTTTATTCATTCATTTAACAAACATCTCATTGCTTGTTCTGTTCTAGGCCCTGTGATGGGCCTGGGGGAATCAGACTGGTGAATGGAAGGTCTCGGATGGTTAGACAAGCTGTCCTGTGCCAAGGGAGGCCTTTGTGGCTTTGGAGACTTTGATGGGTAGGGGCATCCAGACTCCCCAGAAATGCCCCTTCCCAGTCGCAGTGCCTGTCCTCTGTGCTGGATGCTGGGTGTGGGAATCGGGGCCAGAGAGGCTCACTGTCAGAAGTTTGGAGTCTGTCCCATGTGGAGCTGCTTCCACCTCATCGTGTGATCTCGTGGCCCCGTGCTCTCCCTCTGGCGCTGGGCTTTGGAGAAATCTAATCATTAAAATCCAGACGTTTCTCCAGATGGAAGGGAGTTTGTGACATCAGAGGCTCCTCTGCGAGCATGATGGCATTGGGTCGAGGTCATTATCTAGTCAGTGCAGAGGCTGAGAGGCCCCTGGGAGAGGCCCTGCGGTCGCAGGCATAAAGTGAAAGTGGCGAGCTCTGGTGACAGCTTTGTCAAAGGTGACAGCAGTAAACTCATGGAAAATTAGGTTTCCATTTACGAAAACCCCAGTTACTGTCACCTTTCAGCTGTGCACTCTTGCATAAAAACTGTCTCCTTGGGTTGTATGCAGGTACCCGGGCCACTTATTTTAGACTATAAACTCCGAGTGGCTTTAACACCGATTTCTCTTACACTATTTTCCTGCTGAAATCAGAGCTGCTCCGGGGGCAAGCTGGAGGCAGGGGTCCGTCCCCCAGTTGTCTGAGCCCTGAGTCTGGCAGGAAAAGCACAGGGCAGAGACGGGGCCGCAGGGAGCTGGCTGTCGGAGCAGAGCTGGCTCCTGTGCCTTCCTGGAGCTTCCCCTGCCACTCCTCCTCCCTGCCAGATGATTCCTCTTCAGCCCCCCCAGAGGCCCTGACTCGGGGTCAGAACTGACCTGGGCTGGAGCTGGGCTGCGGCGTGAACTTGCACCGGTAGGCGGGGCGCGAAGGCGCCGCCCCACCCTGCCTGCTCCATGACCTCGGGTCGTGAGACCTTCCCTGGCACCCCCGGACCACTGTAGGGGGCCTCACCCCATGTCCCGCACGGTGTGGCCTCTTCTGATGACCCCGCGTCATTACGGTCTCCCCCCAGACTGTGAGCCCTGCTGGGGGGCAGATGTTCTGGCCTCTGTTTCCAGCACGTAACAGTGCTTGGCGCGCGTGGGACGTTTGGTAATTGTTGGATGAATAAAAGAAGGAACGATGGGTGAGATGGGAAGGACAGACGGAGACAAAGGGACATATCGTACCCCAGCAGAAGGTCCACTAAGTGTGAGGTATATTCTATAAAACGAATCTGTTCGGAAGTTACAAGATGACACCCCCACAGGACGGGGCCGGCCCTGACCCCCTGTGCGGGGAACCTGGCACCCAGGACGCCGGTAACGTACTGCCACATGCCTTTGGGGGAAGGTGACATTCACTGTGTCGTGTAGCTAGCAGTTCAGAGGCTTTCTACGTGGTGAAACCCGTCAGTTGCTTTTGAAATTGTCACAGCTTTGCTTCTTTCTATCTTTTAGAGTGAAACATCTTTCAATCTAATATCAGAAAAATGTGACATTCTCTCAATTCTCCGGGATCATCCTGAAAACAGGATTTACCAGAGGAAAATCCAGGTGAGGCGGGGGGCAGGGAGGAGAGGACCCTCGATTTAACGAGCTAGAGCTGGGAGCGGAGAAGACGGTGCCGTGTTGAAGGCACAAAAATGGCTTAGGGCTTGGACCAGGTTCCTGGGCAAGTTGAAGGGCTCCCCGAATGTTTTGATGTTAGGCATTTGCTTTAGTGAGAAATCCTTTAGATGCAAAAAAAAAAAAATAGCAATTTTTTTTAAAGCTAGGCACTAAGGGCTTTATTGATTCACAGACACCTCATTACAACACGGCAAGGTCGGTACTTTTATTACCCACATTTTATGCCTGAGGAAACCGAGGCGCGGAAATGAAACGGCAGGCCCACGGTCCTACAGCTGGTGCAGGGCCGAGCTGGGGTTTGGACCGGCAGCGTGATCCCGTGAGCTGCCTGTGTGACCACGCTGCCAGGGCGCCTCTCAGGAGGCAAGGCCGCTCCCGCTGGGCTCCGGAAAGGGGATTTTGCCGGCAGGAGGCAGGAGGAGCCCGGGCACGCCCCCTCTCCGGGGCAGCACGCCTCTGCCTCTCTGCTCCTTGGCAGGACTGCCTGTCCCCCGTGGCTGCAGGGAGCGCTTCCTGGGGCAGGAGCCGCGGCTGGGCGGCACGGTGACCCTCGTGTCCCCTGAGCCCTCTCGGGAGATGAGAGCAGGGTTTCCGAGGAGCACGTCCTTTCCTGCCGCGCTGGGCTGGGCCCGGTCAGCTCCGAGCCTTTTGTTGCTGGTGGTGGGAGCGGGGACTCCCGACCCCGTGAAAACCAGGTTCTGCCGTCAAAACCCTGACTGGAACCCCATGAGGCAGCAGAGGCGACTCCAGGCCGTTTCAGAGGGAAATCGACAGCTAGGAGCCGAGCCTGAGGGCCACTGTGGGGAGGGCCACGCCTTTTGAGAAACGTGTGAAGGACTGGCCAGACTGCGTGGTGGTGCCCCTTCCCAACTCTGCAGCCCCTGGCCCTCCGCCCAGCCACACCCCCTCACACGCCGCTTCTCCTCTCAGCACTGTTCCTCCAGGAAGCCTTCCCGGGCTTCTGAAGCCTGGTGTGAACAGCCTTGCTCCGCGGCACCACAGCTTCCCCGTCCTCCTGTCCCCGTCGCCCCACTGTCTATCTGCCCCCCAGACTGTAGGCTGCTTGAGGGCAGGGCCGTGGTCCCATCACCACTGACCCTCAGTGCCGGACACACAGGTCACACTCGGCGTATTTTTATTTTTGTGGGACAAATGAGAGTCAGGAGACTGTGAAGGGGCAGCCAGTCTGAGAGGAGGGAGGAGTGTTACCTGGGGGAGGTGGGCCCGGCCCTGACAGGACACGACACGACACAGAGGGGGCGTTGCTGTCACAGACGTCCACGTTCCCTTCTCTCCCCCGCAGGAACTCAGCAAAAGGTTCACTGCCATCCGCAAGACCAAGGGGGACGGGAACTGCTTCTACCGGGCCCTGGGCTACGCCTACCTGGAGTCGCTGCTGGGGAAGAGCAGAGAGATCCTCAGGTGAGTGGGGCTGCGGGCCGAGGGCCGCCGGGCGGGCTCCCTGGCTCCGAGGCTGTGTTCTCTGCTGCGGTGGCCCTGGCTCTCCCTGGGGTCTTTCCTCGGCATGGCCTGCGTAACCCGGGGAGGGGGCTGGAGAGCTGCCCGGCCGCAGCACTGATGTGGGGGATGCCAGCTGCCTGCTGTGGTGGAGTTGGGGGCAGCCAAGGGGCCGGGGGTGGAACCAGTGCCCTTCCAGGCTTTCCAGCCCCCTGGTCTGCGTTAGCCTGGGCGGGGCACAGTGGGTGCATTCGTGAAGACTCGCTCCAAAAAGAAAACAGACGAAGGAAGAAGCTCTGCCCGCTTGTTCTGAGTCATTTCAGCCGGCCTTGGTTTTGAGTGTGAGTAACCCAGGTGTGTGCCTGGTCAGGCCTGGATCTCAGGGTCAGTGCCGGAGAAGATCTCGTCCAGCAGCTGCTCCCCATGGTGATCCTCCGTTAGGCCTTCGTGTTTGGGCTTGGTTCAGGGTTTCTCGTACTTTACCATTTGTGCAAAGCATCTGGGATCTTGTTAAGATGCACATCCCGACTCAGTGGGTCTAGGCGGGGCCTGAGATTCTGCATTTCTCTCAAGCTCCCAGGAGATGCCCCCGCTGCTGCTGGGCCTCAGCGCACACTTTGAGTAGCAAGGAGCTGAGAGACCTGCTTCTTAACTTGGGGGTCTCACAGCCCTTAGAGGATTTGATGAAGGCCATGGGCTTCCTCGTCAGAGACACACGCCCCACGCACACTCCGAGAATGGTGCAGAGTGGCCACGGGTCACAGGGCACTTGGGGTTGATCATGGTCCCTGGGCCAGAAACCCTTTGCCAAGGCAGATTTCTCAACAGCGGCACTGCTGACCTTCTGGGCTGCGTCTTCTCGTTGGGGGGCTGTCCTGTGCATTGCAGGTGTTTAGCAGCATCCCTGCCTCCACTCCCTAGATGCCAGTAGCACCCCCTCCCCAAGTCATGACCGTCAAAAGTGTCTCCAGACACTGCCAAGTGTCTCCTTGGGGTAAAAACGTCAGCCCTGCTTGAGAACCGCTGGGTGGGGGCCATCATCTCCTCTCAAAATTAGCCTCCCTCAGAGCAGGTAGAGATTATGCCACCTGTTCCTGATTTTGAATGAGCCATTTGTATCATTTCCTGAGTGACAAACTGGCTGAGCCCCTTTTGACCGAGACTCAGTATCTCAAGTCACTCTCCTCCCCACAGCCCTTGGGGATCGAGACAGTACGGTGCAGTTGCCCGCCACCGTTGTCCCCCAGAGTTGTGCCACACAGAGGCCCTGGGCTCTGAGGTCAGACCTCACTCTCTTGCTTATTTGCTGTGTGACCTTGGGCAAGTGACTAGACCTCTCTGAGCCTCAGTTTCCACGTCTGTGGAAGGTGGATAATTTTGCATGGCTCAGGGGGTTGTCATGCGGACTCAGCAACGTGATGCTAGCAAAGCCCAGACCCTGTCTCTGTACCAGCCCAGCAAGCTCTGTTCTCACCTTCACCCCCACCCTTTGTCCCTCCATCCAGCCCTCACCCAGCCCGGTGCCACACGCAGACCATGTTGTAGGCCCTGAGAATGCAGCAGTGAATAAGAGACAAATCTCCGCCCGGGGAGCCTGCATCCTGACGGGAGAAATGGACAGGACATATGAACAGTGTTTGATGTGCCCGATGGTACCAAGTGTTGTGGGGAACAACCAGGCAGGGCGGAGGCCAGGCTGTGCAGGGGTCGGGGGGGTGCGGTTTTAAGTAAGGGCTGGAGAGGTAAGGGGGCAGGTCATGTAGGGCCTCGTAGGCCTTTATAGGGACCTTGAATTTCATCCCGAATGAGATGGAGCCACAGAGGGTGTGAGCAGAGCAAGGGGCCTGACCTGCTGGCTGCCACGTGGGGGATGGGCCGGGCGGGAGCAGCAGGGACGCGCTCGGAAGAGACCCAGGGGAGAGAAACGATGATGGTGGCCTGAGCAGGTGGAGGGACGTGGTCGGATTCCAGACACCTGGGGCGGTGGCGTGGACAGGATTGGCACGCTCGGGTGTGGTGCGCGGTGCACAAGCGTGAGCGAGAGAGGAGGCCAGGATGACTGCCGGGTGTTGGCCTGAGTTCTCAGGACGGAGAAGCCACTCGCTGCAGAGCGGGGCAGGGAAGATCGGGAGCTCCATTTGGCGATGCTGAGTCTGAAATGTCTGGGAGCATCCGAGCAGGGGTGTCTGGTGGGCATGGGATGTACGAGGCTGGTGTTACCCCCATTTTACAGTTGGGCAAACTGAGCCCCGAGAAGGTTATACGACCTGCCCGAGGTCGCACTAAAACTGGTGTGCAGCCGAGAGAGCCTGCGCTCCGAGTCCCGATGCCGCCCTCCTTCCTTCCCTCGCCTCGTGGGGTGTGAGTCCTGGGTGTTTGCCCCCACTTGGCTGGGCCTGTGGTCACTCTTTCTGTGTCCCCGGTGCCGGGCACAGTGGGGTCAGCAGTCACTGGGGAGGAGTGAATGTGGGAATGCGGTGGAGGTTCAGGGGCGGGTGGCGGGGGAGGAAGAGGGGTAGGGGCAGGAGAGCCAGGGGCAGAGCTGTGCACATCACAGCCTCGCACGGAGAAAGTGAGCAGAGGGGCCCTCACGGCACCCCCTTGGAGGTGCGTTACCATCACCCACACTGCGTAGACAGGGGCCAGCGGCCCAAAGCCGGAAACGACTTAACAGCAGGGCTGCGACTCCCAGCACAGTGCTCATTCCCACACCTGCCCTAGCCAGGTCGGACTGAGATACAGCTGGGCCCAGCCAGAGGGCAGGTTGCCCTCCAGCAAAAAACGCCCCACCTTCTGGTTTAGGAGATGTTTCCACTCCACAGACCCTCCCCGCCCACCTCTCTTGTCTTCCACAAGGTCTCTAAGCCTCCTCAGGCCTCTCGTGGGGCCATAGTCCCTTGTGAAAACCCCCTCGTGTGTCCTTGGAGTCTGGTCTCCCTTCCCTGGGGAGGGGCTGCAGTTCTGCCCATGCCGGCTGGTCCCCCAGAGCCTCTCCACCTGGTCCTTCTCGTGTGGGTGCATCCCTTCCTCCATGGACCAGTCACTTGGTCTGTGTCTGGTCTCTGCTCCTAAATTGTACCCTGGGGCCGGGGGCCGCGTGGGGCTCCTCACTGTGCCCCCTAAGAGTACCAGGACAGGCCCCAGAATGGGGCCGTGCCATTAGGGGGCCTGCAGTGGGCGCAGAGAGGGGCGATCCAGCACTGACCAGGCAAGGGCACTGGACGAGGTCTTGAAGGGTGTCAGGCCAGCAAAGGTTTAACGGCCGCGGGGTGGGAGGCCTGGTGTGTGGTGTTAGCCGATTTCTGTGAGATAAATACTCCCGTCGTGACTGATTTTCAAGCTACATCCTGGGGTCACTGAGCAGGGAGCTGGGAACAGACACAACACACGCTGTAGTCCAGATCGTATTTCCTCCATCCACACACAGTAGACACAGATAATCTCAAGAGCGTGGATACAAGTAATTAGGAAATGATGAGTTTTGAATATTCATTATCTTTGTTTTTAGTAAATTTATGTAGTTGTAAATTTACATAACTTGTTTTTTAAATAATGGCTGTGTCGAACACCTGGCTGGCAAAATTCTTGAGAATTTAACAATTAAGTAGCTCTTGTGAGCGGGTACAGACTGGCACCAGCACACTACAGAGAAGAGCATCCCTGGCCGAGGGGATGTTGGGTGCTAATGGATGGAATGGCTGTGGGGCAGGAGGGGGCTGTGAGACTGGACTAGAGATGAGGTTGGTGAGCTCAGCAGGGACCCCCTCCGCCCCGGGCGTCTGTGCTGAGGAGCTGTATCCTGAGAAAGAAGGCTGTGGTAGGTCACTCCGGACGACCCTGTGGAGAAGGGACCAGAAGCGAGGGCAGGCCAGAACCCTGGGGACAGGAAGGAGGGACAGAGTCAAGAGACCTTTGAAAGTCAGAATCAACATGTCTGGGAGTGGGTGGTGATTACCTCTGTTTCCTCGTTTGTGAAATGGGTGTAATACCCGCCTGCTGGGATTATGCACAATAGGGAGGACAGAACAAGTCAGGTGTGGTCCAGGCGGCAGTGCTTTGAAAGGTAGGCAAGTCCTTCACCTGTTAGTGACACCCACCGTCTCAGGTGTGTAGGGGGCAGTGGGTGAGAGTAGGGTGACAGCTGACAGTCGCTGTGGCGCCCCCTGTATTTCCCTGTAAGCATCAGTCTACTCTCCTTAGGTTCAAAGAGCGTGTACTGCAGACCCCAAATGACCTCCTGGCTGCTGGCTTTGAGGAGCACAAGTTCCGAAACTTCTTTAACGCTGTGAGTTGGCCGGGGCACGATGGCTGAGGGAGGGACCAGGTCCTTTGCTGCTGGCAGGGCGGACAGGAGTGGGCGCTGGCCGGAGCCCCCTCCCAGCCCGCTGCTCTGGGGTTGTGCCCCTCTTGCTCCCTCCAGCTGCGGAAGGACTGAGGGTTGCTTCCTGCTTGTGGGGACCTGAGGGCACAGGGAGCCCAGGGCCCTGCCCTCCCTCTGGGAGGAGGCACCTCCTTTGGGGCAGCTGCTCTCAGGCTGGGAACTTCCCCAGCCTCCTTCCCCCCATTCCCTCTCCACCCCTGTCCCCTGGATCCCATTAGTGAAGGGGGTGGGGTTGGAGGACGCTCAGTTCTAAATCTGTAAGTAAGAATCCCAGCCACGCCAGTGAGGGAGGGAGGCCCCAGCTGCGTTTCCCTAGACAGGACTCCAGGCTGAGGTACTCATTACAGAGTACTTCTAACCCTGTTCCTTAGCTTTGGTGGATGGCAGATTGATAGATTCTGGTGTCTCAACTTGAGGATTTAAAAGTGAGCGTGCAGGTGGCGGGACTCCCGTGGCGGGCGGGCGGGTCTGGCCTGCGCCTGGCCTGGCTGACGCCGGCGGCCCAGTTTTACAGTGTGGTGGAGCTGGTGGAGAAGGACGGCTCGGTGTCCAGCCTGCTGAAGGTGTTCAACGACCAGAGCTCCTCGGACCGAATCGTGCAGTTCTTGCGCCTGCTCGCCTCGGCCTTCATCAGGAACCGTGCAGACTTCTTCCGCCACTTCATCGACGAGGAGATGGACCTCAAAGACTTCTGCACTCACGTAGGTCCTCGGGGTCTGAGGTTGTGGGGACTCAGCCCCAGTCCAGGGCTCTGTTCTCATCCCTCTCTCCTTAGGAGACTTGAGCACCAGCAACCCCAGCGGGGGGCACTTGGGTGTCGTGTCCGCATTTGCAATTCAAAGAGCACTAGATTAGCAAGCCAGAAACAGATCCTCCTGCAGCTGCCTGAACTGTGTGGCTTTGGGCAAGTCTGTTTCCCTCTCTGGGCCTCAGATTTCCCATCTGAGAAATAACGGCTTTGGACTGGACTGTTGACAGAATTGCAGAGAAGCAGCCCGGGAGTCACATTTGCCTCAGACGTGTTTTGTGTATGATGTATGGTATTTACCCGGAAGAGCTGCCAACGTTTACACTTTGGGCAATTCGCATGTGAATGTCTGGATTTCTCTGGAACAGTCAGAAGATCCAGCTCCCCAGGCCTTATACCTGCAGGGCAACGATCAGCAGGAGCTAAGTGGCGGCTGCCCTAGTTGGATGGGACACACTTGTCAGCTTGCCACCATCGCTGTCTCTTCAGCATCCTGCCTCACTCACTCACTCGCCTGGCCCCCTGTACGCACTGAAGCTGGAAATCCCTTGATGACCGAGTCCTTTTCTGTTTGGAGATTCTTGGATTATGTGCATTAGGAAGCCCAAGCTGAAAAATTCCTGCCCCACTTTCCAGACTCCTCAAAGTAGTGTCTTCTTCTTAGATATAGCTAAAGGATCTGGAATCAGTAAGATCTAGATTTAAGCCTTGCAGTTCTAGCGATTTCCAGCTGTTCCTTCCTTACTGCACCCCCCTTCCTCCTCTGTAGTGGGTTGTTGTGAGGCTCTGACTGGGACCCTGGAAGCCAGGGTTGGCCGTCTCACTTGTCCTCTGCCAGGCCTCTTTCCTAAACTGGGTCTGTTTTTTCACTTTGGCCTTTGCAGGAAGTGGAGCCCATGGCCATGGAGTGCGACCACATCCAGATCACAGCCCTGTCGCAGGCACTGAACATCGCCCTGCAGGTGGAGTACGTGGACGAGATGGACACGGCCCTGAACCACCACGTGTTCCCCGAGGCGGCCATCCCTTCCGTTTACCTGCTCTATAAAACATCCCACTACAACATCCTTTATGCAGCCGATAAACATTGATTAATTTTAGGCCATGCAGTGGAGCCTGTCACCTAACGAGACTGCATCCTGAACGGACCATTCCGGCTTTTCAATTTTTTAAGCGATTTAGACTGTAGTTAAAAAAATGTACAGCCTTTTGGGCAAAGTCACTGGAAATGAGGCCTACCCATTATGGACTGTGGTAACTTGGCGATATTTTTAGTATTTATTTTCATGGAGGATCAAATGCTTTCTAACTCGGGACTAGGAAGTCAGGACCCCTGGCTCTGCTCCCCGTTCCCTGTGACCTTGGGTAGGTCACCTCTCCTCTCTGGGCCTGTTTCTTCATCTGGAGGAGGTTCCTGCCAGTGTTGACACTCTATTGTATAACAGTGAGGTCCTCTGGTTTCTTTTCACAGGGGCAGTGCCTCTCTGTAGGGGAGGAAAAGCTCAAGGTCAACTGTCTTGGACTGAGCAGCGCTATAAAACAGAATCAAGTCCAGCCAGCTGTTGGACTGGACTCTGGGGGATGCAGACTGAAGTGTGGGCCAGTTGAGACCCACTTGAATGTGAGGGCTTCAGTGTGGTTCCAAAGATTCACGATGGGAGTGTTTTCTTACCCTTAACTTGAGGAAAAAGGCTTTTATGCCAAAGTCTGGAAAGGGGCCTTCAGCCTTCAGCATGAAGCTCAAGTTGTTGGGGCTCCCTCTACCTCTCTCAGGGCCAGGACTGCCTGCCTTTTGGAGGGCAGGCCCTTCAGGGTTCTGCCACCAGCCCCACCTGGACAGAGGCTCGAGAAGGACTAGGCTCTGGGACCAGGAAGCTGTCTCTTAATCTCCAACACTTCCTGGAAGTGGAATTTAGATATTCAGCCATAGACTCCAGCTGAGCAAAGCAGACAAGTTTTGCACGGCTGTCTTCGGCTTCTTTCCCCTTCTGCTCGGTTTCTGGGCCGGCGAGAGGTTAGGTGGGAAAGAATAGACGCAAGCCGAGGAAATTGGCAGTGGGGGAGATTTCCGTTGTGGAAACTGCCTGGTGGCCAAGAGCCCTGGCTGGCAGCTTTCGTGCATCCACCTGGGCATGCCCCTTAATACCTTCCTCACCTTGCTGCCTCAGGACCTCGGGGCCCTGGTTGGGCCAGGGCACTGCTAGCAAGCTCTCTCCCTCTGCGGGAGGAAATGGAGAATGCAGGGGTGAGCAGTTGCCCTTTGGGGTACGTCCTTAATTGAAGGCCTTCTTGTCATCACAGTTCCATTCTGCAGGGACTTATTAGAATCTGTTGGTGTTGCAACGTGAGTCTGCTGACAGCCAGACTGTGCACGGGGAGGACTGGGTGCAGATTGCTCGAGTCCTTGTACACAAACACTGGATTTGTATCCCTCTTCTGCCTTTGTGAAGACAGATGTCAGGGTGCTCTAATTCCAGGCAGGGACCCAGGTTCCCATACTGCCCTCAGCTGGAATTTGGACCCAAGGGATCAAGCTAAGTGATTGTCACTTTTCCACAGGAATGTCAACCTGACCCTGATCTCTGAATTGGTTCAGTGTCCCTGCTCAGGGTAGGAGTGCTGGGGTTGTGACAAGTGCACTGGAAGAGTGGGGGGACCGTGTTAACGTCATTTGTGAATATCACGATCTCCATTTCCAAACTGAAGGGCGTGAACACAGCGCCGGGCTAACCAGAACATGGGTCCTGGGCCTCCGGCAGGGCTCTCGAGCACAATATCAGCAGCACTGGCTGCCATCACACTACATTTGTGGCTTGTGTGGTGTTCACAAAAGCAGAGCTTTCTCTTGGGCAGACTGGCTGGAGAAATTCCCTGAGACTTGCCTGTGCTGTGCGTCCAGGCCTGAGAGCCCACCCGTGCTCACATGGGACCCTCTTCCCAGGAGAGGTCCTATCAGTTTAGCATCAGGATGCCCAAGAGAGGCAAGCCAAGTTATTTTCGTGGTCTTACCCTCTGCTTTCCCTTTTCACAAAGCCATTGGCCAAATCCAAACCATCGCTCTCTTCCCTTCACACCTGCCCTCAGATCTTGCCTGAGGGAGAGCACTGTGGAGAAAAAGGAGTGGCAGAATCAGTGCAATTAACTTGTTAAAATCCAGTCATCTGTGGAAGTCACCTTGCTTGTCTATAGCAACTGGTGGTGCTGGCAATCACACTTCCTGGATAATTCTCCCCCCCGACCCCCAGCCATCTCTTTCTAGACCAAAAGCTGGAAGGAAAGTTGCTTTGAGAGTTTGTCTTTATAACTGCACATTTGTTACTTTCTTTCCAAAGGAAACTTTATAAATCAATGGGAATATTTAGCAACGAAAAGAGCAAACTGTCGTTACTTTTGACTGGGTTGTATTTTAAGCACCAAGGGCTCTGGAGCCACACTGCCTGGGTTTGAATCTCAACTTTGTCACTTACTAGCTATGTGACCTTAGCCAAGTCACTTCATCTCTCTGAGCCCCAATTCCCATATTAGTGAAATGGAGACAGTACCTATGCATCACAGGATTATGGGTTAAAGTGGAATGGGACTGTGTGTGTGAAAACAACTGCGAGACCTGACACACAGTGCTCAGAAATGGGTTGCTCCCCACCCTACCCTTCCCAATGGGGAGCAGAACACTGCCAGATGGGGAACATCCCACCTTGGCAGTGGCGCTGTGGCTTCCGAAACAGAAGTTTGGGAACCATTAGACCAGTCTAAGAACCATCCCAAACACATTCCCACACTGAGCAGAAATGGGGGCGTGGGCTGTGGCTCAGTGAGTGGCTGCCCAGGGGCCCCAGGTCCTGTAGGAGGTGGGCCAGGCCCTACAGCTCCCCTGGACAGTGGGTGAAAACATTTTCCTAGCATTAAAATGGTTTCCATAGCAACTGTTTTCCTGGCTTCTTAGTATTTGGTACCTGGCATGCACCGAACATCAACACTACTCTCCCATGGGGCCTATGTGTGTGAGGGAGTGGATTTGTGGGGGAGGTGAGGGTGCTTCTTGTTTAGCGGAAGATCCAGACGCTCAGGAAGTTCTGCCCTCGGGCTGGAGGCACCAAAGGAACCACAGACCTCACCAAAGCTTTACCTCATCAGGTCAGAGAGAACTGCCTGCGAGGCTGGCCTTATCTTTTAAAACCTACTCTCTTAACACATTACCCCACCAAAAACAGAGGGCAAGGGCAAGATGTCACCAGACATCAGTGGATCTGTTTGGCCTGTGACAAGTGGCCTCATGCCTCTCATGGCTCAGATACTAAGGGACCTTGAGCCTGCTTAAAGCTCCACTGCATCATTTGGGAAATGGAGAGTCCCCCTGCCATCCTCTGATAGCTGTCACTCAGGCGCTGACCTCACAGATGAGGGCTGTTCTCTTCGGCATTCTCCTTTCCAGGTCACTGGTGACACTGGGGTGACTTTCCTTGGCAACACTGCTGTCTTTTAAGACCAAAGCAGTTTTCTGAACTTGCCCTGGGCCCAAAGGAAATACTCAGGGTTCTAATCCCAGCTCTGCCACTTGGCTTTGTGTGATCCTAAACAAGTCTTAACCACTGTCAGCTTTCTCAACTATAAAAAGGTACTAAGGTTTATGTCTTAGGGCCTTCATGGAAATGAAATAATTAAAGTGCTTGACAGTGCCTGGGACTTGGTCAACACTCAGTGATACCTGAATCTGAGTTTAGGCAAACTCTCCTCTTGCTGAGAGAATACTGCTGCTATCCTGCCAACCTTGCCAACCGTGAGGCTGAAGGAACATCTGTTTAGAAGTCCATATTTAGCTGTGCAGATATCTGTGCTTCTCCCATGACTGTGGCAATTGTGGCTACTCACCCCGACCAACCCAGAGACAGCTGGGCTGGCACCAGGAGGTCACTGGTTCCCTCAGCACATATGTACACCATGCCCTCACCGAAGCCCAAAGGCTGCAAGGGATAATAAAGCAGCCTCTGCTCTCATGGATCTCAGCAAAGGTAATACAGTGTGCCAAGTGCTGTGAAGAGGGTAAGCACGGGCACTACAGGAGCCCAGAGGAGGAACACTTCACTCTCCTGGGGGTTCAGGGACCTAGAGAACATGCAGCAGTGCTCTAGGACTGGAAAGGCAATCAGGGCAAGGGGAAAGCTTGAGCAAAGGCTCAGGACAAGAGGGCACATGGGACTGGGACTGTGAGCAGCAACCAGTTCTATCACACAGAGGAGGGGAGAGGAGAAACGAGGCTGGGGAAATTGGCTAGGGCCAGATTCCAATTCCCCCCCACGCCAGACTTGGCATACTGGCTTCCCCACAAGCGGTTCTGTGGTGTTAAGGAAGCTTGTGTTCTCTTGGAACCCAAGGATGGCAACCCTTCCCTGCCCACCTCCCAGGGTGGCTCAGCAAGACAATAGCTGTGAGCAAGTGATAGAGAGATGAGGAGCTGTTAGGATTCCGCTGTGGGGAAAAGCAGAACACAGGCTGAGGATCCAGGCAGAGACGATTTTATAGTCATCTGCACAACTCTCAGGCCTCATGCTCCATCCACACTGTCCAGTGGGGTGAGACACTCCACGTGTATCCTGCAGCCAGAGGACTATGACAGTGTCCCCCATATTCTGGTTCAAAACTCAGAATGACATGCTGGTTCTGACTATTGTTTTTAATTCTGGAAATCAAGTTGAACATACAAGAAGCCTGTAAACACTGAAACAGAAATACGTAAGCTGCTGCACAGAATTCTTACTCCAAAACAACACAAATCTGCGTGAGGTCTCTCCCGCTATGGGGGTGGCACGGAAGAGAGGGAAATTTTTATAACGAGTTGAGAGTGGAGTGAAGTGAAAGGTGGGAAGGTTTTCCATATAACCAGAGAACACAGGCACGACGTGCGGTCACCAAGACGCTGACCTGGGGGGCAGTTAACTTGCACTTGTACTTGGCTGCAGCTGTCTCTGCCGCTGCTCTTTCGGCTGCTTCTTCCTCTTCTGTCTGGAGAGGCAGCTCAAAGCAGACTCAGCATTTCTCGGAGCAGACACGAGCACGGGCAGCCTGCCAGACTGAGTTGGATATTTGGTTTTCAGGCCATCTTGAAACAACGGCTGGGAGAGTAAATGGCGCAGCTCCTTCTTCAGGACCTTCATCTGCTTTTGTCTCCGACGCTCTTCTTGCTGGTCAGCTTTTCCTCCTTGAAACACAATACAAAATAGATCATATTGACTGAGATGTGTAGAAGCATTTTGTTTCCCTTGGAGGATAATATTTGTGATGAAAAATATTCTGGAAGTCTTTTGGGGAGGCAGGGCTCAAAAGTTCTCTGCGGAAGCCAGTGTTGCCTAACTTATAACACAATTTAGGAGGGATACTCAGGGATACTCTGTCCTTTACTCCTCACAAAAACCCTCTAAGACAGGAATTATCTTCATTTTACAGTTGAGGAAACTCAGGTCACTTGCTGAAGGTCACAGAGCTAGCTGTCAAACTGAGATCAGAACCCAAGCCTCCTGACCTGAAGATCAGTTTTCTTTTTACGACCCAACCCACTTGTTGCCTGGGGTTTGCTGACTCGATAGCTACAAACCCCTCAGGAGACAGTGAACACAGTCTACGCAGCCCAGCTCTCCACCTGTGGAGGGGGGCACAGCCAAAGGGCTCCATGCCAGCCTGTCCTCAGGAAGGGAAGCTAGGGCCTTGTGCATGCACAGCCCAAGCCCCAAGCCCCAAGCCCCAAGCCCCAAGCCCGAGCTACCAGGAGGATCACCTCACAGTCATCAGTTCCACTGGTTTGGTTCCTAGCTTCCATGCTAGGCAGACACCAGTAAGTCTGCCTCTGAATTTGTTGGCTTTGGCACTAGAGACCAACACCTCAGCTGCGCTGCCCTCTTGTGGGGTAGAAAGAGCACTGGACCTGACTCTGGGGTTGTCAGTTCTAGATATGGTTCTACCACTTCTCAGACTCAGGAGCTTTCCTGGAGCAGGGACCACACAGACTCATCCCTGAATCCTTAGCCTCTGGCCCAGGTTCAGAGCAGGGGCTCAGGAAATGCCTGGTGGTGGTGGTGTTTAACCACACACATCACTTCTCCTCTATGAGCCTCCAGTTCCCATATGTAAAAGGATAATGATTCCTGCCCTGCTTGTCATGCGACAGCGGAGAAGATCAGATGAGATGATGACCAAACTGCTTTGTCAGCTCGGAAGGCAGGTTAACATAACAATAATGAAAACAAATAGTAACCTGAAATGTATCACATACTTTCTATTTGCCAGGCACTGTTGTAAGCACTTGACACTCAATTCAAGCCATCTTCGCGTTAACAATTCCATGAGATAGGTTCTTTATGACCTGTGCTTTATAAGTGAGGACAGCCTGGGTACCACAGAGAGGTTAAGGAACTTGACCTGGTCACAAAGCCAGGTAAGGGAATGGGCCAGCACTCACACACGGGCAGTCTAGCTGCAGAGCAGGCCCCCGACATCATGGTACTCCACTGCCTCTCCACATGAGGGAGGCAGCTGAGGGGTCCAAACAGGAGAGAGGGAACAAAGGCCAAGGGCTTTAGGCTCATCTGGGACCAGGGCCTGTCACAAAGAAGAAAAAGGCATCTTGCTGATTTTGTCGGCACTCATGGTAGTGGGGAGGTTCCAACAAAACAAAAGTTGCAGGGAAAAACAAAGAAAAGAAAGAAGCTGAATGTACCCTTGCTCAAGTCCCATCCAGCCCACTCACCCTTATACATCTCTTCTTCCAGCTCAATCTCAAGGGCAGCTGCTGCCTGCTCAATCCAAGAGTTGTGTAGACAAGCCTGGAAGTTCCGATACTCGGCTTTCTCAATCTGTCGAGCTAAATGGATCCGCTCCTGGGGGAAAGGAACAGCAAGTGTTCATCTGACAGAGGGTTCAGGCCTCTGGGAAGCAACGTCTAATTTAAGCTGTATTTTAGAAAAGCTTTTGAGACCAGTGTTCAGTGAGAGGCAGCTCAGCTCCCATCAAAATGCATCTCTCCTGGTTCCTGATAAAAGCACAGAGGGCAATCATTACACGTGAGTGTGTACAACTGCAATCACAAGAGCCGGCTTTCCAAACAACAAACCTGAACAGCCTCACCCCTTGGAAGCCCACCTCAGTTGGACTGCCAATCTATAGGTGTCCAAAGGGAATGCTTCTCCCCAGATAGCACAGCTGGCTTCCACAGCTGAGCCGGGACCCTGAAACACCCCAACAGTGCTGAATTAGGGCCCAGTTCTCAATCCCAGGGACAACAAACTCAGAGAACTGCCTTCCCTCTCTTCCATGTCAGATCTTGTGACGTGGGGGAAAGGAGTCACGGGAAGCCAGGGTGGCTCCTAATCCTTACTAGGATTCTCTGTAAGCTCCACCTTTCCATCCTCATCTCCCACCATATTTCCCCACATGGCTAACTTTCTCTCAAGCCAGAAGAGCCAACAGTCCTTGTTCCACGCTTTTGCTCCCTCAATTCCTGGAATTCCACCTCCTTTTCACCTCTCCACATCTCTGCCTGCAGGAGGCACAGAGCAACCCTCACCTCCTACCTATATAACCACAGGCCCACCAGTCCTACAGTGCTCCATAAAGTCCTCACTTTAGCATGGCTCGGCCTGCCTCACGAGCCAGTGGATCTCTATGGAGAAGAACCCGTCCCGCTCTGGTACCTGACACTCTGTTGCCCATAGTAAGCAGCACTGCTCAGTGAATGCCTATTGAGTTAAAATAAAACCCCAAAGGTAGGAGTTACCAGCATCTGCTACAGAGATGCGACAGACCTTTAGTATCTGCCTCAGCAAGTCATATTGAGCTCACTTCCCTACAACCATCCAATGGGATGTCCAGGCAGCTGTGCTTACTGCCCTTGTCCAATGGAGGGGAGTGGTGGTGGACGCTTCAGCGGCAGACAGTGAAGAAAGGGTGCCGGAAGAAAATTCCTCACACTTTTGGCCACTCATCCTTTCTCCCTTCTGCCTGGTAAAATGCCATTCCTTTTTTTACAAATTGCCCTGTTTAGCTGTTGGCAGAACCATTACTTAGTTTCCAAGAGTTATACCACCAGAGTCTCACAGCAAGGTGAGGGAGCAGCACGATCCCTCCCTCATCAGCACTGGGCTTTTAACTTATCTTTTTACCTTGACTGCGTCCATGTACTTTGTCTGCACAGGGAACAGTGGGATGTCCTCATCTTTCTTGAGGGTTTTATAAATTTTCTTAAAGTTGATCACGTCCTCAGGCCCAATCAACATCAGGCTGAGGCCTTCGCTGGTAGCACGAGCAGTTCGACCACTTCGGTGGACATAAATCTCCGAGGTGCGAGGAACCTGCCAGAGGAGGAACTGGGAGGTCAACACATGGCCATCACCAAACACTGCTCTTCCCCTCAGGGCAAGCAATCCAATACTGAACCCTCCTCCGTCCTAGCCAGGCACCTAGAAACCTCTCCAGCATTGTGGACAGATCCAGCCCTTCTCCCTTAGTCCCACATTCAAAGTGTCCCCAGGTTTTGCCTGTTCACTGTGCAGGCTGTGCCCTCCCATGCCCCCTGTGCCGGTTGAGGCCCTCATGACCACTCAACTGGACATGGGCAGTCACTTCTTATTTGGCCTCTAGTCCTCCCCACTCCATCTGACCCAGCCCAGAGCTGTCAGTGTCATCTCCCTGAGTCACAGCTCTGACCATAATACCCACTCTAACCAAAGAAACGCCACTGGTTCTTCATTAACTCTGCATGGATGACTGATGATGGTAGTCATAACCAACATTTACTGAGTGATTACAAGGTATCAGGCAATTCTAAGCACTCTGCATGTATTATCCCACGTATTCCTCACAATAATAACATGAAATAGATGCTTTTATGATTAGCCATATTATACACCAGGAAACTGAAAACCACACGTTAAGCAGTGCTCCCTAAGTTATCCAATTAAGTGGTGGAGCCGGGATTTGAACTGAAGCCAGTACAGCTCAAAGACCATGCTAACCCCTCGACCACACTGCCTCTACTCCAATATATATTGAAAATATTATCCAGAGAGGGTAGCATGGGGGCTGACAATCCCTGCCTCCCCCACTCCCCTGGCACACACCACTAATCAAGGAGAGTCTTCTCCACTGAGCCCAGATAACACTCATGTCTTCCAATGCAGTGCTCTGAGCACAACGATCTGCTCATAATGGTGCTAGAAATGAGATCTATTTGCCTTTCTTCACTTTCCTCTCCCAACATAGCCCCTCTTCTCACTCTCAGCCAACTGCCCACTTTCACATGTTCTTTACTCCTTCCTTGCCTACCCTACATGCGCAAGTCCTCTCCATCCTTAAATGCCAAGCATCTTCAGAAAGCACTTTCCAACCTCCCAAACGAGAAGTTACCTCTCTCTCCCATTATATTTTGTAACTTCCTAATATCTTCTGTCTTAAATTATGGCTGTGGTCGTCTCATCTCCTCTAGCGGATTTGATACTTCTTAGGGGCTAGGACTGTATTTTGTCCATCTGGATATCTCCCATAAAAACTGACCCAGCCTCATCCTCAAAAAGAGGAAGAATAAAGATTTGCTAAACTGAACTGGCACCCCAAAAGATTTTTAAAAGCACAGGATTAAAAAGGAGAAATAATGCCAGAATACCTACCATTTATTGAGTACCCACACTGAGCTAGGTGCTTCCTCAGCATTAGCTCATTCAATTCTTCTGAGAAGCCTACGTGGCAGGTAGCATTATTACTCCCAGTTTACAAACAACGACACTGAAACTGCAGATGCTAAGTAACACACCCAAAGCTAACAAACTATGAAGCAGCTGACAAGCATTCAAACTCTGGAAATGTGGCTCTGGAGCCTACATTCCTAACCACCACTCTAAGCTATTTACTGGTGGCCTGCACTATTATTAATGTCAGTATTAACAGCAGCTAATGTTTAGTGAGTGCTTACAGTGTGCCATGTGGCTTTCCAAGCTATTCACACATAATAACTTATTTTACTTTAATAAGAGAAGTAGAGATTGTAATAACTGCCATTTAACAAATGAGAAAACTGAGGTACAAAGAGACTAAATAACTTGCTCAAGGTTATCGAGCTGGGATTTAAGCCCAGGCAGGTCTTCAGTACCACATTCTTCTACTTCTCTTCACCAAGGTAACCACTTTACATGCTAAACTTATTATGCCCATTTCATGGAAGAAACCATGACTTTAACCTGCCAATATCAAGTAGTTTGCCCAAGTCAAAGAGAGAGGGGCTATCTGACATCAGACAATACCAAGAGGTTTTGCGAATAAATCTCACCACAATGTTCCAAAAGTGGCAGCAGCTGCTCAGTCACTAGAGGCCAGTGGTATTTTCTGTGGCACCAGGCCTTCGGACTAACAATTTGTTTTAAAAATTCCAAGCTTTGCTTTAAAAATTCCCCATTCAATGCTGGGAGATGCCTACACATTCCCTGATGCCCCTACCTGGTAATGGATGACATGCTGGACTTTAGGAATATCCAGGCCCCGAGCTGCCACATCTGTTGCCAGGAGAACACAACTGTGGTGGAGAGAGAAAGCTCATTAATAATAACTAATAGCTATCATTAATGAATTCTTACTACCTGCTTAGTACTGCAAACACTACAATCCTTACAAATACTCTACAACATAATACTATTATCTCCCATTTACAGATGAGGAAACTGAGACTCAGAGAGATTCACTTCCCAAGGTACATACATGGCTATTCAGCTGTGAAGCCAGGATCCAAACTTGGGTCTCAATGACCACAATCAATAAGCCATACTCGGCAATAATAAAAGACCACCTCAAGTGAATTAAATGAGGCCACACACATTCTAGATCAGTGACCTCATCTATCACTCTCCCACTCACTTCCCTCCAGTCATACAGACATTCTTGCTCTCTGCTCTTCCTCAAACATGCCAAACGTGCTCTCGCCTCCAAGCCTTTGCACTTGCTACATCCTAGGCCTTAAAAGGTCTTCCTCAGCTATTCACATTTCCTTACTTCCTTCCGCTCTCTGCTCAAATCTTACCTTATCAGAGAAGCCTTCCTGACCACACGCCCACAGTCTGCACAACTCTACACAACTTTACTTCTCAGCACTTATCACCACATGACAAACTTTTCAATTTATTATCTCCCTGCACTAGAATGTAAGCTCCACGAGAGCAAGGACTTTGCATTATTCACTATTCTATTCCCAACCCCTGAAACAGCCTGACTCCTAGTCAGCACCGGGTAGGATGTGTTGGGTGATGTTTCTCAATGTATGTGTAGTTTGAGGAAAGTCAAAAGCACTTGAGCTATGTGTTAAAAACTTAAGATTCTGGGCCCTCCAGGGTCCTCACTCTCTGTTTCTCTGAGGTAGGGCTTAGGATTGGGAATATGATGTAAACTCAAGTTCATAAAACATGAAACCACTGCTCTGAGTCAAGGTCAGCAAATTTTTTCTGTAAAGGGCCAGATAATAAATTATTTTTGGCTTTGCAGGTGATAGTCTCTGTTGAAACTACTTAATTCTGCTGTTACGATGCAAAAGCAGCCACAGGCGATACATAGATGGGCCTGGCTGTATTCCAATAAAACTGTACTTATAAAAACAGGCAATGAGCTGGATTTGGCCCGTGGGCCATAGTTGGCCAACCCGATTCAGTATACCACTACCTGCCTACTAACATTCAAACAAAGGTAAACCATTTATTACAGAAATTACTCACCCCGCAACCTGATAAAACACTGTGGGCAAAAGGCAATTTAGAGCTGGCCTCAACTTCCCAGGCCCTCATCTTGACAATCTGCACCCTGCTGCTTGAGCATCAGTCTGGCCCAAAAGCAGACGGACAATGACAGCATGGCAGGACACAGCATGGGCTCCAGGATCTGCTTGTCTGAGGCCCAGCTCTGCCACTTCCAGGCTGAGAAATCTTGGGCAAGCTGATCAGCTTTTCTAAACCTCCCTTTTTAATCTATAAAATGCGAATAATGATAATAAAGATAAGTGGTAAGCATTAAAGCTAACATTTAGCAAGTACATACTAAGTGCCAGAGACTGTTCTAAACATAAATTCACTTAATCCTTGGAACAACCCTCTGAGGTAGCTTCTCCTATTACACCAACTATGAAGAACTGAAACACAGAGAAGTAATTTGACCAGCCAGAAGTGGCACAGCCAGGATTTGATCTCAGGCAGTCTGGTCCTAGTCTGTGCTCTTAACCATGAATCTATTCTGCTTCTTCTCAAGATGTTAGAAGTGAAGGAATGTGATAATGTAACTAAAATGCTGGCATGGTACTTAATCTATTGTGAAGTGTTCACTAACGGTAGGTATTATTGTCACCGTTACTCACTATTAAGGAAGTTTCTGTTGGGCTTTACCAGCAACCAAATGTACTAAGATGACGGTGAGTCTGCCTCGTGCTGTGCAAAAAAAGGCTACCTTCTACTGATAAGGTCCCCGTGACACAAGGTAGCTTCCTACCAATCTCTCCACTACTCTGGGAACCTTGACCCAATGGCTAGGTGTTGGGCTTTGGGGCCAGGCGTGACTTACTCTTCCAGGCGGGCAAACTGCTCCAGGTTTCTGAGCCTCTGCTTCTGGTGCATGCAGGCATGCAGGGTCAGTGGCATGACATCCAGGACTTTGAGAAGCCCAGAGAGGCGTTTGATGCAGGAGATACTGTTGGCAAACACTAAGGTGCGGCCTGGATACTGCATCAGGAAGTAGTACAGATATAAGTCTTTCTCATCTGTCTCACAATGAATCTTGGTTTCTGTCAGCGTCTCCACCGTGGCCTCATTTCTTGTGAGGTCAATGACCTTGGGCTTGCCCCTCATGCCAATCTTCTGCATGAGGAGGTCAAGTTTGGCAGTTTTGTCAATTTTCTTAGTGTGCTTTTTGTGAAGGACTCGAGCAGGAGCTTGATGTACCAGGGTCAGTGTGGCAGAAAAAACAAGCGTCTGTCTCTTTGGGTTGTATTGAGAGTCACTGAGCATCTCCAGCAGTTGTGAGAGCTCAGCAAAGTGGCCTTTCTCAACCATCCGGTCAGCCTCATCGACCACCAGGCACCTGCAGATCCAGAGAGACCCACATATCCTGGTTAGTAGCAGGTAAGAGGAGTCATCTACAGCACACTTTACCACCACCCCCACCCTTGATGCACAAATACACACCAGGACCTCAACTAATCTCCCTCATGCATGGTTTCCTTTTTGGTGAGGAAGAGTGGCCCTGAGCTAACATCTGTTGCCAATCTTTCTCTTTTTGCTTGAGGAAGATTGTCCCTGAACCAACATCTGTGCCAGTCTTTCTCAATTTTGTATGTGGGATGCCACCAAAGCATGGCTTGATGAGCGGTGTGTAGGTCCGCACCCGGGATCCAAACTAGCAAACCCGGGGCTGCTGAAGTGGAGTGTGTGAACTTAACCACTACGTCACCAGTCCAGACCCCATGCTGGGTTTTCTAAAGGCCAAGGTCTGGCTGGTACCACACCATGGCACTTTGTGTCAGGGAGAAGGCAGTGCACACACTCCCATGTCACCTCAGGCCCACTTCAGAAGAGAGGGGGAGGGTGAGGGGAGAGCTCCCCTTTCTCACCTGAGCTGCCGAAGGTTGCTCAAATGAGGGTGCTTTTCTTTAACTAGTTCCCACAGCCGGCCAGGAGTGGCGATCACAATCTCAGGCTGGCGGTTCAGCATCCTCTGCTGTTTCTGTGTGGACATTCCACCAACCAAAATAGCAGTTTTAATTCCTATGGTACACAAAACATAAAGCACACTGTTCATCAGTCTGGCTGCTTATTTTCTTTCACTGCTGACACAGGCACCCCCAAATTAGCAGATGCAGTCAGTTACCAGCATAGCTCCCCTCTCCAGGGGGGAGCTAAAAGAGCCGGCCTGGCCCGACTGTTGGCGCCACTCCTAGAGGGCTCACCGAGTCTTCTATGATCTGGGCCTTGCCTACTCCCCCAACTTCATTTCTTTCTACTCCGTCCCCTTCAACCACAACAGAAGGGCTGGATCTGACCTCAGGCATGCTTACATCCAAAGCTCTGGAAAAACTGAGCAGTGGTGCACCACCATGCTGTGAATAATGTTATCTGCAGCTGTGAAAACACCTCCCCTAGGAAACCCTGCTCACTGCCCTCAATTAGAATTAATCTGAATCTCCTCTAATGCTGTGTTCTGTTCTCCTCTATCGTGGAGGACTTCTCAAGGTTCCAGTATGGAAGGAACATACAGGATCTCGCAGGCAAAGTGCTTAGCAATGTTTCTTGCATATACTAAGAGCTTGGTAAGTAACTGGTGCTTTTATTATAAAATTAAAATTCCCACTGTGCAGCCCTTACCAAAAGGAATTCCCTGAGAGACTTAAGTTCTAATGCCCTAAGGCAGAGGTCAGTGAACTTTTTCTTAAAGGGTGGATAGCAAACACTCTTGGCCTTGTGGGGTAAATGGTCTCTGTTACAACTACTAACTCTACTCCACTCTGCCTTGGTAGTGAAAAAGCAGCCATAGACAATATGTAAACAAAAACGTGTGGCCACTTATTTACAAAAACCGGTAGTTTGCTAGCCCCTACCCTAAGCATCCATTGTAACCAATAAGTTAACTTATTTCCTATCCATCTAGAATGGCATTAGCTATATGTCATTGGGAGAACTGAGAAAGTGTCACTCAAATAATTTTCTGTATGGCTTAATTCTCTGGCAGATGACAAAGGTTTCCCCCAGAGGGCAGGAGCCACAGCTCCTTCACTTTTGCCACCCCAGCATCCAGGATCCTGTCAGGAAATATTTATTAAATGGAACCTAAACCTCACCAGTAAACTTGGCCACAGCATCAATATGTTGTTTGACCTGGACGGCTAGCTCTCGAGTGGGAGTCAGAACCAGTCCAAGCAGAGGATGCTTTGGATGTGCTTTACAGGTGGCAATTTTGCCACCCAACTCTTGTTTTAACTTTCCAGTCTGCTCTTCACCAATTTTTTCCTCTTTTTCTTCATCCCATGTGGGGACAGGCTTCTCTCTGATCAGGGAAGAAGGTCCTTCCCCAGCATCATCATCACAGAGGGGCAGCACCTGGTCTGGGATGGTAGCTCCAGTGTTGGCTCTAGCCTTCGCTCCAGCCTCACTGGGCAGCGCTTCACTCTCAATTCCAATCTCATCAGGCAAAGCTCCAGACTCAGTTCCACCATCGTTTGGTGATCTAGCCTCGGCTCCAGCCTCGGTTCTGGTCTCGCCAGATGGCGGTCCTGTGTTACTTAGAGCTGGGGTAGGCTGTTTCTTCACCTGCCACTGCAGCACTGAATGAATCATTGGAATGGCAAAGGCAAGAGTTTTCCCACTTCCTTAGAAGTAAAACAAAACAAACAAACAAAACAGTGTGAATCAACAGATGCACACACTTTTTACACAGAATAAGAACCCTGAAATAGTCAGGTATCACTCTGACCAACCCAAAGCTCGTCCACCCTGCACAGGTTCCCCTACAGCACTGCAACCAGAGCGCACCTATAATTAGGAGCCTGAGGAGAAGTCTGGCAGACTGGCATTGAGGCCTGAGGTCACCAATAATGAACTACAGACAAATGTCCAACCAATGAAATCCTAAGAGATGGGCAAGTTTTTTGTGTATTTTGTTGTCGTTGAGAAGGAGCAACAACACATTGGTGGGTGGGGAAAGAAAATCTATATAATACTTTCCCAAGACCTTTCTTTGGTGGGAAAGGAGGGAGTAAAAAAAAATTTTCTTAGTTTTTGGGAAAATTTTAAAATAGCACACTTTTGTCTATGTGTGAATATTTTCAAACTGGCCTTTGAATGTATATGGAGCCCAAATTCACGTCATCTAAGTGGTCAAAACAAACAAACAAAACACCTCAAGCTGAGAATTTAAAGTAGTTCTCAAGTTATAATTCCCCAAACAGAAGCAAATAAATGATCTCTGGAGGAAGAACCTTTATCATAGGCCTCAAAGAATTCTCACAAATAATTTTCGAAGGAAAATGAGCAGCTAGCTCTCAGTAAAAAATAACCCACAAGGAAACAAAGTACTGTAAGAGAGAAAGAGTGAAAACAGACCCATAAAACTTCAGCTAAGAAAACCAGCACTTTTCATCAGAAACAACGAAAGCTAGAAGACAGTGTAACATCTTTATTTGAAGACATGAAAAAAAAATCTGACAATCTAGAACTCTACACTCAGCAAAGATCTCTTTCAAAACAAATGCAAAATACTTTTTTAGGCATATAAAAGCTGAAATAATTTATCATCAGCAGACCTGGACTACAAGAAATATTAAAGGAAGTCTTTCTAGAAGAAAAGATGATATTGGATGAAAATATGGATCTACACAAAGGCATGAAGAGCACCAGAAATGGTAACATGGGTAAATATAAAAAAAAGTCTTTTTCTTATTTAAACTTCTTTAAAAAACAATCGATCATTTAAAGCAAAAATAATAAAAATGTGTTTTGGGATTTCTACCAAATATAAAGTATAAAACAAAAAGCACAAATGAAGAGGAAAAATGGAAATACACTCTTGTAAGGTTCTTGTACTACAGCAGTCCTCCCTTATCCGTGAGGGATTTGTTCCAAGACCCCCAGTGGATGCCTGAAACTGTGGATACTACCGAACCCTATACATACTATGTGTTTTCCTATACATACAATACCTATGATAAAGTTTAATTTAGAAATTAGGCACAGTCAGAGATTAAAGGCACTTTAGGGCTATTATTAAGTAAAATTAGGGTTACTTGACACAAGCACTGTGATACCATGACAGCAGATCTGTTAACCAAAAAGGCTACTAAGCCACTAACGGGCACGTAGCATACACGCTAGATATGAACACAAAGGGATGATTCACATCTCAGGCAGGACAGAGTGGGATGGCATGAGATTTCATCACACTACTTAGAATGGCACACAATTTAAAACTTGCAAACTGTTTATTTCTGGAATTTTCCACTTAATATTTTTGAACCAAGGTTGACTGTGGGTAACTGAAACCATGGAAAGTGAAAGTACAGATAAGGGGGGACTACTGTATATGTAAAGCAGTATATTATCATTTGAAGGTAGACTACGATATATTAAAGATACATACTATGAACCCAAAAGCAACCACTAAAAGGACATAATAGTTATAGCTAATAAGACAATCAAAGAGATAAAATGGTATCACAAAAAAATATTCAATCCAAAATAAGGTAGAAGAGGAAAGAACAAAGAATAGCTGGGAGAAATAGGAAAACAAATAGCAAAATAACTGATTAAAACCCAACCAGGACCAACAATCACATTAAATGTAAATGACCTCAACACCACAATTTAAAGACAGAGATTGTCAGATTACATGGCAAGACCCAATTATATGCTCCCTACAAGAAAATAGGTCAAAAGTACAAGTATGGAAAAAGACACATCATGCTAACATTAATCAAAATAAAGCTGGAAAATCTACATTAATAGCAGACAAAGGAGATTTTAAAACAAAGAATACTTTAGGGATAAAGAGAGCCATTTCATAATGAAAAGGAGTGAATTCATTCAGAGGATATAACAGTCCTACACATTTATGCACCTAAGAACAGAGCTTCAAAATACACAAAACAAAAACTAATTGAAGTGTAAGTAGAAAGCTATCACTCAAGAAAAAATAACACAAATATTTCTAATATATTAAAGCAATTGATTATGTAGTTAAAAACCATCCTACAAAGAAAAGCGCAGGCACAGACGAATTTTACCAAATATTTAAGGAAGAAAAAAATACTAATTCTATAAAAATCTTTCAGAAAATTGAAGAGAATGCTTCGAATATCATTCTGAGGCCTGCATTACTCTGATTCCAAACCAGTCAAAGACATTACAAGAAAAGAAAGCTACAAACCAATATCCCATGAACAGAAATTCAAAAATTATCAACAAAATTTTAGCAGATCAAAATCTAACAATATATAAATGGAATAATACATTGTGACCAAGTTCAATTTATTCCAGGAATGTAAGTTTAGTATTTGAAAATCAATCAGTGTAAATTACTTTCATCAACAGACTAAAAATGAAAAATAACATATCTCAACATATGCAGAAAGTGTTGGAAAAAATCCAACAACCATTTCTGATAAAAACTTTCAGCAAATCAGAAACAGAAGAGAATTTTCTCAACCTGATAAAGGGCATCTACAAAAAATCTACAGCTAACATCATACTTAATGGTGAAAGACTGCATGTTTTCTCCCAAAGATCAGGAACAAAGCAATGATGCCCATGACACCAATTCAATTCAAAATTGTACTGGAAGTTTTAGCCAGTGCAATAAGACAAAAATAAAAGGCATCCAGACGGGACGACATAATCATCTTTATGGAAAATCCCACATAATCTTCAAGAAACTATTTGATGGTAACAAGTTGCGAGATAACAAGATCAATATACAAATCCATCATATTCTTATTTATTGGCAACAATCAGAAGTAGAAAATTTCACGTGACCATTTACAATAGCATCAAAACGTGAAATACTTAAGGATAAATCTAACAATAGATGGGCATACTCTGAAAACTACAAAGCATTGCTAACAAAAATTCAAGACCTAAAAAGAATCAGAGAGATAAACCACATTCATGGAATGGAAAATTCTACATTGTCCAGATGTCAATTGTCCTCAGTTTGTTCTATAATCAACTCAATCCCAATCCAAATACCAGATGGCTTTTTTGTAGAAATTGACAAGCTGACTTTATTATTCATATGGAAATGCAAAGGGCCTAGAATAGCCAAAATAACTTTTAAAAAGAACAAAGCTGGAGGACTTACACTACCTGATTTTAAGACTTATGCTAAAGCTACCGTATCCAAGACAGTTAGGTATTAGTGTCAAGATAAACAAGTAGATCAACGGAAAAGAAAAGACTCCAGAAATAGACAAACAGACCCACACCTATATGGTCACTGATTTTCAAAGAAGATGCAAAGGCAATTCAGTGGAGAAAGGATAGTTTTTCAACAAATGGTGTTGGAGTAATTAGATATCCATATGGGAAAAAAAACATAAGAACTTAGATCCATACTTCTCATCATAAACAAGGGTTAACCCAATAAGTATCACAGACTGAAATATAAAACCTAAAACTAGTAACACTTCTAGAAAAAAATCATAGGAGAAAATCTTTGTGATCTTGCGTTAGGCAAAGGGTTCTTAGACAAGCACATCTGAAAAAAGAAAAAGTGATAATCTGAACTTCATCAACATAAAAAACTCCTGCTCTGAAAGACTGTCAAGTGAATGAAAAGACAAGCCACAGACTGCGAGAAAAAAAAATGCAACTCAGCTGAAAAAGGAGTGTATCTAGAATATACAATGAACTCCATTAATAGGAAAACAACCACTCAATTAAAAAATGGCTAAAGAACTGAACAGACACCACCAAAGATAATATGGATGAGAAACAGGCACTTGAAAAGATGCTCAACTAGTCACTAGGGAAATGCCAATTAAAGCCACAAGGAATTTTAACTCTAAATTTTAAGACTAAAATAAAGTTAAAGACTGACCATATCAAGCACTGGCAAAGACATGGACCCAGTCGAACTCTCCTAACCTGATGGGTATGTAAAATGGTATCATCACTTCGCAAAACTCCTGAAAAGTTACATTTACCTTAAGACTTAACCACTGCACACCGAGGTATTTATTTACCAAAAAGAAATTAAAGCACATATCCATAGAATGACTGATACACCAATACTTATAATAGTTTTATTTGTAACAGCCAAAAACTAGAAAGAACAGAAATATCCATTAACAGATGGATAAACAAATTGTGCTATATCCATATATTGGAATACTACTCATCAATAAAAAGGAACGAACTATTGGTAACTGCAATAACATGGTTGAATTTCAAAGTATGCTGAGTAAAAGAACAGACATCCCCCTCCCCAAAGTACATACTGTATGATTCCATTATATAAAATTCTGGAAAATGCAAACTAATCTATAGTGATAGAAAGCCTATCAAAGGTTGCCTGGGAATGAACGAGGAGGGGGGCCCAGTGAAGGAGGGATTACAAAGGGGCCCAAAGCATCTTTTGGGGATGACGGATATACCCATTGTCTGCATGGGCAACAGTCTGTCCACAGCCCCAAAAGTCTTTCTGAATCTAGGACCTGCAGATTTACGGCATTCCACGGGGGTAGCCTGAAAGGAGCTGTGGTATGAATCCAAATGTCAGGCACTAGCCACAGCGGCTCAGACGACCTTGCCTCTGCCTTCCAGAAACCTAGTTGAGGCCTCTGCACACACCCAAGCAGTGCAGCAGAACGATTAACAGCACACAGACCTACTCTAGAACCCAGGCACTGCTACTTACAGCCGTGCAGTTTCAAGGACGCTGACTACCCTGTGTGAGGATACTTTCCTCATCAGTAAGATGGGAATAATACATAATGCACTTAACACTGCACGACACATTTTAAATGCTAAGTAAATGTTCTAAGTTATTATTATTACCTCCATTCTCCTTTCCTGGGGTTTCTTTGCTCTTCCCTCTACATGACTCTTCTATAGGACCTCACCCCAAGTTTCCTGACCACCTTTCCAGAAACCCAAGGCACAAAGCGTCTAGATGGGGGCCGGCCCGGGGGCACAGTGGTTAAGTGCGCGCTCCGCTTTGGCGGCACGGGGTCCGCAGGTTCGGATCCCGGACGCACACCGACACACTGCTTGTCAGGCCATGCTGTGGCGGCGTCCCATATAAAGTGGAGAAAGATGGGCACGGATGTTAGCCCACGGCCAGTCTTCCTCAGCAAAAAAGGGGAGGATTGGCAGATGTTAGCTCAGGGCTGATCTTCCTCACATACACACACACACAAAAACAAAGTGTTTAGATGGTCTAGTCCTATGCAATACAATATAGTAGCCACTAGCCACATATGGCTACTGAGCACTTAAAATGTGGTTACTCTAAATTGAGATGTGCTACAAGTTCAAAATATACATCAGATTTTGAAAACTTACTATAAAAATAAGAATGTAAAATATCTCAATAATTTTACATTAATTACCTGTTAAAATATTTTTTATATAATTTGTTAAATCAATATATTGTTAAAATTAATTTTCACCTGTTTCTTTTTACCTTTTTTTAATATGGCTCCTAGGAAATTTAAAATTATGTGGCTCACGTTATATTTCTATCTATATATTCTACTGCTGGTCTAGTTGGACTATCAGTTCCAAGCAGTACAAGCTCCTCCCCCCAGTCAGCAGTTTGGTTTACCCAGGGTGAGTGAACCTGTCATCGCTTTACAAAGTCTTAGAAGGCCCAGGGAATGAGGGAACTTTAAACAATGCCTAGTCCCAATAGTCACCTCATGCCCAAATCTGCCTACAAAATCTACCCGACGATTCCCTACCACACACTCAAATCCTTCCAATGACAATGAACACACCAACTCCCAAAGCAGCCCTTTTTATCTTGGGACAACTCTTGAGAATTAGACACTTCTTCCTTATACTAATGGAGATCTACCTGTCCAGAGGGCTGATCTTAGCCTTACTTTACCCCTCTGAGACATTGAGAAAAGGCTCACTTACAACATATTGTGTAAACTTTAGTTTACTGTAGCATTTACATTTAACCCACATAGTAAAACTAGATACTGCTATTATCTCCATTTTATAACGGACACCTTAGAGCTCAGAGAGAGAAAGTGACCTGCCTAGGGTACCAACCTGGAAGTGACAGATTTCAACCCAGAGCTAGCTAACTTCTAAACACCTTCATTCAACACCGCTTTTATGGTTATGTTCCCAACATTCTCCTCTTTCCCAGCCAGCCAGCCTGCTAGCAGCCACAGGCTCAATCCAGAAGCAATCTAGCCCTGGCCAGATAAGAATACCCCTACCTGTCTCAGCAGCCCCAAGGATGTCCAGTTTGTCACGGATGGCAGGTGCCAAGGTCAGAGCTTGGATTGGTGTAGGCGCAGAGAAGCCTAGGAAGCTGAGTGCTCGGAGAACTGGCTTGGGTACAAACAGGTCCTTCCAAGCTGATACGTCTGCCTTCTGGTCATGCATTTCAGGCATCCACGTCTTTGCTTTTTTGGGCACCTTTGGAGTAGTACCTTGGGAAGGCTCCAAGTTTTTTTTTCCTTTCTTTTTCTTCTTTTTTGGAATAGTCTGGGCTGGGCTTTCTGATGCCATCTCCCCTACCTCTGGATCAGGACAAACTGTGCCATCTCCCTGGGCCTCTGGCTCAGCATCTTTGACCTTAAACTCTTTCTGGGTACTGGTTCCTTCCGCTTCCACATCTTTACTCTTCTTCAACTTCATCTTTTTCTTTGAGGAGCTAGACTCTCCCTCCTCCTCTCCTTCTGAAAGAGCTTGTGCCTTTCTCTTTTTGGGCTTCTCCTTAGAGAAGAGACTGGAAGAATTCTTGGCAGCAGAAACCAACCGGTAATCTGTCAGCTCCTCAAAGCACACCAAGTCATCCATCTGTCCGTCTGCAAACATATTTGGGTCAATTTTCACCTGCTTCCATGTTCCCACAACTTTGATTCCCTTCGTTTGAAATTTGCCATAGCTTGGCGGCTTTGGCCTTGATTTTTTCTCCTTCAACTTCATGGTTGCTGAAAAGAAAAGAAATGTTCCATTAGGTTGGCAAAAGAGAAGCACAGGGTTTTGAGGCAACAAATGTCTTCCAAGCAGCCTAGAGAGTATCAGGCCCTGCAAAGAAGCGAGGACACAAAGACGGCTCCAACACTGATGCTTCCAGCTAAAGAGGATCAAAGAGGGAAGGAAAGACACCCACAGAGCAGGCAGCCTGGCCTGGAACAGAGCAGACGCAGGAGATGGAGCAAAGATACACGAGACAGAACTGGGGTGCACTACAGATCCAACACTTACTTCTTGTGTGCCCCTGGACAGTCCCGCTTAAACCTCTCCAACCTCAGTGTTCTCATCTTCTAAAAAGGGGGAGGGGCCTAATAATATCTAAGTCACAAAAATGTTTTGTGCAAATAAAGAAAATTATGTAAAGCCTGCCGCACCCAAGCCATTCTAAAGGCAGAATAAGAATCCGGGATTTTTTTGGGCGGTGGGGGCCTGAGGGGGCCAGCTTTATTAAAAGTGCACACAGGTTCCCTCCTTCTCAAGCCTCGCCCCAAGAGGGCAAATGCCCGTCCCACCATCCTGGCCTGTACAACATGGCTTAAAACCCGTCCAGCTTTTCATTACGTTTTAAGTGATTTGAAAACCATTTAAGCAAAAACTGAGTGGACCGCGATCCATGTTCTCCCTTTTCAGAAAGGCCTAGAAAATACGAGATCCTGGGGAAAAGATAGAGGTAAACCCTGGTTCAAATCCGGACCCCTGGTGGCCAGCTCCGGGTCGGCGGTGGATATATTAATCCCTGTGACCCTCGGTTTCCCCGTGTGTGAAATGGGGGTGACTTTGAGGCTGTGTGTCTCACTGGATCGTTACGCGGATACCCAAAGGTGACGCAGGTCCCAAACCGCTTAGATGGCGCCTCCCGAGGTGAGCACCTCAGACGCGGGAAGGTTCGCCCACCGCCCCGGCTGCGCCACGACCACCAACAACCGGGCTCAACCCTGAGAGGGGCGGTAGTCGGGCACACGGGGGCCAGGACGCGGAGCGCGGCCTGAGCAGCGAGCGGGTCCCTCCTCGTGGCGCCCGCCCGTGACCGGCGCTCGGCCCCGTCTCAGGCCCGAACGCGCGCACGAAGCGGTGAAGCCGAGGCCGCCGGGCCCTGACGAACACAGAAGGGGCCCCGGCGCGGGGCCGCGCAGGCTGCCTGACTGGGCCGGCGGCCGCCCTCTCCGGACCGAGAACTGGGCGCCCTGCAGAGACCCCCCGCCTCCAGCTCCGGGACTCACCGCGTGGAGACGCCGGCCAGCCGCCTCAGAAACCTCCGCACCAGCCCCTCAGCTGCAGCGCTGCCCGCAGTTCCGGGGCGGGGCTTGCACTCACGCACGCGTGTGCGCTGCAGAAGGAAGTCCCGCCCCCACCCTAGACTCCGCGACCCGATTCGTTGCCGCGCGGGATCGCCGCGGTGCGGGGGCGGAGTGCGCGGAGGGGTGGTGGGCGGGGCTTGGACGCGCGGCGCTCCTCCCCGGCTTAGGGCGCAGGCGGAACCCGGGAAGCGCGCTGTCTCCAGCCCGAAAGTCTCTGCGCCGGCTCACGGACGGGAACGCGAGTTTTCTTGTCTTCTTTGTAAGTTTTTAGTGCAGTGGTTGTCCGCTTATTGAGTACCTACTGTGTGTCTGAAGCCTTGCAAACATTTTAGGGTTTCATTTACAACCCAACCACCCTGTTTGGAGGTGCTGTTTTCCCCGGTGTTTTTATGCTTGGCCTGTTCACTGATGGTTGGGGTAGGTCGGCCTGACTCCAGACCCCACGCTTTAATCAAGCTAAACTGGCTTCTTTGATGCGTGCAGAGAGATCAGCTTCACAGTAGATAATCACTTTTTCCATGTGGGTATCACCTGACCATCTGGGACACCTTTCCCATATGCTGTCTCTGTGTCTGATGACTGTGGGAAGTGCTAAAGGACAATGGGGGGATTCACCAAGCTGAGGTCAAGTGAGCGTCCCTACTCTCCGTGGAGCCACCATGGGACAGAGCTTAACTCATATCTTGGGGGAACTTGCCAGTGTGTCACCAAGAGTCTGGGTGGCATAAAGCCTGTGCCCAAGTGTACGTGACAAGAGACTGGAGCTGTCCCTGATGACAGAGTGAGGAGGAAGGCTGCATATCCCTCCGTGGCGGGACAAAGGTTCCTGTCTCTTCTGGGCGGGTTACACACCTTCGAGGATTGCAGGGTTGGTGTGTGGCTGCATGCCCAGTTGGGTGAGCAGTGTAGGATAGGTTGTGGAGAGATCAAAGAAAAGACCCGGAGATGGCGAACCAGACATAGAGGTTTATTGGGAGTTACTTACAGGGAGGTCTGGTGGTGGCCGACCAGACAGGAACGTGCACCCGCCACCGCGGGCGGGGAGGGGGTTGCTTATATAGGCAGGGGACACAAAGGCTATATGCTTGCCAAGGGGTTGTCCCTGGTATGATCAGCGTTCCCAGGAATGTAGCTCACGTGGAGGGGCTCTGTGCCTCTTTAAGACGGGGTGTTCTTTAAGTGAGATAAGGTAAGATTAAGTGAGATAAGGTAAGATCCGGGGCTGCACAGGCGCTGGATTGTTACAGATCCCAGCAGCTGGGCGTCCTGCCCAGAAGGAGCCAGAAGGACACATGGTTGCAATGGGCTTGTGGGCTCTTGCTGAGCAAGCAAGGCCCAGGCCCTACAGTTGTCTTGACAGAACCTCTCCTACGGGGGCTGTTTAGTGGGAAAAGGGACCTCACCAGAGAGAGGCTGGAAGTAGGGCCCCTGAAGTGGGACTTGGGGACCATCTTGAGGGGTCAAAATGGTGCATGGTGGAGATTCTCAGTAGAGGTCTCTGAAAAACTGACAAAAGCATCTTTATTAGTCAGGGTTCTCCAGAGAAATAGAACCAACAGGGTATGTACATAATGTGAGCACATGGCCAGAATTGCTCCCAGGGTCTTGGAAGGAGCTGGTACAAGCAAGAGTCCCTTAACTCAGGCTTCTTTCGCTTCGTGGTAGACCTGCCTTTGCCTCTATCATCAGTGGCTACATAGGATTCTAGTATGTGGAGGTATAAAACTTTGTGTACTCGATTTCCTGTTGATTCAAACTTGTTGTCATTAGAAACACCATGATAATCATTCACGTGCTGTTTTTGTGCACTTTTGATTCTTTCCTTACAATGAATTCCAAGAAGCAAAATTTCTGAGTCAAATGGAATGAAAGCTTTTACTGCATGTTTCTGTGTCACTGACCAGAAAGTATGTGTCAGAACACACTCCCCCCAGCAGGATATAGGAGTCACCTTTCCTCATCATGCAAACACTGGGTGTTTTCGGGTTATTTACTTCCTGGAGTAGATACTGAGTGATACTCACTCAGCTCTGTTTCATCCCCTGCTGTGAACCCTCCACAATAGAGAGCTAATGACCTCATTCCCCAGAGTCTCTCATAGCACCAGTTCTGCAAATGACCTGGATTGTGCCAAGCAGACCTCCCGTCCCAGAACTGGAAGGTGCGGGACTTGGTTTTCAGCAGCAGCAGTAGACAGTCCCAAGATCCAGTTCTTACCTTATCGAGATGCATCATTTTACTGGCATAGGTGATATCCGAGGCAGTTCAGTCTCAGAGCCAACAAGTGGGATAGTGGCTTCCTCATACCCCAGTTTCTTGACCATGGCAGTGGTCACTGCATCGTTGGGGGCCCAGTTCTTCAGTGTCATTTTTTTTTTGTGAGGCAGATCAGCCCTGAGCTAACATCCGTGCCAAGCCTCCTCTTTTTGCTGAGGAAGACTGGTCCTGGGCTAACATCCGTGCCCATCTTCCTCCACTTTGTGTGGGACACCGCCACAGCATGGCTTGCCAAGTGGTGCGTTAGTGCGTGACCAGGATCTGAACCCGGGCCGCCAGCAGCCGAGCGCGCGCACTCAACCACTGCGACCACGGGGCCAACTCCTTCAGTGTCATTCTGAGGAGAGTGTCATTCCTGGAACCTCAGCCTAGAACTTCCTCCTCCAATCCTGGAACAATTTTGTAGGCACCTAATTCCCTGTGTTAAAACCCATTCTGCTTAAGTTAGCTGGAGTGATTTCTGTTACCTGCGGCCAAACCCTGGCTGATAGAGGCGTCACACGCGCGTGCGTGCACAGACATACAATATCTCCTTTAAAAAATTATTTTCCCATTAGTGAGATTGAACATCTTTTCAAATATTTATTGGCCACATGTAATTCTCTCTTTAGGAACTACCTCTTTTAGTCTTAGCATTCCTTTTTAAAGACAGTTCTTTTCAAAAATTTTTCCATAAGAAGTCTCTTTACATTGGGGATACTAATGGTGAGACTGTTTTGGGTTTTTCTCCCCCAGTAGATCACTTGTCTCTTAACTTTGTTCATGGTGTTTTTAATGTCACACGTGGTCTGATGGTATCATTCTTTTCTGTCCTACAAGTTGTCTTTCTAGCTGTCTTCTAGTGACAGGAAATTCAGAGAATGTCTCTGTTTCTCCGGGTGGGGGATGTCCTTGCAGCCTCGAGTTCTGCTGGGAAGGAGAGCGGATACCAACTGATACGGAGGAGGGGCTCCTGCAACCCGGCTCTGAAAACCTCTCCCCTGCTTGTGCCAGGGACAGTGCTCAGGCAGGAGCCCAGTGAAGCTGGAGCAGGGGAGGCTGAACTGGTTGGGTTGTTGTTCCAAAGCTAAACGAAGCTGGGGGCTGGGGGACGGGCGGGGCTGTGGGCTGGCCACCTCGTCTCCTCGTCTTGCGTGAGAGGCAAAGCCTCATTGCTCAGGCCGTTCAAGGATATCCCAAGCAGAGGCCCCTCCCGCCCTTGATTCTGCCCCTTCTTTCGTTTCCTGCCCCTCCTTTCTTCCCCAACTTCACCCTGCAATTCTCACTTTCCTCTCTCCTCCTTATTCTTTCTTTCATTCAAAACATATTTACTCAGTACTGAGTGCTGACCCAAGAGAAAAAGACAGACCAATCTATACTTTCATGAGACTTATTCTGCAAAGGGCAAGGGACAGAAACAAGTAAATGTCATAAGTGTATTTTCTGAGTGCCTGCGTTTCTCCAAACTAATACGGCAGGCACATCAAGGTTAATGAACTTGCCCAAGGTCACACTAGTTGTTAATGAACAATCCAGGCCACTGGTCAGATATCATGCTGTTAACCCCCAGCCTGCGCTGCATCCCTGATTATTACAGATATGGGCTTAGGGCTCTAAGCCATTTGTCGGCAAATGTAAAATGTTTTGTACTGTAAATTTGTACATCCTGGGGGCACAGGGGAGAGATGACCTCATACAAAATGAAGTTCGTAAGATGTGCGGTCACAGTGTAGTGAAAAGGAGGACTAGGGATTTCTCACAGATCCAAGAAGGGGATTTTGAGAGGGAAGGTAATGCTCCTGGCATTGGGGTATGTTGGAATTAGGTTATCCTGAAGACCAGCCCACACTTGTTCCATCCTTAGGTTAGCAACGCAAAAGTGAGGTCTAACTGGCACCAAGCCTGGGATGAGAATGACTCACCTGTGGGGTTAATGTCACCCAGGGTGGGACTGTTTAGCTGGCTGGAGTCCTTAGCAGCCTCACCAAGCGCAGGACTTCAGACACTGCTCTGCGTTCTCAGGCAGTTACCTCCCAAGGTAGACAGGAGCCTGGGAAGTGGGGAAGTGGGGGGCAGGGCATCCCTCTTTGCCTTCGTCCAGGCTGCTGTGATCCGAGGTGAGTGTCTGCTGGGAAGGGACTTGAACCCACCTTTCCCCTGAGTCTTTGAGAGCTACCAGTGTGTCCCAACCCAGGTTACTCTTAAGCCCTAAGACTTAGGCTGGGTTGGGGGCGGTGGGCGGGGGACAGAGATGGGATATTAGAGATGAACAGAACCCTGGAGAGCAGAGAGCCAAGCAAAGTCACTAACGTTAAAAGCTGTGGTCGGGGCCGGGCTGGTGGCACAGCGGTTAAGTGTGTGCGCTCTGCTTCTGCGGCCCGGGGTTCGCAGGTTCGTATCCCGGGCACGCACCAGCGCACCGCTCGTCAAGCCATGCTGTGGCGGCGTCCCATATAAAGTAGTGGAAGATGGACCAATCTTCCTCAGCAAAAAAAAAAAAAAAAAAGAGGAGGTTCGGCATCCGATGTTAGCTCAGGGCTGATCTTCCTCACAAAAAATAAATGAATAAATAAAAGCTGTGGTCTGCAGATTTGGGGAGCGTGCTGGAAGTAGCCCACAGACTGCCATAGGACAGAGGGCAGGGCTTGGGCCAACAGAGAGGTGCTCCGTCCCTACCCTGGTCCATCACAGATCAGGCAGGGCACTTCCAGTTTTCACACTCTGTTTCTGGGAAAGACAGTGGTGACCGTAGGCTCTGCACCTGGTGTTCCCACATTGCCACCAAGATGTCAGCTAAAGCCATAGAGAATGGAGAAGGAGTAGCTGCTGACCCCCTTCTGCAGAATGGTGAGTGCCCTTGGGGACGCCCTGGAGGAGGAGGTGGCCCAGGGTTTGGGATGTGTGGCCTGGGGCAGAGGGGCTCTGGGTTCTGGCCTGGAGCTGCCGCTAAGGGGCACTGTGTCTGAGCAAGTATCTTTCCTCCTGGGCGTCAGCCTCCTCCTCTGTGAAGTGAGGGACCTGCCAGCTCTCGGTTGGTGGCGGGGTCTCTCTTTCTCTGTCTTCTCCTTGGGTTCACTTCCAAGCGTTCCCATCACCCCTGAGCGCAGCTGCTACTGAGGTCCCCTCCCCACATCAGAATTCTTGGGAGCTTCAGGAAATGGCAGAGGGTGCTGTGTGGGGCCTCTGGGCCTCATGCTCTCCTCAGGGGCCTGGGGCCTCTGGTCCCACAGCTGCCCACCCCACTGTGGACTCCCCCTCTCCTTTTCCAGAGGAGGATGAACCTTCCCAGTCATCCAACGTGGTCGAGGCCGCAGCTGGTTCTACACCTGGGGGTCCACCGCAGGGGCCAGATGCCCCAGGTGGTTCTACTCCTGGAGGGCCACCGCAGGGGCCGGATGGACCAGCTGATTCTACTCCTGGGGGACCACCGCAGGGGCCGGATGCCCCAGGTGGTTCTACTCCTGGGGGACCACCACAGGGGCCGGATGCCCCAGGTGGTTCTACTCCTGGGGGGCCACCACAGGGGCCGGATGGACCAGCTGGTTCTACTCCTGGGGGGCCACCACAGGGGCCGGATGGACCTGACTCTGACCCCACAGACGCACCGCAGGACAAAAGCAGGAATTTCTTCTCCACTGCAGGTAACTGGTCCCTGGACACCAATCCACCAGAACTCTCCGCACCCCCACTGCTCAGCTCAACCTTCTAAGTTGTCAGTATTATGGTACATGTCCCTGATGGAATCTCTACTAGACCCACATTGTGAGGAAAGGGACACAGTGTACATGAGAGATGAAATAAATGACGCTCTACAATCAGAGGGACCGCACTTCAAGTCTAGGCTCTGCCGCTGACTTGCTGAGTGACCCAGAGCCAGCAACATGCCCTCTCTGGGCCTTGAGTGGTTTGTGTCTAAGTGCAGAGGTAGGATTTGGTCACTTTCAAGGGTCTCCCAGAGCCAGATTGTATCCAATTAGGTGGTATAGGGATCCTTCACACTGGCCTTATGCTCTTCACGAAGGTCTGCTGCCCAGGATCCTGGTCAGCCAGCAGGCATAGGCTCAGGCCCAGATATTTGCCAAAAGTCCACTGCCAGTGCGCTGATCTATTAGCCCCATAGCACCAAAGGCCTGGGTAAGTTTCATTTCTCCAGTTGTGCTCCTCCTTTGATGCCCTGGGAGGAGCCTGGAGGGCCTGGTTACTAATGTCCTTCTCCCAGGACACACCCTTGCAGAGCAGTCTCACTTCTAAGGTGGGGCCAGCCCCGGGGCAGGGCAAAGAAGTACACTCTGTTTTTTCAATTGTGCAGAATACACATCACGAAAATTTACCAACTTACCCGTTTTTAAGTGTACAGTTCAATAGTGTTAAGTATATCCGCATTGTCGTGCAACCCATCTGCAGAACTCTTTTCATCTCACAAAACTGAAACTCTGTACACATTAAACATTGACTCCCTGTTCGCTTCTCCAGCCAGCTCCTGGCAACCATCCTACTTCCTGTCTCTGTGAATTTGACTACTCTAGGAACCTCATATAAGTGGAATTGTACAGTACTTATCTTTTTATGACTGGCTTATTTCACTTAGCACAATGTCTTTGAGGTTCACCTGTGTGTCAGAATTTCCTTACTTTTTAAGGCTGGGTAATATTCCATTGTATGTATATACGTACCACATTTTGTTTATCCATTCATCCATCAGTGGACACTTGGGTTGCTTCCACCCCCTAGCTATTGTACATAATGCTTCTATGAACACAGGTGTGCAAATATCTCTTCAAGACCCTGCTTTCAATTTCTTTGGGTATATACCCAGCAGTGGGATTGCTGGATCATATGATATTCTAGTTTTAATTTTTTGAGAAACTGACGTACAGTAGGCCCCCTTTATCTGTGGTTTCGTCTTCTGCGGTTTCAATTATTGGCAGTCAACCGTGGTCCAGAAGCAGATGATTCTCCTGACATATCATCAGAAGGTCAATAGTAGCCTAACACCATGTCACAATGCCTACGTCATTCACCTCACTTCATCTCATCATGTAGGCATTGTATCATCTCACATCATCACAAGAAGAAGGGTGAATACAGTACACTAAGATATTTTGTGAGAGAGAGAGAGACCACATTCACCTAACTTTTATTACAGTAGATTGTTATAATTGTCCTATTTTAATATTAGTTACTGTTGTTAATCTCTTACTGTGCCTACTTTATAAATTAAACTTTATCATAGTATGTATGTATAGGAAAAAAACGTCATATATGTAGGGTTCAGTAGTATCCGCGGTTTCAGGCATCCACTGGGGGTCTTGGAACAAATCCCCCACGGATAAGGGGGGACTACTGTACTGTTTTCCATAGCTGCTGCATCATTTTATATTCCCACCAACAGTGCACAAAGGTTCCAATTGCTCCACATCCTCACCAACACTTGCTGTTTTCTGTTTTTTTTTTTACAGTAGCCATCCTAATGGGTGTGAAATGAAATCTCCTTCTGGTTTTGATTTGCATTTCCCTAATGATTAGTGATGTTGAGCATCTTTTCATATGCTTGTTGGCCATTTGTATATCTTTGGAGAAATGTCTATTCAAATTCTTTGCCCGTTTTTCAGTCGGGTTATTTGTTTTTTTTTTGTTGTGGTTGTAGGAATTCTTTATATATTCTGAATATTAACGCCTTACCAGATATATGATTTGCAAGTATTTTCTCCCCTTCTGTAGGTTGCTTTTCCACTCTTTTTGTGTCCTGTCTTAGTTGGTTAGAGCTGCCTTGACCAAATGCTGTAGACTGGGTGGCTTATAAACAATGGAAGTTTATTTCTCACAGTTCTGGAGGGTGGACGTCTAAGATCAAGGCACCAGCAGATGCAGCGTCTGGTGAGATCTTGTTTCCTAGACAGCCACCTTTTCTTTGTAACTTCTCATGGCGGAGGGAACAAGGAGCTCTCTGGGGTCTCTTTTATAAGGGCACCAAGCCCATTCATGAGGGCTCTGCCCTCATGACCTAATCACCTCCCAAAGGCTCCACCTCCTAATACCATCACATTGGGCATTAGGTTTCAAGATGAATTTTGGGGGGTCACAAACATTCAGACCACAGCATGCCCTTTGATGCACAGAGGTACACTCTTGATCCATACTTCTTTCTCTGAAACACTCCCTCAGTGCCTCCTTGCTCCTAGGCCTGTCCCTGGCACTGGGAGAGGCAGCAGTGAAGGAAGTTTGGCCCTTGACCTTGGAGAGCTCAAAATCCACATTGCCTTGTGGGAAATTCTGTGGCAGAATACCTGAGTCTATAGGTGAAGGTGGCTGAGGAAGATTGGGAATGTGTGGTCAGGGCAGTTTCCTGGAGGATGTGTCAGATGGCAGAGTCCTGAAAATTTGCCTGCATTTGGCATGCAAAAGATCAGAAGTCAAGGGGCAGCGAGTGGCTTCTGTTCCCTAAGACAGAAGCACAGCAATGAGTTTGAGGAGGGCAGCAGAAGCCAGGTCATGGGGGGCTCGCTCATCCTCATTAAAGAACTTGTGCTTTAACCTGTGGGCTACCAGGGACCACTGAGGGATTTCAACCCCCTTGCTCTTCGCTGTACCCTGGAAGCCGGCAGATAGGTTGAATTCTGTGTACTGTCCATGTCCCTGATCGCAGACAATGAGAGGCGATGGTGACTAGCATGGCAGTGGTGGAGGTATTAAGGAGTGGTCAGATTCTGGACATGTTTTAAAGGCAAAGTCAATAGGAGTTGCTAACAGACTGGATATGGAATGAGGTAAGACGAGAGGAATCCAGGGTGACTCCAAGGTTTTGGCTGCTGAGAGAATGGTGACAGGCTGAACAGAAACTCAGGGGCCAGAGCAGAGGCAGAGAGACAGTTAGGAAGCGGCTGTAGTGATCCTGGAGAGAGATGCTGGTGGCTTGGCCCACAGTGGGAGGGGCAGAGGTATAAAGAAGGCTCAGATGGTGGATATTGCTGAAGGTGAAGCAGCAGGATCTGCTGATTGGTGTGGAAGGAGGGAAACCACAAGCAGTCAAGGTCTCCCAGCTGCTTGGCCTGAGCTGCTAGAAGAAGGGAGCAGCCGTTCACTGGGACTGGACGACTCTTGGAGGAACAGCTTTGGAAGGGGACATAAAAGTCCAGCTTGTGACGTGTTAAGTTTGAGGTGCTTCTCAGACACCCAGGGGGACATGTTGAATAGGTCTGGGTTGGACGTAGCAATCTACAAGTCATCAGAATACGGGTGGCTCTTAAAGCTGTGGAGCTGGGTGAGGTCACCCCAGGACTGGAGCTAAAGCAGAGAAGGGGTCTGAAGACTGAGCGCTGGACATGCCAACATTCATCAGAGATCAGGGAGAGGAGAAGAAAGGAGACCAAGCAGGAGAGGCAAGTGTGGTAGGAAGAGAAGTGAGAAAGAATGATTTCCTGAAGGCCAGGTGAGGAAAATGTGTCCTAGGCTTGCCGTGAACAAACTGGGTGGCTTAAAACACCAGAAATTTAATCTCCCGCAGTTCTTGGAGGCTAGAAATCCAAAATCAAGGTATCCACAGGGCTGTGCTCCTTCTGAAGGCTCTAGGGGAGAACCTATTCCATGCCTCTTCCTAGCTTCTGGTGGCCGCCAGCAGTCCTTGAGGTTCCTTGGCTTGTGGCCGCATCCCTCCAGTCTCTGCCTTCAGCTTCACGTGCCCTTCTCTCCTGTGTGTCTCTGGGTCTCTGTGTCTCTTCTCTTCGTATAGGGACACCAGTCATATTGGTTAAGGGCCCATCCTACTCCAATATGACCTCATTTAACTTACATCTTAATTACATCTGCAAAGACCTTATTTCCAAATAAAGTCACATTCACAGGTACCAGGGGTTAGGAGTTAAATGTATCTTTTTGGGGGACACAGTTCAACCCACAACAGAGACGTTTTGGGGAAGAGGGAGTCACCACCTGGGTCAAACACTGCTGAGAGCCGAGTAAGGTGGGGACTGATGAGGAGCTCCCTGAGTAGGCATCATCGAGGTCAGTGACGACTTTAATGAGTCTACTTTCACAGGGGCCAGGGGGCCAGGGAGGCTGATTAGTGTGGGCTTGACAGAGAATGAAGAGAGAGGTGGTGAATATGCTTGTGCTCACGGATCGAGGACTTCCTGATGCTCTAAGTGCTTTTCATGTTTCTTTCATTAGATCCTCACACCTGTGAGGTAGGTACTACCATCACGTTACACATTTTATAGAGGGGACAAGGAAAGTTAGATAACTGCTTAAGGTCACGCAGCTGTCAAGTCTGGGTGCCTAACCATGGTGCCATGCTGCCTCTCCCTAAATGTAGGAATCTATCGCGAGGACCTTTGCTGTAAGGAATGGAGTCAAGTGAGGTGGCAGCAGGAGGCCGATGTGGTATGCAGGGAGGGGCTGCCTTTGTTTTCCAGGTTGGGGGTGGTAGAGCCTGGTTGGATGCTATTGGGAACGCTCCAGGAGAGAGGGAGACTTTGATGGTGCAGAAATGAGGGAGGAACAGTGCAGGAGCATGTCCTGGAGTCGGAAGAGCAGGTGGGCCCAGGACACAGGTAGGCCCAGCACACAGGTGGGCAGGAGCAGGCGCTGCTCATCACAGAAGCAGGAAGGCAGGGGGAAGGGAGGGGGCAGAGGCTGTGGGGGGTGGGTAGACTCAGTGGTAGGAGCACATGGAAGATCTCTTCTGGTTGCCTTCATTTTCTTAGGGAAATAGGAAGCCGAGGGAGGCAAGAGTGGGGAGGTGCGGTAGGTTTGAAGATCGGGGAGAAGTTGTGAATTCTGAGTGCTCAGAGAGTGGGGGACTGAAGAGAACAGGAAGACTTGGTGGGGTTGAGCATGAGAGAGGGAGAGGAGGGGAGAGAGGTAGAAGGTCTGCGAGGGCCACATGTAATGAGTGGGTATGGAATCAATATGGGTGAGGCGGGTAGGAAGGACATGGGATGAGTGAGGGACAGTGTTGTGGGTTATATTATGTGCCCCTAAAAAGATATATGCAGGTACCTCCGGTACCTGTGCGTGAGGTCATACTGGAGTAGGGTGGGCCTTTAGTCTAATATGACTGGTGTCCTTATAAGAAGAGGAGAAGAGACCTAGAGCCCCACAGGGAGAAGGCTGTGTGGAGACGGAGACAGAGATTGGAGTGATGCAGCTACAAGCCACAGACCACCAGAAGCTGGGAAGAAGCAAAGAAGGACCTTCCCCAGAGCCTTCAGAGAGCATGGCCCTGCCAACACATTGATATTGGACTTCTAGCCTCCAAAACTGTGACAGAATATGAGAGAATAAACACCTAGCTTGTGGTAATTGATTGCAGCAGCCACAGAAAACTAACACAGAGATTGAAAATGCCGGTGTGACTGAAGAATTGTTCAAGGCTGTGTTAGAGTCAGAATCTATAAAGGGAGGAGGTGGGGGGGTCTCTAGGGGGTTGCTGGATGTTAGTCATAGGCAGGGGCCAGTTTTTGTTAATAACAAAGTCTAGGGCAGCACTGTCCAACAGAACTTTCTGTGATGTTGAGCATGTTCTCCGTGTGGTCCAATATGGTAGCCACTAGCCACATGTGGCTGGTGAGCACTTGAGATGTGGCTAGTGCAGCTGCGGAACTGAGTTTTTCCTTTTATTTCATTTTAATTAACTAAGACTGAAATAGCCACACATGGCTAGTGGTTACCATAGTGGGCAGCATGAGACTAGAGTATGAGCGTCGGTGTGTGCGGCACAGAGTCTAAGATCTTTGGAAATGAGGAAGCGAGAACTGAAAGACTGGTTTGTTGGAAGTATCGTCTATGGAAAAATGGAAACCATCAAGACAGGCCAGGAGGAGTGATGGAGAGAGGTGATGATGGGCCACGAGCTACAATCTGCGAGAAATGGCTGGGCGTGACCTGGAGGCCTGAGGCTGAGTTTGCGCCTTCTCTCCCTTGACTGGGATCAAGACTCCTCTTGGCGGGGAGCTGGCTGACTCACTCCTGCAGGTCCTGAATTCCCCGGAACTCCTGGTCCCAGCTGCCCAAGCACTCCAGTCCCTGTCCCCGTCAGATGTCCCCGCTGGCCCCAGGGGCTGTAAGCAGTTCAAGATGGTCCAGGTGTGCTCTGCCGAGTGCTGCAAGGGGCTCTCGCCACAAGACAGGACACACAGAGGAAGTAGGGTGACGTCAGATGGGGGACTTGGGGAGGCCTCCTGCAGAAGGTGACAAGGAATCTGAGCCCTGGAGGACGGCTGGCTTTTACTGCAACGTGTGGCCTGGGATAGGGATAGAGTTTCTGGAAGAGGGAGAGAAGGGAACAGTTTAGTTTATTCCACTGCAAATAAGAACAGCATGGTTTTCTTGCTTTTTTTTTGTTTTTGTTTTGTTGAGAAAATGATAGCAAATGTATTGGCTTTAAGAGCAGCGTGGAGCTTTGTCAAGACAGGTGCCCTTCCCCGTCTGGAGCGTCCAGAGCTCTGGACATTCTCCATCCACCTCTGCATTCTCAGTAAGTCAGACTTCTCTGGAGAAGCAGAAAGAGGCCAGGCAGGGGCCGTTCTCTCCTCTGATTCCAACTCCAGAGGACCCTCCCTGCTGAGGGCAGCAGCCAGGAACGCAGGGGGAGGCCAGTGCGGGGGCACTCACTGAGGTTTCTTTTGTCTCCAGCCAGGGTTGCTGCTGGAGCCGTGATCGGAGGAGGTGAGTCTCTTTGGGAAGGAGCTCAAGCCCCATCTGCCCCTGGCCCTGGGCCTCTGGGAGCAACCGGCCTTGACCAAGCCCAGGATTCCCTCAAGCCCCAAGACATGGGTGGGTAGGGGTGGAGTGGGGAGGGGACAGCAGTGGGATACTCAAGGTGATGAGAACCTTGAAGCACAGGAACCAAAGCAAAGCCATTAACAGCATCCCAGGTCCAATCTCAGCTTCTCCAAGTGCAAACCATGTGATTCTGGGCGAGCCATCGATCTGTCTGAGCCCATGATTCCTCGCCTAGGAAGCAGGGCCGGTGAGATCCTACAGAGGGCTGTAGGGAACCTGTAAGCTGAGCCGTGTCTGGTTCCTCAGAACTTATTACAAACCCAGGGAGCTCATGCAGTGAGCCCAGAGGTTTCCAGCTGTGCTCTTGACCAGCGTCGTCCAACAGGGTGGCCAGAATTGAAGACAATAAAAACGTTTCTGTCACACTAGCCACATCTCAAGGGCTCAATAGCACATGTGGCCACCATCTTGGATGGTGCAGACACAGAACACTTCCACTGTTGTGGAAAGTTCTATGACTGCACTGCTCTGTAGATGTGAGGAGCCCTGGGGAGACCCCCACATGCCGCTGCGGGGCACTCAGGCGCAGAGGGCAGAATCCCCCAGCCCATCACCTCTTCAGAGGAGCAGCTCTGATGTGATCTTCTGTTGACCCTGTGCTTGAGGGAGAGAGACTGTTTTCCCTGCCAAAAGGAGAAGTCTGAAGACCACTGCATGTTTCAACCTGATTTACTTCACACGGGGGGAACCGAGGCCCAGGGAGGGTGGGTGAGCCTCCCAGGGTCACAGCAAAAAAGAGGCACGAAACAGAACTGGGGTCCAGGTTCTCCTGTGAGCCCGTCCCCTCGCTTGTGTCCACATCTACAGCCTTCCTTTGCCTCAGGCCCACATTCCTGCCCCGTGACTCTCACAAGAGCAAAGCAGACCCCCCACTGCATCCCCCCAGGAAAATGTCAGGGAGATTTGGGGAGTCCATCTCACAGGGCCAACCTGAAAGCTCCCCTTCCCTGCAGTTGTGGCCGTGGCGGCTGTGCCCGTGGTGCTGGGCGCCATGGGCTTCACCGGGGCAGGAATCGCCGCTGGCTCCATAGCGGCCAAGATGATGTCTGCAGCCGCCATCGCCAACGGGGGCGGAGTTGCCGCAGGCAGCCTGGTGGCTACTCTGCAGTCAGTGGGTAAGTGCCCCGAGGGGGAGGACGGGGAGGAGGGCCAGAGCCAGGGAGGGATTCAGCCCAGAGGCTAAGCCTGAGGGAGGGCCCATCCTCGCCCTCCAGTTCCCTGGTCCTCAGCATCACTGGTCCTTTCTCTCCCTCACTGTCCTCTTTCTGGCTCCTTCTGAGTGAGTTTTGGGGTGGGAGTGGAGGGGTGAGGGGTTCTGAGAGGGAGAGGAGGGAAGGAGCCCAGGGCTCTGGGTCCAGCCCTCCCAATCTGACACCTGGGTGGTCTAGGCAGGGCCCCTCCCCTCTCTGGGCCTCAGGGGCCTCCTGTGTAAGGTGAGGGGACCTGTAGCTCTTGGGGTCTGTCGCTGACTCCTCTGCCTCTCACTTCCCATGCGTTCCCCCGTCTCCTCTCTCTCTCAGCCGCCCCCAGCATCCTCTGCCCGAAGCGGAGCCCTGGGGGTTTCAGGACCTGGAGGAGGGCTCCAGGTGGGATTTCTGGGCCTCAGGCCTCCTGAGGGGCCCGGGCCACTGACCACTGCACGTTCCCTGTGCCCACCCTCTGTCTCTTCCCCAGGGGCAGCTGGACTCTCCGCGTCATCCAGTGTCCTCCTGGGCTTCGCTGGGTCAGCTTTTGGGGGCCTTGCTGGGATGTTCACACAAGGCCGCCCAAAAGGTGGACCCAAGGCTGAAGGCGACCAGCCAGGAGAAAATGCATCCCAAGGGGAACCTCCGAAACCCCCACTCAGGTCAGAGAAGCCTGAGAAATAAAGATCATGGCAGATACACCTCCCTGTCTTTGCTCCTTGCACCCCGGTTGGGGGGTTGTGAATTGGAGGTTCTCCCCATTCCCCCAGCCTGCCTTGTGGAGGGGCAGTGGGAGGGGGCAGGCTGAGCAAGCACAGAATCAGTGGGCAGGAGGCTTTGGTTGGTCCTAGTCTTACAAGGGATGGGCTGTATAAGCCAAGGCCATTCTTGGGCCTTCTGTGGGCCTCAGTTTACCCCTCGTTCAACAATGGGGTTGACAGAGGTTCCTGTTAGGAGGCTGAGGTCTGGGGTACAGGATACATATTGAGCCACTGAGCCAAGAGCCCTTTGCCCTTCCTCATGAGGGGGCACTAGACATGCAGAGATGAGCAAGATACCCACCTTTCCCTGCTGGCCCCCAAGTCCCGTGGGGAGGCAGGCGAGCAAACACCAGGACAGTACAGGATGCCCAGTGTTGCAGTGGGGCTCCGGCGCTTCACGGAGAGGAGACGGAGTCAGGAACAGTCACTACGCCATGTCTGGGTAAATTCACCAGTTCCCACACTGGTGACCAGCGCTCTGGGTGTCCCCTCAGCGTCCATTCACCTCCAGGGTGAGGGCTCACTTCCTGTCAGAGAGGTCTCATTCTCTGGAGTTTCTTTTAAGGACAAGCTATAAAACAAAAAGAAATCGAAGTTCTACAACTTCTGCTTACACCTCAATAGAGAGTCTTGAGGAGGCCTCCAGGTGCACACGCTGCATTTTGTAGACCACTTGTCGACATGTCAAGAAGGAAGGGCTGCTTAGGATGTAGAAAGTGGAGAGAGCGTCACTCCCACCCAACACCAAGAAAAAGCCAGATGACCTACAAAATCATTAACTTCTCTTGAGACCCTGAGAGAGCTGAAGTGCAAGGCCAATAGATGGCCCGAACTCTCGGGAAGGTCACGTGCCTCCACGGACAGCTCTGAGCCACCTGGGGCAGAGCGTGGAGCGGGATGGGGCCGCAGTGCCAGCAGGTGAGAATTCAGCTTCAAGTCTTCCCTGAGGGCCCGGCCCGGTGGTGGTGGCGTAGCGGTTAAGTTTGCGTGCTCTGCTTTGGCGGCCCGGGGTTTGCAGGTTCAGATCCCAGGCACGGACCCATGCACCGCTCATCAAGCCATGCTGTGGTGGCATCCCACATACTAAATGGAGGGAGATGGGCAAAGATGTTGGCTCAGAGACCATCTTCCTCAGCAAAAAGAGGAAGATTAGCAACAGATGTTAGCTCAGGGCCAATCTTCCTCACCAAAACAAAATATTAAATAAAAATAGATAGAACAAAATGTGGAAACCGACAAGTATGGGCCTGCGTGAGCGAGCGTAGAACCCGGGGAGCTACAGACACAAAGATGGTTCAGGCCAACCTGCAGCTTCTCCAAGGACTGCTGGGAGCTCCCAAGGAAGACTGGGGGCAGGCAGAAACCCAGAGAAGACTTCCCTCACTGAGCAAGCCTGGAGGAGGGGAGCTGCAGCCCCCACCTTCCTTCTCCCCTTACACTGCTGGGGAGGTGCAGGAAACCTTGTAGCCCCCAGGGCGCGGGAGAAGATCACAGTAGATGGGACAGAAAAAGAGAAAAAAGCTCTGCCGCTCAGGTTGGGGTGCTAAACCTTCCTGGGCCCAGACAGATGGAACCCACCCACCGCGAGGGGAGGGCGGGGCTTTGAGAAGACCCCACCCCCAGGCCCCTAAGGCCTGCCCAGACCGAGGCTGGAAGGGACCACAGAGAACCCTATTGCCCCCGCCGTCAGGCCAGCAAGTAACAAGCAACAGATGTCTACACCGCGGGAGGAGCAGGTGCCAGAGGGACTTTCTCCAAGATGCACACAGCACACGGAAGTCTGAACTGAGGCTGGAGCACACACAGAAAATCCCGCCTCCGCCAGAAGCACGAGGTAGCGCTACTGTGAAGCTGGGGGAGCACGGGCAGCAGCCGCAGCAACAAAGCCCAGACCCAGCTCAACTTCTGAGAAGACCGACCTTCCGCTACAGGCCACGGAGGAGGGTACCTGATTCCCAGCATAAGTTCCGTCCCCTGTGTCTGCTGAGCTGGTGGAGTGGACGCTGTAGGAGCCGTGCCCATATCCCTGGCACTTAGTCTCCCAGTGCCTGCCTGGGGCGCCTACTGCCAGCACCTGTGACTGTCCCTCCCAGGGCCCGCCCCTGACGCCCACAAGGCAGGCTGGAAGTGTCGGGGTGGAAGTGCCCCCCAGAATGGCCCTCAGCCAATGATGGATTTTAGTTGGGGATACACACCCCTGAGGGGCTCAACTCTGAGGCCTGCCCCACACTGTCTCCCAGGGTCTCCAACAGGATTGAGCCTCAGAGGCCCACAGTGCAAACTCACTCATTACTGGCCCTTTCCTGGCTGCCTGTCCTTCCCTGTCTCGTCTCCCATTCTCCTGTAGGTGCTCCCTGGGGTCACCTCCCACTCAAATCCACATCGCAGGGTCTCAGCCTAAGATGGCTTCCTGCCGTCTCCTCAGGCCCCACTCAGGAGCCCACGGGGCTGAGCCCGAGACAGCCAGCACTCTAGCAGATGGTTCCTGAAATCTGGCTGTGTCCGGCCTTATCCATCCCTTTCCGTCAGGATGAGGTTCAGACTGGGGGCCCCACAGTCTGTTTCATAGTGACCCACTTGCCAGGACCCCAGACAGGCCCAGGTCTGTTGGAATCCCAGCAGAGAACACAGCTCAGCTTTGGGGCCGGCCCCCCAACCAGGCTACCCGGGACAACGCCACAAGCCAAGAGTAAATCTCTCAAACTAGTGGACGGTCCCTAAGTCTTGGCAATCTGTCAGGGAAAGCCTGGCACAATTTCAGTTTGAAAAATGTTCCTTCTCAGTTACTTTTTCCTGTAGAAAATCCCTGTTATCAAAGACACTCAAGAGGGCCTGGCTGGGCTGGCCCGAAGATGCCGGAACCTGTTGAAGTACTCCACCTCCCCCGGCCGCCACCCCAGCCTGAATCTCTTCATCAATTTGAAGTTGTCTGATTCATTATGAAAATAATTTTATGTCCCCGAACACAGGTTCGTTGCTCGAGGAGGCAGCCGGGAGGGAGCTGGTGGGCAGGGAGCCAGTTTAAGGGCCCAGGTCTCCTGGAAATAACCCACAAGTCGACCATCCTCCACCTGTGGAAAGATGCCCGTCATCAGTAGCAGCAGGAGTCAGGGACTTGGATCACTTCTTCCAGGTTCTTCTAACAACAGCTACAAGAGAGGGGCGCAGCACGGCCTGTGCTGGGGTGCTGTGCGCATTTTATGTGATGATCACGGGCAGTGTCTTGACCGCAGTGGATCCATGTTTCATGTTATTTTTGTTGATCCTCTTGTTCCAGCGCTTTTAGATTGCTCTGTGGGTGTCTAGAGAGCCCCAGGGATATGTCAGAAGTTGCTGTGGGGTCTCCAGAGGACAGAGGGCAGGGATCCTAGGAAACAGAAGCCCTTTCTTCTCTCCCCCAGTAGGTGCAAGGATGTCACAACCCCTCCATCCACATCCCTCCTGAGGTACACTCCCCTCATCTCAGGACCCCTGTCTGGACCCGCTGTTGTCCTCAATCTCAGCCCAGCCACTGTGTCCCCCTCAGGTCGTCTAGTCTCCTGGGGTGGGGTGGGGGGAAGCCAGTGATGAAGCTGCACTTCTGTCAGAGGGTGAGTGCCCAGAGCTGGGGTGACAGGAGGGAGCAGAACAGAGATATGAGGGGCTACATCTCTCCCCTTTCATGTCTGAGCCTTCACAGATGCCCTATGACAGGCTCTGCCACAGGAGGGGCTCTTGTCAACTCAGGGACCTACTGTCATCTGGCTGAGCCTTTCAACAGGCACCCCCCTCCCCAGGTGTCAGCATGTGAACATTTCTTTTCTTGGGCTGGTAAGAGTCCTAGGAAGAAGCTTCTTCCCCCGTTCTGGATGTTATACAGGGCCGCCAGCCTTCTGGGTGCCTGTTGATGAAGGCTGAGGGGCTCAACACTTACACGGACACTCTCACCTTTAGTATGAAGCCCCTGCTCTCAGCCGTGCCTGGAGGCCCCTGTCCCAGAGACCCAACATTGCCAAAAATAAATGCCCAGTGGTCTGCTGGACGGGGGTGCCTGCTTCCTAAACAGACTTGCAACCAGCCCTCTTGCTGCCAGTCCACCCTAATGCCAGCTTCTAGAAGCTGAGCCTTTGGGGTGCTACAGGGCAAAGTTGCCTCTTTCTCCCCTTCTCCACTGACAACTTTAGGTTCAGCTTTCGTGGCTCTGCCAAGTGGAACCATATGTCCATGTGATTTCTGGCTCCTGGAATTGGGTTACTGTCATCTTCTCTTCCCTTCTCTTTGTTCATGTCAGTTTAAGTCTTTCTTTAGTCCTTTACTGTTATTTTAGAGGTATATTGGTGAGGAACGAATAAAAGACACCCTCTTTGTTGGACTGAGTCTTCTGTCTTCCATTTGAAGATTCCCTACACTGTTCATAAAAATGTATGTTTGCTTGCTGTAAAAGAGACTCTTTTGGCTTTGAAGGGGAGGAAGACTCTCCTCTACTCACTCTGGGTCCTTTCTGGCCGGGCCACAGATAAAATTGACGTGAGACCGAATAGCAGGAGAAAATCAAACAAAGCTTTATAACATGGCTACATGGGAGAAACCAGGGAAACCGAGTTTCTTGACAAAATGGTGGAGGTTCTCTTCTTAAATAGGTTTATGTCAAGACAAAGGAGGATGCTGGGGGTGGGGGAGTCAGTTATGGGAGATTACCAGAAAAGCACAATAAGGTTATTCTGCAGGCTCTCCTTGCACGTTGATAAGTTTCTAGATGAGGTCATCCCCCCCTCTCGCAGTACAGAGAGGGAGATACCTCTACAAATGGAGATTTCCCTTACAAATGTGAATGTTTGGTAAACAGAACTTTGATAAGAATGGGCTTTGCAAGAACCCTCCCAGTCTATGGATCAGTTAGTGGGGGCAGTGGTCAAAGTGTCTTTCAGAAAATAATCGAGGTAAAGAGACATATTTTGAGGTGGCAATTCTGCTCTCCCACAGCTTAAACAAGAGGATTTTCTTCCTCTGTTACTCAGTTATGTAAAGGTCTCAGGCAGGGTGGTGGCTCTGATCCTAGAGGCCCAGGCTCCCGCAGTCTTGTTGCTCTGCCTTGCTTAAGGTGCTGCTCTCATCTGCAGGGTGAAGGTGGCCACTCCCCTGCCTGCAGCAGAGCCCATGGGAAGGGCCAAGAGGCAAAGGCAGGCCCACCCACCCCCCTAACTGCCAGCCCAGAGAGTGGCATACTTCATTTCTGCTCACCTCTCACTGGCCAGAGCCCAGTCCCCTGAGCACACCTGGCCGCAAGAGGGACAGAGAATGCAGCCTTTCACTGGGGATCGTGCAGCTGGCTGAAAATCAGAGCTCTCTTCACATGAGCCAGAAGGAAAGAGTAGACATGGGGTAATGAATAGCCGTCTCTGCCATGGTGATGAGGACACTGGTCTCGACAGGACGCCACCACAGACCCCACAATGAGAGTTCGTCTCTGCCTCCTGTGCTCTACCCGGCAGCACCCTGAGCCACTGTGTGCCAGACGTGATCAGCAGGGGATGTGCCTGGCTTCCCCCGACACTCGGGGCTCCTGAGGGCAGGCTGGGACCCCTGGAATCCACAAGGGCAGGACCCAGGGCCCCAGGGCCCATGGAAGCTGGGAGATTCAGAAATCCTGGGGCTGCCAGAGTGAGTTCAGCCAGTCCCAAGTGAGCCTTCAGCCTGGTGAAGGGAGCTGGGGTATCAAGGCTGTCTTAGTGTCTAGTCCTGTGTCACAGATTACCACCAACTAAACGGCTTAAAATAACACCCACTTAGTATCTTGACTGAGGCTTGACTGCACTCTCTGCTTAGGGGCTCACAAGGCCAAAATCAAGGGTCCAGCCAGCCTGGCTGCCATTTGGAGGCTGTGGTAAGAACCCTCAGATTCCCCTCTTGCTTCAAATCTCTGACTTCCTGTCAGTGATGAGCAGAGAACACTCTGCTTTTAAAGGGCTCCTGTGATTAGATCAGACCCACCTGCATAGTCTCCCTCTTGTCATGTAACGTAACATAATTAAGGAGTGATATCTCATCATATTCACAGGGTCCACCCCGACCCAAAAGTGTGGGGAGTATACACGGTGAGGGTCACTGGGCACCCTGCTTACAATTCAGCCTGCTACAGAGGCCAAACCTGAGGGTCAGAGCCATGGAGCTAGAGGTGGGGGCCGTGGACTCAACGTCAGAACAGGAACAGGCCCCCTGGGAAGTGGGGGGGGCCTCACCTTCATGAGTGGGATGGGGAGGGAGGTCAAGACACACAGTCTGGACAATGGGTGCTCTGGGGTGGCGTTGCAGGGCTGTCTGCTGGGCCTCGGCAGGGAGGGAGGCCGGCCTGTCCATCTTCCAAATCCAGGTGAGACCCAAGTGCCCCTCCCGGGGGGGCGGGGACTTGTAGTCAGGGCAGAGGCTTTACCTTCGGCTCCAAGCAAGGTCTTCAGAGGCTCTAATGAATATCTGCCATTGGAGGCATTATTTGGGGACTGTGTGCATTTTGTAGGGAGAGAGTTCACAGGTTTTATCAGATTCTCAAAGGCATCAAGAAGGGAGGAAGAAAACGAGTCAAGAATTGAGTTAATAAAACCCTAAGGGGTCTGTTCCTATGGCTGGGCGGCAGCCGTGCTTCACCGCCCTGACCAGGAACCAGTGAGGACACAGGTGAGGTGGTGGACTTTGCACATGTCCATTGCGCTAGACTCTCTCGTTTGGTTCTCATTGGAACTGGAATCCCATCAGGCTGCTGACAGCTCCTCAGACAGGGTGTGCAGGCGGGTAGGGTCTGTGACGGGGTCACTGTCATGTTGAACCCCTTCAGTGTCTCTCCAAAACCCTCAAGATAAACTCCAAAGTCCCTTCCCCAACACGCCTGCTATGGCCTGAATGTTCATGTGCCCCCAAAATCCACAGGTTGAAATCCTAACCCCCACGGTGATGGTCTTAGGAGGTGGGGGCTTTGGTAGGTGCTTGGATCATGAGGGCGGAGCCTCATGAATGGGACTAGTGCCCATAAAACAGAACCCAGGGAGCTCTCTTGCCCCTGCTGTCATGTGAGGACACAGGGAAATAGGAAGGGGATTCTCCCCAGACACCTAAACTGCCGGTGCCTTGATCTTGGACTTCCCAGCCTCCAGAAGTGAGAGAAATAAATTTCTGTTGTGTATAAGCCACCCCGTCTATGGTATTTTTGTTACAGCAGCTGGAACGGACTCAGACATTATTGTTACGTGCCTTCCTCTGGGCCCCCACAGAGCCCTGGCTGGCTCTGGCATGGCATTATCAGAGGGCAGTGTCCATGGCTGCCTGCTGTTGGTCCATCCTCCCAGGAGAACAAGAGCTCCTCCTGGGAAAAGGCCAAGTCACGTCCCCTCTGGTCCCTCGCACCCAGCCCCGTGGCTGACCCACTGACCTGCTCAAAGAGTGTGTGGAGGAAGTGAGTCACCATGGAAGCAGATTTTCTGATGCTCTGGGATGGAACCCGGCCTCATGAGAAGTTTCTACACACCTTGTTCTGGGAGAAGGACATTTAGGGACCAGGCGCTGAAGCAGAAAGTCAGAGCCCCTGACAGATGTTCCTGCTGACTGTGGGGGGAAAAGCCAGGGCCAGGGCGGTGGCCTTGGACTCTGGGATGGGGCAGTGACAGCGCGGGGCCTGTGCTTTCCGAGCCTGAGCCAGGCCCTTAGGACATAGCCATTGGACGCATAGAGGCCGGGGGTGGGGCAAGTGTGCCCATGAGGCTCAGCTCTGAGGCAAGTGGTCCCAACAGGATGCCCTCCATCCCCAAGTCCCGATTCTGCACAGGAACTGAGCCAGCACCCACCCTGAGGTCATTTAGGTCAACTCCCCACTTGGAGAGGGGTAGACGCAGACCCAGAGAGGAGGTGACCTGCCGGGGGTCACATGCAGAGTCAGAATGGGGCAGGGGCAGCTTCCCATCTTGATATTTAGGCTCCATCCAGCTCATCACACCCCAACACCATGGCGCTCATGGTGGGGAAAGAGAAGTGAGCCTCCCACCCCGACTGCCAGCGAGCAAGAAGAGGGGATCCGGGAGGGGTTGCAACAACTCATTTTTATTCCTTATTTTCATCTGGGGGTGCAGCGTTTGGCACACTGTCACCCCAGGACGGGTCCCTCCCTGCATGGGGCTGGCCCCACCCTGTCCTCTTCTCTGCAGGGGGAGCAACAGGGAGCTATTACAGCACCACGGTGGCGAGGGCAGACCCAACGGAGCCCACGATGACTTTGGACGACAGGGAGAGTCCAGCTGCTCCTAGAAGAGAAGCAGAGGGGAGCAGAGTGGGACGGGCAGGCTGGGACAGCTCTGTGGACAGTGCCGTGGTGTCAGACTCCAGGGCCCCTCAGGAGGGCCTGAGGCCCACAGTGCCCACCCAGCACCCTCCTCTGTCTTCCAAACCCCCAGGATCTCTGCTTTGGGAGGGCTGCTGCAGGCAGCTACCTGGGGCATGAACCCGGGTGGTGAAACCGAGAGCTGGAAGCTGCGTTCCTCTTCAGGGGAGGAGGCTGAGGCCCAGGTGGGGCGGAGATGCCCCAAGGAACCCTGCCACTCTGCTTTGAGCAGAGGCAGCCTCAACCCAGCACACCCCAGGCCAGACTCCTTCCCTCCTCCTCCATCTCCCTCAGAGAAACCCAGAGAGGGAACATGGAGGAGGGACCAAGGCTGAGAGACGGAAGGTCACAGGGCTAAGATCTGGGCCGGATCCTCTGAGGCTCTAGTCCTTCTCCTCGCCCTGCACAGCAAGGCCGGTGGGGACACTTACCCACCGACTGCAGAGTAGCCACCAGGCTGCCGGCTGCAACTCCGCCCCCGTTGGCGATGGCGGCTGCGGACATCATCTTGGCTGCTATGGAGCCAGCGGCGATTCCTGCCCCGGTGAAGCCTATGGCGCCCAGTGCCACGGGTACAGCCCCCACGGTCACAGCTGTGGGAGGAGAGGAGCTGGGTTGAGGGGAGGGCTGGGGGAATGGATACCCACTCCCCAAACACTCGTCAAGCTCGGGGACTTCAGGTCTGGAGAAGGGGGTGACCTCTGAGCCTGGGAGACACGGGCATGGCCAGCATCCTGAGTTGAGGGGACCTCCACTAGGCGGGGAAGGCAGGGGGAGGGACTTGCAGGGTCATGGGGGACTGGACTCTGAGCCGGGCTCTGATCTGCAGCGAGACCTTTCTTGGGAAAGTCATTTGTCCTCTGGGCCTCAGTTTCTGCCTCAGGAAGATGCTGGAACTAGGGAGTGGTTTGCAAGCTTCTTGTCTTTACTGAGGAAGTTTTTAATACAAGCAAATCTTACCCAGGGGCCTGGCATGAGCTTGAACCCCCAACCTAGAGCACTATGGCACCACCACAGAGCCATCAGAAGCTGCTAGACAATGGGTCACGAGCCAATGGCTTCCCTTTAATGCATCTCCTATGATCAAACTCTGTGCGCATCTCATCCTGTGTAACCTTGATGACGTCCCTGAGTGGGCAATATTGTCCCCTTATTTGTGGGAGGGAACAAGAGCTCAAGACACGCCCCAGGTCACACAGTGAATGCTTTGCCAAGAGGAGGCTGGCCCCGCTGGGCTGCCTCACAGGAGTTTCCATGACACTCCTGGGGTCAAGCTGCCTGTTTCTTGTTTCCAATTCCTTGCTTCCTGCTCATCTCCATCATTTCAGCTCCTCCCCTGCCATCCGTGTGAGGCCGGGGGCAAACCTGGGCACGGACAAGGCCAGTTGCTGCTCAAGTCCCTGGGTCCGGGGACAGATGGGGACTTGAGCCCTTCCCTGCGGGGACTCACCTCCTCCAATCACAGCTGCAGCAGTCTTGGCTAGAAACCAAAAGAACGTTCTGTGAAAAAGTGGATCCACACTGGTCTCCCTCCTCCTCCTTAGCCCATGGCTCACCTCTCAGGAGGGGGTGCCCCAGGTTGGGGACACAGGAAGGAATGACCCCTGCCCGACCCCGCCCTGCTTCACTCAGAGCGCTGGGATGTCCGGAGAAGGCGGATCCCCAGCCCTGATCCGGGTGAGGATTGCTGGGGAGTCTGATTCCAGAGGCAAACGCCCTGTCCCGAGTGGGTTTGCATGCCTTGGCCCAGAACTCTCTGGAGACGGGGTGGGAGGTCCTTGTCCCAGAAAACTCAGTCCTCAGATAGAGTTTCTGTTTCGTCTGCTCTGCCTGCTGATTGCCTGGGAGGTCGGGGGTTGTTTATGGGGAGATATCAGAAGTTGTCTTTTCTTCCTCTCGGCCTTCCCAGCCAGGTTTGTTAAAACAAAAACAAACAAAACCCTACAGACGTGGCAAGGAACTCACACCCTGCATTGTCCCTTCTCAGGGAAGGTGGGACTCTTGGAGAAGTCATTTAGGGCCTGGTGGTTTGATTGGGGAAGGAGAGGAGAAGGGGAATGAGCATTACACTCTCTGAGCCAGGATGTGGATCTGCAGTCGAGTCAGTGTTTTATTAGTGGGGTTTCTGTGACTTTCTCCTACAGTCCAGAAAAGCTCCTCAGACAGCACTAAATCCTCATGTGGAGGGATGTCCTGCATTTTGCACCACCGGGCTGAAGTCAGGGCAAGCACTGTGGAATACTCGAATGCTCCTGATTCTTCAAGGCCCCACCTGTGGCCCCCTCCTCCAGGAAGCTGCCCCAGATCCTCCCAATCAGAACTCATCCTTGCTCCCTGGGGCTGGAACCACGCACAGCACTGGACCATATTTTGGTGTGTATGGGCCCGGCTTCCTACACTCTGGGCCCCCGGGGGGGAAGGCAGAGGTCCTGGGCTGCTGCAGCCACAGGGGCCAGGACTGCAATCTTTGGGGCCAGTGGGGGCCGAGAGTTCCAAAGATGGCACTCTGTACAGGGGTGTGCTCAGCCAGCCCCCCAGGGAGAGAGCCTTGGGGTGACAGTGGAGAAAGTCAAGAGAGAGAGATGTGAAAGCCAAACCCTGAGTGGCCAGAGGGGCCCCCTGGGTGGGGTGTGGAGCCAGAGACTCAAGAATCAAGAGCCCAGGTAGGAGGGACTTGTGCTTAACGCCATCGTTTGGCAGGAGGGGCGATGCCAGGCTGGCGGGCAGCTTGGCCCCCCGGGGCCCCGACACGCAGAAGGCCCCGGGAAGTGGGTGCTGTGTGTCTGCCGGCCTGCCTGCCGGGCCCCCCGGTGTCATCATGGGGAGTGTGGCCTGGCCCTTCTGGCTGCTCAGAACCTGTCCTGCCCTGCCCTGAGGCCTCCTCCCAGGCCAGGGCCTCTGCATGTCCCTTCTCCTTCTGCTCCCAGGCTCCACTAGGGGGCAGCAGCCCCATGACCATGGTTCCTCATTCATAAATAAGGGACCTGGTGCTCTTCCTCTGGTCTTGTTATGAGAACTAAATGAATTGATGAATGTCCAGTGTTAAGCAGAGAGACAAGGACATCACAGCGTTTGATCAAATCCAGCTGTTCTCATCATTGTCAGGTTATCAGTTGCTTCTCATCAGCTGAGGCTCCTACTTCTGACACACAGGAAGGACTGCTGGCTGTGGCCCAGGCACTAACTTTCTTGTCACACTTCCACGCACTGAGGGGGCCCAAGGAGGGCTGTGTGTCCCCAGGGTCAGTTACCTGCGAGTGGGGACACAGTCAGGGCCGTGACAGAGGATCCTAGCAGGTAGGAGCCATTCAGTGTCCCCAGCCAGGACCCCAGCGCAGATGCGGCCGGGCCCAGGGCAGCCTTGGATGACAGGGTGAGCCCAGAGGAAGAACAGAGGCTGAGTGCACAGGGGTCAGAGGTCAGAGGTCGGGCAGTGGTCAAGGCCACGTCTCCCTTTCCATGCTATGCTGTTGGTGCCGGCAGAGGTGGGAGTCTCCTGGGAGTCCACCCCAGGAGAGAGAGAGGTACATGGCGGTGATGCTCACGGGAGCACTTTGCAGCAGTTGGAAACAAGGATCAGACGCTCACCTGGCAACACTGAGGGATCTCAAAAATATAGTTCCCCAGTGAAAAAAGCAGTGGAAGGAGACAGGCAACCTACTATTCCCTGTGCAAATTCAACACACGCAGACAAAATAAAACACCTATTTTGCAGAAATGCATATGAAAAACAGGCATTAAACATATTAGAAAGGTAGACTTTGAGGGAGGGGGAAACTGGGGGCAAAGGGAAGATAAATAGCGAGGATAAATAAACATGACGAATGAAGAAAACGGGCCTGAACTGAGGAGTTGTGTTGGAATCAACGCTCTGGATCTGAGATCCAACAGGACACACTGCCAGGAAAGTCTGGGTGGATGCAGAGGTAAAAACCTCCCGGAGGGGAATTCTGGTGGTGAATCAGGGAAATGGAAGCCAGAAAGGGGGACTCAGTCAGAGAGAGGTCCCCTCAGTCCAGGCGGGAGGGGCCCGGACCCCTGAGAGAGAAAGCCAGGGCAGACCCCACCCCCAGGGGGAGCTCAGGGCCAGGGGGAGCGCTGCAGGTGATGTCACCCTCTCCCCTCCCACAGGCCCCTGGGCAGGACCCTGTGCCCTCCCCAGCCTCCTCCTCACCCCCACCAGCCCCTCCCAGGAACTCTCACCCACTGATGGAAGTCCAGCCAGGACACTGCCACAGGCCGCCCCGCCCGCTGTGGCCAGGCTCGCTGCTGACACTATCCTGGAGGCCAGGGAAGAGGCTAAGATGCCCGCCTGGGCTAATTCCATGGCGCAGAAGGTCACGGGCACCCACTGGAGCCAGATCTGTGAAAGGGTGGAGCTTTGATGGGGGGGCTGGGGCCCCAGAACTGGGAGGCGCCCACCTCCTTGAAAATCTCAGGGGGCTGCAGGGGCATAGAGAGGCTGCTCTGAGCTTGTGGGGCAGCAGGCCTGGACAGAGTCTGGGGTGCGGATGTCGGGGTTATGAAAGTTCTTGTATAAGGAGCGGGTAGGGGGGTGGATTTTATTTCCCCAAGTGGGCTGCTTCCTTCCTCCGGAAAATGCCAGTGCCAACTTCTTAAATGTTTCTGGAGCTCCATTAAATCTCCACAGAGCAATTTATTTTATTCTTTTTGTGAGGAAGATGAGCCCTGAGCTAACATCCATGCCAATCCTCCTCTTTTTGCCGAGGAAGACTGGCCCTGGGCTAACATCCGTGCCCATCTTCCTCCACTTTACGTGGGACGCTGCCACAGCATGGCCTGACAAGCGGTGTCTCGGTGTGCGCCCGGGATCCGAACCCGGGCGGCCAGCAGCGGAGCGTGTGCACTTAACTGCTAAGCCACGGGGTCAGCACCCCCACAGAGCCATTTAAACGGCACCAAAATTAGGAATTCAGAACCAATTGTGTTTTAAGGCATATAGTGGTGGGGTTGCTCTGGGTTCTGTTCTTATGCAGTCTCCTCACTAACAACAAGAAAGACGAGACTACTATCCCCATTTTATAGATGAGGAAACACCGGCACAGACAAGCTAAGTGATTCACCCAGCGTCGCGAGGCTTCGAGTGGCGAAGCCAGACCCGATGGAGGTCCAGCGGCCTCCAGAGCACGGGCTCAGCATGGCTCTGATTGGCTTCCTTCTAGGGCTTGTCTCTTTCCCAGCCTGTCTCACGCCCCCTGGGGCGAGGACAAGGCTCCTTGTCCCCAGAGTCCCAGAGCCCAGGGCGGGTGGGGGCTCGAGTCCCTTCCCTCCTGAGACCCACCCTCTCTGAGGCAGCCACCCTGAGGAGAAACCAAAGAACGTTCTGCAAGTGGATCCACAGGGGACTCTCCTGCCCTCGCTGAGCCCACCGCCCACCTGAGGCTGGGGGCCGCAGACAGGAGCAACCCCTACCCCTTCCCTCCCTGTCTTACCCAGAGAAGCGGAGTTTCTGAAAATGTGGAACCCACCCTGTGGTCTTGGCTTTGGACGTGATGCTGCAGAACCTGACTCTGGACGCTTAGAGCAGGTCCACCCCGAATGAAGCGCAGCCCGGAGAGTCGCAGGTGCCGAATGGGATAGGTTTCGTTTTACAGGAAAACGAAACTGCAGACATTTGCTCCTCCTTTTCCCAGTCAGGGTGGAGCGACTTGGCCAGTGTGTCTACCACTGTCAGTTACTATAAGATGCTTTGTCATTTACATTGGGGATGGGGTGCGCTCTCTGCATAATAAAGTTCATAAGAAATATGATCCCGGTTATGTAATAAAAGGATAAATATTAATTTCTACCAGAGACAAGAAGGTGATTTTAAGAATAACATTAATCCTTGCAATGGTTAGATGTTCAGTTATTCAAAAAGTCTATACTTGGGCCAGCCCTGGTGCCTAGTGGTTAAGGTCAGTGCGCTCCCCTTTGGCGGCCCAGGTTAGATTCCTGGGCGTGGACCTACACCACTCGTCAGTGGCCGTGCTGTGGCAGCGACCCACAGACAAAATAGAGGAAGACTGGCCACAGTTGTTAGCTCAGGGCGAATCTTCCTCAGCATAAAACAAACAAACAACCAAATCTATACTGAAGGCCCCCCATGCGGGACACTGGTCTAGGCCCTCAGATAGAGCAGGGACCAAACTAGACTAAACTGTCTGACCTCATGAAGTCTGCAAGCTAGTGGGGGAGATGAAGCAAGAACTAAACATACGGTTATTTGTTATTTGAAGTCCTAAAGCAGACAGAGGTAGAGGAGGGAGCCAGGCAAAATTATGGGGGGAAGTCATTCTGGGAAGAAGGAACAGAGATGGCAAAGAGCCCAGGTGGGAGAGGAACAGAGTGAAGGCCAGTGTGGCTACAGCAGGTGAGCGAGAGAGGGAGGGAGGAGCTGAAGTCAGAGGTTAACAGGGAGTCAGGCCACATGAAGCCTCAGCAGCCACTGCAAAGACTTGATCTGGTGCTCTGAGCGAGACGGGGAGCCACTGCAGGGCCTGACACAGAGAAATGACACGATCGGCTTCACTGTGGCTGCTGCATTGAGAATAGACTAAAGAGAGAGGATTTCTGTAATTTAAATTTAACATTCAGCCCAGGTAATGTGACACGGACATGTTATTTTCATTAGTTTAAGCTACGCTCTGGTGGCGATTTGCAGCCCTGTTCAGGAATCCACACACTCCCGGTCAGCTACTTTCAACACCAGAGAATTTGCTAGTTCACAGCGCGACTGTGTGTCTGTGCGGCACTGTCATTCTCCCAACTACGTTTTGGGTGGGGCAGTCCATCCTGATTCTTCGGGACGGGCACCACAGTGCTGACGCTTAAATCCTTTCCAGATGGAGTGACACATGGCCAGCATGTGGGCATGGTTTTTTTTTTTTTTTTTTTTTTTTTTTGCTGAGGAAGATTAGCCCTGAGCTAACATCTGTGCCAGTCTTCCTCTGTTTTGTATGTGGGTCCCCCCCACAGTGTGGCTGATGAGCAGTGTAGGTCCACACCCAGGATCCGAACCCGCAAACCCGAACCCGGGCCGCCCAAGCCGGAACGCACTGAACTTAAGCACTACACCTCGGGGCGGCCCCAGGGCCTGGTGATTATCCGGCAACCCTACAGAATTTCAGTAGTAAATTCAACTTCTAAAGCTTTTATCACCACCTCGCCCCAGCTTACTCTCTGATGATCACTCCTTATGTCACCAAGAAATTACACACAATCAGAAGAGAATTCTCTTCCCGACACCAGATCCACCAGCCCCCAGCATCTGCATCCGTGTGCTCTGCCTTCCCTCCGTGTCTCTGGAGGAACGATCCCAGCTCCCGAGGATTTCCTCCCCTCTTGCCCACTCCAAGACTTTGATCTTGCAACTCCCCACTCTCTCTCTGGAATTCCCGAGAGCACAGAACTGAGTTTGGATGTGCTCCTGGAGGTGGGCCTCCGGATGTTTAAAGAAGTTCTACCCAGAATGAAGCAAAGCCCCAGGTGATGAAGCAGCAAATGAGACGTTTTGTTTTTCTAGAAACTGAAACCGCTGACATTTTCCTCCTCTTTTCCCAGTCAAGGGAAAAATCTAGTTATTAAAGAGTCAATTTTCGAATCACTTCCTGACCCCAAGGTCTCACCAAGTGCTATTCAGTTTCTCTGCTGCCATCTCAGCAAACTGTTGAAAGACACATGTACTCTCCTCTTTCTCACCTGACAGGCTCTCTTAAAATACGAGCTGCACATAATGTGTAATATCTGTGAAAAGCTACAGATAATAAATACAACAAACACTTATTTGCCCACCACTGAGCTCAAGAACTCAAACATCACAGATACAATTAACACAACCTGAGAATCTCTTCTAGTCTCCTTTCTCTGCCTCCCTCCCCTCAGGTAACCACTCTCCAGAATTTAAGGTTGATCATTCCCGTGCATGGTTTTATACTTTTACCATATATGAAGGTTAAATGAGGAACTTCCTTGGCATTTCAGCTGAGGTTCAAAGACAGGAGGCAGCACAGCAACGTGACAAGAACCTCTGCTTCCTAACCTTTGCCCGGAGGGTATGCTAAGACACTGTAAACACAGATTTAAAAGTAGAGGAATTAATTAGGGAGTTGAGATGGGAGACAGAGAGAGAACTGGTGGCCAGGGTTTTCCTCCAGGCCCCTGGGGTGAGAGGAGGGAAGTGATTTGTCCACCTGGCCCTCAGTGGGACCCCTTTGGGAAGCTTCCCACGAATCCCTTGGAATGTGAGGGAAGCAAGGACTGGTGTCTGAGTCGGGTTGTGAAGTCTAAAGGCAGGAGACGGGCTGGCAGTCCTCCCTGGGACAGGAAGGCAAGGCGACTGCTCTGGAGGTGGGCTGTCCCATCAGAGCCTTGACTGTCTTTCCCACGGTCCAGACGGGGCACTGGGCCAGCAGAGCCAGAAGAGCTGGGAACTTGGGCACGAGCACTGTCCAGAGGGTTGAGGGGAGCCCAGACGGGGTGGGCTGTGGCGAGCAGTGGCCAAAGACAGAATTGGAGGTGCCCAGCGGGTGAGGCTTCCCCTTGTCAATGACCCTGCGTGAGCGACCCCTGCCGACGGGAGGGTGCAAGAGCCTACAAACAAGTTAGCAGTTTGCATCTTCCCCACCAGAGGGCGCCAAAGACAGATGGCAGGGGCATCGCGGCGTCTTCCAAACAAGTGACACTTCTGGGCCAGACACTGGCTCTGGGCCAGCACTGTGCGAAGCGCTTTACCTCTATTAAGTGTTTTAATCCTCACGAGGACCCCACGAAGAGGTACTGTTATCCCCATTTTACAGATGAGCTAATGAATCATGCAGAGGGTTCTCTGCCGACACCCATGGGGCCCTCCCCCTGCACCATTTTGCCCTTTACCTGAGTCCTCTGGGCCCTTTCTCTTTCCCTGCCTCCCGCCCCTGCTGCGTCCATTGCCTCTTTCTGCTGGGGTCTCCACACCCAGGCAGGCACCCCTCTTGGTTGGCTCCTTTCGAGACAGCCCAAGGCCCGCTGCCTCTCCAAGCCTGCTTGCAAGGCTCAGCAACGCAGCTCCCGCACCCCGCCCATCTCCCCGGAGTCCCCTCCACAGCCGCTCCCTGGAGCCACCAGCAGACGCAGGTCCCAGAGATCTCACACCTCCACCTGCTGGGGCTCCAAGAGAGGAACCAAGAAAAGCCGAAGCGCCCTCCAGCCCCCTGCGAACGCTCCCCGAGGACGGGGGTCTCTGTCTTGTTAACCCATGCGTCACAGCACTCAGAGCACGCGTGGACACAGCGAATGTGTGTTGGATGAATTCCTTTTACAGCATCTTTTCCAGTGAATCGCAAGCCCGCCCTCACACAGGCTGATAGTCACAGGATTGTCACACTCTTTTATACCAAACCCCGAAGGAGCGTGTCCAGAAGCTCTCTTTGGAAGTGGGGGGTCTTTGTCCCCCACTGTTCTCAGTTGAAGTTAGTTGAGACTTCTCCAAAATAAGAAAATTCGTATAATATCCAGCTACACAAGTGTTAGGAAAATAGGAAAAAGGCTAAATAAAATGTGGTGTATTATTACCACAGAATACTAAGCGGTAATTAAAAATAATGAGAAAGAGAGAGAGTGACGTCAGTGTCATGGCAGAGTGAGCTTCCCCATAAACTCTTCCCTTGATAAGATGCAACAAAAGGAACAGTCACAGACCAACAATGGAATCCTAGACAGGGAAAAGCAAGATCAGAAAGATCCACACTGCCGCACATCTGAGAGTTGAAGGTGCTGCGCCCCGGGAGGAAGTGAGGAGAGGTAAGGAGAACTCCTCTCTCTCCCCATCAGATCAGGGATCCTGGTCCGCATGGCTCCCAGAGAGCACAGATGGGCGGCCCTCTGCAGGGAAACCATAGCTCTTCCGGCTCTCTCAGCCAGTGGGAAACTCCCGCACAGAGGACTCAGAACTGCTGCAGGGGTACCATCAACATCTGAGCACCCTAGGAAAGCGAATAATGAGGGGCAAGCGAGAAGCCCCCCATGCCGGGGACCCAGCAGGCAAAAGAGAGAGCCCCCCCGCCCCCCCGCATGTGGGACACTGCTGCTCAGCCAACCAGACCAGACCAAGCAGCCGGCGGATTGCAGAGAACAGCTGCGGCAGAGCGCAGGGGGCTCAGATTACACAGCCCTTTACCTCCACACAGTGGCATCGTGTGGAAATTGCAACCAGAGATTTCCAGGATGAGGAAAAACAAAGCCAGTACAGGAACCACAATGCAAAGGTACGTGAAATCACCAGACCAGAAGGAAAATGACAAGCACCCAGACACTAACCCTGAAAACACAGAAATCCATAACCTAAACGACAGAGATTTCAAAATAGCTATCATAAAAACACTCAACGAAATACGAGACAACATAGACAAACAATTCAATGAGATTAGGAGTTTCCTCATAAAAGAGATTGAAATCATAAAGAAAAACCAATCAGTGCTGATGGAGATGAAGAACACAATGGAGGAGATAAAGGAGAATCTGGAATCTTTAAAGAACAGACCTGACAATATGGAGGAAAGAATTAGTATTATTGAGGATAGGAATACAGATATGCTCCAGATGGAAGAGGAGAGAGAACTAAGACTAAAAAGAAATGAAGAAAGACTCCGAGAAATATCTGACTCTATTAGGAAATGTAACATAAGAATTATAGGTATTCCTGAGGGAGAAGAGAGGGAAAGAGGAACAGAGAGCCTATTGAAGGAAATAAGAGCTGAGAACTTCCCAAATCTGGGGAAGGAGCACGAAATACCAGTAGGTGAAGCCAATACATCACCTAAATACGTCCACGACATGTAATGGTAAGGCTGACTAAAGTCAATGACAAAGAAACAATATTAAGGCCAACTAGACAAAAACAAAAAATAACATACAAAGGAACTACCATCAGGCTCTCAGCGGGTTTCTCAAGAGAAACTTTACAGGCCAGGAGAGACTGGAATCACATATTCAAAATACTGAAAGACAAAAACTTTCAGCCAAGAATACTCTATCCAGCAAAAATTTCCTTCAAATATGATGGAGAAATAGTAACTTTCCCAGATAAACAAAAGCTAAGGGAGTTCATGGCCACGAGACCCGCACTACAAGATATACTCAAGAAGGCCCTCAGGCCTGAAAAAAAGAAGAGAAAGGGAATACAAAGCTTGGAGCAGGAGAAAAATAGGTAGAAAAACTCAGAAAAATAGTAGATCTTTACTGGAATAGGTTAGCAACCACTTAAATACCAAAATCAAAGATCAAAGGAAAGAATTCACCAAAAATAAATTAAACCTCATCACTGTAAACACACACCCACATCACAAGATAGAATAAGGTATAACAAGAACGACTTGGAAGGGGAAGAGGAAAGTGATTGAATTGACTTAGTATAAGGAAATAGGAGGCCATCAGATAATGGACTATCTCATACACAAGATTTTTTACCCAAACCTCAAGGTAACCACTAAACCAATAATCAAAACAAAACCACATATGATAAACAAAGAGAAAACTAAAAGAGTCATAAGACAGAACAACCAAACTGAATTGGCAGTCCAAAACAAATGGGACAAGAAACAAAGGAAATGCAAAAGAACCAGAAAATAAGTCACAAAACAGAAACATTAAGCCCTCGTATATCAATAATCACCTAAATGTAAATGGATTGAACTCTCCAATCAAAAGATACAGAGTGGCAGGATGGATTAAAAAGCAAGGCCCAACAATACGCTGCCTCCAGGAAACACATCTCAGCCCTAAAGACAAGCACAGGCTCAGAGTGAAAGGATGGAAGACAATACTCCAAGCTAATTGCAAACAAAAGAAAGCAGGTGTTGCCATACTCATATCAGACAAAGTAGACTTCCAGGTAAAACAGGTTAAGAGAGACAAAGAAGGGAAATATATAATGACAAAAGGGCCACTCCACCAAGAAGACATATCACTTATAAATATATATGCACCCAACGTAGGAGCACCAATGTACATAAAGCAACTATTAACAAACCTAAAAGGAGAAATCAGCAACAACACAATAATAGTAGGGGATCTTAATACCCCACTTACATCAATGGATAGATCATCCAGACAAAAAGTCAATAAAGAAATAGTGTACTTAAATGAAAAACTGGATGAGATGGACCTAGTATACATATACAGAGCACTCCATCCAAAAACAGCTGACTACACATTCTTCTCAAGTGTGCATGGAACGTTCTCAAGGATAGACCATATGTTGGGAAACAAAGCAAGCCTCAATAAATTTAAGAAGATTGAAATCATAAGAAGCATCTTTTCAGACCTTAATGCTATGAAACTGGAAATCAACGACGAAAAAAAAACTGGGAAAGTGACAAAAATGTGAAGATTAAACACCATGCTACTGAACAACCAATGGATCACTGATGAAATTAAGGGAGAAATCAAAAACTATCTGGAAACAAACGAAAATGAAAATATGCCATATCAAACCATAAGGGATGCAGCAAAAGCGGTCCTGAGAGGGAAACTCATAGTGATACAAGCCCACCTTAACAAACAAGAAAAAGCCCAAATAAGCAACCTTAAATTACACCTAACAGAATGAGAAAAAGAAGAACAAACAAAGCCCAAAGTCAGCAGAAGGAGACAAATAATAAAAATCAGAGCAGAAATAAATGAAATTGAGACCAAAAAAACAGTAGAAAGGATTAATGAAACAAAGAGTTGGTTCTTTGAGAAAATAAAAAAAATTGACAAACACTTAGCCAGACTTACTAAGAAAAAAAGAGAAAATGCTCAAATAAATAACATTAGAAATGAAACAGGAGAGGGGCTGGCCCGGTGGTCCAAGCAGTTAAGTGCATGCACTCCACTGCGGCGGCCCAGGGTTCACCGGTTTGGATCCCAGGTGTGCACCAACGCACCACTTGGCAGGCCATGCTGTGGCGGCGTCCCATATAAAGTGGAGGAAGATGGGCACGGATGTTAGCCCAAGGCCAGTCTTCCTCAGAAAAAAAAAAAAAAAGAGGAGGATTGGCAGATGTTAGCACAGGGCTGATCTCCTCAAAAAAAAAAAGAAGAAATGAAAGAGGAGAAATTACAACAGATACCACGGAAATACAGAGGATTATGAGAATACTATGAGAAATTATATGCCAACAAATTGGACAATCTAGAAGAAATGGATAAATTCTTAGACTCATACAACCTCCCAAAACTGAACTAAGAAGAAACGGAGAATCTGAATAGACGAATCACAAGTAAAGTGATTGAAATAGTAATCAAAAACCTCCAAAAAAATAAAAGTCCAGGACCAGATTGCTTCTCCGGTGAATTTTACCAAACATTCAAAGAAGATTTAATACCCATCCTTCTCAAACTATTCCGAAAAATAGAGGAAAATAGAACACTTCCTAAATCATTCTGCGAGGCCAACATCACCCTGATACCAAAGACAGACAAAGACAATACAAAGAAGGAAAATTACAGGCCAATATCACTGATGAACATAGACGCAAAAATCCTCAACAAAATATTGGCAAACCAAATACAGCAATACATTAAAAAGATCATACACCATGATCAAGTGGGATTTATACCAGGGACGCAGGGATGGTTCAACATCCGCAAATCAATCAACGTGATACACTACATCAACAAAACAAAGAATAAAAACCACATAGTGATCTCAATAGACGCAGAGAAGGCATTTGACAAGATACAACATCCATTTATGATAAAAACTCTCAACAAAGTGGGTATAGAAGGAAAGTACCTCAACATAATAAAGGCTATTTATGACAAACACACAGCCAACATCATACTCAACGGGGAAAGACTGAAAGCCATTCCTCTGAGAACAGGAACGAGGTAGGGCTGCCCACTCTCACCACTCCTGTTCAACATAGTACTGGAGGTTTTGGCCAGAGCAATTAGGCAAGATAAAGGAATAAAAGGAATCCAAATAGGCAACGAAGAAGTGAAACTCTCACTATTTGCAGATGACATGATTTTATATATAGAAAACCCTAAAGAATCCGTTGGAAAACTATTAGAAATAATCAAATAGTTTATAGCATGCGCATAGTTTGTACCATGCGACACTACAGCAAAGTCGCATGGTACAAAATCAATCTACAAAAATCAGTTGCATTTCTGTATGCTAATAACAAACTGACAGAAAGAGAGCTCAAAAAGATACCACAATTTACAATTACATCAAAAAGAATAAAATACCTAGGAATAAATCTTACCAAGGAGGTGAAAGACCTATACAATGAAAACTACACGACTTTATTGAAAGAAATCGATGATGACACAAAGAAACGGAAAGACATCCCACGCACATGGATTGGAAAGATAAACATAGTAAAAATGTCTATATTACCTAAAGCAATCTACAGATTCAATGCAATCCCAATCAGAATCCCAATGACATTCTTCATGGAAACAGAAAAAAGAATACTAAAATTCATATGGGGCAACAAAAGACCCCGAATAGCTAAAGCAATCCTAAGAAAAAGGAACAAAGCTGGAGGCATCACAATCCCTGACTTCAAAACATACTACAAAGCAATAGTAATCAAAACAGCATGGTACTGGTACAAAAACAGACACACAGATCAATGGAACAGCAGTGAAAGCCCAGAACTAAAACCACACATATACAGACAGCTAATTTTCGACAAAGGAGCTAAGAACATACAATAGAGAAAGGAAAGTCTCTTCAATAAATGGTGTTGGGAAAACTGGACAGCCACATGCAAAAGAAAGAAAGTGGACCATCTGCTATCGCCATTCACAAAAATTAACTCAAAATGGATCAAAGACCTGAAGGTGAGAGCTGACACTATAAAACTCATAGAAGAAAATAGGCAACACACTATCTGACATTGGTCATAAAGGAATCTTTTCGGATGATGTGCCTACCCAGACTAGGGAAACTAAAGAAAAAATAAACAAATGGGACTTTATCAGATTAAAGAGCTTCTACAAGACAAACGAAACCAGAATCAAGATGAACAGACAACCCACCAGCTGGGAGAGAATATTTGCAAAACATGTATCTGACAAGGGGTTGATCTCCATAATATATAAAGAACTCACACAACTGAACAACAAAAAAACAAACAACCCGATCAAAAAATGGGCAGAGGAAATGAACAGACACTTCTCCAAAGAAGAGATACAGATGGCCAATAGGCACAAGAAAAGATGCTCAGCATCACTAATCATCAGGGAAATGCAAATCAAAACAACACTAAGATACCACCTCACACTCGTTAGAATGGCTATAATCACCAAGACAAAAAACAACAAATGTTGGAGAGGATGTGGAGAAACAGGAACCCTCATACACAGCTGGTGGGAATGCAAACTGGTGCAGCCTCTATGGAAAACGGTATGGAGATTCCTCAAAAAATTAAAACTAGAGATGCCCTGTGATCCAGCTATCCCACTACTGGGAATCTATCCAACAAACCTGAAATCAACAATCCAAAGAGGCTTATGCACCCCTATGTTCTTTGCAGCATTATTCACCATAGCCAAGAAGTGGAAGCAACCTAAGTGTCCCTCAACTGATGATTGGATCAAGAAGATGTGGTATATATATACAATGGAATACTACTCAGCCATAAAAAAGACAAAATTGTCCCCTTTGCAACAGCATGGATGGACCTGGAGGGTATTATGTTGAGTGAAATAAGCCAGACAGAGAAAGACAAACACTGTATGATCTCACTCATGTGTGGAAGATAAACCAACACATGGAAGAGAAAACTGTATTGTGGTTACCAGGGGAAATGGGGGTGGGAGGTGGGCACAAGGGGTGAAGGGAGACATGTATATGGTGATGGACAAACAAAAATGTACAGCCAAAAATTTCACAATGTTATAAACTATTAAAACATCAATAAAAAATAAATTAATTAAAAAAAATAATGAAAAAGACCTACAGAATAGAAAAGAACAATATGTATGAGGTAAAACAAAACAATAAATAACAATAAAAATCAATAACTCAATAAAAAAAACACGAAAGGCATATAACAGTCCTGCATAAAATGTTTTCTCTGGAGATATAAATATCTCTCTATCTCTCATCTATCTATCCATCTCTCTGTGTATTATCTATCCACAGAAATCACTTTAAAAGGGCAGGCAAAGTACTTATCAAATGGCAGTTGTGCGTACTTCTGGGAGGGGGTGAGGGGCCGTCCTCAACGGGGGAGGACGGTTATCAGATCCAAAGCAACCGTAGCCTTTTCTGTAATAACAGATTTTTAAGAGCAGAATGCAGTGGGATATTTCATAGGTAATTTTTTTCATGGACCTTATGTTTTAGAGCAGTTTTAGGTTCGTAACAAAATTTAGGTTCATAACTGAGATTTCCCCTATACCCCCTGCCCCACATATGCATAGCCTCCCCCATTATCAACGCCCCCGACTTGAGGTAAATTAAATGCAACAAAATGTTGGTTTTCCTTAGAAAATAATACCATCCCATTTTGTAAAATTAAAAATAAAGAGAGGAAACCTACTGGTTGCCTGGCTTCAGATCTGTTGTGCTTTTCCCAATCGCTGCAGCAGTAGGAAGATTTGAACAAGACAGAGAAGGACGCGGCATGCCTGGTGGGGGACCGCCTTGGTTCCCTGAGGGCCCTGGGGACCCAGTCTTCTCTAGAGTTCCTCCCTCATGCTGTCTGTGGAGACCAGTGACTGTCCTCGGCCACTCGGTGTCCCGCAGCCCGTCCTCTTTGAAACAGGAACCTGCTTCTCCTTCCGGTGCTGGAGCCCTGCCCTGACCCGTGGGCTTGTCAGAGGCCTGGGCTCGCCTCCCAGCCTCCACAGGTGAGCCCAGAATTCCTGAAACCAACCACCACATCCCACCACAGATAGATGGCTCCTTTAAGATCCTACCTAGCGGGGACATTTCCCAGAGGTATTTGGGAAAGCAGTTTCCTTGCCCTTCAGCAGAAGGTTCATGGAAAATGCTCTTTTTTCGGGAGACATGAATACAGAAGCAGGGAACCTCCAGAGGCTGCTAACAGCTGTCTTGTAACCATGCGAGTTGGCGGCCATAGGATGAAGCTGATAACTCAGAAAGCAGAGAGGAGGAATAGAAAAAGCAGGTCCTTGGCAAGTGTTGAGCTGCTGAATCAAACCTTGCCTGAAGCCTATCACCTTTGTGCTTTTCAGTTCAGTAAGCCAATAAAGTACCTTGAACTCTGAGCCAGTTGTAATCAAGTAACTATTCCTTATAACTACCTAATCCTTAAATGAAACAGCACCTCCTCCAGGAAACCTTCCCAGATAACTACAATTAGATTTAGTGTCTGCTTTTTCCGTCCTCCATGCCACGTAGCTTGATCCTCTCAACGTATTTCACACACTGTGTCATGTTATCAATTGGTATTGGTGGGTAACAAACGACCACAAAATTTGGTGACTGAAAAAGTATTTATTTAGCTCATGAATTAGTGGGTCAGCAATTTAGGCAGGTGGTTCTTCTGGTCTCAGCTGGGCTCCCTGGTACATCCAGTCGGCTGTGGGCTGGCTTTGCGGAGCTTAGCTGGGCTCCTTCACATGTCTGGGGCCTCCTCTGCAGTAAATGAGCTGACTCGGCTCCGTATGTGTGTTTGTCTTCCTCCAGCAGGCCAGCCGGATTCCAAGAGAGGGAAAACAACTCCACCCTGGGTGGGAGGAGTGTACAGATACATCAGAAGGGCATGGGTGCAGGGAAGGACGGAGAATGTGGTCATTTCTGGAACTGACCACAATCCCTTAACACGATTAGCTGCGTGCTGTTTAGCCTGGCCTGCCAACATTGCACGCTCTGGACAGAGGGACCCTCTGATCCACTGCAGCCACAGGGCCGGGGATGGAGCCCTTGAGGCCAGCTGGGAGCGTAGGAGTGAGCTGAGGGGGCACCCCAAGGAGACAGCCGGGCGGGGGAGGGGAGGAGAGGAAGACGACGTGAAGTCAGAGTGGGAGCTGGCCTGAGCTCCCGGAGCAGGTAGGTTGAGGTCTGAGACCCAAGTCGAAAGCGGAACCAGACCTTCTGGAAGCTGGGTGTGGCTCATCTGCACGGGCAGGCGGGTGGCAGATGTCAGGTCAGGGTGCACAGAACACCTGGCCCCTGATCCTGGGCCGGGCACCCACCGGGCCTCTGGAAATGGGTGCTCTGCACTGGCCCGCCTCTCGGGAGCCCCATCAGGGGAGGGAGGCCTGTCTGTCCTTGCAGGTTCTGGTCAGTCCCTCTCGGGGACTGGGGACTCTGGGCTCTGGACCAACAGGGCCAGAGCTCCCTGGAGAAATGCAACTGGTCCGCTTACGTGGAGAGCCCCAGGGGCCCCCAGGCCAGGCAGACACTGTTGCTGACCTTCTAGAGCCACAGTGCAGCCAGGTCTTGAGTCTTGGGGGTGCGGGGAGAGGAGTCAATAATGGCTGAGGCTAAAGGGCGTGGTGACTCAGGGTCAGTGGCTCAAACGGTGACCCAAGAGCCAAGCCATCCTGTGATGCTGCCTCTGGCTGAGATCTTCAAAGAGACTTGGTTCAAGTCCCCATCTGAAGAGCAGCAAACTGAGGCTGGAAGGGGAGACGCAGGTCACAGAGTGAGTGGCAGGACTGGAAACTGACCTGCTTCCTGTCACGAATGTCCCGTGCTGGATCCTACTGAGCCCCTGCTCCCTCGCCCTGCCCCGTCCAGCGGCGCAGGCACCACGGGAAGGTCACAGCGTCTTGTCCTTGTTTCTCTTCCTTCTTTGAACAGTTTTGGGAGGCAGGGGGCTTGTCATTTGGGGGATGTCCATCCTGAGGCCGTGGAGGGTCACCTCCAGCATGGGAGCCCCTGTCTGCCTCAGTGCTGGGTCCAGCTGGAGGAGAGGAAGGGGTGCCTTTTGTAACCCACCAGCCGACCCAGCGAAGGCAGGAGGATGTTGGGTGACGTGGCGAGTCCAGCAGCCCCTGGGAGAGAGGGGAGGGTGAGAGCCCAAGTGTTACTGCACCAGGTCCGTTTTACCCCGTCGCCCAGAAAGCCAAACACCGAGACGACGAGATTGCAGAGAGAGAGGGTTTAATCACAAGGCAGCCAAGTGAGGAGAACGGGAGAACAAGTCTCCCATCTGCCTCCCGGATAAGGGGGACTCAGGGATATTTAGGGGGTGGGGGGTCAAGGTGGTCTGAAATGCAGAGATTGACGATTGGAGGCGAGGAGAGATGAGGTAATTGATGATCTGCACAGAGTCAGGGTTCATGCCTCTTCATAGGACGTGTGTTCACAAAATGGCTGTGTTAGCATGACCCGAGGGTGGAGTTTTTAGCCTCTTGACATCAAGAAGTCGCTTATCGGACATCTGCGTGGGCCCAGTTGATGGGTTGGTGGTCTCAACCGACCTGAAGTGGACAAGGGGTTCCAATTCCTGAAAAATAGCTCAAACACCCATTGCCATAGTGACCTCGGCTCCAGGGAGACGTCACCTACAGGAACCTAGCGGGAGTCAGATAGCATATTGCCAGAACAACCTACTTAACCATGGGCGGGTAAACAGCTAAAAGCTATAACCAGTAATTGCAAACAGGAAAAAGAACTTTAGTTCCTAGCTACTTAATCATCAATGGCTGTTTGCTGGATTCACAAGGGGACAGGCAGCCGCCCGCCCCCCAGCCGGTGAGGGTCAGAGACCCGAGGGACCCTCAGGAAGTTGGAGGCGCAGACACGCCACCCTGCTCCCTCCTCTACTTCCCCAAACCCTAGGGTCTCTGCTTTGGGAGCGCCTGCTGCAGGCAGCTGCGCAGAGAGGAGACATGAACTCTCTGGGGGTGAATCCACAGCCGCAGACAGGGCAGACCCTCTGAGAAAGGGCAGGCTGCCTCACCTGCCACTGCACACGGCTGGGGCCCAGAGAAGGGAGGGCTGCCCCGGTTTGGAGGGATGACCAGGAGTGCAGACCTCCTCTGGTTGGGGTGGGGATAGTGGGACCCGCTGCAGCACAGGAGGTGTTTAGTTTCCTGCGATCTGATAGGGCTGAGGAGCGGCCAGAAGCCAGCCCTGTTCCCATTGGTTCACCAGGGAGCTACTACCTCGTGGAGCTTAGTCATTTCCTGAGCTGAGCTGGGGTGCCTGCGACCTTCTGCCCCATGGAATTAGCCCAGGCGGGCATCTTAGGCTCTTCCCTGGCCTCCAGGATAGTGTCAGCAGCGAGCCTGGCCACAGCGGGCGGGGCGGCCTGTGGCAGTGTCCTGGCTGGACTTCAATCAGTGGGTGAGAGAGGCTGGTGGGGGCGAGGAGGAGGCTGGGGAGGGCACAGGGTCCTGCCCAGGGGCCTGTGGGAGGGGAGAGGGTGACATCACCTGCAGCGCTCCCCCTGGCCCTGAGCTCCCCCTGGGGGTCTGCCCTGGCTTTTTCTTTCAGGGGTCCGGGCCCCTCCCGCCTGGACTGAGGGGACCTCTCTCTGGCTGGGTCCCCCTCTCTGGCTTCCATTTCCCTGATTCACCACCAGAATTCCCCCTCCGGGAGGTTTTTACCTCCATGTCCACCCAGCCTTTCCTGGCAGTGTGTCCTGTTGGATCTCAGATCCAGAGTGTTGATTCCAACACAACTCCTCAGTTCAGGCCCGTTTTCTTCACTAGTTCATGCCAGCTCCCTCTCCAGTTTTATCTATTTATTCTTCCTGTTTATCTTCCCTTTTGCCCCCAATTTCCCCCTCCCTCGAAGTCTACCTTTCTAATATGTTTAATGCCTGTTTTTCATATGCATTTCTGCAAAATAGGTGTTTTATTTTGTCTGTGTGTGTTTCATTTGCACAGGGAATAGTAAGTTGTGTGTCTCCTTCCACTGCTTTTTTCACTGGGGAACAATGTTTTTGAGATCCCTCAGTGTTGCCAGGTGAGCGTCTGATCCTTATTTCCAACTGCTGCAAAGTGCTCCCTTGAGCATCACCGCCATGTACCTCTCTCTCTCCTGGGATGGACTCCCAGGGGCCTCCCACCTCTGCCAGCACAGACAGCATAGCGTGGAAAGGGGGACACGGCCTCGACCACTGCCCGACCTCTGACCTCTGACCTCTGACCCCTGTGCACTCAGCCTCTGCTCTTCCTCAGGGCTCACCCTGTCATCCAAGGCTGCCCTGGGCCCGGCCGCGTCTGCCCTGGGGTCTTGGCTGGGGACACTGAATGGCTCCTACCTGCTGGGATCCTCTGCCACGGCCCTGACCGTGTCCCCACTCGCAGGTAACTGACTCTGGGGACACACAGCCCTCCTTGGGCCCCCTCAGCACATGGAAGTGTGACAAGAAAGTTAGTGCCTGGGCCACGGCCAGCAGTCCTTCCTGTGTGTCAGAAGTAGGAGCCTCAGCTGATGAGAAGCAACTGATAACCTGACAATGATGAGAACAGCTGGATTTGATCAAACGCTGTGATGTCCTTGTCTCTCTGCTTAACACTGGACATTCATCAATTCATTTAGTTCTGGTAACAAGCCCAGAGGACGATCACCAGGTCCCTTATTTACGAATGAGGAACCATGGTCATGGGGCTGCTGCCCCCTAGTGGAGCCTGGGAGCAGAAGGAGAAGGGACATGCAGAGGCCCTGGCCTGGGAGGAGGCCTCAGGGCAGGGCAGGGCAGGTTCTGAGCAGCCAGAAGGGCCAGGCCACTCTCCCCATGATGACACCGGGGGGCCCGGCAGGCAGGCCGGCAGACACACAGCACCCACTTCCCGGGGCCTTCTGCGTGTCGGGGCCCCGGGGGGCCAAGCTGCCCGCCAGCCTGGCATCGCCCCTCCTGCCAAACGATGACGTTAAGCACAAGTTCCTGCTTGTAGTCTATTCAAGTATTTTCTCAATTGATAGTGAAAAGTTTAATTTTTTTAGGTATTTGATAAAAATATAAATTTACAAAAAAAATTGTATCTAGAAATAAATAGGTCATTTAAAGAAAATCATATTTTATCCAATTTAGCAAATTTTTGAAGAGCTCAGATTTCTACTTACCAGTTAGTGATATCACAGAAGTCTTTGCTGAGATGGAGGGTGTATATGCTGCTGCAGAACTTTTACTGGAAAAGAACATGATTGAGTTTACAATACAAGGACATGCTTCTCTCAATCCCAGTCATCCAGCGCCTGGTCTTTTCTAATCTTTTTTTGATGCTTTCCTCTACCTCTTATTGAAACATGCTTGTGACTTTTATTTCTCATTTATTTTTTACATTCCACGCTTCACAACAATTACTTTATCTTTAAAAAAAAGCATTTCCTTAAACTTTTGCTACATCAGAATAGCAGTTTTTCATTGATGCTCAGCCAACACAGGTGATATGGGTCATGTTTACCTGAAAATAATTTATCTTTAGTTCTAATCTCTTTTGTCCATCTTGAGATCACCCCATTGGCTAGGAACTCCAATTAGATCTCTAGATAATGTTCAAAAAATATAGCTGAAAATCTAGAATAAGCTATCTTTAAGAAAAGAAAAACATATTTTTTTCCATAACATGTTTTTTTCTTGATAAATACTTCTTTTTTTGCAGGAGAAGTTTCGCCCTAAGCTAACATCTGATGCCAATCTTTCTCCTTTTTTCTTCCTTTTCCCCCCCGCAGAGCCCTAGTACATAGTCGTGTATAGTTGTAAGTTCTTCTGGGTCTTCTGTGTGAACGCTGCCACAGCGTGGCTACTGACAGGCTAGTGGCGTGGTTCCGTGCCCAGGGAGTGGAAATCGGGCCGCCGAAGCAAATCGCGCTGAACTTGAACCACTAGACCATCACGGCTGCCTTGATAAATACTTTTGAAGACATTTATGTTTCCTTAAAATTACTTTGCTTGTCAATCAATAAGCAGTTGTTATACACTATACATGTACAACATATATAAAAAATCATGGTCATTTAATTTATGCTGATTCTCTCCTAATCTTAACTGTTTATAATTCTGCTTGTGGGGCTGAAGGGAAAACTAGACATTCATCCATTTTTCAGGAGAACTCTGTTGTGATCACTTTACCATAGAAACATGCCAGTGGCTTCTTTATAGACAGAAACAATATTAATAGAAAATGGATGTCCACATCCATTTAGCAAATAGGGCGTGTCCATACCCATTTAGAAGTTGAGTGGCGTATGTGACATAGCACTACCTTCCTCATAAAATGACACACGGATTCCGTGATGTTATTATATAGTGTCATGGCAGTAGTCCTCCTAGAATGCCAGGATACCTATTCTTATGGAAACTGGTAGACTACTATATTTTTAATACAACAATCTTCACCGAAGAAAACTTACAAATTATTGATCTATTAAAAACTCAAAATTAATTCTGATTTTATATAATAATGTAAATATCTCACATAAAGATGCGTGACTATAAAATAAAAAGTGAAACGTGAACAGCCGACAGATCACACCTAGCACACTTGTCTAAGTTGCCATATTTCACATGAAAACTTGATTATTAAAAGACGGGCTTTGAATCAATTTGGATTTCTTGATTTCTTTGCCCAGAGTAATAAGCAGAAGGAAAAGGCAATGTTCAGTTTATCCTTAGCGCCCCCCCCCAATCCTATTCCTTCTCCAACTCCCAGCATTTTCAGTAAAACACATGGTCTAGCTTCCTTTCCTTAGTGTGAGCTGACTGAGTATCTCTGATCCCTATTGCCCATTAAGAACTCCCGAAACAATGAACTATAAGAGGCAAAAGGGCTTTAGAAGAATATATCTCACCTAATAGAGTGATTTTCCCAATAATTAATTTTTATGAAAGGAAAAAAAAGGAGACAAAAAGAAGTTGTTCCTTACTTGTTGGTGGGGTGCCAGAAGAGGCGCCCGGAACAGAAATGGAGATGCTGTTGAGCAGAGTTGTTGGTGTCTTAGTGTCTCTACCTAAAACAAACTCTTTTAAGTGCTATAATGTCCTCCGAGTTCTTATTAATCTCCATAAATCTACAAGACAACACAGAGAATATGAATCACTATCCCTAGCTAGCAGCACTCTTTCCCAAATATTCTTATTATATATTTACATATTTCAGTCCTAGTTATTCAGTGATCAACTTCACAATCTAATTGCTGTCATCAAACTGATCATTAGTCAGTGATCAATTTCACAATGTATATTGTAATACCTAGAGAAACCACCAAAAAACAGTTCGACACACACACACACACAAAAAAAAGAGGAGAAAGAGAGAACACCAGGCACTAAGATAAGAATGAAATAGGGCTTATCACTAGGATCCTATACACATTAGAGGATAATATAAGGATATTGTAAACAACTTTATGCCAACAAATTTGAAGCTTAGATGACACGGACAAGTTTTTGGGGAAAAAAGCACAACTTATTAAAATGACAAAAGAAGAAATAGAAAATCTTAATAGTTTTATATCTATTAAAGTAATTGAATCAATTATCAAAATCCTTTCCAAAATGAAAACTTTGGGCCTTGATAGTTTCACTAGTGAATTCTATCAAACACTCACAGAAAAAATAAAACCAATTGCATAGAAACTTTGTCAGAAAATAGAAGTGGCAATATTAGCCACCTCATTTTATGAGGCCAGAATGACTCTAATATCAAATTTAGAAGAGCGGACAAATGACACCAAAGGAAATTATAGGCCAATTCCACCATGAATCTATGACTATAGATAGAAAATTCCTTTCAGAAATTAGCCAAGAATCCAACAATAGAGAAAAGGACAATATATCATCACCAAGTAGAGTCTATCCCCAAAATACAAGATTGGTTTACCATTTGAAAAATCAATATAATTCAGTTTTTTAACTGAATGAAGTAGAAAAACCAAATATCATTACTAGATATGCAGAAAAAGCATTAGACAAAATTTAACAATCATGCATCAAAACTCGCAGCAGAGTAGGAATAGGAGGGAACTTCCACAGTCTGATAAAGGGCATCTACATAAAGCCTGTTGGTAACATCATACCTAATGGTGAAAGATTGAACTGTTTCCCCCTAAGATTAGTAAAAAGATAAGGATGCCCACTTGCATCACTTTTATTGAACTGAAGGTCTTTTATTTTACTGGAGGTCCTGGACCTTGCAATAAGACAAAAGAAAGAAATAAAAGGCATAAATATTGAATAGAAAGAAATAGTCTTGCTATACTTAAAGATGACATAATGGCTCACCCAGAAAATCCTTTAAAATCTAAAAAAAAAACTTCTAGAACAAATGAGTAAACTTAGCAAGTTTGCAAGATGCAAGGTTAATATACAAAGATCAATAGTATTCCGACAATAAAAAACTAGAAAGTGAAATTAAAAATTACAATTCCACTTAACAATAATGCCAAAAGCATAACATACCTAGAAATAAATGTAACAAAAGACTTCCTTGAACTCGACACTTAGCACTTTCAAAATTACTGAGAAAAAAGTAAAGAAGACTAAATAAACGGATGGTAGACAATGTTCATGGATTAGAAGACTCATATTGTTAAGATGGCAATTTTCCAAATTGATCTATGGATCAATCCTAATTAACCCAATTCTAACCAAAATTCCAACAGGCTTTAAATAGAAATGGACAAAGTGATTCTAAACTTTATATCAAAATGCAAAGAACCTAGACTCGCCAAAGCAATTAAAAAGGAGCAAAGTTGGAAAACACCCTACTTGATTTCGAGAATGACTATAAAGTTTATGGCGATCAAGACAGTTTGGAATTGCCAAAAGGATAAACATATAAACCAGTGGAACAGAATAGGGAGTCAAGAAATAGGCATATACAATATAGACAATTGATTTTTTTTTAAAAAGGTACTAACACAATTTAATGGAGAAAGAAAAGTGTTCAACAAATGGTGCTAGAAAAAGTCAATGTTCAGGTAGAAAAAATAAACATTAAATTGAAATGGATCATAGACCTAAATGTAAAACCTAAAACTAAAATTTCTATAAGAAAACATAGGAAAAAGTTTTTGTAGTTTTGGGAAAGACAAAGGATTCTTGGAACAAAAAAGCGTGAACTGTAAGAGAAAAAAAATAAGTTGCACTTCATCAAAATTAAGAACTTCTGCTCTTCAAAAGACCCCACTAAGTAAATGAAAAGATAAGCCACACACACTCCAAGAAATTATTCACAAAATGTATATCTGACAAAGGGGTTGTTTTCTGAGTGTATAAAGAACTCTTATATGTCAATAAGAAGAAGATAACCCACTTTAAAATCTGAAAACAGACTTCATCATATAGGAGATAAGGATGGCCAATAAACAACAAAAAGATACTCAACATCATTAGGCATCAGGGATATGCAATTTGAAACCACAACGAGATATCATTACATACCAACCCTACTGAGCATTATAAAGGACATGGGGTGAGCTGAAGCCCTCCACCACAGCCGATGGGAACATAATGCCGTTCCATTTCTAGGTACTTCCCCAAAAGAAATGAAAACATATGTCCACCCAAAGACTTCTTCACAAATGTTCATAGGAGCTTTATTTGTAATATCCCCAAACTAGAAGTAACCCAAATGTCCATTAAGAGGTGGAGAAACAAAATGTAGTATATCCGTAACATGGAATAATACTCAGAAATAAAAAGGAATGACCTGTCGACATATACAACAGCACAGACGAATCTCAAAATTATGTTGGTGGAAAGAAGCATGAGAAAAAAAGACTACAAGGTATATGATTGAATTTATTTAAATTCTAGTGGCAAACTAATTTATAGTGACAGAAACTAGATTAGTGGCTACTGGGGACTGGATTAGAAGATATAGATTACAAAGGGGACAAGAGAACTGTTGAGGGAAATGGAAATGTTTGGTATTTTGATTGTGGTGATGGTTTCACAGATATGTCCCTGTGTCAAAATTCATCATATTGTACACTTTAAATATATGTAGTTAATTGTATGTCAATTACACTTCAATAAAGTAGTTTTGTTAAAAAGCCTCTCCAACGTACTTTTCCTTCCAGTTCATAAAAGAACAGATTTCAAAAGATCGGGATTCTTTAGTCATTTTGAAGGAAAAAAGCAGTGTGAAACTGAAAGAAATCATTTATTAAGTTTAACAACAAAGCACAGTTAATATTGGTCCGAAGAGAGTGCATGAGTGTGCAGGTGAAAACATACCATTTCCAAAAGAAGTAGTTCTTCTCTTTCTTTCTCTTGATCCAACAAATCTTTTTCATAAAACTTTTTCCAAAACTAACTTTAAAGTTTAAAATGAAACTGTGAAACATTCGTGATGAGTTTCTGCCAATTTTTAAATATTCCCTTCAGCATAAGGTAAAGAGAGTGTACTTACAACATCCATAGACATTTCCATTCTGTCCAACTCTAACACAGTCTAAGAAGAACGTTTTTTAAATTATTCAACCACAATTAAATTAAATCAACCAATCACATCTCAAAAGGACTACTTTTCAGGGGGAGGTTCAAATAGGAGACTTCTGCACTATGTGGAAGGCTAAACCGGAAAACCTCTCAAGTTCTTCCCACTGTATTTTTAATCAACCTTTATATAGTAATACCAGGATCTATTTAAACTTTTAAAAGTTTTTAACCTTAAGAAGATCACGTCTAGAGGAATATTTTAAACCATGAACACACGCAATTTAACTAATATCTAATAACTCCCAGTGCTACTCTTTTCTGAATTTTCAGAAATACATTATAATTTTTTAATTTTTGAAAAATCTTTTAGTTAAATACATATGAAGCATGCTCTCATTTGCCTTAAAATCGTTAGTTCGTTTTCACAGAAACTTTTGATCATTATGACATTCTTAATAGAAAAGACTTTGTTCTGAAAGTATTCCTCAATTTAGTATTTGTCTTCCAGAATACATGAGTCTGAAACAAATTATTTCAGTCAAACACTGGTCCATCCAATCCATGTTCTGTCTCTGACAGAGGACAGTCCTTCTCCACAGGAGTAACTCGGACAGCCAAAATAAAGACAAGTCACGTATTCACACACCCAAAGCTATCCACTGCCAACATAATATTTATGTGAAGCTTTATTTTTATGCTGAAATTTATGAAACTTCTACAATTTATGCCATGAAATATCCTTTTTAAACAAAATTACTTCCCATCTTCGAAAACCGCCCAGAGTAAGCTATTCCATTTTTATCCCAAAGCTTTGTAGAGCTTCCTCACAGCTTCCCATACCAATACCTCAGTTTAATAAACATTATACCATAGAATTTTCATGGGACAGACTAACTTCCTCATGTGACATGTACTCAAGATAGGAGCTGTACTCCAGAAAAATTCACTGTAGATTAATAATCCCATTAATTTAATTATATCATTTCTTTCAGAATATTTATGGGGTTAGCTTGTCTTATCTCTTGAGTTAATAAATTCTTTCAGGAAAGTAACCCTCTCATGTTTATTATTGTAAAAGTTAACTTCATTGCCTAAACTTCTGTAATTAAATGGTAAGGGCAGAAATATCTGGTAGAAACAAATGTATGTATGCGTATACGTATATATGTTTTTAGATTTATTTATTTCTATTTTTATTTTTTTGTGAGGAAGTCAGCCCTGAGCTAACATCTGATGCAAATCCTCCTCTTTTTATGCTGAGGAAGACTGGCCCTGAGCTAAGATCTGTTCCCATTTCCTTTACTTTATATGGGACGCCACCACAGCATGGCCTGACAAGCAGTGCGTCGGTGCACGCCCAGCATCTGAACCTGCAAACCCTGGGTTACCGAAGTGGACCTCGCGTTCCTAAATGCTTGCGCCACTGGGCAGCCCCAAGATTGATTGATTGATTGATTGATTGATTGATTTTTTTGTGAGGAAGATCAGCCCTGAGCTAACATTCATGCTAATCCTCCTCTTTTTGCTGAGGAAGACCGGCTCTGAGCTAACATCTATTGCCAATCCTCCTCCTTTCCCCCCGCCCCCCGAAAGCCCCAGTAGATAGTTGTATGTCATAGCTGCACATCCTTCTAGTTGCTGTATGTGGGATGCGGCCTCAGCACGGCCGGAGAAGCGGTGCGTCGGTGCGCGCCCGGGATCCGAACCCGGGCCGCCATCAGTGGAGCGCACGCACTTAACTGCTAAGCCACGGGGCCGGCCCCCAAGATTTAGATATATGTCCACACTCGGTATTTCTGGTGATTTCGGTTGATGAAAGAAGAATTCACATTCCAGGTAAATAAAATTATACTAATTAACACTAAGTTATCAAGTCACTTTATTAAAAAGCTCTTCATGCAACACCTGGCAATGATCTCTGCAAAAAAAATAGAAAAAATCAAAAGATTCTTTTTTTCTCTCTCCATTGATGCTAAGTTATTTAAGACATTAATAAATTAATTTCCCTCACCACAAATAAATGCTCAAAAATGATGTGTGGCCTGAAGTTCATATTCAGATTCATAAAACTAATCACTTTAATTTGACTTAATCTTATAAAGCTATTAGTTACACGTATACTCAGCAAAAAGTTTTTGAGGACAAAGCATTTTACGGTTTGGCTTCACTAACCCGAATATTTACTGTGTTAGTTTTCCAACATTCCCAACAATCCATATAATAAGATCACATGCTAAAATAAAACAAAACAAAACCCCACAAGATACAATGTTACGTTATTGAAAAAGGAACGCATTCAGGGGTGAGATCTCTATTCCAGTCCTGGCTCTGCCACTTACTCACGTGATCTCAAGCAGACACTTAGTATTTCTAGGGCTAGAGCTTCTGCCAAGTCAAACAGATCACTGAAGGCCCTTCTGGCCCTCCCAGGGCCAAGGGTCTATCAAATGTGACTTTCCCAATCTTACCAGCAAAGTTTTCCTGGACTATAATCACTTATAAAGTCTGGTGAATGACGTATTCATTGTTAGTTGAGCGGTATCTATTGAGTACCTAGAATGTGCCATGGAAGCAGCAAGAAGGGAGCCCTAACCCAGCACGGCCAGGTTGTGGGGGCGGGGGATCAGGAAGGCTTATCAGTGTACTTCTCCTGGACCCGGATGTGGAGGCACACGCTGAGACAGCCATGGGAAGAGGTGGAGAAGGGTGCTTCCCTCCCAGGGCAGAGAGCAGCCTGTGCAAAAGCCAGCAGCCCAGGAGGCAAGGCTGCGATTGATAAACAGAGGTGGCGGCCGTGACCATAGTCTCAGACAGGGATTGGCAAACGTGTACGGGAAAGAGCCAGATAGTAAATATTTTAGGGTTTGGAGGCCGTATGGTTCCTGTCGAAACTACTCCACTCTGCCACTGTAGCAGGAAAGGATCCACGGGCAGTAAACGGTGGGCATGGCTGTGTTCCAATAAAATAGCGTATGCAGACACTGAACACAGAATTTCGTTTAATTTTCTTGTGTTAAAAAATATTATGCTTCTTTTGATTTTTTCACAACCGTTTAAAAATGTAGAAACCATTTTTGGCTTTCTGGCCATACAAAACCAGGTGGCGGGCCAGACTGGCCTGTGGGCCGTGGTTTGTCGACCCCTGGTGTGAGGAGTGTGGAGCCCAAAGGAAAGACAGGGGACCAGGCCTCAGAAGACCGTGAACGCCACGGTAAGGAGCCAGGACTTTCTTCTGACAGCAGCAAGAAGCCAGTGTGGGGGCTCAAGCTGGTTTTCTCCAGCAGCGGTCCCCAGTACCGGTGAAGGTGGGGGACAGAGGGTGGCTAGACTGATGGAGAGTTGGGGTCTTGCTGGATGGTCACAAAGAAAAACAGATGGGAGCTGAAGGTTGTGTTGGTTTCCTTGGCTCCACGACAAAGTACCACAACTTAGTTGCTTACAACAACACAGATTTGTTACCTGACGGTACTGGAGGTCAGAAATCTAAGGTTCTAGCAGGGAATTCTTTTCCTGGCTTTCTCCAGCTTCTAGAGGCCGCCTGCATTTCTGGATCCATGGCCCGTTCTTCGTGTCCCCCCAACCTCTCCTTCCATCGTCACACTCCCTTCTCTGACTCTGACCCTCCTGCCCCCCATTAATAAGGACCCTGTGATTACACTGGACCCATGTGGATAATCCAGGATACTCTCCCATCTCAAGATCCTTAACCTTAATCACATCTGCAAAGTCCCTTTTGCCATGCAAGGTGACACATTCACAGGTCCTGGGGATTAGGACGTGGGCATCTCTGGGGACATCATTCTGTCCACCACAAGTATGCACAAGAGGGTGGCTGAAGTGATGGACCATGAGGTTTAAGCTGGTCACACCACACTGTCTCCATCTGTCTACACTGGCAGTCCATGAGGGCTAAGGACAGGTGGGGAGGAGGCAATCAAGAGGGGGGCTGAAGATGAAGAGTTGTCACAGAGGCCTCAGACCTGACATCAAGCCCCAAGGTATGTCCATGGGTCACATGCGGGTGGAGAGGAATGAAGGAGAAGGTCACTGGAGTTGAGTTGGACAGGAAGCGAGGGGCCAGGGGCACAGAAGACCATCCACAAAGATGCCGAGTGATGCAGAGAAGACCAGGCTGGGCCCAGATGCCCTTCTCCTGTGATGGAGAATGTGATCCATGGGCCTGTGGATGTCAGGGATGAGGCTGGGAGAAGGTGGGGCCATCCAGGGAGGTCGCTACGTGAATGCTAGGGAAGGAGAGGTTTGGAGGCAGCAGTGAGACCAGGAGAATTGGACCGTTTTGTGGTACCCAGGGTCAGAGATGTTGGGGGATAAACAGCCTCCACTGGGGAGGACTTCAGGACAAGCAAGGTGTCTGGGGATGCTGGGTCTCAGCTGCCTGCCTGGTACACAGGAGGAGGAGGGGCTATTGGATGAGAGATGGAGGCCTGAGCCCCAGAGCTGAGATGGGGTGGAAAGGAGAGGCAAATAGGACAGAAGCTGTGAAACCCCCCGAACAAGGAGCATTTCATCATCTGCAGAGCCCGCCAGCTGGCTGTGGACCTGCCTTTGGAGTCTTTGCTCCCTCCTGTCACAAGGGGATGAGAGAGACCCTGGCTAGGGAGGTGGGTGAGTCGACAGAGAGAGAACTGAACAGGAGGTGTGGAGACGTGGACTCCAGCACAGCTTCCAGGGAGCGCAGGGTCAGCCCCATGTCTGGCACTGATCCCCAAAGTCAACCCTCATCTGTTGCTCCTGCCTCTTGTTTATCTCCCAAGCCCACGCCTCGTCTCCATCTCTCTGCCTTATCCTCCCTCCCATGACATCCGAAAGGGCCTCTGTGGTCCCCAGGTTTGGCCCCACCAGGATGTGAGTTCCTGGACGCTGGGAACCACATCTTTTCACCTTTGCAGACTCTGAGCCAGTAGGTGATCAATACATGATGTTTAGTGAGTGAATGAACAAATGAACAGGTATATTAATAGATGGGGGAAATTAAGGAAGATGACCCCATAAGCTGATTATAGACAGAGGAAGGAAGGGAAGAGAGCGAGGGAGAGACAAGGGAGGCAGACTGGCTGCATCGTCAGCATCGCGGTAACTCTCTGTGCCTCAGTTTCCTCATCTGTACTAAGGGGGCAATAACGGTACCCAGCACATGGCATTAAAATAGAGCCCGGCACACAGCGCTTGAGAAGTACCAGCCACAACGCAAGTGGTGACAGGCCGGGCACTGGAGGCAGTTTGGGGATTTGTATTGTAAAATGAAAGCAGCAAGAGATTCCATAAAACCAAGCAAACAGACATGCTTAAAGTCAACACGATGAAGACAACAAGTTGAATCGAACCATTTCAACCCAAGGTCTGCGCTCGATGAGGGCAAGTTTGGAGAGCCCTATTGCTCTCTGTTATCTGAGCCACCCACGCAGGGCATGGATTTCTGAAAAACAAGTCCCAAGGTCCTGTGAGGTCTTCCTCTGCCCTGCAGGGGCGAGTCCTGCCCTTCCAGCCCTGCCTGTGGTTCCCGGAAGGACCAGTGCCACCTTCTGCCCTCTTCCTCTCCCAGAGAGGGTCATGACGCCATGTCTTGGGGCAGGAGAAGGTGAAGATGGGCCTGGGCCGTGGTGTCATTGCTAGAAAGCAAGTGTGTGCCTTCTGGAGTGTCAGCAAGGGATGCTGAAAGGAGAAAGGAGATAACTTCACGGGGCTCCTATCGGCCAAAATGCGACAATTTGACATCCAAAAGGAAATACTCGTTATAGTTCAACAGCACAGGCGGAGTCTTCTAAAGGCTGAAAGTCCGTAACGGACATAATGGTCCATAAATTCAAAAGGGTAAAGTGAAAATAAAGTGTAGAAATAGTAAATTATAATAACAACATTGGTTTTATAATTTTAACAAGTGGGAGATGAAGCTGTAGATAGTGTTTCTTGCGTCTATCAACTATATTGTCACGTACGAAGCATTGATCTGCCTTCTTTTTCTCTGAGTAGGGAAGAGTGAAAACGGGAAGCTGTGAATAAGCCAGATAGTTCCAGAAAAAGCGAGAATCAACCGCGGAGAGGAAGTGGCACTGGAGGTCACGTGCAGGAGAGAAGAGCATCCGCTAAGATGTTACAAGTTGGTAGATTTGCAAGACACCAAGAGGAGGCAAACTGATGGTGCAAACTCAATTCATCTCCGGGACGAGCAGACCTGGAACATCTGACTAATTTAAACGAGTTGTGAGACAACAGACGCGGGTGCCACTTATGCTAACAGCGGGTCTGGTGGTAAACACCCCACAAGCATGCCCTCATTTAATCCTCACAACAACTATATGAGCAAGACACTCTCCCTATTCCCATTTTACAGATGAGGAAACTGAGGCTCAGAGAGGTGAGATGAAGTCCTTCCCCGAATCCGAGTCAGCTGGGCTCCAACCACCCCGTACCCGACTCGGCCCTCTGTGCTCACAGGTGCTCAGGAAGATGCTATTTGCACCTTGCCCTGGGCCCTCAGGAAACAAAATGAGCGCAGCCCCCAGGAGAGGGCATTGGTGGCCTTTTGGGATAAGCCGAAGCTTGAATCTGAAGAGGTTCCCTGGACAAGAACCACTACTCCCCAAGTCTTTCTCCCGCTCAGCCCCCAACCCGTCTGAAAGGTTTCCCAGGCCCTGGACACGTCCCCAAAGATCATTCGGGGGTGGGCTTCAACTCACGGCCCACCTGTGCTCGAGGCTGCCCCAAGTCTCACACGCTATCACCTCACTGACTCTTCACATTCCTGGTGGAAGTGACCATCCTCATACTCCATCTCACAGATGAGGAAACTGAGGCACAGAGAGGTTAAGGGGCTAAGATCTCACGGAAAGAGAGTGATGGAGTTAAGGCTTGAACCCAGATACTTATCTCCCGAGCCCAAGCCTTAACCGCTGACCCACACTGCCCCCTGAGGAAGGGAGCTGGTGCCTGGAGGGGGATCCCATAGTGAGTCTGGGGGAATCTGACAGTGGGGGTGCGTGTGGCGTGTCTGTGTGTGTGTGCGTGGGGCAGTTGGTAGGCTGGTTCCCACACTCTCTGGGGAGCTCTGCCAATGGGCACAGTGCCCTGAAGCCCACCATCACTCTCCTGACCAGTCTGGGCCTCTGGTCCTCGGTCTACTTGGCACAGAGCCCCCTGCACACCCCTCTCCCTCAGTCCCTTCTGGCAGATCCCACACCTCAGCTCTCATGCATCTCTCCATCCCACTGCCGTCTCCAGGCAGGGCCCATGCAGGGGCAGGGTCTCCCTCAATGCCGCTTATTTACAACCAGCCCACAGGATCTTCCTATGATGCATTAATTCCCAGGGAATCAGCCCAGATTCAATCTGCAATTGACAATTCCAGAAGTAATCAAGTGGACAAGACTTCCCCCACCATGGCTTGTGGTTCATGGGACACAGCGCCCTCGAGAATGGCCGCTGGATGACCCCATCCCGGGAATTCTGCCCTTGCTCATTTTCCCAGATCATTCCACCCATTCTTCCCAGGATGCATGTGCAGAGGAGCTCTCTGCAGCATGAAATACTAGTGGAGTGGGGAGTTAGTGAGTGCAAGGATGGGGAGATAAGGAAGGCTAAGCGCGAAGCCCTTGACTCGAAAGGGGCAGGGCCCCAGAAGAGGCAGAGTCCCTTACTTCCTCCAACTCCGCCTGCTGGGTGCGCTGTCTTCATTTCTCCTACTAATGCCGAAGTCCACCAAGTGATGTCTTGTGTCCTTTCTGCACCCAGCCAGGGTCTGTGACACACGCCTCTCCCATACACACAGACCCTTCCCAGCCTCCGCGGGGCTCCCATTGGGCATTTCAGAGGTGGCCCAGCCCTCTTCCGTCTACAGCTGGCCCTGGAAACCTGCCAAGATGCTGGTGCCAGGCCACGGGCCAGGAGGGCGATGCCTGTCATCTCCATTAATCCTCCGAGCTGGCTGTGATCATCTCTCTTACAGAGGCTCAGAGGAACTGGCTCGACCTGGGTCACACAGGCTGGAACTCAGCAGGAACAGTAGGTGACACGCAGGACAGCCGGGGCCAGGAAGGGCCGTCTGGCATCTGCCTGGTTGCTGGCAGCGCTGTGCGAGGCAGCTTCCTGCTCCAGTTCCCTTCCCCTCCCAGACCTGCTGCCTCCACCACCAGGAGCCTCCTTCCTCCCTCCCTCCTTCCTCCCTCCCTCCTTGCTCCCTCCCTCCTTCCTCCCTCCTGGGCGGGGCAGGCAGAGACTGGGTGCTGTGTCAGGGTGCATGACTTCCACACTGTAGCCCTCAGAGCCCTTCAGAGCAGTCGGAGGCCCATCGAAGGAGGAGGAGGAGGTCGGGCTGCAGCAGGAGGTGTGGCCACCACTGCAGAGCCTGGAATTGGAGGTAGATGGGGCAGGGAGGGAGGCCAATGCACAGATGGGGAAACTGAGGCACAGGGTGAGGAAGAAAAGCCCGGGAGGCATGCAGGGTAGGCCTCACCTCCACCACAGCCTAGCTCTCCAAGCTGTGAATGGATGTAGCGCCCCAGGGGGAGATGCCCATTCAGCCAGCTCAGGGGAAAGAGCTGGGACCCCGAAGCCGGACTGTAGAACTGGGGAGTCGGGAGGGAGTGGAAGGGAGAGCCCTCCCCTCTTTGAGCTCCTTCTGCTCCCGTGTGGGGGGTGGTACGTTCTCCCCTCACAGGGTGGCCGGGGGTACGGAATGGGAGAAGCCTGGAGGAAGCTCCTGGAATGCTCCCCTCACACACCCACTGGGACTGACACCAGGGAGACCCACCGGCACAGGGAGAGCACCATTATAAAGGGCTGACTGTGTGCACCCGACACTGGGCTCTGAGCTTACGTTGAACCACTGTGTTTATTCCCTGCACCAGCCCAATGAGGTAGGTACTGTCACCGTCCCCATTTCACAGGTGGGGAGACTGAGGCAGAGGGAGCTTAAACAGCTCTCCTGAGATCTCACAGCCAATGAACGGGAGAGCGGGGTTCCCTGTCCTGACCCTGTGTGCCAGAGGAAGCTGCAGGTCACCCACCTGGCAGAGTCCCACAGCGGGGACTGGGGGCATGAGAGAAGGGACAGAAATGCACTCATCCGCTCATTCCGCAGATGCCTCTGGAGGACACACTGAGCCAAGCAGGCACGGGGGGTGCACAGAGTGTGATGTGGCCTGCCTTAGGTTTTCAAAGGGATCACAGTCAAGCAGGGCCCTACTGGCCTCAACCCTGTGCCACCACCACAACCCCCACCAGTGCCCCGAAGGGCTTGCAACAGCCCCAGACTGGGGCCACGTTCTAGGGGAAAATTCCAGCAGTGTGTGGATTGGTCTCAGTAAAGACTATCCCATTAGTCTGCCAGGAACCTCATCCAGTGAAAACAGAAACAGGCCCGAGGGTGGCCGGGAATTGAGCCTCCTCCTGCCCAGAGAAACCTGGGGAACAGGGCTGAGCAGAGGGCTGTGCAGACCCAAAATAAAGAGCCTGCTGTGTGCCAGGCGCTGTACAGAAGTTATTTTGTACAACCCTGAAAACCACGCTAGGAAGTGGGACTTCCAGATCCCTACAATGCAGATGAAAACACCTCCTGGTTCAGAGAGGGGAAGCAGCTTGCCAGAGGCAGCACAGCGCTTCCTTATAGATTTACTCTCTGACTCCCGGCCTGTGCCATGGCCACCCACGCCAGCCTAAAGTGGCCGTGTCAGCATCAGTCATGCCCCGTTTCCTCCTCGGGAAGTTGAGTTATCGTATTTGAGGCTGGCTTGGTTACTTGGGATGAGCAGCCTCTCCACTCCCAGCCTCAGTTTCCCCATCTGCCAAATGGGCTCATAACCTACTCCGACCCCACCAGGGCAGCATCTTCAGCAGTAGGCCTTTCAAGGTGGCGCAGTAAATGGTAGCTCTTGCTCCCAGTGGGGCGGGCACTGCGAATTCCCCAGCGGGAGCATAGGCCAGCGAAGTAATGCTGTCCCAAGGAGGGCCTGAGTCATGCCCCCCCACCTTGGACGCAGGACGCTGTGGTTTATGAGCCGGATTCAATGACCTCCTTTGGGATACGGAGCAGAGGGCTGCCTGCTGCCCCGGCAGAGCACCTACGGGCAGCGTGGGCGGGCAGCTCAGTGTCCGTTCAACGGACTTAGTCCCTGTTTGCTCTTCCTATAACTGGGGTGACCCTGGTTAATATTCACCAACCCCCTCCCCCGTTGTCCCTCTGGGGCCACTGGTTAAATACCGATGAGGACAGGGGTCTGTCTCCTCAGCCTTGGTCACCAGCCCTGGCCTGGGACAGAGAATCGTAAGTCCGCCTTCTGCTGGCCAGAGCCCCAGAGAGGCCTCCGCGTCCCTGTGCTGCTCGGGCAGGCCCCGGGGTGCAGGGGATGGAGCGGGGTGGGCTGGGTCCTGTCGTCATGGTAACAGCAGCCCTGGAGGTCCCTTCCTGATCCCCCAGCCTGCCCCGGGGCCTCCCCAGCACCTGCTGGTGAATGAGCTGGCCTCTGTATGCAGAAGCGGGAGTGGGTGTCGGGCTCTGGTGACCTGGGACCCAGGAGAGGGCGCGTTTCTGCTGGCACAGCTCCTGCCTTTTTGTAGAGTGTCCCCCGCAGCCTCAGCACCTCCCCCACTGCTTGGGTGCGTCTCTTCCTCCCCTTCAACAGACGGGAAAGACGGGCCCAGAGAGGGACAGTGAGGAGCCCAGGCTCAAGCAGGGACCTGGTGGGGAGGCCAGGCCGGACCAGAGGCCCAGGGTGCCAGCCGCGCACCGGGCCTCCATCCTCTGCAGACCTGCCCCGAACAGAACCGTGCCAGGCCTCAGCCTGGAGGGGGCAGAGCGGGCCTCCCTGTGCACGGGGGGCCTCTGGGAGTTGGGGACACGGGAAGCCCTGAGAGGGACACTGCCGTCAGGGCTTCGAGCTGGGTTCCTGGGCCCTCGCTCCGGCCAGGCGGCTTCTCAGCTCCTTGCCTGCAGTCGCGCGTTTAAGGCCCACAGCAACCTCCTGAGGTGGTTACCGCGGGTATTCCCGTCTACAGGTGAGGAAACCGGGGACAGAGAGGCTCATACTTGCCCCAAACCACACAGCATCCGGGATTCAAACTCAGGCCGCCTAGTTCTAGAACCCGCGCTCCCGATCCCGTTGCTACTGTCAGCGTAATCGTCTCAGGTGTCAGGCGCCAGTTGGGGAACGGGAAGCCGGGGCTGGCCTCCAGGCTTCTCTGGTGCTGGGTGACCCTGGACGGTCGCTCAACCTCTCTGTCCTCTTTGGCAAAACGTGGATGACCTTTGCCCTCTTTCCCCTCACCCCACCCCCACTGGCCTTGGTCTCTGGAGGGTTGGAAGGATGTGATTTTTCTGTCGTTGGTTTTGGAGATGGGGCCTACAAAGATGACCATGGCCAGACCACCACCCAGCACTCCGAAAGATCCACAAGAACATCTGTGGTGGCTGATGCTGCCTGGGAGCTGGCTGTGTGCCAGGCATTCCTTGGCGCTTTGCGCGTATTTAATTTGCACCATAGATCCATGAGCAAGCGCACCCTTATCATCTCCAGGAAACTCAAGTTCAGAGAGGTTAAGTAACTCGTCCAAGGTCACACAGCTGATAGTGAATTGACCTCGGGCATTCTGGCCTCGTAGCCTCTGATCTTAGCCACAGAGCGATGCTGCCCCTCTTCATTCAGCCAGGCCACCTTTGAGGTTTTCTGTTACAAGCCCTCTGGATTCAGCTTTATACACGCAGAAGGGTCTGGAATCTAAATGCCGATTAGGATGAAATCCCAGTCCCATAAGCAACTAGCTCTGTGGTTTCCAGTGAGTTATTTAACTTCTGTAGACCTCAGTTTCTCCATCTATACAAAGGGCTAATAATAATTCCCACCTCCTAGGGTGAGCTTTGAGGGAAGAGTAGATGAGACAGTGCACATGGAACACCCGTTGTGACCGATTGTGACACTGAGGACGGTGATGCTGATGCTGACGTTGGCCGGGCACAGGGCTTCACAGCTAAGAGTCAGGAACTAAATACTTGGAGAACTGAATTTTAAATTTTGCAAACTCAGAGGCGGTTCAGCGCTGAGCAGGGGCCCCTTCTCTGGTCCTGGGCGAGGTGGCAACCGGCCAGGAAGAAATCCACCAGTGCTCTTGTGTCATCCCCGCCTGTGAGCAGGTGCGGGGAGGGCCTCCACACCTGGGGGTTCCGCCCACCCATCACCTGTCCGTCCCTCACGTCTGCCCCACAAGAGATTCTTTTCCCCACTTCACAGAGGGGAGGCCAAGGCTCAAAGCAGTGAAGTCACTTGCCGAGGCCACTGGCCGGTAAGTGGCAGGCCTGGCTCATATCTGGGCTTGTTCAGTGCCAGGTGTCAGCGGGTCGTGACCCTGTGCCGCAGTGATGTCCCTGGACCCTGCTGGGTTGCTCTTGGTCGCTCCTTTCCTGCTCCTGGGAGGAAATGGTGTGAGATTAGGCAAGGGGACGCTCACCTCACCCTCCCTCCTGGCAAAGATGCTCCCCTGCCCCGGGCTCTGGACATTCACTGTGACGCCTTCACTCTTCTGGATTAAAGGCACCCATGCACCTCTGGGTGCCTCACCATCTGCTGCCTCATCTCTGGTTGGCTCCCCACACGAGGTTTTGGGGATGTGGGGTGCTGCCTTTGATAGAAGTGCTAAAGAGAACAGAAATCTCGGGCCCCTGAAGTAGTAAGTAACAGATTAGGGGGCAAAATGGAGCCAACAGGAGGCTCAAGGCTGACGTCAGGGTCCCTCAGGGCCCAATTCTGACATCCACAGAGTCTGAGACCTGAGGATGTGGCCGTCTCCCTCTGTAGTTGGAGTGGAGGGAAAACCAAGGCTTGGTCCACCCTTGTCACTGACTCATTGTGTGGCCTTGGCGAGGCCCCGACCCTCTGGGCCTCAGACCCTTTACTGTAAAAGGAGAGGCCAGAGTAGGTGATGTACCATCCAGGAAGAGGGCTGGGGTAGGGCGGCACGTGCTCACCCCAGCTGCAGCCCCTCTCCATCGCAGCCCCAGCCAGCCTTGCACCTTCTAGAGACCAGCAGCCCCCTGAGTGGGGGGCACCTCACCCCAGCCCTCCTCATGGGAAATCTCAGTCCATTTTCTCCACCAAACCCAGGTACCCCTTTAATTAAGAATCCAGCATCAGTGCACAGGGACCTCATCTAGGTCTTCGCCCACGTCGATTGACACAGCTGGGAGAGCGAGGGCCCAGGACCAGACGGCGCTCGCCAGGGCCAGGAGGGCAGTAGTGGTCCTGTCGGGGCTGGAAGCCACCGCCTCTGGCCATGAGACCACTCGGCATATTTAGTGTCCCCACCCTTTGAAGGCCGAAATCCCTCAGGATCTCTGAGCCCTGCAAAGACGGGGAATTTCCATAAACCGGGAAGGATCACACCAAAATCCACTGGGTTAAGCAAAGAGAAACCTGACGGAGATGGAAATATTCAAGACTAATTCTAGCACCACCGTCAGCTCTAAAACAACTGGCTAGTTTAAGAAAAATATAAACACGTATTATGTAATGTGTGATCTGCTCCATTTGAATTATTTAGAGGCATGAAGGCCAGAAAAAAGTGGTGGAGAGAAACCAGCTCCATTTTGCTGCTTTATTTGAAAGAAAGTTTTGAAAGTCCAAGGGGGTAGATACAGCCCCGTGTTTCTAATTTCCACCTTTTCCCCCCAGGTTTTCATATTCCAAATTCAAGGACTCCTTTGTCTTTGTATTTTATTAAAACGATTGTTTTAGTTCTGTGAGTAATAACTAGCTAGGTGGTCGCAGGCACTTCTCCTCTGCTCGGACCTCAGTTTCCCATCTGTGAGGAGAGCAGGTTCACGTAGGGGGCTGCAGACAGGTGGCCCGAGGCTGGGGCGTGTCTGGAGTAGAGGAGCTCTGCGGGGCGGGGCGGGATCCGTGTTGCTGTGGGTGACACTGACTTTGACCATCGCCAGGTAGAGCCTGCTCTTGCAGGTTGAGCCACAGGCCTTGCCGCTCCCTATTGTCTCCCCCCAGCCGTAGAGCACATCTCCTTCCCCTGCTTATCCTCTGAACCCCTCAAGTTGGCCACCCTCACCAGCCTCTCCCTCAGAGAGCTGCTCCCTCAGATCCCTTCAGTGGAAGGTTTGGTGTCTAGACTTTTTTCACTAAATTTTCTCAACAACCTCACTTTCTGTATGAGGCTAAATGAGGGCCAAAGCGACAAAATGACTTGTCCTAGGTCACACAGCTGGTAGTGGCAGAGCCCAGATTAGAACCCAGCTCTCTCTGAAGAGAAAAGAGATGCTTTTTCAACCCCTACTCGCCCCCCCACACAAACCCCACTTTACTGGAGAGACCAGCGTCTCTAACTCCCACGTCACTGCTGAGCCCAGAGCTGGGACACAGCCGGTGACCAGGATGAGCAGCTAAGCTGACTGCAGGGACCACAGCCCGTTCTTGTAGCTGAGGCCACAGACTCACGGTGAGGGCAGCCCTCCGGCTCAGGAACATCTCCTAGGGGCTGAGGACTACCCTGGGTGGTAAGTGGGCACAACCCCCCTGCTGAGTTTCCTCAAAGCTCTACTGTGCTCTGGCTGTGTGTCATAGGGCAAGATTTTTCCCCTCTGGGCAACAGCGCCTCTGTCCATTAAATAACAGAGTTCCACGGAAGCCCTCTGCAGGCTTTCCCGATCACCCCTGAGCCTGATCGGGCCTGCTTCCTGGGTAATCGTGTGCATGGACAGTATGCTTCCTGTGCCTCAGTTTCCTCTTTTGTAAACTAAGGGCTGGGGCACTTGCACCTCAGGGTCATTGCCGATGTTAGTGGAGCCGTCAAGATCGTGGACTCCAGGCCCGGGATCCCCAGGTGTACACTCTGGTCCTGCTACTTCTCGGCTCTGTGGCCTTGGACAGGTGACTCACACCTCCCTCGCCTTTGGTCCCCTCATCTGTAAATCGAGACTTGTCGTGTGACCTGCCTCATGGGATTGTTACAAGAGGGCAATGAGACAAGACAGTCAGGTGCTTAGAAGGGAGCTTGGCATAGGGTGAGACCGTCAAAGTCTTTGGTATTGTTCTGAGTCTTTCAGTGATGATGGTGTAGAAAGTGCTTGGCACCGGCCTGGCACATAGTAGCTGTTTAATAAACTGTGGTTGCTCTCCATGGTGCTGATCAGTGGCCTAGGGACTCATCTTGCAGCCTGACTTGGGCTTGGTGCCCTTCTCTCTCTTGCAGGACAATGCCCTCCTCCATCACGTGGGGCCTCCTCCTGCTGACAGGCCTGTGCTGCCTGGTCCCTGGCTCCCTGGCTCAGGATCCCCAGGGAGATGCGGACCAGAAGACAGATGCCTCCCAGCATGATCACGAACACCAGCAGGAGCTACCCTGCCACAAGATTGCCCCGAACCTGGCTGACTTTGCCTTCAGCCTGTACCATCATGTGGCCCATCAGCCCGACACCACCAACATCTTCTTCTCCCCAGTGAGCATCGCCACAGCCTTTGCGATGCTCTCCCTGGGGGCCAAGGGTGACACTCACACCCAGATCCTGGAGGGCCTCAATTTCAACCTCACTGAGCAAGCAGAGGCTCAGATCCACGAAGGTTTCCAGCATCTTCTCCTCACCCTCAACCAGACAGACAACCAGGTGGAGCTGACCACGGGCAATGGTCTATTCATCAATGAGAGTGCGAATCTAGTGAATAAGTTTTTGGAGGATGTCAAGAACCTGTACCACTCAGAAGCCTTCTCCATCAACTTCAAGGACACAGAAGCGGCCAAGAAACAGATCAACGATTATGTAGAAAAGAGAACCCAAGGAAAAATTGTGGATTTGGTCAAAGAACTTAGCGAAGACGCACTTTTAGCTCTGGTGAATTACATTTTCTTTAAAGGTAAGGTTGCACAACCAACCTGAGCTTGTTCTCATGGAAGCAGCCAAAAATATTCTCAAACACTCAGTTCTTAAACTTTCCTTTGCAGTGCAGGATAGGATCTCAGGTTGTGTTATTCGATTTTCCACACACAACCACTAAAAAACTTCCCACAATCAAATAAGGTTAGGGAATGATGGGTTCAACAGTCAAATCATTGTCTTCTCTGCAGGACTTTTCATAGCCTTTAGTATCCTGTTGTGCATTGTAAATCCCTACCAGGGAGGGGACTTCAATATGCAATATCTCCCAAAATAGATATCCAGAAAAACAGATTGTAGCAGAGTGTATGAAGGGAATAGTGTTTCATGAAACATACTTTGAACAACTCTAGTGTAGTGGAAATAGTGACAGCTTTGGAGTCAGAAAGACCGGGGTTCAAATCCTACCTCTTGAGCTTCTTACCTGTTTGACTATGGGCAAGTAATTTTACCTCCTGGAGGTTCTAGTTTCCTCTCTGTAACATGGACATAACAATTCCCTTGTTGTCAGGTTGCTGTAAGAATTGAACATGTTACAGAAAACATGGGACCACATGCTCACACAGTAGGTGCTCAACTAAACTTGATCTCAGCCTTCCTCCCTCTGAGTGCTGACACTGTCAGGAACCTGTAGGCCCCAGAGGGCATCCTCAGGCAGTTTAAACAGTCCACAGGAATAGCCGGGGGTAGGGGTGGTGAGAGTCAAGGCCGGGGGCTGCTTCCCTCACACTGTTGGCTCCTTGCTCTTGAGGCAACAGTGCGATGGAGAGGGCCGAGCTGGAGTCAGCACATCTAAGTCCCAGCTCTGCTATGGGCTTAGGGTGGGCCTCATCGCCTCTCCAGCCTCCATCTCCACCTCCCGTCCAATGAGAACATTGGGCTCATGGTCCCTGGGGCTCTGCCCATCCTGACTTGGCAGGATGGTGACGTTCTGTTGGTCTAGCAGAGGGGAGCTGCCCAGGCGTCCGCATTTCATGTGTTGGTCCAGGAGAAGGCCATCAGGGTAAGAACGAGAGTGATCTCCCCAAATGATGGGAACTGCCCGCTAACGAGGGGCAGGGAGCCTCAGGCAAGGAGGTGCCAAGTATGACGGGTGCCAATAATTTTCCTTTAGAATCTCCAAAGCCACCCTCGAATAAATAAGCATGAAATACAAGTAAAAATGCTTACTCTGCACAGCCAGAGCACCATCCCTTATAGACGCCAATATAGAAATTCCTACTCCCGTCTTGCGTTACCCTCACAAAAGTTCTTTCCGGAGACTGACTTTGCTTTAGCCCCATTTTACAGATGGTGAAGCTGAGGCTCAGAGAGAAGCATCTCACCTCAGAGGGTCAGGGCTCCTTTCTTCTACGACACTTTTCTAAACCTCTTCCCACCCCGGCTGATGCCCACCTTCCCTTCTCTCCAGGCAAATGGGAGAAGCCCTTCAATGTTGAGTTGACCACAGAGGAGGACTTCCATGTGGACGAGAACACCACAGTCAAGGTGCCCATGATGAACTGCCTGGGCAAGTTTGATGTCCACCACTCTGACATGCTCTCCAGCTGGGTGCTGCTCCTGGACTATGTGGGCAACGCCACCGCCTTCTTCATCCTGCCCGACCAGGGGAAACTGAAGGACCTGGAGGACACGCTCAGCAAGGAAATCCTCGCCACGTTCCTGGAAAAGAGATCCTCAAGGTGACTTTCCAACCAGGGCTGACCCGGGAGCTGCCACACGAGGCCTGGCCAGAGGGTGGGAGGGTGGACCCACATCCCGCGGGCCACAGTCCCTGTGCACGACCTTGTGCTTCCAGACAGAGGCCAGCGTCAGCTCAGGGAGACCAGCCGGGCTCCGTGGGGGGAACAGGGCCCACGGGTGAGGAGGCCAGAGTCCTGTCCCTGGGGACTTCCTCCCCAGCATGGACACTGCCCCTCCCTGGTGCCCGGGCCCAGTGCAGGGCGAGCAACACCAACACATGCCATGCGAGAACCGAGAGGGAAGAGGTGGGCTTCCTGGCAGGGGAGCAGTTGATGTGGAGTTAGAGGAGGGAAGTTCACAGCTGTGCAGGGGAACATGCTCGGAGAGGCCGGAAAAGGGAAGGCCCGGAGTGGCGACCTGCAGCACGTGTTTGAGGGTGTTGGACTTCCTCCGTCACCAGATCAGTGTGGCCGGATTGGGGCTCTCGTAGTGAAGTCATACCTGAGCATGCGCCCAAATTAGTGCATATCCCCATATTCATAAAATGCCCACCCCCTGCACTATTCCATTATGTATATTATAAAAATATCCATCAATATATAAATATGCTTAATATAAACATATGTAAATAATCAAATGAATTAAAAATAGATAAAATAAATCATATATAAGAGCATACATAATAAACGTATATATCTGAAAATGAAAATAGACAAGAAGATAGGTCAAGATGAAACAAGAAGTTTTAGTACCTCTCCCCACCCCCTCGGTGTTCCTGCACCAGAGGCTGAGTGAACAGAGCAAGGAGGGGCTGAATCCAGAATGGCTCAGACAGACGCCGAGTGCCAGTCAGCTCACCTGTCAGACCCTCCTGGGGCCACACTTTGTCTCCATGGAAACCGAGGGCTGAAACCAGCCCTGCATTCACTCATCATTCACTGAACAGATGTCACTCAGACCCCGACACTTCTCAGGGGAGGTGGCGTTGGAGAGGCTTTGCAGGACAGGATGGTCCCTGTGATCCTAACATTCTCTGACACGGGTGTGGAGGAGCTAAAAATAGAATAAACCCAGGCCGACCTTGCGTCCTCGTGTGGGCAGGGGGACAGGGCGCTAAGTGGGAGAAATGATCAGAAAGGAAATACATTCAATGCTCTGAAACTCCTTTGTTTTCTAACCATGGTGACAGTTTCGTCAATTTACGTTTGCCCAAACTGTCCATTTCTGGAACCTACAATCTTAAAACCGTCTTGGGCAACCTGGGCATCACCAAGGTCTTCAGCAACCAGGCTGACCTCTCGGGGATCACTGAGGAAGTGCCCCTGAAGGTGTCTAAGGTGAGTTTGTCCCTGTGTCTATAGGTCAGAGTGTGTCCGGGGGCCGCAGCTCAGGGGTGAGTGTGAGCACACAAACACACCTGCAGATGGAGGTCCTCTGAGGACCGCCACTGGAGTCACCCAGACTGGAGTGTGGTCAGAGGACTGAGTGCGGGAGGCGCCTCACGGGCTTCGGACATTGTAGGGGCCTCCTCTGAGGTGGTGAGCCTCTCCCTCTGTCTCGTCTTCGTTCAGGGCCTTCCCTTCTCTGGGCCTCGATGGACCCATATTCACAAAGTCAGCCCCTGGCTCGGGGATGTCAGAGGACTTTTGGCCCCGGCGTCCTGTGACGCTGGGAGCTATTGGCGAATCACTGAGTCCGAGTAAACATGTGATTTTGGCTGAGGCACCATTTATTCGGGAGAATTCAAGGTGACCAAAGAGACAACTGTAGGTCAATGACAGTGCGAAGTGAGCAACTGGTTGTGGACTAGGTGATGTGAAGGTCCCCATCTCAGTCCTCATCCCCAAGGAGCTTAAAATCTGCTACTAGAAACAAGAGATGGGCCAAGGAGGATGAAGTGAAGAACATCTTCTCCTGCTGAGGTTGTGGGCTGTTTCCCAGGGAGGCTGAGGGTGTTGCTCAGGGAGGAGAAGTGAGGGTGCGCTGGTGCAGTCAGGCAACGGCCTTGAGGAGGTGGAGAAAGGCCTGGGTGTCCCCGCAGGGAGGGTGGACGAGGACGGGGAGAGACAGGCTGGGTGGAGAAAGGCCTGAGTGACTGAGCCCTCCCGGTCACCCCTCCTCATCGGGCTTTGCTCCCAGGCCCGGGTCGGGGGTGGCCCTCTTCCCCTGCTCAGGACAGGCCTCTGTGCTCTCTCCCCTCCAGGCAGTGCACAAGGCTGTGCTGACGGTCGACGAGAAAGGGACCGAAGCTGCCGGGGCCACAGGGATGGAAATCATGACCGTGTCGTTACCCCCAGATGTGGAGTTCAACAGGCCCTTCGTCTTAATCATCTATGACAGATACACCAAGAGTCCCCTCTTCGTGGGAAAGGTGGTGGATCCCACCAAAACATAACTTCCTCTCTGGTTTAGCCCCCACACCAGGCCAGACCCCCGACATTAAAGAATGGCTGACCCGGCCCAAGCTTCAGTGTGACGTGCAAGTCCCTCATCCTCTTGTCTCTGAGTCTCCCTTTACGTCCTCAGGATGTGTGACCCCAGGTCATAGCAATCTTTCCTGTGTCTGCTGTATTAATATCAATTAGGCATTGACACCATCCGGGCCCTGTGCTAGCTAGACCACGATGAAATGTTGGCCGAAACCCAGAGCTTACTGACATGGGAAAGCTCCAGGCCTCCCAGTCTTGTCTGGGAATCCCCAAGGGGGACTCTCTCGGGCTCAGAGACCAGCCCGAGGCCCCCACCTCCACCACGCATCCACCAGCTCCACCTGCTAAGCCCCCACCCCTGCCAGTGCTCACTGCACCCCCCGCCGCCTTCTGAGAGCCCCTCACCCCGCGGGGCTGCCAGTGCCGCCCACGAGGCTGCCTCCCTGCTGCCCCCGGTGCCTTCAGCTCTGCGGGGACATGGAGCTGCCACATCTGCAGCAGCAGAGGGAGAAGAGCAGGTCCCCTTTCCATCCCGCATCGTCACCTGAGCCAGGCTTGGACCCCGACAGCTCACGGGTCTTTTCTGTAAATGGCTCTGGCTGATTTCCCTGGAGCCCTGTCCAGTGGGGCTGGACTGGGAGTACACACTTCTGTCCTCCTCACTTCACCTCTGCCCCAGGAATCCTCGACCTCGTTACTCTTCTCCCCAGGTGAGGAGACCCAGGTGAAGGTGCATCACCTGCTCAAACTTGCCCAGCACTGTCAGGCCCCCAAGACTCTTGCCCTGTGCGCTCTCCTCCTCCCTCACCCTGTGGCCAAGGGGCCCCGGATGGCTCTGGAGAGTCATTCTAACGATCCCTGGGTTGTGGGAGAGGAAGTAGAGCAGACCACTGACCCTCGCTGGCCCCACCGGCCCTCCCTAGGCTAAGCTCCGATGGGGGCCACATTTCAACCTGCCCCCTGACCCGCCCTGGGGTCTTCGGAGGGAAACCACAGCTCCTGCGCCACAGCTAGAGGCCGTCCTGGGAGCAGCCCTTTTCAGGAAGGGCCACGTGGCTCCTTCCCGCCCTCCAGGGCCTTGCTGAAGGGCCGCAGCCGTCAGGGAGCCCTGCTGGACCCCCAGGCTGAGGGAGCCACTCCCTGAACTCCCAGCGGAATGTGCGTGTCCTGTGGGAGGGCTGCCCCGTCCCTCGCAAATCTAATCATCACCGCCTGAGCCACTCACTGGGGATGACACGGACCTAAAGACGTAGGTTGAGTCATGTGAAATGTACGCCTTTTAAGTCAAAATGGCCACATATGTGTCATGTCACATAATTTAATACAATGGATAAGGATTCACTGTTTCTCAAATAAGCCTCATATCCTCTTGAGCTTTCTCTGCCTAGAGACTTCCACCTTCCACCAGTTCCATTACTGACACCAACATCGTCAGCACCTAGAATCACACCAGACCCGAGGGTCTAGAGCCCTGGATCAAGCTCAGACTCTGCCGCTTTCCAGCTGTGTGACTTTAGTGAAGTTGCCAAACCTCTCTGAGCCTCCATGTCCTCATCGTGGTTATAAAACCTACCTTGGGTTGGTGTGAGGTTCACTTCAGATAGTTGAAACAGGTTTCAAAGGACAGCAGAGCAGGTGCCAATATGAGGGTCTATGCTTGTTGCATCCATGAGCTCCCTCTGTAAGCCTGGCTCCCTGGGAGGGGCTATCCAGCGTTTTCTTGTTTAATCTCACAGCAGCCCTGTGATGTCGCGAGTGCAGCTGCTCTCCTCTCATAGGCACATTGTACCGATGAAGAAACCGAGGCTCGGAGAGGCTGGTTGTCTTGCTCAAGGTCACGGAGCTGGTTAGTGGCAGAGCTGGCTGCAGGGGCTCCACCTGCTCCTCCAAACTTCACCACGTCACCCACGCCACCTACCAGACGGCCACGCTGGACTCAGACAGAGCTAGATTCCTCCTCAAAGGGTGCAGAATGCTGGGCGCCCACAGCGCACGCCCACGGAGCCTCTGCAGTTAGATCCCCCGACCTTCTAGAGCTCTTCCCACCCGAGCTTAAAGAGCTCACAGCCCGGAGCAAGCAACCCGGGCCACACCTCACAGTCCCCGACACTGGTGCTCTGCGGGAGGAAAGGGGCAGGCGCAAGGCCAGCGGAAATCCTGAGTCCAGGGAGCGTGAAGAAGGCTGAATGAGCTGAGGACGCTCACCTAAGACACCGTCATTTACCTCGAAGAGAGGCCTGTCGTTACATTACTCTGGACTCTGCTTGGCAGAGACCCAATTCAAACCAGCTTCAAGCCCCCGCTGGGGCATTCCTTGGCTCATATGGGAACCACCAGGGGCAATTAACGGGACCGGCAAAGCGTTGGGGCAACCCTGTCCTCAGGAGGACGGGAGGGTGCCACACATCAGGCAGGACAGCCCAAACCTCAGCGTCGCCTGTTCTTTGGAATTTTTAAATGTATTCACTGTCTAGTCTCACCCTCAAAAGAGGTCCTTGAAGATCACAGGCTGGGAACCATTATCCCCAATTTACAGCTGGGGAAATGGAGGCCCAGCAGGTTGGAAGACCTGACAGCACAGCCCAGAAGGCAGGTCCCTCACTCTGAGGCCTGGGCTGCCCTGACAACATACATTCTCCAGTCCATTCAGACCGTATGGACCATTCCAACCTCGCAGTCCTCACAGGGTCCGCTTCTCTGCCCTAACCCCAGCGGAATTACAGCTGCTGGGGGTTCTGGGCTGTTCCAGATCAGTTTCCATCTCCAGGCAGGAACCCAGCTCTGCCCTGAGTCACATAAGAGGGAAACACACGAGCAGGCCCCGGCTCAGGTGCGGAGGACGCGGTAGTGACATTTACACCTCTCTGACAGTTTGCAGGAAAATGATACACTAGTGAGATTTTAAGCACAAATAAATGAACATTTGAGGGGTTGAACAGGTGGCGCAAGCGGTTAAGTGCTCCCACTCCACTGCGGCGGCCTCGGGTTCACCGGTTTGGATCCCGGGCGTGCACCAATGCACTGGTTGGCAAGCCATGCTGTGGCAGCGTTCCATATAAAGTGGAGGAAGATGGGCACGGATGTGAGTCCACGGCCAGTCTTCCTCAGTAAAAAAAAAAAAAAAAAAGAGGAGGATTGGTGGATGTTAGCACAGGGCTGATCTTCCTCACCAAAAATAAATAAATAAATAAAAGAACATTTGAGTTTAAGCACAAGCTCTGCCTTGACTGGTGGGGCCATCTGAGCCTCATTCATCAAATGAGGACAAAGGTCAGGGGTGCTTCTGGGATCTCACACATGTGCACTGATTCATAAGCGGGAAACACAGATCTCATGTTGGTTTGTGTGTCATGAGCTCACTTGATCCTCTCCACAAACCATGGGGTGGGCATTTGTACCACAAGGAGAAGCAAACATTTGCTGGGTATCTGCAGTATCCTGGGCACAGAGAGAAGGAGATCAGGTCCCTCCTTGAAGAACGGTGGTCAATGGACGGTGGGCAATGGTGGTGGATAACGAGTAATGAACGAGGCTGTAATACTGTGACTTATAATAAGAAATATATATTCAGTTTTCATCCGTGTTTCTGGCACAGAGATCCTAAAACCCTTGGAATTTCCTAAGTGAAAGCCCCTAGCTCGTCTAAGAATGGGGGCTGGTTGCCAGGGGAACCAACCCCAGACCTGCAGGGAGGGTAGAGGGCTGGAGATTGAGATCCATCACCAGTGGCCAATGATTTAATAAATCATGCCTATGTCATGAAGCCTCCATAAAAACCTAAAGGACAGAGTTCCAGAGCCTTCCAATTGGTGATCACGTGAAGGTGCTGGGAGAGTGATGAGCTGGGAGAGGGCGCGGGAGCTCCTTGCTCTTTCCCCGGACCCTGCTCTCTGCATCTCTTCCATCGGGCTGTTCTTGAGCTAAATCTTTTTACAATAAATCAATAATCCAGTAAGTAAAATGTTTCCCTGAGTTCTAGCAAATTAACTGACTCAGTGAGGGGCCTGTGGGAAGCTCCATTCTATAGTCTGTGGGTCAGAAGCACAGGTGACAACCTGGACTTGCGATTGGTATCTGAAGTGTGGGGTGTGGGGGGCAGTCTCGTGGGACTGAGCCCTTAACCTGTGGAATCAGGTGCTGTCTCCAGGTGGACAGTGTCGGAATTGAGTTGAATATTAGTACACCCAGCTGGGGTTGGAGAATTGCTTGGTGGTGGGAAAAACCCCCCACGCTCTGGAATCGGGTGCAGAATCCTTAGAGCCCTGCCGCGTGGGGAGTGTGCACCTTCAGTCCCTTCCGGAGCCGTCAGAAACGATCCACAAACACCCACACGCTGAACCACGTGGGAGCCCCTTTAGAGGCTGGGGCCTTTCTGTTGCTGCTCCTTGTTGGGTAGTCACAATCGGGGCAGCAGGCAGAGCACGGGCCGCACTCACAGCCAGGCCCTGCCTGGACGGCTTCTGAATGAAACTGAGCCAAGTCTGGGAGGACTGATGGAGAAATCAGAGCTAGGCACTCTCACCAAGGCGGCTCCCTCCCCAGCAGGACGCAGGAGCAGCCCAGGGTGGCAGGAGACTGGCAGTGTTATAGCACGAGAGATATTCTGAGACAGCACCCTGTGCGACTTTGGGGGGATTCCTCAACCTCTCTGTGCCTCAGTTTCCCCATCTGCAAAAGGTGAGACAGAATATCTACTTTGCGGAGTTTCCATGTGGACTCCATGAGATGGCTTGTTTCTACAGCGGCTCCTGTCTTGGGCCTGGCAGCCCAGAAGTCTTCCTGCGGCCTGGGTGTCGGGCCACGGGGAGGCCCAGCCTCGGTCTCACAGTGCTGGGGGGAGTGATGCTGCTACTTCAGGGGCCAGTTTCTGGAAGCCCGCTGTCCCGCAGAACTAAGCCCCAGGCTCCAATACCAGCTTTATCAGAAATGAAGGCGCTGCGTGTCCCCGCAGGCCTTGTTTTGTGCTTTCCCTCAGTTGGTCTGCCACTCGGGCGGGGAGGAAGGGCTGTTTAATAAAGCTGGACAGGTGTCCGGAGCAGGCACTCGGGTGGCAGCGGCCGTCTTGTGATTGGTGCTGTGGGTGTCGAAATCGTTACGTGAGGACTGAGCACAGAAGCTAGAGACGGAGGATCCGAGCAGGAATGTGACTCCTTCAGCCTGGTCCTTGCTTCACCACGACGGGCAGAGCCCCGCGTTCGCCCCACAGGAGACACGTGGAGCGAGCGAGACATCACCTTCGCTGTGTGGAGCCCTTGAGGTTCTGAGCGTCTCTGTTACTGCAGCACAGCCCCGCCCATCCTGACCGAGACCCCTGGAACTCGAGGAGACGCGCTCGCAACGTCTTCACCGAGGAAGCAAGCCTGGAGTGATGACCGAGGTCTGAGGAGGACAAGGCAAGGCTGGAGGGCACCCTTCAGGAGGGAGCCACGTTAGAAAGTGCCGGAAAAGGAGTGCTCAGTGCACGCGGAGGGAAGTCAGCCCAGTGAGGTGGTGGGCGTGTGCCGGGGGACCTGGGGGACATGGGGCTGAGTCACAGGAGAGAGGGCAACAGCAAGTCAGTCGCGCAGGGAAGGGTCGGGCCTGGGTGGATCCGGCAGACGACTGCCTGGGTCATTTCCTTTCAGGAGTCAAAGCCCCTTTCCGTCACCAGGTGCTCATTTGGTGTCACTTGGCATCACTTTACTTATCTGGGAACAAAGTGAACACCACATCATGAAAAATCAGAGCCATTGGAATTTTTTTAATGCCACAGCATGACTTTCACAGACAGCACAGCAAACAGAGCAAGTTAGAAATGTGTATTAAGATAAAAAAGTGATTTTTTCCTTAGTCAGTAGTTATCAATAGCCTCGAAACATGTTCTGAGTTTGTCAATGTAATTTCCTTTCATTCTGAGGTGACTTTCAGCATTAAGATGTTAGGACAAAAATGCTACAGGAGTATGACAAAATAGAAAGAATTCAGGAATCCCAAATCATCCTTCTAATTAGTGTGGAGCCCTGAGCAGGCCATTCGATCTGTGTGCCTCAGTTTCCATTCTTGCAAAATGAGGGGAATGAGCCCTAACTCACTGGTTTCTTCCATGGATGATTGTGCCTAGTGTCTTTATATAGTGCTGGTTCTTACTGAAGAGTAAACGTTAATCTAGACCGCAGATCCCATCAGCAACCATTCGGGGCCTGGCTTCCCTTGTCTCTTGATTCACTGGCAGAAAATTAACACAGGAATAAATTACAGATACTCACACATTTTGTTACCAACGACCCCGAGCTGGGAGTCAGACAACCTGGGATCTTTTCTCAGCTCTCCCCTTCACGGTCCCTGGGAGCCAAGGAGGTCACCTCCCCTCCGTCTGCCTCCATTTTATCACCAGCAAAATGTGAGCAGTAAGTTCCCTGGAGGTCTTGATATTCTGGAAGCCTGTAACCACAGCAGGGGGGCCCAGTGTCCCTCTTTCACTGATTCCTCTGAGCCTTGGCGTTTGGCAGCTGCCTGTCATCTCCCGTCTGTGCCTGGACAAATGGGCTTTGGGGCTTGAAGGACACGGATTCCAGCTCCCAGTGTGAGGTTTTCTGGATCTGGGACCTTGCAGTAAAGTTTGTAGAAGATCAGCCAAGTATCAGGCACAGTCCCAGGCTCCGGACATGTTTCAGTCACTTACTCCTCTGTGAGATGGGCATCGAGGCGAGATGAACCCTTGGTCTTACATGGCCACGGGGCTCCCATCGCCCCACCCTTCCAGACGGCCTTGCACCTGCTGGCTCCGCTGGACTAGGCCAGTTCAGGGGAGAACAGCAAGGCCCCCAGGTGATATCAGGTCCTTGCTGGCTGAGCTCTGGAGGCACCCCAGGCTTGTTATCTGAGCGTGCCAACCCCCGTGACTGACCATAAGTAGGTGAAGCCGTGTGGGAGTGTGGACAGCCTGTGGAGCGAGTCCAGCCCAGCGAGCCTCTCTGGGGAACAAGTGAGTTCCATCTGCTGGTGAGTGGTTTTCCCTCAGCCTCTTGCTGAGCTGACGCGGGTGGGTGAGGCTGGGCCACTGAGCTAGGATGATTAGCTCCTCTTGACAGGGGAGAAAACTGAGGCACAGACAGGTCTGGCTCTGATCTGCCAGGGTCAGGACTCGAAGGCGGGCAGCCAAGCCTCTGCTGTGCCACTCAGCAGTCAGCCAGGAGGATGCAATTGCCTCATTCAAACACTCCCAGCACATAGTAGGCCCGCTACAATGATCCATGCTGGTGGGCGGGGCTGCACTGGGGTTACTTTTCTCCTTCTCCCAGCCTCCCCAGTTTGGACAGGACCCCGTGGCCTCGGTGGTCTTCACCCGTGTCTCTCCAACCTGCAGAAGGCAGGGACGCGTCCCCTTGAAGGGCCCCCTATTCTCTAATGTGCTTCTCTGCCTCAGGATCCTTCTTTCTCACTTGGCTCTTTCCAACTCCACCAGAGGCAGAGTCTTTGACCTTGCCTGGTAGATTCCATGCCCCACCACTTAACTATCTCGCTGGAGAAAGCAGAAGCCCTTTAGTTTCCCCCATGATGGCCTGTTCCCCAGATTTCCAGAGGACGGCCATGGTCTCCCCTGTCTGCTCTCAAGCCCCCACCTCCTGCACGCTGGATCCCTGGCCTTGACCTCTTTGTTGGAATTCCTCCTCTGAAAGGCTGAGGTGTGTTCATTAACTCCTCAGATAACCCTGCTATCTTTTCTGTCACCTCCTCCCCTTTCTTATCTGGGTTCATGGCCCCATCTCCCATCCTTTGACTCCTCACTGGTCCTAAAAGCTTTCGTTTGCAAAACCCACCACCCTCTTCTCCCAAAGAGCTGATGTCTCAGACCCCTTCTGGCTGTGAGCTTTGATGACTAGAATGACTTCGTTCATTCCTCCCAACAGTCTCATTTCAGAGAGGAGGCTCAGAGTGATTAAAATGTTATCCTAGTCCACAGCTGGTAAGTGACAGAGGCAGATCAGAGCCCGGATCTGTCTGAAGCTAAAAATCACGCTTTTCCTCCTCCCGCCACATCACTCTGTGTCACTGGAGGGACCAGCATCTCCGAGGCCCCCGTCATCTAAGCCTAGGGCTTGGGGGCAGGTGGTGCCCAGGGGGATGGGTGAGCTGCCTGCAGGGACTGCAGACAATTCGGGGGCTAGGACCTGAGACTTACCATAGAGCTACCTCAGGAGAGGCTTCTAAGGGCTGTGGCTGGGTGTGAGGGTTTCGTGGGGACACCGCTGGCACTCAGAGGGGGTTGTCATTAAGCTCCCACTGCTAGAAGGACCACAGGGGCATCCGAGCTCCCAAGGCGACAGGTGAGGACATTTGCTGTGGTCTCCTGAAGGCCTGGCACAACACCCCACAATAGAATCCTGGCATCCCCAGACAGGGGCCCCACCCAAGAAGAATGGACACCCCAAACTGACTAGGTCTAGGGAGCACTTTGGCCCCCATGAGCAAATCAGCTGGGACTCACTTGAGCCAAATTCACTCTGAAATGAGAAAAGTCTGTCCAACCTGAGAGGAGGAGGCCCACGTGGGCCTCGTGCTCTGAGCCCTCCTCCCCATCAGGGGACCTCCACAGGGCACTTTGACACCAGGGGATGCTGGGTAATGTCTGGAGAATTTTTGATTGTCATACCTGGGGGTTGAGAGGTTGCTACTGGCATCTAGTTTTCTCTAGGAGGCCACACATCCTACAATGCACAGGACAGCGCCCCACAGCACAGAATTCCCCAGCCCAGAATGTCAACAGTACTGAGCCTGGGACACCTGACTCCCCGAGTGCCAGGCCTTGAGAAGCCACCAAAATCCCACTTCAGGGGGCGGTTATCAGGGGAACACCCCCGTACACAGAGCCCCAGACCAGAAGCAGAGACAGCTGTCTGTCCCCGCTCTGCTTGAATGGCTGTGTGGCCTCGAGCAAGTTACTGAAACTCACCAAGCCTCACTTTCCACAGTGTGTAAAAGGAAGATAACAAGACACCCCATGAGACAAAGTTAGCATCTGTGATGCCTCGAGGGTGAGAGCTCTCATGTGATATTTTTCAACAGCATTCCCAGGCCCTGGACGTTGGAGGATCAGATGATAATCAGCTCCAGGCTCAAGTGGCCTGTAAGGTGAGGGCTGTAGTCGCTGAGGGAGAGGGACGAAGTGTGTGGAGTCAGGGAGAATCTGCACCAAATCAGCCAGGATGGGGTTCCTCACAGCCCCGCTGGGTTCTGGCTGTGTGTCATTGGGCAGGATCCTCCCCTCTCTGGGCAGCAGTGCCTCTGTCTGTTAAATAACAGGCTTCAATGGCAGCCCTCCTAGGGCTGCTCCAGACCCAATCATCCCTGCCTCCTGGGTAATCGTGTGCATGGACAGTATGCTTCTTGTGCCTCAGTTTCCTCTTTTGTAAAATAAGGGCTGTGGGACTTGCACAGCGGGGTCATTGCCAACGTTAGTGGAGCCGTCAAGAGCATGGATTTGAGACCCAGACTACCTGGCTGGGTGATTCTGGTCCTGCTACTTTACTGCTCTGTGACCTTGGATAAGTGACTTAACTTCTTGGAGCTTTGGCCCCTCATCTGTAAATCGAGACTTGTCATGTGACCTACATCATGGGATTGTTACAAGAGGGCAACGAGATAAGACAGTCAAGTGTTTAGAAGGGAGCTTGGCATACGGTGAGTACCATCAAAGTCTTTGCTATTGTTCTCAGTCTTTCAGTGGTGACGATGCAGAAAGTGCTTGGCACAGGCCTCGCACATAGTAGCTGTTTGATAAACTGTGGTTGCTCTCCATGGTTCTGATCAGTGGCCTAGGGACTCATCGTGTGGCCTGACTTGGGCTTGGTGGCCCTTCTCTCTCTTGCAGGACAAAGCCATCCTCCACCACGTGGGGCCTCCTCCTGCTGGCAGGCCTGTGCTCCCTGGTACCTGGCTCCCTGTAAGCATCCAAGCATGATCAAAATCTCGATCAGCACCCACCCCTCCCCAACATAACCCCCAACCTGGCTGACCTCGCCTTCAGCCTGTACCGTGAGCTGGCCCATCAGTCCAACACCACCAACATCTTCTCCCCAGTAAGCATTTCTATAGCCTTTGTGATGCTCTCCCCTGGGACCAAAGGTGACACTCACATCCAGATCCCCCAGGGCCTCAATTTCAATTTCAAGGAGACAGTTCAGACTGATATCCACAAAGGCTTACAACATCTCCTCGACAGCCTCAACCAGCCAGACGACGAGTTGCAGCTGACCACCAGCAATATACTACTCATTGATGAGAATCTGAAGCAAGTGCATAAATTTTTAGAGGATGTCAGAAAGCTGTACCACTCACAAGCCTTCTCCATCAACTTTGGGAACATTGAAGAGGCCAAGAAAGAGATCAACAAGTTTATAGAGAAGGGAATCCAAGGAAAAATGGTGGATTTGGTCAATGAGCTTGACAACGACACAAGTCTTGCTCTGGTGAATTACATTTTCTTTCACAGTAGGTTTTACCACCAGCCTGAGCTGTTTCAAATGGGAACATCCAAAAATATTCACAAACAGTCTTTAAATCTCCTTGGCAGTCTAAGATAGGATATGGCAGTGCATCTCAGCATGTGTTACTCAATTCTATACACACAGCCATTAAAATAGTTTCCATGATTGAATAAAGTTAGGGAGTGATGGGTTCAACAGTCAAATCATCCTCCTCTCTGCAGGACTTCTTGGAGCCTTTAATGTCTTAATGTGTGTTATAAATCCCTACCAGGGAGGGACGTAAAATAAGCAATGTCTCTCAAAGTAGAATCCAGAAAAACAAATTTTAGTAGAGTATATGAAGGGAAGAGTTTCATGGGATGCACTTCTGACAACTCTAGTGTAGTGGACATAGTGTCAGCTTCGGAGTCAGAAAGAACAGGGTTGAAATCCTGCCTCTACCACTTCTCAGCTGTTTGACTATGGGCAAGTCATTTTACCACTTGGAGTTTCTAGTTTCCTCTCTGTAACATGGATGTAATGATGTTCTCCTTGTCAGATTTTTATACTTTCAAAAAACAAGTTACAAAGAATACGGACTATACATTCACATAGTAGGTGCTCAACCAAACTTGAGTCTCAGCCTTCCTCCCTCTGAGTGCTGACACTGTCAGGAACCTGTGGGCCCCAGAGGGCATCCTCAGGCAGTTTAAACAGTCCACAGGAATAGCCGGGGGTAGGGGTGGTGAGAGTCAAGGCCGGGGGCTGCTTCCCTCACACTGTTGGCTTCTTGCTCTTGAGGAACAGTGCGATGGTGAGGGCCGAGCTAGAGTCAGCACATCTAGGTCTCAGCTCTGCTGTGGGCTTAGGGTGGGCCGCATCGCCTCTCCAGCCTCCATCTCCATCTCCCGTCCAATGAGAACATTGGGCTCAGGATCCCTGGGGCTCTGCCCATCCTGACTTGCCAGGATGGTGAAGTTCTCTTCGTCTAGCAGAGGGGAGCTGCCCAGGCGTCCACATTTCATGTGTTGGTCCAGGAAAAGGCAATTAGGGTAAGAACAAGACTGATTTCCCTGAATGATAAGAACTGCCCTCTAACAAGGTGCAGGCAACCTCAGGCAAAGAGGTGCCAAGTTTGCCTTGGGAAGCTTCCAACTGCTCCCAATAACTTTCGTTAATCATCCTCAGGCCATCCATAAATAAACATAAAATCACAGGAAAAATGCCTGCTCTGTGCACCCAGGTTGGCGCCATTTAGTCTCTGTGACACAGAAATTCTGGTTCCTCCTCTGGCTTCAGATTATCCTCACAAAGCCCTTTGGGAGCCTGATGGGTTCATTTTAGCCCCATTTTACGGGTGGTAATGCTGAGGCTCAGAGAGAAGCGTCTTACCAGGGGGCCTCAGGGCTCCCTTCTCTAGCACACCTGTCTACACCTTCTACCCACCCCCAGCTGATGTGCATCTTCACCTCTTTCCAGGCAAATGGAAGGATAAATTTGAGGCTGGGCACTTGATGGAAGAAGACTTCCAAGTGGACAAGAAGACCACCGTCAAGGTTCTCACGATCCACCGCCTGGGCCTGTTTGACGTGCGCCGCATCGATGTGCTCTCCTCCTGGGTCCTGCTGCAGCATTACCAGGGCAAGGTCACCGCCTTCCTGATCATGCCTGATCCCGGGAAGATGCAGCAGCTGGAGGACATGCTCTCTGAGAAGCACCTCTCCAACATCCTCAGACTCATTGACCGACGGTGATTCCCAGCCCAGGGCTGACCTGGGAGCTGCCACACGAGGCCTGGCCAGAGGGTGGGAGGGTGGACCCACATCCTGTGGGCCACAGCCCCTGTGCACGACCTTGTGCTTCCAGACAGAGGCCAGCGTCAGATCAGGAAGACCAGCCGGGCTCTGTGGGAGGCCAGAGTCCCTTCCCCAGGGACTTCCTCCCCAGCATGGACACTGCCCCTCCCTGGTTCCTGGGCCCAGTGCAGGGCGAGCAACACCAACACACGCCATGGGAGAACGGAGAGGGAATAGGTGGGCTTCCCGGCAGGGGAACAGTTGACGTGGAGTTAGAGGATGGAAGGTCATGGCTGGGCAGGGGGAACCTGCTCCGAGAGGCCAGAAAAGCGAAGGTTTGAGGGCGTTCAGGTTCCTCTGTCACTAGATCAGTGTGATTTGACTAGGTCTGCCGTAGTGAAGTAATACATGAACACGGACCCCAAATTAGTGCATATCTCTGTATTCATAAAATGCCCATGCCCCCGGCACTATTCTATTATGTACATTATGAAACGAAAATGAAAATACAAAGTATGAGGTTAAAAAAACGAATAGAAGGGGCGGCCCAGTGGCATAGTGGTTAGGTTCGTGTGCTCAGCTTCGGTGGCCCCTGGGATTCTGGCCCAGAGAAGTCCCACTCTGGGGGTGACGGAACCCTGAAGGACAGTGTGCTTCCCAGAGGACACCTGGAGCTGTCTGGAGGGCTTCTCAGAGGAGGTGGCGTTGGAGAGGCTTTGCAGGACAAGATGGTTCCTGTGATCCCAACATTCTCTGACACGGGTGTGGAGGAGCTAAAAGTAGAATAAACACAGGCTGACCTCGTGCCCTCGTGTGGGCAGGGGGACAGGGCGCTAAGTGGGAGAAATGACCAGAAAGGAAACACATTCAATGCTCTGAAACTCCTTTGTTTTCTAACCATTGTGACAGTTTGGCCAATATACGCTTGCCCAAACTGTCCATTTCTGTAAACTACAATCTGTTAAATGTCCTGGGCAAACTGGGCATCACCAAGGACTTCAGCAACCAGGCTGACCTCTCAGGGGTCGCTGAGGAAGCAGCCCAGGTGGTATCCGAAGTGAGTTTGCCCCTGTGTCTGTAGGTCAGAGTGTGTCCGGGGGCCGCAGCTCAGGGGTGAGTGTGAGCACACAAACACACCTGCAGATGGAGGTCCTCTGAGGACCGCCACTGGAGTCACCCAGACTGGAGTGTGGTCAGAGGACTGAGTGCGGGAGGCGCCTCACGGGCTTTGGGCATTGTAGGGGCCTCCTCTGAGGCGGTGAGCCTCTCCCTCTGTCTTGTCGTCATTCAGGGCCTTCCCTTTTGGGCCTCGATGGACCCATATTTACAAAGTCAGGCCCTGGCTCAGGGATGTCAGAGGACTTTTTGTCCCGGCGTCCTGTGACGCTGGGAGCTATTGGCCAATCACCGAGTCCGAGTTAACATGTGATTTTGGCTGAGGCACCATTTATTCGGGAGAATTCAAGGTGACCAAAGAGACAACTGCAGGTCAATGACAGTGCGAAGTGAGCACCTGGTTGTGGACTAGGTACTGTGAAGGTGCCTGTCACAGTCCTCGTCCCCAAGGGGCTTAAAATCTGCTACTAGAAACAAGAGACAGGCCAAGGAGGATGAAGTGAAGAACATCTTCTCCTCCTGAGGTTGTGGGCTGTTTCCCAGGGAGGCTGAGGGTGTTGCTGTGGGAGGAGAAGTGAGGGTGTGCTGGTGCAGTCAGGCAACAGCCTTGAGGAGGTGGGGAAATTCCTGTGTGCCCCCTGCAGGGAAGGTGCACGAGGATGGGGAGGGACAGACCAGTTGATGAGAGAGGCCTGAGCGTGGTGTTGAGGGACAAGGAAGGGACCAGTCCCTGGGGAAGTGAAGGGTTAAGCGAGGAGTCTGGGATGGGGCTGGGTAAGTAGGTGTGATGAATTGATTGACCCCCACAGTTACCAAGTAAAGATCTTCAATTTTGTTATCCTCATTTACACATACATACATGTACACTTCTCACACAAGCACATGCACGTATGCACACATATGCACATTTATTGAGCAACTATACTGAGTGGGGTGAAGCACCATAGTGGCCCTGAGTGATCATATTTCATAGCTCTGATTTTCCTACTTAGGAAACTGAGGATTCAAGAAGTCTTGTCATCTCCTTGAAGTGACACAGTTAGTTAGTGGGAAAAGTGGGATTTGAACCCAGGTCTCTGTGATGGAAATTCATTTTCTTTCACTACACCATGATGATTCAGTTGTGAATCTTGTGGTTCTTTAATAAAAATGCTCAAATGGTAGACACCCAGCTGGTGATTCTGCTTGTTTGTCATTGTTTTGGTTTTTAAATCAAGGAAATGCTAGAAAGACCCAGGTCCTCAACAGGGCCCTGGAGGGAGCCCTTCCTTGAGCTCCCAGGACAGCTCCTTCCACATTGGGCCTTGCTCCCAGGCCTGGGTGAGGGGGCTGTGCAGCCTGTCTCTGCCTCAAACAGGCCTCTGTTCTCTCTTCCCTCCAGGCCCTGCATATGGCTACATTGACCATCAATGAGAATGGGTCAGAACCATCTGGGAACACTCCTTTGAGAGACAGCGGCTGGTATAGGCATCTGACCATCAGGTTCAACAGGCCCTTCTTAGTCATTGTCAAAGATGAAAGCACCAACATTCCCCTCTTCATGGGAAAGGTGATGAATCCCACGCAAAAATAACTGCCTCTCTGGGTTCAGCCATTCACCTTCCCAAGCCAGGCCACCTCCCTAGGTGACATTAAAGAGTGGCTGACCTGGCCCAACCTTGAGTGTGACATGCAAATCCCTCATCTTCTTGTCTCTGAGTCTACCTTTACCTCCTCAAGATGTGTGTGCAACCCAGGTCACAACAATCTTCTATGTAACCATTTAATCAATATTTATTGTGTATTTACACTGTCCAGGCACTGTGCTATGCCACGACGAAATGTTGACCGAAACTCACAATTTACTTAACAGATACGGAGAGCCAGCAACATCAGGAGATGGACCTCTCTGGAGGTGGGTGGGAACACCTAAACAATTCTTCAGATTTTGGTAGAAGAGCAGGAAAAGAGGCCAACAGTAAGACAAGGGTAAGCCAGGCAGACCACACAACAGGGAGAGAGCTAAGGGGTCTGCACTTATGTGGGGGAACACAGTCAGTTCAGAATGTCAAAGGCTCAAGTGCACATTAAGTAATGGGTGTTTGGACCTCTGGCTAGATCAAATGTTAAAACATAAAAAACATAAATGCTCTAGAAGAAAGAAGCGGTTAATTTATTTCTTGATATTGTAGTGGGCAAGGCCTCTCTAAATAAGACAGAAAACCCAGAAGTCATAAAAATAAGGATTGATATATTTGACTTTATAAAATGCAAACTGTATGGCCAAAAAAATGCCATTCAATTCACCAAGAAGATATAACAATTAGAAATATATATGCACCAAACATCAGAGCTCCTAAATATATGAAGCAAACATTGACAAAATGAAAGGAAGAAATAGACAGCAACACAACATAGCAGGGGAATCAATACCCCACTTTCAACAAACAATAGAAAAACCAGACAGAAGATCAATAAGAAAACAGAGGACTTGAACAACACTATAGACCAATTGGACTAACAGATAAATACAGAACACTCCACACAACAACAGCAAAATACACATTTTTCTTAAGTGTACATGGAACGTCCTCCAGGATAGACCTTATGTTAGGCCACAAAACAAGTTATAATAAATTTTAAAAGATTGAAGTCATACAAAGTATCTTTTCCCATCAAAACTGAATAAAACTAGAAATCAGTAGCAGAAGGAAAACTGAAAAATCCAGAAATACATGAAAATTAAGCAACAACTCTCAAGCAACCAATGGGCCAAAGAAGCTGGTACAAGAGAAATTAGAAAATATCTTGATATCTTGACATAAGTGAAAATGAAAACACAATACACCAAAACTTATAGAATGCAGCAAAAGCAGTACTAAGAGGGAAATTTATCATTGTAACCATTGACATTAAAAAAGAAGAAAGATCTCAAATCAACAACTTAACTTTACACCTTAAGGAACTAGGAAAAAAAGAATAAACTAAACCCAAGGTTAGCAGAAGGAAAATAAAGATTAGAGCAGAGATCAACAAAATAGAAGATAAAAGAACAATGGGGAAAATCAACAAAACAAAGAATTGGTTCTTTGAACAAAATCAACAAAATTGAAAAACCTTGAGCTAGACTGCCTGAAAAAAAGAGAGAAGACTCAAATAACTAAAATTAGAAATAAAAGAGGAGACATTATGAGCGATTATACACAAATAAAAAGGACTATAAGAGAATACTATGAAAAAATTTTATGCCAACAAATTGGAGAATCTAGGTAAAATAGATAAATTACTAGAAACACACAACCCACCAAGATTGAATCATGAAGCAATAGAAAATGTGAACAGATGTATAACTAGTGAGGGGATTGAATCAGTAATCAAAAACCTCCTAACAAAGAAAAGTCCAGGACCTCATGGCTTCACTGTTGAATTCCAGCAAGCATTTAAAGAAGAATTCACACAAATCCTCTTCAAAGTCTTCCAAAAAATTGAAGAGGAGGAAACACTTCCTAACTCATTTTAGGAGGCCAGCATTACTCTGATACCAAAGCCAGACAAAGACACTATGAGAAAAGAAAACTCCAGACTGATATCTCTGATGATATTGATGCAAATATCCTCAACAAAATACTAGCAAATAGAATTCAATAGCACATTACAAGGATTATACACCACAACCAAGTGTGATTTATTCCTGGAACGCAAGGATGGTTTAACAGATGAAAATCAATCAATACAATACACCACATTAACAGAATGAAGAGGAAAACACATGATTATCTCAGTTGATACAAAAAAAAATTTGACAAAATTCAACAGTCTTTCATGATAAAAACATTTGAAAAACTAGGAATAGAAGGAAACTACCTCAACATGATAAAGGTCATATACGAAAAGCCCAGAGCTAACATCATACTCCATGGTGAAAGACTGAAAGTTTTTCTTCTAAGATCAGGAACAATACAAGGATGCTGGCTTTTGCCTCTTCTATTTAACATAGTATTGGAAGTTCTAGCCAGACAATTAGGCAAGAAAAAGAAATCAAATGCATCCAAGTTGGAAAGGAAGAAGTAAAATTATCTCTGTTTGCAGACAACATGATCTTATATGTAGGAAACCCTAAAAATTCCACACAAAAAATTAGAACTGTTAGAACTAACAAACATATTCAGCAAAGTTGCAGAATGCAAAATCAATAGACAGAAATCAGTTGCATTTCATTCACTAACAATGAACAATCCAAAAAGCAATTTCTTTTTAAGTTCCATTTACAACAGCATCAAAAAGAATAAAATATCTAGGAATAACCTTTCACCAAGGAGGTGAAAGACTTGTACACTGAAAACTACAAAGTGTTGCTGAAAGAAACTATAGAAGATATAAATAAATGGAAAGACATTCCATGTTCACAGATTGGAAATTTCCATATTGTTAAGGTGTCAATACTACACAAAGAAATCTATAGATTTAATGCAATCCTTACCAAAATCTCATTGGGATCTTTTATAGAAATACAAAAGTCCATCCTATTTCACATGGAATCTCAAGGGACTCGAATAGTCAAAATAATCTTGAAAAAGAACAAAGTTGGAGGACTCATGTTTCCTGCTTTCAAAGCTACAGTAATCAGAACAGGGTGGTACTGGCTTAACAACAGACATGTAGACTGATGGAATAGAATAGAGAGGCCAGAAATAAACCCTCACATATATCATCGAATGACTTTAGACAAAGGTGTTAAGACAATTTCACCGAGAAAGGACAGTCTTTTCAACAAGTGGTGCAACTAGATATCCACGTGTAAAAAGATGAAGTTGGACCCTTACCTTAAATTGTATACAAAAATGAACTCAAAACTGATCAAAAATCTAAATGTAAGGGCTAAAGCTATAAAACTTTTAGAAGAAAGCTCCATGACATGGATTTAGCCATCATTTCTCAGATATGACACCAAAAGCACAGGCAATAAAAGTTAAAATAGACAAATTGGACTAGATCAAAATTTAAAACTTCTGTGCATCAAAGGACATAATCCACAGAGTGAAAAGGCAACCCATGGAATGGGAGAAAATATTTGCAAATCGTGTATCTGATGCAGGCTTAATATCCAGAATAGACACAGAACTCCTACAACTCAACAACAACAAAAAACAAACAACCCAATTAAAAAATGGGCCAAAGACTTGAATAAACATTTCTCCAAAAAATATATAAATGGCCAACAAGTACATGAAAAGACGCTCAACATCACTTATCATTAGTGAAATGTAGATTAAAACCACAATGATACACCACCTCACACCCATTAGGATGGCTATTGTTTTTAACAAAGAAAAAAGAAAAGAACAAGTGTTGGCAGGGATATGGAGAAATTGGTAACTGTGTGCACTGTTGGTGGGAACGTAAAATGACGCAGACTATGGAAACAGTATAGCACTTCCTCAAAAAACTAAAAATTGAATTACGATAAGATCCAGCAATTCCGCTTCTGGATATATACCCCAAAGAATTGAAAGCAGGGTCTCAAAAAGATATTTTACCTTCATGTTCAGAGCAGCATCATTCACAATAGACGAAAGAGGGAAGCGACCCAAACGCCCATCAACGGGTGAATAAATAAACAATATGTGGTATATACATACAATGGAATATCATTCAGCCTTAAAAAGGAAGGCGGTTCTGACACACGCTACAATGTGGATGAACCTTGAGGACATTATTCTAAGTGAAATAAGCCAATCACAGAAAGAAAATATTGCATGATTTCCCTTATATGAGGGACTTAGAGTAGTCAAATTCACAGAGACAGGAAGCAGAATGGTGAGAACCAGGGGCTGGGGGAGGAATGGGAATTGCTGTTTAAAGGGTATAGAGTTTCAGTGTTGCAAGATGAAAAGAGTCCTGGAGGTTGGTTGCACAACAATGTCAATATCCTTAACCCTGCTGAACTGTACACTTAAAAACGGTGAGACAGTAAATTGTGTTATATCTGTTCTATGACAATTAAAAACAAAATAATACAAACTATCTTCAAATTTAACAATAATAATTGTATGACCAATATTTTCTAAATAAGCCAATGAAATTTCTGACCTATTCACCTATTCCTCATAATCTTATGGCTTTAATGGTAATTTTACATCAATTTGTTAAAAAATATATATTCGACTGCCATATCAAAAAATGCCATAAACAAAGCTGAAGGACAAACTGAGAAATTTTATAACAGATATGACAAACAGGAAATCATTTTAACTTTAAAGAACTCTTTCAAATCTATAAGACAGTAAGTAACCCAGTAGAATAATAAAAAAAGGATTTAAGCAGGCAGATCTCAAAAAAATAAATATGAACAGCCAATGGAAATACGCAAGAATTCTCAACCCCATTCACAATTTTAAAAACACAAATCAAATGAACAGAGCGCCATTTTCTACTTGTCAGACTGGCATAAATGTGTGAGGTTGACAATACTCAGTGCTGATTTACATGTGAGGAACAGATTCTCATACAATAGATGGGGAGTGTAAATTTGTGCAATCTCTTTGGAAGATAACTGGGTAACATCTATTAAAGTTAAAACAAAAAAAACCCCTCCTTTTTGAGTCAGGAACTCCACTACTGGAAATTTACCCTGTGGAAATATTTGCAAACAAAGAACAAATGTAAAAAAAAAAACAAAAGTTTTCTTTTTAATTGCAACATTGTTTGAAGAGCAAAAAAATCCTAAATGTCCATCAATAGGGAATCAATTATATAAATTTAGGCACATCCCCACAATGGAATGTCATGCAACCTTTAAAAAGAGTAAGGCTAGTTCTGTATAGGCTGATAGGGAAAGATCTCTAAAAGCAAAAAATACAAGAAAAAGCAAAATGCAGAGCAGTGTGCGTATATGATTCCTTCTGTGAACACACGTTCCTTTATCTGACCCCTATTTACTGGGCACCTGCCATGTCCCAGGCACTGGCTGTGCTGCTATGACCCACACAAACAAAATCCCAGTCACAGGAGCGCAATGGGGGACGCAGGCCATAATCCGGGTACGTCAACACCCTGTACGGAATAGGGGAAGGTGAGGAGTCCCACAGCCAAAATTGACGCAGGGGCGGGTGATGGGATGTGCCGGGTGTGAGACGCTCAGACAGTGAGCCGTCAGGGAAGGCCTCACTGAGAAGTGGCATCTGAAAGTCAAGGCAGGTGAGAGAGTAAGCCATGTGAGTGTCTGGGAGAAGTGCAACCAGGCAGAGGGACCAGGGAGTGCAAAGGCCCTGGGGCAAGGATGTATCTGGCATGTTCACGGGAAGCATGAGGCAGTGTGCCTAGAGCAGCAGAGAGTCTGAGAGAGAGAGAAGCAGAAGAGGCCAGGGGTGTGACTGCAGTGCCCGGCTGGAGGGGCTCACACACTGTACACCTGTAAGGACTGGCTTTTGTTCCGAGTGACCTGGAGCCCAGAGAGGGTTCCCAGCAGAGGCAGGAAGTGATTGACATTTTGACAGAATCACATAGAGATATGGGTGAAAAATTCATAGATGATTTTGTTTTCTTCTTTACAGTTTTTATATTTAAAAAGTATTAAATATTAATTTAAGAATCAAATGGAAGAGGATGCGGGGAGACTAGGAAAGGCGGGCGGGCAAGTGAGAGCCCAGGGAGGTGGTTCTATCCTAGACAGAGGAGCAGGGGGCCTGTCCTGAAGGGGACATTCTCAAGGCATTCCCTGGGGTGTTAGTTTGTGTTACACAGAAAAGGTTCCTTGGGAGAATGGGTTTGGAAAACTCTGGATGAGTCTTTACTGAGGAACTTCTCAGTTCCTTTCAAACATTATCATCCAAGTGGAAGAGAGAGGATGCAGCGTTTCCCAAGCTTATTTGACCGTGGAGCCCATTTTTTGTGAATCATCTCCAGGGTCCCACAGGGTGCACTTTGCCAAACGCTGCTGCAGGTGAAGAGGCTCTTTCGTGGGGTAGGGGCAAGGACATGCTTGCCTTGAGTTAGCTCAGCAGGCAGTGGGCGGGGGAATTGATTGGCAGGGCAAGATGAAGTATAAGGGGACCTGTGGGCTTACTCTCCTATCATACACATCTCTCGCCCCTTCTGAGCTGACAGGCCCTCAACCCCAGAGGCAGTGATTCAAATACCAGATGCCCCCGCACCCCGAGACTCAGTGGCATCCACTGGAAGCGTACTGATGGGGCAGAGTGGCGTTTGACATTCTGGGTTCAGAGTGACATCACCACTTGTTGCTGCCCAGAGACCCAGCCTGCCTCCCTCCTCCCCGGGCATTAACTGGAGGGCGGCTGGGGAGCAGGAGGCAGGGTGGACAAACAGGATGGTCAGCGGGGGAGGAGGCGGCCAGGCCCACGGTTACACAAGCCCACATCACCTTGGGGCTGTTAATATTAACTCAGCCCCCAGCCTGGGGAAACATCAGCAGTCTCCAGAGTCACGGCCCTGGTAGACGTTGACTTGCCCATCTTGTTGGCTAGATCTTCAACGTTTCTCACTTGGCCTTAGATTGCTCAGTCCTCCATAAATATGGAGCTTTAATCCTCTGTGGCTGCATGTTGGGGAACGTTCCTCCCATGGGACAGGGCAGAACCTGGTGGAGGACTGAATGTGAGCAGAAAACCCACCAGAAGCAGCATGGATGGTCAACCAAAGGGCTTCAGGATAATTGTCATCTTGAGACATTTCAGTCAGAGTGCCATCACAGCTGCTTCTAAGAAGAGTATATCTCTTCCTGGTGGGCACTCCCTGTGTTTTGTGTCTGGACATTTTTTGATTCCTAGTCTTTGCTCACAGAAACTAAGCTTATGAATAAGTAGATTCAGCCAACCAACCATTCTTTCATTCAACCTTCTTGTACTAAGTGCCAACCATGTCCTGGTCCTGGGCTACAAATTGTGTGTGAATTCCATGTAAGTTCAGTGAATAATTACGAATTATAAATTTCTATATAGGGCCGGCCCCGTGGCTTAGCGGTTAAGTGCGTGCGCTCCGCTGCTGGCGGCCCGGGTTCGGATCCCGGGCGTGCACCGACACACTGCTTCTCTGGCCATACTGAAGCCGCGTCCCACATACAGCAACTAGAAGGATGTGCAGCTATGACATACAACTGTCTACTGGGGCTTTGGGGGGAAAATAAATAAATAAATAAAATCTTTAAAAAAAAATTTCTATGTAAAAAGAAGCAAGGACTTTGTAGACACTCTATTGCCTGCTGCTTCTTCAGAGGATTGTCTTTGGGGTCAATGAGGACAGTGGTACAGGTTGTGCACTGCTCATAGGTGCCTGGCAGAGGGAGTATGGAGCCTGAAATCCAGCCTATGCTACACTCGCCAAGTGGTGCATGCTGGTACATGTTGACATTCATCTGGTAAAAAGGTGTTCTTTTTAATTTGCATGAAGATGCTATTACTCCAGAGAGTGTGTCATAAAACAAGTATCGTCATATTTCATAAGACAAGCTTGTGTCATAAAACAAGAATAGTCAAATGTTAATGTAGAATCTAGCTGGTAGATTTAAGGCATCCCTCGTAAAAATCTTTCTAATTTGCTCTACGTTTTAAAACAGTCATGATAAAATGTTGGGAAGGGTGCAATGCTATTCCTCATCAAGTTATGCATGGTTCGGAGACATGTTGTCAGAGGTTCAATTTTATCCCCCCTAAAATTTGTATATTGAAGTTCTAACCCTCAGTACCTCAGAATGTGACCTCATTTGGAGATAGGGTCTTTATAGAGGTAGTCAACTTAAAATGAGCTCATGATGGGGGGGCCATAATCCAATATGACTGGTGCCCTTATAAGAGGAAGACATTTGGACACAGAGACATGAGCATAGAGGGAAGACGATGTAAAGACACAGTGAGAACACCATGTGAGCATGATGGTGGTCAGTCTACAAGCCAAGGAGAAAGGCCTGGAACAGGCCCTTCCCTCACAGACCTCAGGGGGAACCAACCTCGCCCACAGCTTGACTGCAGACTTCTAGCCTCCAGAACTGTGAGCCAATACATTTCAGTTGTTTAAGGCACCCAGTTTGTGGTACTTAGTGATGCAGCCCTAGCAAACCACTACAGATGGCTTTTCCTAGCCTGCACAGAGGGAGGCACCTGAAGGCTAGCAGTGGCCCGATCACCTCCTTGAACAACCAGAGCAGGATTTTGGCAGTGTTTTAGTGGAGAGACTTCCTACTGTGGGGCTTCAGTTGCTGGAAACTGACCATGGGCCACTGTTTGCGTTAGGATGAAATGAGTGATAATGAAGGTAAGTCATTGCCCATTGGGATCCAAAGGGCAGTTAATGCCCAATCATGGGGCTATAAGCAAAGAGCCTTGCCACTGTTGACTTTTGACACTCAAGACTATCCTACAAATAAGACACATTACAAGGTTGTTTAAAAACCCACAGGAACCCGAGCAACCAAGCAGGGCAAAGAGAGTGGTTGGAGTCTGGTTCTATTCCTGGCACTAACCACTCACAAGCTACATCATCTGGGTAAGCCACTTGAACTCAACTTTCTCATTCACACAGACACAGGATGTTGCGAGGATTAAATAAGGTGTTACACACAAAGCTCTAAGCACATAGTAGGTGCTCAAGAAAAGGGGGCAGAAATCCAGAGAAAGGATTGCGATAAGCCTTGTGAGGACTAATAAACAAGTTCAAAGTCTTGTTTGTTCAACCAACAAATGGCTGCAGGTGAAGGTCAGCAGGACTGTGAATGTCAAAATCAATACTCGGCTGATAGCAGGTGTTTATTCCCATTAGACTAGAATTGGCCGTGATCTCTCGTCAGTCCTGAGAGAATGCGTGGTAGAGTGGAAAGAATACTTGCTTACAAGGCAAGAGAAGGGATTCTAATTCTCACTTTGCCCCAGGCTATATAAATACCAATGACATATACACACCAAGGACGTACTCTTGGTATGTCCCTGTTACCTCTCCCAACCTCCAGTTCCTCATCTGTAAAATGAGAGTGTTGGACTAGACTAAAAATGGCAAACACAGGCCATGTACAGCTCCTTCTGCTCTCACGTCCACAACTGGCATCACCAATCAACCACAGCCCTGTTTTCATCTTCATTCAGACACACTTTCAGACTCCTTCTCAAGATAATATTCCAGGAACCACTACAACATATCCAAGATGGCAGCTTGGATGGAAACCATTTACTGTCCTGTCCAGATGATCTTTAAAAAGCTTTCTAGTTCCTGTGTTTGCTGAGCCTGATTGCTTTCTTGGCCAGACATAACTTTATTTTGCATCTTTCAAGACTTCATGTGGTAATTATTCACTGTCTGGGGTCTTACATCTTGTTATATTGTCCTACTGCTGCCCACACCTTCTCCCAGACCAGACATCCAACATCCTCACCAGGGTCCTAGATTTTGGTAACTCCATTACTTTAGTAACCTGGTTCCTAGTAATAATTCTCTCTCTTTGTCTCTACCTCTCTCTCTCTTTACTTTTCAAAACTCCTAGAGACCCCAGAGCAGGATTAATTCGTAATGAATTATTTATTTCATCACTTCCTCTGCCTATTCCAAAGAGAGTCACGGTTAGCAGATTAAGACATTCTCACACAGGAAGAAGCAGTTTCAAATGCCTTCTCAACCCAGTCTCCCAGGCAGCCCCTACCAATTGCTTGAAATTGACGTATCAGGGAAAAACTATTGGCCATTTTATCCCAAGAACATATGTCCAGAGAAACTTTAAAGCAAATTATTAAACCAAGAAAAAAGTAGCTCTGTGTGTGTATGCGTGCTTCAAAACAGTGCCAGAGGAATAGCTTTCTTTTCAATACTCAAGACAAATGAAGCCTTCAAACCACCATTCCAATTCTCCTCTTACCTCTGCAGCAACCTCAGAATGTGCCTATTCCCAAGAAGTCACCTGTCGTAGTACAGGATAGATCCGGGTGTCACATAGTTTTGCATGCCAAGCCTGCCTCAATCTTTACAAGCTGTTTGCTTTTGATTGAGTAACTTTACTCAATCTTTCCCGGGCTCATCTGCAAAATGAGACTAATGCCTCCTTATCGGGTCACGTTAGCACATAGAATATATCCTACCACCTAGAAGATATTCAACAAATAAATAAGACTGGCTGTTATCCTCGCATGTATTAATATCATTATTAGTACTGTATCTGTATTGCTCTGTCGGTCCTTGGGCTTTTGCACAGAGAAATAAGATACTGCTCATGCCCCCGAGAAGAGCAAAGGGAGCAACGACAGGTGGACAAACTGGAGGAACACCGCAGTGGACTCTCAGTCCACTTGAGGCACTGCTCAGAGGTTACTAGGCCAGTGTATCCTCTTCCCTCTTTATGGCCGCCCAAATCCTGCCATCCTTCAGGACCCCGCTCAAGCCCACATCCTTACAGAAGCTCCCTGAGTACTCTAGCCTCTACTCTATCTAGTGGAGGAAGTTTAATCTCAGTTAAGCCTAGTTGAAGTCTACTAGTTTAACATAAACTTCGTCAACTCAGGGTTCTTTCAGTCAATTCAGAGTTTCCCCAGTCCAGAGGTTCATACACCCTGCTATCCATCCCTGAGGTATCTGAGTAGGGAGACAATAGGTATCCACAGCCTCAAGTGAGACATGCCTCTTGAAGTCAGTGATAAGATCACTCTAAATGCCCCCTCAACGCCCAGCCAGCATTAAGCATATAGCAAATGCTTCAGAAGTAGATACATGGATGTGAGGATGGGTGGATGGATGGACGGACGGAGGGACATGCAGATGGATGTATGGGTTGGTGGATGGGACGATGGATAGACGGACCGATGGACGCATGGACGGATGGATGGATGGATGGGTGGATGGATGGATGGATGGATGAGAGGATGGGAAAACACTTTCCCCACAGAATGTGGCATCTGTCCTTCCTCCTCAGGCTCTTTGACAGTGTAGCAAGGCCACCATCCATGGCCAGGTCAGTTCAACTGTTCCTGTTCCTCTGGTTCCCCGTGCACCAGCGAGTACTGCACACTATGCCCCCAAAAGGTGTAGATGCAGTGGGCTGAGGGCTGGAACATTTGCCTGAGGTCAGCTTGTGTGATTCTGCATCCTTGACCACCAGAATCAGCTGTTAATGTTGGCTACCCTCTCTCCTTCTCCCCAAGACCGCTGCCCACACGGTCCAGCCTTGAGGGTGCTGTGGTTGTATCAGACTCCTAGTACCTGGCCTGTAAGTAAAAATTACCTTCCCCTAGCCTCATCCCTGGTCCCCATGGCCCCCAGTTAGTACCTGAGGAGACAGCTCTCTCTGTGTGGCTGCGGGCTGGGGTGAGGGGCAGGAAGGGGAGGGAGCAGGGCAGTGCCACAGGACCCGCAGGGCTCACGGGCAGGTAGGTCTAACTGTGGAGTCACTTTGTTCTGAAACAGAGAGCCGGAGAAAGATAAAATCAGGCCTTCAGAGTCAGCAGACCTGGACTCCAATCCTGGCTCAGTCACTGGCTAGCTGTCGACCTTGAGGAAGCCACTTCCCCTCCCTGGGACTCAAGTTTTTGCAGAAGCTGGTTGTGAGGATTAAATAGAGTGTTACTCAGAGTCCCCTCAGTGGTTCAAAGGATGAGAGTTTCATGAAGAGACTACATAGAAAGATGTGGGAAGGGTTAAGGGAAAAACAGGAGAGTCTCTGGCGAGACACCCAGAGGTTAGCAAAACCAGGGGGCTCTCACCCGCCCAGAGCTGAGGGAGCAAAGGGAGGAAACGGTGAGAGCAGGAGCCGTGGCGGAGGGCGACCCGGAAGGACCCGAGGTGGGGGCGGGACGCAGCTCCTCCAGGCGCGGCGCTGAAGCAGGGATGAATGGGGATAAACACCCCTACCTCTCTCTCCTCCTGCCCAGAACTCCCACCCACTACAAACCCAAGAAGAAGGCAGGAGAGGAGAGCCTGGCAGTACAGCCCACAGGGGTCAGCCTCCCAGAGCACAGAACACGGCAGAAAAGGGCAGACCATGGATCTGGGCAGGGGACTGGCGAAGAACAGCCTGCAGGAAAGATATCACGAGCACAGTAGTCACAGTAATAGCCAACTTTCGCTAGCACCTACGAGGTGTCACGAGGACATAAGCTATTTCATTTAATTTTGACTCGTAAGGAGTTTAGCCCTGAGCACATAAGCACTCACTGCAGTATAAGTTGTACCGTTGGTTTAAGGGAGTTTCTCACTGACCCAGAAGGCGAATTCAGCTTCTGGACGTGTTTAAGAAATGGGGGATCAGTGACTCCCACCCCCGCACCTACCCCCAGGTTTTCCTTAGAACAGACTTGTGTATTTGACCAAATCATATAGTATTGTGCACAGAGCCTCCAGAGTAGAGGAGACTGATGGCCACAGCAGAGGGCAGTGGAGGATTGGCTGGCCTCCACCCCTGCCGGGCCTGAGAGAGGGGCAGGGCGCCCTGAGCCCCACATAGGGCCTGAAATGCTGTGGGAAGCCCAGAGTGCTCTCTCTCCATCTCCCACGGAGCTGCCTAACCCTTCCCCACCCCTCTCTCTCCAGACCAGCCCCCGAGCTTCTCCCATCCAGTGGTGGCAAGTACCACTGTTCTCCCTGCTCACAGGGCAGGGGAGACGGCCACGGGACAGGCGCAGGCCCACTGGGTCCCAAGGACAATTTCTGAAGGACGAGTCTGGCCTTCCTGGGTCAGTCACCCGCTCCATGCCAATCAGCGTGGCTGGAGGTGGGGAGCTCATGCTGCAGGAGCTCATTTATGATGGCAACAAAAATGCGCACAAATATACTGTACAACATGCAAGGTAAGTGTTAACAGGAAAAGGGTCAGACCTAAAGGAAAAAAGCTACTTTTTTTTTTAATTGTGAAATTTTTGTTGTACATTATTGTTTATCAGTCACCATATAGGTGCATCCCTCCACCCCTTGTGCCCACCCCCACCCTCACCCCCCTAGCCCCTGGTAACCAGCAAACAGTGCTATCTGTCCGTGTGTTGGTTTATCTTCCACATATGAGCGAAATCATGCACTGTTTGTCTTTCTCTTTCTGGCTTATTTCACTTAACATAATACCCTTCAAGTCCATCCATGTTGTTGCAAATGGGACGATTTTGTCTTTCTTTATGGCTGAGAAGTATTCCATGGTATATATATTATCACATCTTTATCCATTCATCCATCGAGAGACACTTGGGTTGCTTCCATGTCTTGGCTATAGTGAATAATGCTGCAGTGAACATAGGGGTGCATAAGCCTCTTCGGATTGTTGATTTCAGGTTTGTTGGATAGATTCCCAGTAGTGGGATAGCTGGATCATAAGGTATTTCTATTTTTAATTTTTTGAGGAATCTCCATACTGTTTTCCATAGAGGCTGCACCAGTTTGCATTCCCACCAGCAGTGGATTAGGGTTCCCCTTTCTCCACAGCCTCTCCAGCATTCGTTGCTTTTTGTCTTGGTGATTATAGCCATTCTAACGGGTGTAAGGTGATATCTTAGTGTGGTTTTGATTTGCATTTCCCTGTTGACTAGTGATGTTGAGCATCTTTTCATGCGCCTATTGGCCATCTGTATATCTTCTTTGGAGAAGTGTCTGTTCATTTCCTCTGCCCATTTTTTGATTGGGCTGTTTGTTTTTTTGTTATTCAGTTGTGTGAGTTATTTATATATTACGGATTAATCCTTTGTCAGATATATGGTTTGCAAATATTTTTTCCCAGCTGGTGGGTTCCCTATTCATTTTGATCCTGGTTTCATTTGCTGTGTAGAAGCTCTTTAATCTGATGAAGTCCCACTTGTTTATTTTTTCTTTTGTTTCCCTGGTCTGAGTAGACATGGAATTCAAAAAGATCCCTTTATGGCTGATGATGACTAGTGTACTACCTATATTTTCCTCCAGGAGTTTTACAGTTTCAGGTCTCACCTTCAGGTCTTTGATCCATTTTGAGTTAATTTTTGTGTATGGCGAAAGACGGTGGTCTACTTTCATTCTTTTGCAAGTGGCTGTCCAGTTTTCCCAGCACCATTTATTGAAGAGACTTTTCTTTCTCCACTGTATGTCCTTAGCTCCTTTGTCAAAGATTAGCTGCCCATAGATATGAGGTTTTATTTCTGGACTTTCAATTCTGTTCCATTGATCTGTGTGTCTGTTTTTGTACCAGTACCATGCTGTTTTAATTACTATTTATTTGTAGTATGTTTTGAAGTCAGGGATTGTGATGCCTCCAGCCTTGTTCTTCTTTTTCAGGATTGCGTTAGCTATACGGGGTCTTTTGTTGCCCCATATGAATACTAGTATTCTTTGTTCTATTTCTGTGAAGAATGGCCTTAGGATTCTAATTGGGATTGCATTGACTCTGTAGATTGCGTTAGGTAGCATGGACATTTTAACAATGTTTATTCTTCCAATCTAAGTGCATGGAATATTTTTCCATTTCTTCATGTCATCATTGATTTCGCTCAATAATGTCTTATAGTTTTCATGGTATAGGTCTTTCACTTCCTTGGTTAAATTTACTCCTAGATATTTTATTCTTTTTGTTGCAATTGTAAATGGAATTGTCTTCTTGAGTTCTCTTTCTGTTAGTTTGTCGTTGGTATATAGAAATGCAACTGATTTTTGTAAGTTGATTTTGTACCCTGCCACTTGGCTGTAGTTGTTGATTATTTCTAATAGTTTTCCAATGGATTCTTTAGGGTTTTCTATATATAAGATCATGTCATCTGCAAACAGCGAGAGTTTCACTTCTTTGTTGCCTATTTGGATGCCTTTTATTCCTTTTTCTTGTCTAATTGCTCTGGCCAGAACCTCCAGTACTGTGTTGAATAAGAGTGGTGAGAGTGGGCACCCTTGTCTTGTCCCTGTTTTCAGATGGATGGCTTTCAGTTTTTCCCCACTGAGTATGATGTTGGCTGTGGGTTTGTCATATATGGCCTTTATTGTGTTGAGGTACTTTCCTTCTATACCCATTTTGTTGAGAGATTTTATAATAAATGGATGTTGGGTCTTGTCAAAAGCCTTCTCTGCATCTATTGAGATGATCATACAGTTTTTATTCCTTGTTTTGTTAATGTGGTGTTTCACATTGATTGATTTGCGGATGTTGAACCATCCCTGTGTCCCTGGTATAAATCCCACTTGATCGTGGTGTATAATCTTTTTAATGTACTGCTGTATTCGGTTTGCCAATATTTTGTTGAGGATTTTTGCATCTATGTTCATCAGGGATATTGGTCTGTAGTTTTCCTTCTTAGTATTGTCTTTGCCTGGCTTTGGTATCAGGGTGATGTTGGCCTCGTAGAATGTGTTAGGAAGTGTTCCATCTTCCTCTATTTTTTGGAATAGTTTGAGAAGGATAGGTATTAAGTCTTCTTTGAATGTTTGGTAAAATTCTCCAGAGAAGCCATCTGGTCCTAGACTTTTATTTTTTGGGAGGTTTTTGATTACTGTTTCAATCTCTTTACTTGTGTTTGGTCTATTCAAGTTCTCTATTTCTTCTTGACTCAGTTTTGGGAGGTTGTATGAGTCTAGGAATTTATCCATTTCTTCTAGATTATCCAATTTGTTGGCATACAGTTTTTCATAGTATTCTCTTATAATCTTTTGTATTTCTGTGGTATCTGTTGTAATTTCTCCTTTTTCATTTCTAATTTTATTTATTTGATCCTTCTCTCTTTTTTTCTTGGTGAGTCTGGCTAAGGGTTTGTCAATTTTGTTTATCTTCTCAAAGAACCAGCTCTTTGTTTCTTTGATCCTTTCTACTGTTTTTTAAATTTCAATTTCATTTATTTCTGCTCTGATTTTTATTATTTCCCTCCTTCTGCTGACTTTACGCTTTGTTTGTTCTTCTTTTTCTAATTCTGTTAGGTGTAGTTTGAGGTTGCTTATTTGGGATTTTCCTTGTTTGTTAAGGTGGGCCTGTCTTGCTATGAGTTTCCCTCTCAGGACCGCTTTTGCTGCATCCCATACGAGTTGGTGTGGTGTATTTTCATTTTCATTTGTCTCCAGATATGCTTTGATTTCTCCTTTAATTTCATCAATGATCCATTGGTGGTTTAGTAGCATATTGTTTAGTCTCCACAGCTTTGTCACTTTCCCGGTTTTCTTCCTTGTAGTTGATTTCTAATTTCATGGCATTGTGGTCTGAAAAGACGTTTGTTATGATTTCAATCTCCTTAAATTTATATAAGCATGCCTTGTTTCCCAACATATGGTCTATTCTTGAGAATGTTCCATGCGCGCTTGAGAAGAATGTGTAATCTGCTGTGTTTGGATGGAGTGCTCTGTATATGTCTATTAAGTCCATCTCATCTAGATTTTCATTTAGGTCCATTATTTCCTTATTTATTTTCTGTCTGGATGATCCGTCCATTGATGAGAGTGGGGTGTTAAGATCCTCTACTATTATTGTGTTGTTGTTAATGTCTCCTTTTAGGTTTGTTAATAGTTGCTTTATGTACCTTGGTGCTCCTGTATTGGGTGCATATATATTTAAAAGTGATATGTCTTCTTGGTGGAGTGTCCCTTTCATCATTATATAATGCCCCTCTTTGTCTCTCATTACTTGTTTTATCTTGAAGCCAACTTTGTCTGATATGAGTATGGCAACACCTGCTTTCTTTTGTTTGCCATTAGCTTGGAGTATTGTCTTCCATTCTTTCATTCTGAGCCTGTGTTTGTCTTTAGAGCTGAGATGTGTCTCCTGGAGGCAGCATATTGTTGGGTCTTGTTTTTTAATCCATCCCACCACTCTGTGTCTTTTGATTGGAGAGTTCAGTCCATTTACATTTAGGGTAATTATTGATATATGGGGCCTTGTTGTTATTATTTTATTGCTCTTTCTCCGGTTCTTTTGCATTTCTTTTGTTTCTCGTCTCATGTGTTTCGGACTACCAATGCAGTTTGGTAGTTCTGTATGGGGGTTCTCTTAGTTTTCTCTTTCTTTATTATATGTAATTCCGTTCTGATTATTTGGTTAGTGGTTGCCATGGGGTTTGTATAAAAAATATCGTGGATGTGATATTCCATTTTTTGATGGCCTCTTATTCCCTTAGACTAAGTCAATTCGATCCCTTTCCTCTTCCCCTTCTGCGTTATTGTTGTCACATCTTATTCCTTCTTATGTTGTGAGTTCCTGTTTAACATGATGAAGTTATATTTATTCTTGGTGCTTACCTTCCCTTGATCTTTTGTTTTATATTTAAGTGTTTGCTAATCTATTTTGGTAGAGGAGTGCAATTTTTCTGGTTTTGTTGACCTATTTTCCTCCTCATTCAAAACTTTGAATCCCCTTTCTCTTTTTTTCCTCGGGGATGAGAGCCTTCTTGAGCACTTCTTGTAGTGGAGGTCTTGTGGCAATGAGCTCCCTTAGCTTTCGTTTATCTGGGATAGTTATTATTTCTCCATCATATCTGAAGAATACTTTTGCTGGATAGAGTATTCTTGGCTGAAAGTTTTTGTCCTTTAGAATTTTGAATATATCGTTCCACTCTCTCCTAGCCTATAAAGTTTCTGTCGAGAAATCGGCTGAGAGCCTGATAGGAAATCCTTTATATTTTATTTTTTTTTTGTCTAGCTGCCTTTAATATTTTTTCTTTGTCGTTGACTTTTGCCAGCTTTACTACTATATGCCTTGGAGAAGGTCTTTTCGTGTTGATATATTTAGGAGATCTGTTGATTTCATTCACTGGTATTTCCAGCTCCTTCCCGAGGTTTGGGAAGTTCTCAGATATTATTTCTTTGAACAAGTTCTCTGCTCCTTTTCCCCTCTCTTCTTCCTTATGTTGGATTTCCTAATTGAGTCAGATATTTATCGGAGATTTCTTCCTTTCTTTTTAGTTTTAGTTCTCTTTCCTCCTCCATCAGGAGCACTTCTGCATTGCTGTCCTCAATATTGCTAATTCTTTCCTCCATATTGTCAACTCTGGTGCTTAAGGCTTCCAGATTTGTCTTTATCTCCTCTATTGGGTTTTTCATCTCTAAGATTTCTGATTAGTTTTTTTTTTCATAGTTTCAATCTCTTTTGTGAAGAAACTCCTGATTTCACTGAATTGTCTGTCTATGTTTTCTTGTATTTCATTAAGCTTTTTTATGATGGCTATTTTGAATTCTCTGTCATTAAGGTTATACATTTCTGTGCTTTCTGGGTTGACTTCTGGGTGCTTGTCATTTTCCTTTTGGTCTGGAGATTTAATATATTTTTGCATGGTGCCTGTTGGTGTTGGCTTACTTTTCCTCATAGTGAAAATATATGGTCGCAGTTTCCTCTTGCTGCTGCTGGGTGGGGGTCAAGGGCTGTGTATTCTGGCCTGCCTCAATCTGTGGGCACTCTTGTTGGCCCCTGGCTGATCTGCGGTGTGGCTGAGTGGAGGCTGCTTGGGGGGAAGTGCGGAAACAGCCAGAGCTGGAACGTGGGAACAGCTGAGACTGGAGCACAGCTAGGCAGAAGCAGCTGGGGCTCGGGTGCGGGTGGGTTGAAACAGCTGCAGCTGAAGTGCCGCTGAGCCAAAGAAGCTGGAACTGGAGTGTGGTGAGCTGAAGTTGCTGGTGCCAAGTCAGCTGGAGCCTGCGCACGGGCCAAACCGAAGCATCTGGAGCTGGGGGGAGGGAGGGTGGTCAAGCCAAAAGAGCTGGGGCCGTGGCATGGTGGAGCCAGGGAAGGTGGGGCCATGGCTTGGTCCAGCTGGAGCAGCTGGGGCTGTGGCATGGTGGGGACTAAGCTGCTGCTGACCCTGGTGCGGGGGTGCAGGCTCGCCCCACTGCTGGTCAGGCCGGGCGCCTGGGGGCCACTGCCTCTGGAGACAGGGCTGAGCTGACGCGCTGCTGTGCTGAAGCGCCCGTCATGTGGGCTGGGGGGGGGAGGGGCGCTTACTTTCCACTCCCCAATCTCAGAGGTTTCTCACCTCACTGTCACTCTCTGCTCTCCTGAGGGGCTAGCTTGTTGAAACTTCCCTTGCAACAGTTCCGCTCCCTCCACAGGGGGATCCCCTCAGGTTGTGAGGGGTCTTGGAGAGCCCATTTTTCATGGAGCGAGGCCCCTCCCCCCACTCTGAGAGCCGCATGTTCTCAGTCTCTGGGTCGCAGTCCTTGGGGAAGGAACGGAGCTCCTCTTACCTTCTTCCACCTGCTCTGGAGATTCCAGCACCTCAGTCCTTGGGTGTATGGCTGCCTAGGTGCCTCAGACGTCCCCTGTGTTGTGTGAATAGCTTCTGTTGGAATATGAATGTCCTTTTTGTTGTGTCTTAGAGGGGGAGAGTTCAATGGGAGAAGCTCACTCCACCATGATGCTGACGTCACAGTCCAGGGTAGTTTCTAGGGTGATGAAACCATTTTATAAGATACTGTAATTGTGGTTACATGACACCTATGCATTTGTCAAAATCCACAGAACTTCACAGCCAGGAATATTAACCTAAAATATGCAAATTAAAAGAAAATCTCATTTAGGAGATTCAAGAGTCCCAGAGTGGAAAGCAGAATGTGACAAAACAGTCTAACTGGATTCAAATGTACAAAACAACCTCACTGAAGGGAGCAGCAGGCTGGGTCGGGGGTGCTGACCTGAGTAACTTTGGAGATGAGTGAAACTTGTAAGACTAAAGGTGAAAGAAATTGCACATAGCACTGTACTGTAGGTAGTAAAGTCGTTTCCCACAAGAGCACAGGTTAACAATGGATACTGCAGTACATGTAGACAGGAAATGAGATACTAAGTAAATGAAGTAAATGGATAGGGGATGGTGGGAGCCGGGTGGGAACGGGAGATTAGAGATGAGCAAGAGGAAACTGAAATGATCTATGCATTAGAGTAGCAGACATCAGTATCAACTCGTGTTTAGCTTAATATAGATACAGATGGTTACATAAAAAATGTTTACAGATATGTGTATATACATGGTTAATGTGCATACATATATTCCCCTGCTCTTTCAGCTGAGAGGGTCCAGAAGCAATGATACCCCAGCAAAAATGAGCTTGTGTAGTGCCCAGGTCTTGGTTTCTAATAGCATTCTCCAATAAAAGAAACCAAAGCTCCTTGAAGAAATGGCTGAATCTATGACTGGGGAAGGATATATACAAGATGAGCCTGGAGCATGTTGTATTGCCAGAAAGTGAACAAGTAATATTAAAAACCCCCCAGTGATAGGTGGGGGGTATGTCAAATCAGTACAGGAGCCAACGGAAAGAGCTTCAAATGGCTAAAGTTGGATCAATTTGAACAAAAAAGAAGTAATTAAAGTAGTGTTATAGATTACAACAGTTTAACTATATATGTTAAATTAGAACCCGAAGTATAAAATAAATATCCATGAGTCCATACTGATAGAAACAAACGAATGAATAAATAGATAAATGGGGGAGAAGAAACAAATCTTTCATGCAAAAGAATTCCAAAGAATTTATGTAGATCCTCCTCCCTCAAGGAGGTGGATCATAACTCCCCACTCCCTAAGGGTGGGCTGTGCATAGGGACTTTCCTTCTAAAGAGGACTGTATGGAAGGTTGAGGGGACAGTAACTAGTTTACAGTCACTAATTTATAGTAGAGAAACCCGACAAACACAACCTCAGCCAGGGGATCAAGGTCAACATCAACAGTGATAAGTCATGCTGATAGCATGCACCCTTGATAAGGTGTAATGAAAATGGTAACTCTTTGGTCTTTCTCTCAAAAACCTGTAACCCCAGGAGAATCATGAGAAAACCATCATAAAAATTCGACCAGAAGGGTGTCCTATAAAATACTTGGCCAGTACACCTTAAAACTGGCAAGGTCATCAAAAACAAAGTCCAAGAAACTGTCACGGCCAAGAGTAGCCTAAGGAGACATGAAGACAAAATGTAATGTGGTGTCCTGGATGGGATCCTGGAAGAGAAAAAGGATAATAGGTAGAAATGATTCATATTGAAATCTGAGTAAAGAATAGACTTTAGTTAAAAATAATGTATCAAAATTGGTTTACTAATTGTAACAAATGTATCATGCCAATATAATATAAGCTGTTAATAACATGAGAAACTGGGTGTGGGGTTTATGGGCCCTCTCTGTACTATCTTTGCAATTTTTCTGTCAACCTCGAACTGTTCTAAAATAATAAAATTTATTGAAAAAAAGGCAAGCTACAAACAAGAAGAAAATATTTGCAAATCATATATCAGGTAAAGGACTTGTATCCAGAATATAAAGAAATCTTATAACAACTTAACTCTTACAACAAGTTAACCAAATTTAAAAATGGCAGAAGACTTGAAAAGATGTTCACTCAAGGAAACATATGGATGGCTAATAGGGATATGCAAAGGTTGTCCTTTGGTCATTAGTGAAAGGCAAATTAAAGCCACAATGAGATACACCTACACACCCACTAGGATGACTATAATCAAAAAAGCAGGCAATACTAAGTGTTGGCAAAGATATGGAGAACCTGGAATGCTCACACATTGCTGATGGGATTGTACAATGATGCTGCCACTTGGCAAAAACAATTTGGCACTTTCTTAAAAAGTCAACTATAAACTCACCATATGACCAAGCAATTCCACTCCTAGGAATCTACCAAGAGAAATGAAAACATATGACATACAAAAGCAGACTTGCACGTGAACGCTTCTATGAATAATAGCCCCAACTGGCAACAATCCGAATGTCCATCAACTGGCGAGCACATAAACAAAATATGGTCTATCCAGACAGTGGAATATTATTCAGCAACAAAAAGGAATGATCTACTGATACATACTAAGATGGATAAGTAAAAGAAGCCAGACCAAAAAGACTACATTTTATATGATTTCACTTATATGAACTATCCAGAAAAAGCAAATGTATAGAACTGTAAAGCAGATGAATGGTTGCCTAGCTAGAGATAGGAGTAGGAATTGACGGCAAAAAGTTCACAGGATTTTTTTGTGGTAAGTGACATGTTCCAAAACTGGCTTGTAGTGATGTTGGTACAACTGTATACATTTGCTAAAAATCATTGAATGACAATGGGTGAGTTTATAGTATGTAAATTATATCTCAATAAAGCTGTTAAAAAACACTTGGGAGACACATCTAACACTGTGCCAGGAGGACCTTTTACTGCTTTAAATGCATATATTAGCATATAAAGCAAAAAAAAAAACCTATGAGGCAATCATCATGTCAATCATCATGTCAAGAAGTTAGAAAAAGAACCACAAATCAAAAAAAAAAAAATGTAGAAGAAAGGAAATAATAAACACGACAGAAATTAATGAAATAGAAAGCAAACATAAATTAAGCCAGATCAAGAATCCCAAAGGTTGGTTTTTTGATTATACAATAACATTAATGACCCCTTGGTGACACAGATCAAGAAAAACAGAAAGGAAGCACAAATAACCAAGGTCAGGAATGAAAAATGAGCCATTGCTATGGATCTGGAACATGCTAAAAGATAATAAGAGCATGTTATGAAAGCTATATACACAAATTTTAAAAGCTATATGAAGGAGTATCTCTCTGCTCGCTAGATGGGATGCTGCCAAATTCATGAATCGCTTAATAAATCCAATTAGATCTTCAAAAAAAAAAAAAAGCTACATGAAATGGAAAAAATTTTTAAAAATACTGCTTGAAGAAATAGAAAATCTGAATAGTTCTCTATGAAAGAAATTAAATCCATGTTTTGAGAGGTTCAGGGGATTCGATCGGAGACGTAAAAGAGACTCTCCACTACAAACAAACGGACTGAAGGTATATTTTATTCTATAGAGGAGAATAAAGGTGATAGTCTGCAAACAGATCTGAGTAGGTCAAATAATAAGAGGGAAAAACACCAGCTCGATTGGAAAGGGAAACACCAGATCGACTGAGATAGAGAATAGGTCATATAATAGGAGGGAAAAACATCAGATGGATCGGAAAGGGAAACACCACATCGACTGAAGGGAAATGACACAAATCGACCAGAAAGAGAAACACCAGATTGACCGAAAAGAGAACACATCAGATCAGTTACTCACAACATCCACGCCCCACTGCCAGGAGAGTCCCTTCAATTGACACGGCTGGGCGGGAATCCGATCATCAGAGGTCCTGGGCAAGGCGTCCCCTCCACAGGTGAGACTCTCACCAGGCCTCAGTTTTCAGCAGTTTATATAGCATCAGTAATTTCCAGAGTAAGCAGTTACAGAGTTTGCAGAGCAAGCATTTAGTGTTCCCATGCACAAATGGTTATCAGTGGCGTACGTGCACTGTTAACCGAGGCCTGGTGAGAGTCTCACCTGTGGAGGGGACGCCTTGCCCAGGACCTCTGATGATCGGATTCCCACCCAGCCGTGTCAATTGAAGGGACTCTCCCCGGCAGTGGGGCGTGGATGTTGTGAGCAACTGATCTGATGTGTTCTCTTTTCAGTCAGCCTGGTGTTTCTCTTTCTGGTCGATTTGTGTCATTTCCCTTCAGTCAATGTGGTGTTTCCCTTTCTGATTGATCTGATGTTTTTCCCTCTTATTATGTGACCTATTCGGATCTGTTTGCAGACTATCACCTTTACTCTCCTCTATATAATAAAATATATCTTCAGTCCATTTCTTTGGAGTGGAAAGTTTCTTTCATGTCTCCGATTGAATCCCCTGAACCTCTCAAAACAATCCATAAATAAAAAATTTCTCCCAAAGAAAATTCCAAGCCCAAATGATTTCTCTGGCAAATCTGCCAAACATTTAAGGAAAAAATAATGTCAAGCTTATGCACTTTTCCAGATTTTAGAGTAACAGAGTACACTCACCAACCTGTTTAATGAGGCCAGCATGACCTGATACCCAAACCTGTGAAGAACAGAGGTAAAAGGAAAACCCACCGACCACTGCGTGTTAAACACATTAAATTATTTCCACCCACCACCACAATGACCCTCTTAGGTGAGCGTGATTCTTCACCTCATTTAATGAAGCAGAACGTTGAGGTTTGCATAAAGGAGGGGATTTGCCAAAGTTGCATAATCAGTAATGGCTGGAGCGATATTGGAGAAGGTCTGACAGACTCAAAGGCCCTGATGGTTTCTCTCTCACGGACTTGATTCTAATCTCCTGCCCCCTCTGCCCTCAGGGAAGGCGGGAAGTTAGGGAGCTGAGCATCAGAGAAGTCAGGCGTCTTGGCCAAGGTCCCAGAACAAGTTGGTGACAGAGCAAGAGGCAGAGCTGGGACCCGGCCCTGGGCCCTGCAAGCTTCTCCTGAGGGAGACGGTGCCCCCAGAACTTGTCTGCCCTACCCCATGTTTCTCTGACTTTTTCAGGCTACTGCCAACTTGTGAATTCGCAGGCCACACCTGGACCAACAGAGGGCACTCACATCACCTCTCCAGACCCCAACCCAACAACCCTATCAGTCCCCAGGGCCCAGAACCTGCCCTGGGGAATTCCTCAGGATCAAGACTGGAGTGCCCCCGCCCTCTGCTCTGACGTGGGACAAAGCAGGGAAGGAATGAATGCCCATGGGGGCAGTTGAACTCTGTGGTAAGGGCTTTAGCTAAGGTCCCTGGGCTCCAATTCTGATTTCTCTACTTAGTAGTGTGACTTTAGGTAAGTCTACTAACCTCTCTCTGCCTCAGTTTCCCATTCTGCCAAATGGGAATAGCAATAATCATTAGCATTCACATAGTGCTTAGAATATATGGAGCACTGTTCTACGCTCTTTCCAAACATTCACAACGACCTGAAGAGATTCTAGATACTGGAATCTCCATTTCCCAGCTAAAGGCCCAGGGAGCTTATGTAACTTGCCCAACATCACACAGCTAAGGTCTAGACTCGAACTCAGAGTCCATTGCTCTTGAGTCCTTCTCCAATATCGCTGCTATACTTCCTGATCGATAATAATACTTAGCCTGTAGGGTTCTTGTGAGGATCGAATAGTTCAGTACACGTAAACACCAGAGCTGGCACCTGGAGAGGGCTCAATAAATGCTGGCTTCTGTCCTCACCAGGTACCAGACCCAGTGCTCAGTGCTTTACACACGGCTGTGCAACTAGAGCAGAGCAGGAACTGGCAGGTGGGAGTGAGAAGGGAGATAAAGGCGGGAGCCAATGCAAAATCTTATCAGCAAATTACTAGCCCCTATGGGCTGTGTTCCTGGTGTCCGGGAGGCGGGGGCACCCAGAAGGGCTTAGAGTCCTGCTCGGTCCAGGAACTTCCCAAAAGCCGAGCCTGCAGGGGGGACCCAGCAACGCGATGCAAGCCAGCAGGGCTGCAGGTGAGGGTGCCAGGCAGTTCCCCGACCCACGACAGCCAAAAGAACCAGCGAGAGCCAGCACAGGTCCAGCCTCCAAAGTCCAAAGTTTAGCCCAACCTACCCACACCACCGCCACGCTGGCCATGAGTACTGGCTGGCAAAATTCCTTGCCAGAACAGCTCACGATTCCTTGGGTAAACAGCCAGCCAGGGCTCAGCAAAGGCTGGCCGAGACTCCTCCCTGGCAGTTCTGATCACTGTAGGTCTCTGGCTCGTCGTGTCCTGTCCCATGCCAGGCAAAGCCTGGGCGCTGTTTTCCTGGGGACGGGTTTCAGACAGCGCTGCCTTATCCACAGGGCTGGAGAAGTTAGGAGGCCCTGAACAACCCTCCCGGTTCCAGCTTCTGTGGTTGGTAGAGTCAGGAAAGAGGAACCCAGAGCCACACATCTATATTGGGGTGATTTCAGAGGAGGAGGTGGTTGTTCTCAGAGGGCTTCAGCCAGAAGCTCCTCTCAGGATTTGGAGCGACCCCTGAAAGACTGGTAAATCGTTCTCGAATGAGACCCGAATGTAGCAGTGACTGGCCCAGAGGGAACCACTGAACTGGGCCTCCTGGTAGGCAGGGAGCGGGTCTCGCTCACCTGAGGGCCGCTTAGCCAGGGCTGGTGGGCACAGACCCGCGGTTGGGGGAACACGCAATAAACTAATGGACATCTGACTCAAAAGTGCTTATGAAAAATGTGCTTTATTTTCAAAAATTATTTTTCTATTTTAAGGGGCTAAGAGGCTGATAGTTAAAGAAAAGGTCTTGTTGGGCACTGGCTAAGCAGAATCCAGGACTTGGTGGGCACCAGTCACTAAAGTGATCAATAACAAGTCTAGCAACGGTTTCCCTGATTGAGGCTTTATGATGCACCCGCTGCTGTGCTGGGCTGACAGTGCCGTCTGGTCTTCACAGCAAGGCCGTGTGTGTATGTGTGTATGTATATGCACATGTATATGTATATATAAATTTTTTTCAGAATCATTTGAGAGTAAATTTTATACATCATGCCCCTTTACCCTTAAATACTTTCATGTATATTTCCTTAGAATTTGGGATATTATTTTTCAGGAAAGCTATCAACTTCAGGAAATTTAGCACTGATACAATACTTTAATGTACATCCATGTTCCAGTTTTGCAAACTGTCCCAATAACGTCCTTCCTAGCACGTTTCCTCTGGTTAAGGACTAGGCACTACACTGAGTAAGGCATCGAGGATGATCTGTTGGTCTTTCAGGGGTCAGTCCAAATCCTGGGAGGAGCTTCTTGCCGAAGCCCTCCAAAAGTCACCACCTCCTCTTCTGAAATCACACTGTTACAGACACCTTGCCTCTTCAGTCTCCTCCAATAGGTAATATATTTTGTCTTTTATGACAGTGATATTTTTTTCCAGTTTTATTGAGAAATAATTGACATACATCACTGTACGACTTTAAGGTGTCCTGCATGATGGTTTGATTTACGCATATTGTGAAATGATTATAAGAGTAAGTTAACATCCATCATCTCATATAGATACAATAAAAAGAAAAAAAGATTTCTCCTTGTGATGAGAACTCCTAGAATCTACTGTCTTAACAACTTTTCTATGTATCACACAACAGTGGTAACTACAGTCATCATGGTGTACATTACATCCCTAGTACTTATCTTATAACTGGAAGTTTGACCTTTTAGCCCCCTTCCTCTATTTCCCTCTCCCTCCACCCCTACCTCTGGTAACCACAAATCTGATTTCTTTTTCTATGAATTTGGTGATTTTTTTTGTTAGATTCCACATATAAGTGACACCATACAGTATTTGTCTTTCTCTGCCTGACTTATTTCACTTAGCATAATGCCTTCAAGGCCCATCCATGTTGTTACAAATGGTAAGACTTCCTCGTTTTTTATGGCTGAATAATATTCCATTGTATATATGCACCACAGCTTCTTTATCCATTCATCCATCAGTGAACACATAGGTTATTTCCATGTCTTGACTATTGTAAATAATGCTGCTATAAACATGGTGGGGACAGATATCTTTTTGAGTTAGTGTTCTCATTTCCTTTGTATATATTCCCAGAAGTGAGATTGCTGGATCATATGGTAATTTTATTTTTAATTTTTTGAGGAACTGCCATACTGTTTTCCATAGTGGTTGTGCTAATTTACAATCCCACGAACAGTGCAGAAGGGTTCCCTTTTCTCCACATCCACACCAGCGTTTGTTATCTCTTGTCTCTTTGATGATGGCCCTGCTAACATGCATGAGGTGATATCTCATTGTGGTTTTAATTTGCATTTCCCTAATGACTCGTGATGTTGAGCATCTTTTCACATATTTGTTGGTCATTCATATATCCTCTTTGGAAAAATGTCTGTTCAGGTCCTGTGTCCATTTTTTAACTGAGTTATTTGATTTTTTGCTATTGAGTTGTATGAGTTCTTTATATATTTTGGATATTAACCCCTCGTCAGATATATGGTTTGCAAATATTTTTTCCCATTCCATAGGTTGCCTTTTCACTTTGTTGATGGTTTCTTTTGCTATGCAGAGCTATTTAGTTTGATGTAGTCCCACTTGTTTACTTTCAATTTTGTTGCGTGTGCTTTATGTGTCATATCCAAAAAGTCATTACTAAGATCAATGTCAAAGAGCTTTGTTTCTATGTTTTCTTCTAGGAGTTGCACAGTTTCAGGTCTTATATTTAAGCCTTTAATTCATTTCCAGTTAATTTTTGTGAATGGTGTAAGATAGGGTCAAGTTTCATGCTTTCACATGTGAATGTCCAATTCTCCCAGCAGCATTTAGTGAAGAGACTGTCTTTTCTCCACTGAGTATTCTTGGCTCCTGTGTCAAATGTTAGTTCACTGTATATGCATGGGCTTGTTTCTGGGCTCTCAATCCTGTACCATTGGTCTGTTTGCCCGTTTTTATGCCAACACTGACATTTTTAAAGAACACAATCCCTGTTGTCGCTAAATGGTGTCCACATACATATGGGAAAAGATACATTTGACACCAACTTCACACCATACACAAAAGTCAAATCCAGATAGACTAAAGATCTAAATGTGGAAAATGAAGCTATCAAAGCTTCTAAAAGAAAACATAAGAAAATATATTTCCCAACATTGGGGTAGGCAACGATTTCTTCAACAAAACATAAGCAGCACTAACTATAAAAGAATAAATGGAAGACTTGGACTCCATTCAAACTGTGAACTATGTCCATCAAAAAATTCCATAAAGACAGTGAAAACGCAAACCACAAACTGAGAGAAGCTATTTTGCAACGTAAAGTCATGCGTCACCTAACAACGGGGATATGCTCTGAGAAATGAGTGGTTAGGCAATTTCGTCGTCATGTGAACATCCTAGAGTGCACTTACACAAACCTAGGTGGTACAGCCTACTGCACACCTAGGCTGTATGGTACTAATCTTATGGCACCACCGTCGTATATGCGGTCCGTTGTTGACCAAAATGTCATTATGTGGTGCATGACTGTATGTGTCTATCTGGCATTCCTATCAATCAATGAGAAAAGATAATCTGACAGAAACAAGCACTGCTGTTCAACAGACACTTCTCAAAAGATGATAGCCAAATGGGGAAAAAAAATTAAAAGATGATCAACTTCATGAGTCCTCAGAGAAATGCAATATAAAACTATCGTGTTGTTAACCGAAATGAGCAACTTTACGAGGCAAAAATGAAATTTTAAAGAAAAAGAAGCTTTATTTAAAAAAAGGTTTGCCAACTGGGGAAATGCATCTCAACCTGCAAGGTGATAGCTGAACCCCCTCTCAGTCTTTGGGTGGTTGGTTTTAAAAGGCAAAAAGGGCAGGGTTTGTAAGGCTAAGGCTGAGTCCAGTTCTGACTGGTCGCCCTTCCCAGCTGCAGTGTATCTTGTGTCTGGGGCTTTCTAAATGTTCTAACTGCGGGGAAACTGTTCTCCACCATCCGGTGACAGTCAAGGTTAAAATGTAATTTTTTATTTCTGCCCATAATTCACCCTTGAGGTGGTCATGGTGACTGTCACATCGACTCTGGCCTAGCTTATTTTCTTTTATCATTTCCCCCTCTTGACTATTGGTTCGCTGAGGCAACGTCTTTAATCAATTCAAAGAGTATTCAGGTCCCTCAACGCCCAAGTGCCCTCTCAGCTGCTTGGGTTCCATCTAGCCCCTCGTGGGAAGCATCAGAGGGTGGGATGGGCTGAACATAGGTGGTGACTCCAACCAGCATCATGGGGGTTGCCGGTGGAGGGGTGGCATCTAGATCCTGCTGCACACTGTTTAATCAGGTGACGGGGGGAACTGTTGGCAAGCTGTTCTCTTATCAGCGGTCCTCCTGTTGTTCTGCAAAACAAGCTCAGAAACTTTGGTTACTTTGTTTCCCATGCCAACCTTGTGGGTATGAGGCACAGTTTCACCCTAATCCAGGGAAAACTTGAACTCCTTTGTTCTCGGTTTTAATTAAAAGTGGCCTTTATTTTATGATCATTCCTCAATCTTGGCAAATGGGCACAAAGACTTCCTGCTGTGAAAGGGCGAAGATCAGGGTCAGAGGTATGAAATTGTTCTACTTTTATTTTAAAATATTTTGGGTACCAGATGGGGAAAGCAAGGAATGCTTCACATGACTAATATTTTAGTATGCTGATCAATGGCTTTGGAATAACATTTAAGTCCATATTTTATAATTATATAGATGACCATACATATTAGCAAAACAGAAAGCACAAATTTTAGAATTCTCTCCATAATGGACCTCAATCCTTGGGGAATCCAGGAGAAGAGGCCTGTAAATCAATTAATGTTAGGGCCTGGAAACTCAAGTGAAATCTGATGAAAAATAAAAGAAAAACAAGGTTAATGGTTGGAGCAACTTATAAATTAATTCCTGAGCCCAGGGAATGGCCAGTCAAGAAGATTTCTAGAAGTCAGGGTCAAAGCATCTTTTGCAGTTTGAAATGTCTCTGATGATGTCATTGGGTGTTCAGGTAAACTTTTTGAGTGGCTTACACAGTAACAGGCACGAAGATTCTCTAAACATGGGCCATCATGGTGATCTCTTTTAAGTTCATACCAAGCCATCCAGTTTCAGTTTGCAAGGCCTCAGGAAAAAAAGGTGGCCTCAATTCTCAATGATTTCAAATGAAAAGGATGGAAAAAATTGAAAACTTTAGTTTGGAGATTTGTACCAGATATTTGAGGAAACTAGAAGAATCCAGGGTCCAGTCTAGTTTACAGGTGGAAAATAAAAACCTCCAAGATAATTAATAGAACTAGAATCCATTATCCACAAATGTATATTATAGTTTTTACTGAAATATAATTTTTTCCTCTATAATTACCCTCATTTTTACCAAAAATAGCCAAATTCAAACTCATTGGTTTGCAAAATAAGTCTAGCTTTAATAAAATTGGCCCAATTATTTACATAGGTACAGCAAGAATAGTAATTGATCAGATAGGCTTTTTTAAATCTGCTTTGCTGGAACTTTTTATAAGGAATCTCAGATGGAACTTTAAAGGCCTCTCGGGGCCAGGAAAGCCAAGCCAAGGACTTGCCGTCAGATTCCACCTGCAATACCTACAGATTTGGGTGAATTTATCTCTTCTTGAGGGCCCCCAAATATCTTGAGATTCTTTTACCTGCCAGGGACGTGACCTTCTTTCCTCATCTAGTAAGGTTGCTGGAAACCCTGTAAGGCAGGTACCAGGCCAACATTTTCAAGTGGCTTTGTTTGTTCCATAAAGTCAATCCTTGTTCCTCAAAGCTGTTTGGTCATATCTGAGTTTATGCATGTTTTTCTCAAATATGATATTCCAGTCAAAGCCTTGGTAATATAATCAGCGTTTCCAATTGTGTCCTGCTCTAAGGAGAACAGATTCATATTGACCTATGCAAACAACTATATTGCCAAGAAAATAAGAATGCTTACTTATCAAAAGTTTTCAAATTTTGGAGGGATCAGGTAAGGAAAAAAAGATAAATGTTTCAATTCTGTTTACAAATTGTTATAAGTCACAGTTAGCTCAAGAGAAAAGATTTCTTTAAATATGGAAAAACAAAACATTAGAGTATCTTTCCGAGTTCATGTAGTCCCATGTAATTTAAGTTTTTTTTTTTGCCTGAATCCAGTTTTTTAATTAGTTTTTTTTAACTTTGTCTGATGATTGAGGATGATAGGAACCAAGAAGTTTAAAAGAAGTTTAAGAGTTTAAAAGTGCAAGAATTTTAAAAGGTTTTTGCTAGGGTTAGTATGATTTGCCCAGTGACGTGGGTGCCTCGATCACTGGAGACTATGGGAGGTATACTCTAAGTGGGAAATATATTTTTTTAATAATTTTTCTGCCATTGTGAGGTTATCAGCTTTGTGGCAAGGGAGGGCGTTAACCCATCTGGAAAACAGACATATAATAACAGGAACATAATAACCCATACTAAGTAGCATTTGAATGAAATCCAGCTGCAGGTGTCCAAAGGATCCAGAGGGAGGAGTTATGAGGCCCCTGGGGACAGTAGTAGTTTTTTTTTTTAATGCATAATGGTGGGTGAAGGAATGTAAAAACAAAAAAAATGGAGTTTGTCAGGGAGCCGGGCAGAACCAAGTGGCCATTTTGGGTTTCCCATAACCCTGACTGTTTGTTTAATTTACAGCCATTGCTCACTCATCTTAATTTCTCTTATCAAGCGGCAGACTGTTGCCATGTTACAAGGACATCAGGATAGCCAAAGTCTGGCAATGAGGGGTCAATTTTTTTTTTTTCTGCAAGAGAAGCAGAATGGACTTCATCCACGTGTGTCATAACTTTTATAGATTTTATTGTTCCTGCTTTGTATGAAAGTCAGCTAAGGGCACTTTCCTGATATTCAGTGCAAGCCTCAATTTTGATGACAGACAACATTTTATAAAAGGACATATTAGATTTTCAGGAATTTTGTATAATTTCTGGAACTCATATGTTTATGAAGACATAACAAAATGTAATTTAACATATCAAACAAGTTTAATTATTTTAATGTCTCTTTCTTTATAGAAAGAGAGAACAAATTCTTTGAGAAGTCTCAGGGCTGATTAGAAACTTCCAAACTTCCTTTTTAAGTCAAAAGGAAGATTTTACCCAGGATTTGAACCCTGGAGGAACTTTGTTAAAAATATCAAAAGGTTTTAAAATATGTGATCAAAAAGAATCACAGATTTTTATGAAACAATACTTAATTATCTATTTAACCAAAGTGACAAAGAGATTTGAAAGGCAAACACAGAAAGTTGTACAGTTTTGAGCAAAACCCAGCTTTTCTAAGTAATCAAAGACTTGATACAGACAAAACATAGAATCTTTGTTTCCTAGGCGTTTTACATCAAAGGTAAAGAAACTTTGTTTACAATTTCTTACTAAGAGCAGACCAAATATCTGATAAGACTTTGTCCCTTAATAGAAAGTAAACCCAAATTTTAATTTTTGTGCCAGCTTACTTTTGATTTTAAAATTTATTTTTAAATAAATTTATTTTGATCTTAGCTGGCTTGACCATGGACAAACCTCTTTCCTCAGGGTTTTACTTCCACAAACCTTTTGTCATTTGTTTTTTACATTCAGAATTTGTCCCACTACTTCTTTTTTTTTTTTTTCCCTAGTGCTTGAGGACAAATTTATCTTTCTTAACAAAACAGCCATAAATATTTCCATTCTTTATCCCTTCTTACTGAAAACACGTATTTTATTGTCTACTTTTCATACACAGTCATTTTCTAAATTTTAAAACTTACAAAGTTTATCTAGGAAAGAAATGATGCAAGGCAGTTAATAATTACAGATTTTACTTTTAGAGGATGGCATAATTGCCTATGCATTACAGTAAATGAGTATAAATTTCTCTTACATAATATGGTTAAAATAGACCATATACTTTTTGGAAATTACAGTATGTGATTCACCTGTGTCTATAGTTCATCCTGACATGGTTCTGCCAAACCAGGAATGATACAGCAGGCAGAGGCAATAACATCCGCAAACTATTGCCGAAAGGGGTTACTCTAGGTTGAGTAAGCAGAATAAAGATTTGAAAGACGGAACAACAACTTTTAAACCAATGGCAGAGCTACAAATATCTGGGAAGCCACCACCAGAATTTTCAGCTTTGCAAGTAGTTATAAGAAATGGGGGAAGTTCTTTTAAACAAAGATTGCTGCTTGGCTGTAAATCTGAAAAGACAAGGCCACAGAGATTGAGCCTGTGAGAGAGTGACTACAGCGTGGCCTTGAGGAGTGATCACTGTGTGTGTACAGGACAGAAACTGTGGTCGTCCTTGTATTGGCTTCTCCATCTGGCTGCATAGACCCTTCTGTTCCTCAATTTACTGCGGAATAAGAGAAGTAGGCTTCAAACATGTTGGATCATTCCACAGTAAGAAATATACTGTATATTACGGTCCAGTATATATCTATCTATATATAAAACATCACATAAGTAACAGAAATAAAAATTTAATAACTTGACCCATATTTTTTATTTTCAGTATATGCTATACATGTTATTTTTTTTGGTTTATGAAATTACTTTCTTTTATTTAAAAGTATAAATTTTATAATAAATTCATCTAAGTATTATAAATAAAATTGAAAATATATATTATCTATTATCTACATTGATAGATGTAAATGTCATGTACATTTTTTATTTAAATAAATGTTACTTGTAATTTATCCATGGTCTATGACCACAGGTTGAAAAATAAGCAGTTACAGTAAATCCTTCCATAGTAGGAGAAAGCTCTCATGAGAGTTCCACTGCTTCTCATCTTTCAAAGGGGCATCTGCTCCTTTGCCTGCACTCTCTCAGCATCAAAGCACCCAGTTTGTATAGAGTTAATTTACATTTATTACTCTAAGTGTTCTGACATTTTTTCTTTGATTCCTTTTGTATTTTTAGTTCTTTTTCCAACTTCTTTTAACTATTTGTAATTTTTGTTTTCCAGTGAAAACTAGGAAGCAGGCGATTGTGAACTGTCTATTTTATATTAGCATCCTGTAATAGATTAGCAAATCCATAAACACATTTCATAATTTCTAAAAGCATATTTCTCTTCACAGAAAACTTTTCAACGTGGCACAAAATATGTCTATTGATAGACCCAAATATTGTTTGTCTCTGTAAAAAAAAATTAGAAAGCCAAAACTAAACAAACTTATGTTTAGCAATCAATGTCTCAGTATACCATCCTATCCAGAAATGATTTAGATATTTAACGAACATCCATTATTTAGTTTAACTTGGTATAGGCTTTTATCTTATTTACATTTATTTAAACATTTGTTCTTAACAATTACTTTTGGATTAGACGTTAAATAGTTAACCATTACCCCAAGTTATTCTCCCTGCTGACAAATTCCACAACAGAAACAGCCTGAGTCCATCCAACCAGTAAACCCAGGTAGAAAAAGTTGTATGTTTGTATTATATTTAATATTGAGAACTCTGAAGACATGCCTGTTTTTATTAAACCAACAAACTTAAACAAGCTTGTATTTAGCAAAGATCATTTTTATATCATGTTAACTTGAAAGACATCTGGGCTAGTTTGTATTACATTTAGAAATAATTTATATAAGTGCCTACTTTAAGCCAATTAAATAGAGCTCCTTTAGAAATTTTTGCCATCCAGAGGCAGACAAATATACGTAGAGAGAGGCTTACATACATAAACATACACATACAGATAGACACAAACAGAGATTTTCAAAATTTTAGCTATGTCTCAGGCACAAAACTCAAAAGAACGATCGGAAACAAATTGCTCCCTGGCAGATGGACCTGCTCAGATGGCCAAAGATTTTTATTAAAATTTTTTCCTTTTTGCTGTAAGGATCCTTTTTAGAGCTGTTTTTGAAGTCATTTTGTCTTTTAGAAGCCTCTGCATATTAATCAAAGACTGCATTCCATTGCTTCTGAGAGGTTTTGAATCCTTTCTTTTCCAATTGAGCACACAAATAAACCAATTTGGGAATATCAAAGGAGCTCCATCGTGGCCTATGTAATTTTAGATCATCTCTAGTAATTTGGACCCAGGTGACAAGGAACTTGCAAGTATTTGGTCCATAATTTTTGTACATAAAGGCCACAGGAGTGGTGGCAGGTGGCTGGCCGTTTGCTGTTTCTCTAGAAGAATCTTTAGAACAAAAGTCACCCATCCTGAATGGAGAAACCTCCCCGGAGAAACCTCCCTGTAAACCAGCCACAGCCGAATCTTATGAGGGAACCCCCTCCTAAGAAATTGAGGAAACCCCCTCCTTAGAAGTTGAGGGAATCCCCTCCTTAAAGAGCCTCTAGACCTTTACAAAGCATGGGAGTTCGAGGATCCGAGAGAGTCTTACCTTGATGGTCGTCCTGAGGCTGTTGGAGATGTGGAAGAACTGTCAAGGGCCTCCAGGTTGTGCGGGCATGCAGTGTCCATTTGACCCCCAGGAGGAGATCGGGTGGCCACCTCACATCCCATCCTCATCGCCAGAAATGTTAACTGAAATGAGCAGCTGTATGAGGCAAAAATGAAATTTTGAAGAAAAAGAGGCTTTATTTAAAAAAAGGTTTGCAAACCTGGGAAATGCACCTCAACCTGCAAGTTGATAGGTGAACTCCCCCTCAGTCTTTGGGTGGCTGGTTTTTAAAGGCAAAAAGTGCAGGGCTTGCAAGGTTAAGGCTGAGTCCAGTTCTGATTGGTCGCCCTTCCCAGCTACAGTGTATCTTGTGTCCAGGGCTTTCATGTCCTAACTCCAGGGAAAGACTACTGCATTGTTCTCCACCATCTGGTAACAGTCAAGGTTAAAACTTAATTTTTTATTTCTGCCTATAGTTCAGCCTTGAGGTGGTCATGGTAACCATCACGTCAACTCTGGCCTTGTGTTTTTTTTCTTTTATAGATGTGATACCACTACACACCCACCAGAATGGCTAAAGTGAAGAAGATGAACACCACCAACTATTGGCAACCAAGTGGAGCGAGCGTATCTTTCACACACTGCAGTTGGGAATATAAATTGGTCTGATCACTTTGGAAGATTGTTTGACAGGATCTACTAAAGCTAAATATATGATCCTGCAATTTTGTTTTGGTTATCTTTTGATGTATAACAATCTATCCCAAAAGCTAATGGCTTAAAAGAACAACAATTTTATTATAATTCACAACTTTAAGGTCAGGAATTCACGCAAGGCATGCCTGAATGATTCTTCTGCTCCACATGGCATCAACTGGGATCATGCAGAAGTTTTCAACTGGTGGCTGGTCTGGTCTGAGGATCCAAGATGGTGTCACTTACCTGTGTGGCACATTGGTGGGGATAGCTCGAAGGCAAGACTCAGATGGCCCCCTCTTCCTCCACATGTTGTCACAGGGTCTCTCCACAGAGTCTCTCTAGCAGAGTATTTGGACACCTTACATGGTGGCTCAGGGCTCCAAGAAAGAGTGCTCCAAAAGACCAAGAGAGAAGCTGCAAGATTTCTTATGAACTAGCCTCAGAATTCCCAGGACATCATTTCTTCTACATCTATAGGTCAAGAAAGTCACTAAGACATGTCAAGATTCACAAGGTGGGGAGGAATAGACTTCACCTCTTGATGAGGGCACAGCAGGGAAAGAAGGAATGGATGGCAGCCATCTTGGGGAACAGGTACCACTGTCCACACTCTGGCCTTAACAATTCATTTCCCTCACACATAAGAAATACACTCGCCTACCCTGGGACCCCCAAATTACATCCTATTACAACACCACCTCGAAACCCAGGATCCCTTCACTTAAATCAGTCACAGATCATTTGGATTAATGCAGTTGAGGGTCCTAGGATATCATTCGTCAGTGTGGACAGCTCCTCAAATACAGTTCCTCTTGGGCTGAAGACCTATGAACTAAAGAGATGTCATCTCTTCCCGCCCCTCCACACACACAGTATAAAATGGTGAGACCAGCATAACTGAACACAATGGGTACTCTCGTCCTGCTCCTGGGAGTAATCCTCCATGGCCCTTTGCTCTGTCCCTTGAGATCTTGGTTCTGCTCTCAGGTCATCCTTCCTTTTCCACAAGAAATGCCCATGTCTGTGACTGAGTAGCCTTCTCAGCCTGTTTCCTGCCTGTAGAAATTTGGGGGTTCAAAGGCCTTTCATCATTGTGTACTATCCCGTCCCTTTCAGACTAAGCTGATATAATTATTTTGTCTAATTGTGGGTTTCATATGAATTGATTTATCATCTTTTCCATTAGAATGAAGGCCAGACCCACCAATCTCTTCAAGATAAGTTTTTCTATAGCTTTGGCTTCTTGTAAGGCCACGACGGAACATTGGCCTTAAAATCCTTAGAGTTAGAGGGCCTTTTATCTGACTGAATGGTTCTCCGAGGCAACACTTTAGATCTTTCTGAGGTCTTCATCACGGGCTTTACTGTCCCACCCTAGATTTATCTTTGCTTTGAAATCTTTTCTTTTTTTGTGTGTGAGGAAGATCAGCCCTGAGCTAACATCCATGCCAATCCTCCTCTTTTTGCTGAGGAAGACTGGCCCTGAGCTACGTCTGTGCCCATCTTCCTCCTCTTTGTATGGGATGACGCCACAGCATGGCCTGACAAGCAACGCGTCAGTGCACGCCTGGGATCTGAACCCAGGCCACCGGCAGTGGAGCGCACGCACTTAACTGCTACACCATGGGGCCGGCCCTGAAATCTTTTCTTAATTTGAGAATTTTGGAGAGGCTAAGGCAAAACTATCTTATTTTTTAACCCAGAAAGTCCTGGGTCTTGTCCATCTCCTCTCACATTTTACCATAAGTAGGAAGAAGAAGCCAGACCATACCTTCAACAGTCTGCCTGGAAATCTCATCAGCTACCAGTTCATTTGTTACATTTTCTATTTTCACATTATCACTAGTGTTGCTAAACTTTCCGCCACTACATGACAAGGATCCTCTTTCCTCCAGCTTCCCCTAACCTGGTCCCCACTTTCCTGTAAGCCCTCACCAACAGCCTCCTCGAGAGCCACCAGGCATCCACTAACAGTCTTTTATAAGGCCTTTCCAACTCCCCTTGGCCAATGGATCCCAGAACTGCTGCCACAGTTTTAGGCTTTCGTTTCACAGCACCCCGCTACCAGGTACCCAAAGCTGTTCTGGGTACTATGGCCTAATAAATTATCCAAAAATTTAGTAGCTTAAAACAACCATTTATTAGGCTCTTGGGTTCTGTGGTACAGGAATTCAGACAAGGCACAGCGGGGATGGGCGGTCTCTGTTCCATGAGGGGTAGGCCCTCAGCTGGAAGTTTTTAGTGTTTTTTTAGTAAAGAGCAATCGCCATAAAACCAAAAATAGAATGAATGTCTTTTAAACCAATAGGAGAAAATTCAATCTTTTCGATGCAATGAAGTAAAAGACACAAGAAGAAAAAGAATACAGAATAAATGAAAAAACATGAAACAAAATGGTATGTCAATTCTAATACAACAATAATTAAAATAAATGTAAATAGGTTAATTTTGCCAATAAAAAGACAGAGACCCTCATTTTTGGATAATAAAAATAAATATAACACAATGTTATGTACATGAGACACTCTGAAAACAAGAAGGCACAGACAGTATGGAAATGAAACACTGAACTATATCAGGCTAGTGTGAACCAAAAGAAAGTTAGGAAAGCAATCTTATTAGAAAAAAATAGAATTTAAGAGAAAAATGTGTCATATGGAACAAAAATAAAAGAAAAATGAACAATAGAGCAAGAGGATATAATTACCAAAAGTACATATGCTTTAACAGTCACAAAGTATATCAAGCAACAACTGACAGAGAGATAAATGAATGAAAATTTGTTATTAGATGGGCCGGCCCCATGGCTTAGTGGTTAAGTGTGCACGCTCTGCTGCCTGCGGCCCGGGTTCGGATCCTGGATCCCGGGTGCGCACCGACGCACCTCTCCTCCAGTCATGCTGAGGCAGCGTCCCACATACAGCAACTAGAAGGATGTGCAGCTATGACAGACAACTATCTACTGGGGCTTTGGGGGAAAAATAAATAAATAAAATCTTCAAAAAAAAAAAAAAAGAAAATTTGTTATTAGAGATTTTAACATTCCCTATTGAGAAACTAAACCTCAAGTGAGTAAAGAATCAACATAGATATTGAAGAGTTGAATAAAATAATGAGCTCAAGCTTTATACATATAGATATATGTATACATATATATGCATGTTGAACAGATAATACCCATTATTTTTTAAGAAAATATGGGACATTTACAAAAATAGACCATACTTGATTGCAAAAATGCCTCAATAAGTGCCAAATGTTCAATATCATAGAAAGGATATTCTTTGACTATAATGAAATAAAAGTAAAAGTTAATAACAAAAGAGCAGTCTAAAATTGTAAATAAACTAAATGTCACATTACTAAATTACTCTTGGGATAAAAATGAAACCGTAAAGAAAATTAAGAACTACTGAGAAAAAAATAACAAAGAGAATAGTAAATATCAAAAATTTGGGGGACGTAGCTAAGTCAGTATTTAGATGAGAACTTTTAACTTTAAATACATTTACAAAGACACCAGAAATGTTAAAAAATAGGAAAGTTAGGCATTTAACTCAAGAAAATAGAAAAAGAGCAACAGAGAAAAACCCAGAGAATTTGAAAGGATAGTAAAAATAAAGATAAAGGCAGAAATCAATGAAATATAGATTAAAAAATCCAGTAAAGATTAACGAAACTAAAAGCTAGTCCTTTGAAAAGACTAATTAGCTAGACAGATCTCCCTAACAAGACTTATCAAAGGAAAAAAAGAGAAAATACCTAAGTAAAATATAGAACCAAAAAAAATTAAAAATAATTACTGATATGACAGAGATTTAAAAATAATAATGGCAAGCCATTATGAATAACTCTATGGTATTTAATTTAAAAACTTAGATGAAATATATAAATTCCTAGAATAAATTCCAAAATTGGTTTAAGGAAGAAAAACCTTGAAAAGACCAATAAGGATTAATAAAACTGAAGTGCCCCCAAAACTCTAGACGCAGCTGTGGGCGCTCTTATCCCCTTTCCTTGTGGAAACAGCTCGCCCATCCTTGGAGGGAAGTAATGGTGCTGTCAACCCAGCAGAAGACACAGCACCCTGACTGGGCATTCACAATGCGCACTGTGATCAGTCCGAGGATGGGCAATCATGATCAGGGTCCTTTGGGGGGCTAATATGAACACTGAGAAAAAAGTGAGTCTCTCTCCTGATATCAAATAACCAGTTAGAACCAAATAACCTGGAGCTGCAGTGGCCACATTTGTTCTCACTGTAGAGAGACGAAAGCAGGAAAGCAGAAGAAAGAAAAGCTAAGAGTGAATTTTAAAGAGACAGAGATCTGATGACCAACTTGGGACCCCTGGATCCAGCAATGCCTGAATGCCTCTCCATCCTTCAGAACTCTCATTCATGAGATCCAATAAATATTATTTTTTGCTTTAAAGCAGTTTGAGTTTGGTCTCTGTCACCTGTAATCAAAAGAGAATTGATGAATAATGTGGGGAAGAAAGAAGGTGCTAGAATTTAGAGTTGCATGGTCGAGTTTCAATCTCAAGGGCAGCTCACTTAAGCTTCATGTGCCTCAGTTTCCTCATCTAAAGAAGAGTGACAATAACAGTATCTACTTCATAAAGTCGCTGTGGAGATTAAATGAGTTAATCCATGGGAAGCTGGATTATTTGGCTGATTTTATTCCATGTCTGTCTCTCCCACCACACAGAGGTCCCCTCAAAGGCAGGACCTTGCTGGACCCATCCCTAGCCGGAGCTTAGCACCTGGTTCTTCACAGCTGTCAGCGCCATTGTGCTAAGGAGGGGCAACTTTGGCTCCCGTGCCAGCTGCCACCGGGCAACCACAAATATTGACGCAAATCCAGCTACATTTTGATACATTAAAAAATAAAACTTCAGGGAATTGAAGGCAGAGGAAAGTTAATTTGCGGCATTGCCGTGTTTACTCAAATTTCCTGGAAGCCTCGCATTGGTTAATGGCTGGGGGGAGGGGGCCACCGAATGGTGAAAGCCACTGGCCCCCCTCTAACCATTAACCAGCAGGGAAGCTGGCAAACAAGATTTAGCAGCGGCGGCCCTGCCAGCTTTTACTGTACACATCTTAGGCCCCTGGACAGCAGGACCCAGCCAGCAGCTGCAGCCTGAACTCACCGCAGACCGTGAGTAACGCCTGAGCACTTTCCAGCCCTCTTGCAACTGCCCGGCCTCCAGAAGGAAGCGATGTCTGCAGCTTGCTAATTTAATTGTTTTTTAATGGGGCATTGAGCATTAGGGCATCCAGCAATGACACAATGCAACCCTGGGGAAGGGGTGGACACTGAGCTAAGAGCCGTTCCCCTTCACGCCACGACGATGCTCCTAAGCCCAGCCAAACAGCAGGACAGCCTCAGAGACAGTCTGAGAGCCAGGATGGATCAGCGCAAGGCAGCACCGCTGCTGGGGGACGCAGTGAGGGCGGGGAGAGTGGTGCCAGCTGGGATGGCGCAGACTGTGCATTCTGCAGAGTGGCACACACCTCCTTGCTGGGTGCCCCGGGGCGAGGAGCCTGCAGATAGAACGGAGCTCTGTGCATTACACCACACGCTATGAGGTTGAAATGCAGAGGGCCTAGGCCTGCACCTGGCCCGCAGGGGCACTGGGGAAAATAGAGAACACAGTGGGTGTTAACTACATGCATCACTTCAGAAATGAGGGACAAGGAGGATGTACATGAAATGAAATTCATGAATAATATTGCTACTCTGCATTCTTAACGTTGCTGGGTCCTTTTCCGAGAGCTGCTTTACTCACCATTTTGCTTTCTATAGAGAAAGGCAGAATGGCATGGCCCGGGCTCTGCAGACAGACTGCAGGGCTGAGAACTGCAGCTCTAACTCCCTGGGCCTCAATTTTCTCCTCTGTACAATGGGGATGACCCATGAAATCAGGTCACCTAGAGCACTGATCACAGCTGTGACTGATGTTCACAGCAATCTTGTGAGGTGGGTAGAGTTTTAGTCCCCATCCTGGAGGATTAACAAGGAGAGGAGGAGGCACGAGTTCCCAGAGACAGCAGGAAGAGAGGGGAAGAGAGAACTCAAATTTGGGGCAAGCCCACCCGGCTCCAGGCTGCACACTGCACGGGGTCCTTGCCCAAAAGGGGATCAAAGACAGGCGTGGAGGCGACCAGGGCTAGAGCAAAGATTTCACTGCACGGTGACAGGGGCAGTGAGAGAGGAAGGGCTTCCTGGAGGTGGCGACCTGGGACCTGAGTGCCAAAGGACACGCGGGAGGGAGCCAGGCAAGGCAGGGAGGGGAAGGGCCGAGAAGGTGGAGCCACACAGGGCAGGACTGGGGCAGGTCTGTCTCTGTCCTCAGCTCCCAGGCCAGAGCCGGGCTCCACAAACATGGGGGAATGACCTGCCCTGCCCTGCCCCTGACCCTGGCACAGAGATGGTGCGTGCTGGGGGGCAGCCCCCAAGACACCAGCAGTGCTGTAGCTGAGACTTCAAGGGGCCAGATTTGAGGCTGGGGGGCAGGGCTGTCACCAGGGACAGGGTCACGGGACCCCCGGGCCATGTCACTGAGGATCAACCGTGCCTGGGAGCAGTGGGAGCCACTGAAGCTTTTCAGCAGGAGAACGGCCAATCAGCTTGAAATTTAAAAAGATGATTCTGGCGGAAGAGGGGAGAAAGGGTTGGAGGGAGCTGAGCAGGAGGCAAGGAGGCCAGGTAGGGAGACTGCCAATCCTGGGGGAGATGACGAGCCCCGAACTTGGGCTGTGCACTGAGACTGGGGAAGAGGAGACAAACACAAGAAAATTAGAAGGTGGAATGGGCCCGGCCAGAGTTGGGCGTTATTTTCAACTCTATTTTATACCGAGGAAGCTGACGCAGAGTCTAAATGGCCCACCCATGTCGCCTAGTTCACAGATAGTGATGTTCGGAGCCTAATCCAACTTCGTCTATGAAATAATCCCCTAGGAAGCCCGCAGCTGGGGAGGGCGGGAGGGGGCAGGGCTATTATCAAAGCCAACAAGCAGGGGGACTTGGAACGGGAATTTCAGCAGGAGCTGTTTTTCCAGCACATGGAGGGAGACACGCGGGGAGGGTGGGAAGAGGGCTCAGGGAGGTGAGGGGTCTTTGCACCCGTCTCCCATGAGGTTCTGGTTTTGGAGCATGCAGGGAAGGGGCCTCGGGGTGTTCCGGAGCAGACCAGTGGTTCCCACACTCAAAGTGCACCACATTCTCCTGGGGGCACTGGTCTCACTGTGGGTTCCCAGCCCCCTCCCAGAGTGGCTGGTTCCATAGGTGGGGCAGTGCAGGGGCACATGCGTCTCCCATAAGCATCCCTTCTTCTTTGGGCTATAGATGGCTCCATAAAGCACAGGGCTTGGGACCACCGGCCTTGCAGACAGACTGTCCACTTACTGTTTCTGACCTTGGCTGCACTTTTTTTTTTCGGTTGCTCTTATGGAACATTTTTTTTTTTTTTGTGAGGAAGATCAGCCCTGAGCTAACATCTGCCAATCCTCCTCTTTTTTTCCTGAGGAAGACTGGCCCTGGGCTAACATCCATGCCCATCTTCCTCCACTTTATGAGGGACGCCACCACAGCATGGCCCGACAAGCGGTGCGTTGGTGCGTGCCTGGGATCCGAACCGGCGAACCCCGGGCCGACGCAGCGGAGCGCGCGCACTTAACTGCTTGAGCCACTGGGCCGGCCCATGAAACATTTTTTAACGGTTTATATTTAACTTTTTTCCTGAAATTTTTATTGTGGTAAAATATACAAAAGATTGATCATTTTAACCATTTTTAAGCGTACAGTTCAATGGTATTCAGTGAATTCACATTGTTGCGCAACCATCACCATCATCCATTTCCCACAGTGAAACTCTGTCCCCATTAAATACTAACTCCCCATTCCCCCTCCCCCTTTGTCTCTGTTAACTACTATTCTACTCTCTGTTTCTATGAATTTGCTCTAGGTCCTTCATATGAGCAGAATCGTACAATATTTGTCTTTTTGTGACTGGATTATTTCACTTAGCATAATGTCTTCAAGGTTCATCCATGTTGTAGCATTTGTTAGAATTTCATTCCTTTTGAAGGCTGAATATATTCCATTGTGTGTATATACCACCGTGAAATAATAGAAAAACGTATATTTGTCTCTGCCTCTAGTTCCCGGCACAGAGCTCTTAAAACTCTTGTAATTTCCTAAGTGATAAGTACTCTAGCCGATTGGGTCTTGGCCCCGGTTCCTGACTGGAACTTGGAACTTTCAGCCCCACCCCTCATCCTCCAGGAAGGGGAGAGGGGCTGGAGATTGAGTTAATCATCGATCCTGCCTTCCTGATGAAGCCTCCTTAAAAATCCCCAAACCTGAGATTCTGGGTTAGATGCCGAGAGGGTGGTTGGTACATACCAGCTCCTCAGGGACAGGAGCGCCTGCGCTTGGGACCCTTCTGGACCTCGCCCTATTAATCTCTATCTGGCTGTTCATCCATATTGTTTATTATATCCTTTATAGTAAACCAGTAGAAGTGTTTCCTTGAGTTCTGCGAACCGTTATAGCAAAATACCAAGCCCAAGGAAGGGGTCACAGGAACCCTGCTTTCTAGCCAGTCAGAAGTACAGGTGACAATCTGGGACTTGTGATTGGCATCTGAAGTGGGGGGTGGGCAGTCTTGAGGGACTGAGTGCTTAACTTGTGGGATCTGACATTATCTCTGGAGATAGTGTCAGAATTGAGTTCAATTGTAGGACACCCAGCTGGTGTGGAAAATTGCTTGATGTGTGGAAAACCCACAGATCTGTTGTCAGAAGTGAAGTGTGGTAGTAGAATGAGAGGGAATGAGAAGCACAGGAGTGTTTTCTTACACAACCACGTTTTGTTCATCCATTCATCTGTTGATGGACATTGAGTTGTTTCCGTTTCTTGGCTCTTGTGAATAACGCTGTTATGAACATCGGAGTGTACAAGTATCTGTCGAGTCCTAGCTTCCCATCCTTTTGTGCATATACTCAGAAGTGGAATTGTTGGATCAAATGGTAATTCCCTGTTTAAATCTTTGAGGAACTGTCACACACTTTTCCACAACTGTGCCATTTAACATTCCCACCAGCAATGCACAAGGTTTCCAGTTTGTCCACACCCATACCAACATTTTTTTTCTGTTTTACTGTTGTTGCTATTGTTTTATTTTATTTTTTTTTTAGTAAGATAGCCACACTAATGGGTATGAGTTGTATCTCATTGTGGTTTTGATTTGCGTTTCCCTAATGACTAATGTCGTTGAGTATCTTTTCATGTGCATTGGCTGTTTGTATATCTTCTTTGGAAAAATGTATACTCAAGTCCTTTGCCCATTTTTTTGAAATGTATTTTTCTTTTTTGGTTTTTTGGATCTGAGTATTAGGAGTTCTTTATATATTCTGAATATTAATCCTTTATCAGATATGTGATTTGCAGGTATTTTGTCCCATTTGGTGGGTTTCCTTTTTTCTCTACTAATAGTGTTCTTTGATGAACAAGAGTTTCTAATTTTGGTGAAGTCCAATTTGTCTAATTTTTCTTTTGTTGCCTGTATCTTTGGTGTCATATCCAAGAAATCACCAAGCCAATGTCATGAAGCTTTTACTTGATGTTTTTATCTGAGTTCTATTTATCTCTTACATGTAGGTCTTTGATCCATTTTGAGCTAATTTTTGTGTATAGTATAAGGTAAGGGTCCAGCTTCATTCTTTTGCACATAGACATCCAGTTTCTTGATACCATTTGTTGAAAAGTCCTTTCCCCGTGGAATGGTCTTAGCTCTCTTGTCAAAAATCATTTGATGATATATGCAAGAGTTTATTTCTGGCATCTCTATTCTATTCCATTGGTCTATATGTCTGCCTTTATGCCAGTACCACACTGTTTGATCATTGTAACTTTATAACAAATTTGGAAATCAGGAAGTGTGAAACCTCCAGCTTTGTTCTTTCTCAAGACTGTTTTGGCTATTCGAGCTCCCTTGAGATTCTATGTAAATTTCAGGATGGATTTTTCTATTTCTGCAAAATACATCCTTGGGATTTTGATAAGGATTGCATTGAACCTATAGATTTCTTGGGTAGTGTTGACATCTTAACAATATTAAGCCCTCCAATCCATGAACACGGGATGTCTTTCCATTTATTTATCTCTTTTTTATTATCAACTTTATTTTTTATCTTTTTTATTTTTTTATTGAGGTGACATTGGTTTATAACATTGCATAGGTTTCAAGTATACAACATTATAATTCTACATCTGTATATACTACAGTGTGCTAACAATTACAATGTTATTGTAAATGGAATTTTTGTCTTAATTTCCCTTTCAGATTGTTCATTGTTAGTGTATGGAAACACAACTGATTTTTGTGTGTTGATTTTGTACCCTGCTACTTTGCTGAATTTGTTTATTAGTTCCAATAGGTTTTTTAATGGAATCTTTAGGGTTTTCTACATACAAGATCATGTTGTCTGTGAACAGAGATAATTTTACTTTTTCCTTTCCAATTTGGATGCACTTTATTTCTTTTTATTGCCTAATTGCTCTGGCTAGAACTGCCAGTACTGTGTTAAATAGAAGAGGCAAAAGCAGACATCTCGTCTTGTTCTAAATCTTAGATGAAAAGCTTTCAATCTTTCACCATTTAGTATGATGTTAGCTGTGGGCTTTTCATATATGGCCTTTATTATATTGAGGTAGTTTCCTTCTATTCCTAATTTGTTGAGTGTTTTTATCATGAAAGGGTATGTTGAATTACGTCAAATGTTTTTTCTGCATCAATTGGGATGATCATATGGTTTACTTCCTTCATTCTGTTAATGTGGTGTTTTACATTGATTGATTTTTGTATGTAGAACCATCCTTGCATTCCAGGAATAAATCCCACGTGGTAATGGTGTATAATCCTTTTAATATGCTGCTGAATTTGGTTTGTTAGTATTTTGTTGAGGATTTTTGCATCAATGTTCAAAAGCGATATTTGTCTGTAGTTTTCTTTTCCTATAGTGTCTCTGTCTGGCTTTGGTATAGGACAATGAATGAGTTATAAAGAGTTCTCTCTTCAATTTTTTGGAAAAGTTGATGAGGATTGTGCTAGTTGTTCTTTAAATTTTTGGTAGAATTCACCAATGAAGCCACCAGGACAAGAGCTTTTCTTTGTTGGGAAGTTTTCAATTACTGATTCAATTTCCTTACTACTTATAGCTCTATTCAGATTTACTATTTCTTTGTGGTTCAGTCTTGGTATGTTTCTAGAAAATTCTCCATTTAATTCAGGTTATCCAATTTGTTGTGGTGTAATTTTTTTCATAGCATTCTCTTATTATTCTTTTTATTTCTGCAGAATTGGTAGTAATGTCCTCACTTTCATTTCTGATTTTAGTAATTTGAGACTTCTCTCTTTTTCTTCCTACTCAATCTAGCTAAAGGTTTGTCAATTTTGTTAATTTTTTGAAGATTATATTATATATATTATATTATATTATATTATATTATATTATATTATATTATATTTTATTATATTACAGGCATACCTCAGAGCTATTGTGGATTCAGTTCCAGACTACCACAATAAAGCAAATATCGCAATAAAGCGAATCACACAATTTTTTTGGTTTCCCAGTGCATATAAAAGTTATGTTTACAGTATACTGTAGTCTATTAAGTGTGCAATAGCATTATGTCTAAGAAAACCAATGTACATAACTTAATTAAAAATACTTTATTGCTAAAAAATGCTAATTATTATCTGAGCCTTTAGCAAATCATAATCTTTTTGCTAGTGGAGGGTGTTGTAAAGAAACACAACATCTGCAAAGCACAATAAAGCAAAGCACAATAAAATGAGGTATGCCTGTATATTATATGATATTATTATACTATAGTATACTCTATTGATTAGATATATGTATTCTGTGTTGTTGGGTAAAGTGTTCTGTGTATGTCTGATAGATCTAATTGGTTTATTGTTCAAGTCCTCTATTTCCTTACTTATCTTTTGTCTGTTCTATCCATTATTGAAAGTGGGGTATTGAAGTCTCCAACTATTATTGTGGAACTGCCTATTTGCCCCTTCAATTCTGTCAATTTTTGCTTCATATAGTTTGAGGGTCTGTTATTAAGTGTGTAAATGTTTATAATTATTATATCTTCTTGCTGTATTTAACATTTTATTGTATATAATGTCCTTCTTTTGTCTCTTGTAACCTTCTGACTTAAAATCTATTTTGTCTGATATTAGTATAGCCATTCTCACTCTCTTTTGGTGACTATTTGCATAGAATATATTTTTCCGTTCTTTCACTTTTATGTCTGTGTCTTTGGATCTAAAATCAGTCTCTTGTTGTCAGCCTGTAATTGGATCATGTGTTTTTGTTTGTTTTTTTAACCCATTCTGTCAATCTCTATCTTTTGATTGGAGAATTTTATCCATTTACATTTAAAGTAATTACTAATAAGGGAGGACTTATGCCATTTTCCTATTTGTTTTCTATATGCCTCATAGATTTTTGTTCTTTGTTTCCTGCATTACTGTCTTCTTTTGTGTTTAGTTGATTTTTTTGTAGTGAAATATTTTAATTCCCTTCTTGCTTCCTTTTGTGTATATTTCATAGCTATTTTCTGCCTGGTTACCATGGAGAATACATTTAACATCCTAAAGTTATAACATTTTAATTTGAATTTATACCAGCTTAACTTCAATAGCATATAAAAACTCTTCTCCCATATAGCTTCATCCCCACATCCTTTCAGTTATTTAGGTCACAAATTACATCTTTATGCATTGTGTGTCCAAAAAGCATAGATTAGGGGCTGGCTCAGTGGCAGAGTAGTTAAGTTTGCATGCTCCACTTCAGCAGGCCAGGGGGTTTGTGGGTTTGGATCCCGGGCACAGACCTACACACTGCTCATCAAGCCATGTTGTGGCAGCATCCCACATACAAAATAGAGGAAGATTGGCACAGATGTTAGCTCAGGGCCAGTCTTCCTCACCGAAAAAATAGAATAAAAAACATAGATTAATAATTGCTTTTTAGGCATTAGTCTTTTAAATAATATAGAAAATAAGACGTGGAATTATAAAGCAAAATTACAGTAATACTAGTTTTTATAACTGCTCATGTATTTACTTTTACTCAACATCTTCATTACTTCATACAGATTCTAGCTACTCTCTGGTGTTCTTTAAGGGAAGCTCTAGTGGTAATGAACTCTCTCAGATTTGTTTATCTGGGAATGTCTTAATTTCTCCCTTGGTTTTTGAAGGACAGTTTTGCTGGATATAGAATTCTCGGTTGATAGTTTTTTTTCTTTCAGTACTTTGAATATGTCAATTGGGTGGATATTTAATCGTTCTGAGCCTCCCTTTCTGCCTACCTAAAATCAGAATAATAATATCTACTTTATTCATTTATTGGTGGAGGTTAGATGAGAAAATACAGTCAAAACACCTAGGTCAGTGTTGGGTACCTGGCAGGTAGGTGATAACTCGCAGCAGGTATAATTTATACTTTCAGATGAGGAAACTGAGGCCCAGAGTCCTGACTTGCCCCAGGTTATACAGCTAATGTGGAGGAAGGAAGTGGGGCTTGAATGGGGCCTTCTGGCTACCATTCCACTATATGCCACTGCCTTGGAGACCCCACATCATTTAACAAGCATTCCTGATTTTGCAGGGCCCAGGCAACCTGGACAATGCTGCTTTCCCTGTACACCTGTCTCTTCTGGCTGTCCACCGGTGGTCTCTGGACCATCCAAGCTAAGGACCCTGATGCTGACATGAGCACGAGAAGCCCTCACCGGGAACTGGCTCCAGGCAACGTTGACTTTGCCTTTAGCTTGTATAAGCACCTAGTGGTCTCGGCTCCTGGCAAGAATGTCTTCATCTCCCCTTTAAGCATCTCCATGGCCTTGGCTATGCTGTCTCTGGGTGCCTGCGGCCACAAACGGACTCAGCTTCTTCAGGGCCTGGGCTTCAACCTCACCAAGATGTCTGAGCCCAGGATCCACCATGGCTTCCAGCACCTCCGCCACCTCCTTGTAGAGTCAAACACCACCTTGGATATGATTGTGGGCAACACCTTGTTCTTTGACTGCAGCCTGGAGCTTCTGGAGTCGTTCTCAGCAGACACCAAGCGCTACTATGAGTTGGAGGCCTTGGCTACAGATTTCCAGGACTGGGCCAGAGCCAGGAGACAAATCAATGAGTATCTCAAGAATAAGACACAGGGGAAAATTGTGGACTTGTTCTCAGAGCTGGACAGCCCAGCCTTGCTCATCCTGGTCAACTATATCTTCTTCAAAGGTATCCTCCACCCATCCCATTCTGACAAGGCCCCATCTATATTTCCAAGAATAGTAACAGCTATCAAAACCCAGGGTGCATTCTTGGGTAAAGCCTTTGATTTTACAAAGCACAAGCATGTCTGTGAGTCTCCGTCTTCACCATAATCCTATTAGGAAGGTGGAATTATATAATCTTACGAAAGATCAAAATGACACCCAGCAGACTTGAGTGACTTGCCCAAGCTCTTGCAGGTTGGTTCAAGGCCCAAACACATAACCAGGAACAGTCTGGCTGCCTCACAGTCTACAAATATTGGCTGAGGCCTGGCTGTGAGTCAGGCACTGAGCCAATGGCTGGAAACACAGCCTAGAACCCCATGGATCCCCACCCTCAGGAACTCCCAGATGGCCCTTAAGCCGTCCTATACACAATTCTCGAGTGCTCACAGCCAGCCGTGAGCAGGTCCTGCCTCAGCCCGACTGCCGTTCCTCATCGCCAGTTGGGAGCAGGTTTTTCCAAAGTGCCTGTTCACCAAAATCACCAGGGAGACTTGTTCAAATTACAGATTCCAGAGCCCACGCCAAACCTACCGAAGCAATACCTCCTCAGGAACGTCCTAGAATTTGTATTTTTAACAAGGCCTCCTCCCCCAATCGTTTTTATGATCTGACAATTCAGGGATACATCATCCTTGAGAATAAAATCTCAACTCCTTACAACAGCAGTGGTTCTCAACCCAGGGTGATCCCCACCCCCATCCACCCTCAGGGGCATTTGGCTGTGTCTGGGGACATTTTTGGTTGTCCCAACTGGGGCTAGGGGTGCTACTGGCATCTAGTGGGTGGAGGCCAGTGAGGCTGCTCAACGTCCTCCAATGCACAGGACAGCCCCCCACAGTGATGTCTGCCCCTAAATGGCTATAGTCCCAAGACTGAGAAACCCTGGCCCGGAGTCATCTGCTTCTCTGTCCTCTGCAGCCTCACATCTCAACATTTTCCCTCCTGCAAGTTCCCAGCACACAGCAGACACACACACACACACACACACACGCACACACACAGTGTACAACCACACTGAATTCCTTTCATGTCCTGGAGCATGACTGTCCCCATGGAAGGCTGTACAAGTTCCCTGTTGCTGCTGTAACAAATTGTCACACACTTGGTGGCTTAAAACAATGCAAATTTCTTATCTTACAATTCTGGAGGTCAGAAGTCTAAAATGGGTCATGCTGGCTTAAAACCAAGGTGTTGGCAGGTTCTGGAGGCTCTAGGGGAGAATCCATTCCTTGCCTTTTCCAGCTTCTAGAAGCCTCCTGCATTCCTTGGCTCATGGCCTCCTTCCCTCTTCAAAGCCAGTAATCGCATCCCTCCAACCTCTGCTTCCATCATCACATCTCCTTCCTGACTCTGACCCTCCTGCCTTCCTCTTCCACTTTTAAGGACCCTTGTGATTATTGGGCCCACCTGGGTAATGTGGAATAATCTCCTCATCTCCAGGTCAGTTGATTAGCAACTTTAAATTCCTCTCGCCATGTAACATAACATATTCACGGGTTCTGGGGACTGGGATATGGACATCTTTGGGAGGCAATTCTACCTGCCACAAAGCCCATGCCCTTTTTGTCCCCTGAGCCCTCCATCAACTTGGCTGACTGCCTAAAATTTCTTCCCACCCTGCAAATCTTGGCTCACAAGTCACCTCCTCCATGAAGCCTCCCCTGATTCCTTCAGGCAAATCACTGTTTCTCACAGGCATCCTCTGCAGTTTTCCCACATCTCATTTTAACAATCATCTTGGTAGAACGTGTAACCCTGGACACAAGTGGTTCAGTTTCAGTTAAGCAGTCATATTCAAAGAAGTGCTGGTGAAACAGCAAAAAAAAAAAAAAAAAAGTAATTATAATATTTAACATGTATTTCTTAATAACATTAAAGATCATCTAAATCAAAGTCCCCAGCAAAGACTCCTCATGCACCCACTTCTCTCCTCCCCAGCTCTCACTCAGGGCCTCCCATTAGCCAGCTGCCCCCATCCAGGTCTTTATTACCTGGACTGACTCAGCATCTCAGGGAGTCCTCCTCCTCCTGCCTCTTGGTCTTTCCCTGCCCATTCTCCAGCACAAGTCTGGGGACCCACCTGGCAGAGGCCTCCCTCCTTGGAGGATGGAGAGGGTGACAGACAGGCCAAGGCAGCATGCTTTTATTTTCTCCAACTTTATTGAGATATAATTGACTTATAATACTGTGTATGTTTAGGGTACAACGTGATGATTTGATATATGTATATATTGGGAAATGATTACCACAATATGGTTAGTTAACACATCCATCACCTCACATTGTTACCTTTGTGTGTGTGCATTGAGAATTTTTAAGATCTACTCTCTTAGCAACTTTCAAGTCTATAATACAGTGTTGTTAACTGCAGTCTCCACACCGTACATTAGATCCCCAGAACTTATTAATCTTATAACTGGAAGTTGGTACCCTTTGACCAACATCTCCCCCTTTCCCTCAACCCCACACCCTGGCAACCACTATTCTATTCTCTGTTTCTATGAGTTTGACATTTTTAAATTCCACATATAAAAGAGATCATACAGTATTTGTCTTTCTCTGTCTGAGAAATTTCATTATTTCACTTAGCATAAGGCCCTCCAAGTTCATCCATCTTGTCACAAATAGCAGGATTTCCTTTTTTGATGGCTGGATAATATTCCATTGTGTATATATATACACCACATTTTCTTTTTTTTTTTTTTTTAAAGAGTTTTTTCCAAGGAGGCTCAAAGCATCTCTTGGAGAATTTTAATTTTATTTATTTATTTATTTTTCCCCCAAAGCCCCAGTAGATAGTTGTATATCATAGTTGCACATCCTTCTAGTTGCTGTATGTGGGATGCGGCCTCAGCATGGCCGGAGAAGAGGTGCATCGGTGCGCGCCCGGGATCCGAACCTGGGCCACCAGCAGCAGAGCACGCGCACTTAACCGCTAAGCCACGGGGCCGGCCCAACATCACATTTTCTTTATCCATTCATTCATTGATGGATACTATGGCTGTTTCCTTGTCATGATTATTGTAAGTAATGATGCAGTGAACGTGGGGGAACAGATATCTCTTCAAGTTAGTGATTTCGTTTCCTTTGGATATATTACCAGAAGTGGGATTGCTGGATCATACGGTAGTTCTATTTTTAATCTTTTGAGGAACCTCCATACTATTTTCCGTAGTGGCTGCACCGATTTACAATCCCACCAACAGTGTACGAGGGCTCCCTTTTCTCCACATCCACACCAGTGCTTGTTATTCCTTGTCTTTTTGGTGATGGCCATTCTAACAGGTGTGTGGGGATATTTCACTGTGGTTTTGATTCACATTTCCCTGATGATCAGTGATGTTGGGCAGCTTTTCATGTGCCTGTTGGCCATTTGTATGTCTTCTGTCGGAAATGTCTACTCAGATCCTCTGCCATTTTTTATTTGGATTATTTGGTCTTTTTGCTATTGAGTTGTATGAGTTCTTTATATATTTTGGATATTAACTCCTTATCAGATATACTGTTTGCAAATACTTTCTCCCATTCCATAGGTTGCCTCTTCATTTTGCTGATGGTTTCCTTTGCTGAGCAGAAGCTTTTTAGTTTGACGTAGTCTCATTTGTTGATTTTCACTTTTGCTGCTTGTGCTCTTGGTGTCCTAGCCAAAAATATCATTGACAAGACCAATATCAAGGAGGTGTTTCGTATGTTTTCTTACAGGAGTTTTATGGTTTCAGGTCTTTCATTTTATTCCATTTTAAGTTTGGTGAGTGGTGTGAGAGAGGGTTCTAGTCTCATTCCTTTGCACATGGCTGTCCAGTTTCCCAGCACCATTTACTGAAGAGATTATCTTTTCCCCATTGAGTAGTCTTGGCTCCCTTGTCAAATATTAGTTGACCCTATATGTGGGGGTTTACTTTTGGGCTCTTGATTCTGTTCCATTGGTCTGTGTGTCTGTTTTCATGCCAGTACCATACTTTTTTGATGACTACAGATTTTTAATATAGTTTAAAATCAGGAAGTGTGATGCCTCCCGCTTTGTTCTTCTTTCTCAGGATTGCTTTGGATATTTGGGGTCTTTTGTAGTTCTATATGAAAGGTAGGATTCTCTACACCTGACAGTGGGAGGGCCAAGGAGTCTGGGAACATTTGCGCAGAAATGGTTCAGGGTGCTCCCACAAATTTCACGGGCCATGGCCCCCTCTAGACTGTACACCCTTGTGCATGGCATCCTTGTCTGTTTGGGGGCCCCAGCGCCTTTGCATAGTGCTTGGCACATAGAAGGAGCTCAAAAGTGGTTGCATGGAGGTTCTGGCAACACAGTTTTGGGAGAAAGACACAGTAAACCCAGGAACAGCGAGGGGCCTCCTGAGCCCGAGAGGGGCCTGAGCACCTGTGGGTGGGCTGGTGGCACAGATGCTGGCATGGCATAACTCGGCACAGGACTTCTTTCATGGTTTCTCAGCATCCTCAGGACCACCATGGGGCAGAGCTGATGAGAAACAATAATTCCTGGTAATAAAATCAGAGAGGCTTTGAACATTTGAATGCAGGGGAAGGCATCTTCCTTACTTAGTGCACTGTCTTGACAACTCTTTTTAGAGAACATTAAAATATTGTTAAAAGATTTTCCAGAGGAATCCTCTTTCTCTCTCAGGTAACCCCCATAAATTCTTTTATTTTTATTTTTATTTTTATTTTTGGTGAGGAAGATCGGCCCTGAGCTAACATCTGCCAATCCTCCTCTTTTTGCTGAGGAAGACTGGCCCTGGGCTCACATCCATGCCCATCATCCTCCACTTTATATGGGACGCGCGCCACAGCATGGCTTGTGTGCATTGGTGCGTGCCTGGGATCTGAACTGGCGAACCCCGGGCCGCCGCAGCGGAGTGTGTGCACTTAACCGCTTGCGCCACCGGGCCGGCCCCAACCCCATAAATTCTTAAGTTTCTCTACCAGGAGTTTTCATAGCCCAAGAATATTCAGGAAGAAATCCCTTAAAGTAGAGGTGAGACCCCATCCTGTATGCTGTTTTGCGCCACACTGGATATGTTATGCTTGCTTCTGGAAAAGAAATACTCAGTATAAAGCAAGCAGCTAACTTTTAAGGATGAAAAACCTAACACTGAAAAGTATTTTATCCACATTCTTTTTTTCCTATAAGTTGGATAAAACACCATCCCCTTCAGTTCTGAGGAGCCCAGACTTCCTTTGGAGGATGGTTTGAGAACCCTCAAATTATCTCACTTGCTGGGAGACAGCCAGACTGTGGCTTCACACTCAGTCATTAGGGATGGACCAAGCATAGCCCCTGGGCCTCCAGGCTCTGCATCCAAAGCTCTTTTCCCTACATCCTCTGGCCTCTCCCTGTGGTCTCCATTAGGGGTCCTTACAGCAGGGTTGAAGCTGGCTCAGAACCGAGAGTTTTGGCCTCATGGTCTATAGATCCCACAGGCTGTGGGATGGAGAAGGGTCTGCCTGGAGCTATGCTCTGCCCACCTTCAGGCAGCCTCAGTTGGGAAACAGTGCCCTCCCAAGGACTTCTCGGCTTGAGGTCAAGGGTAGCCAGGACACCTGGGACCTGCTGGACTCAGGGTCCTCAGTCATCCCCAAACCTGGGGAGACTTAACCTAGAGCAGAGGGGGCCTTGGTGAGACACAACCCATGGCTTTAAATATCCAAAGTTCTATCACCTGCGAGAGGACTTGGAGTTGCTTAGAACAAGCTCAGAAGGGCCGAGGAGGCTCAGGAGGCAGGCATTGCAATCAGGCAGGCTTTGGCTCGGTCTAAGGAGCAATCTTCTTCCCCTCGGAGCTGGCCAGTAGTGGAAAGTCCCATCTGTGAAGTAGTGAGTTCCCCATCACAAGAGGGACAAACAGATTGCATGATGACATCATGGAACATGGTAGAGGGGATTCGAGTCCAGCTGGAGGTGGGAGTCTGCATCCTTGAAGGAAACTTCTCACCTTGACTCCGCCCCTAGGAAATGTTGCGTAGCCCTTGGGGCCATGAGGGAGCTCAGGAGCCTCCTACAGGGGAGCGGGTGCAATCCTCTGGGGGGCCAGGCTGCCTGCTAGGCTTCTGCGGCCAGGACGTCAGGGGGCAGGGATGGAAAGGACGGTCCATTGCCCCAAATCTCCCAGGAGCTTTTCATTCACAGCCTGAGACCCTGCACCACTTCCAGAGCCCTCCAACCCAGGATCCACTCCAGGGCCCAACTCTGGTTTACTGAATCCTACCCCCAAATCCTAGGGCCAGCATTCTCTTGTTCCCTCTCTCCTTCCGTTTTTAGAAGTCAATCTCAGAAATGGAGAGACTCCTCAATCCGTTCCAAGGGGTGGAGGATGGAACAGGCTTTAAACCTCTGGGAATTTCATATCTTACCAGGAAACTCTAGCAACTCTGGTGGTGACCTTCCGGGGTGAGGGGGGATGCTGTGTAACTTGCTTAGCGGTTACCCCTGGCGCTCTGCTGCCACCCAAGCTGCGTTTTCCTCTGTTCTCACAGCCCTATCTCTTGCCCTCCCTCTCCCTCCTCTTCCCAGGCACATGGGTACACCCCTTCAACCAGAAACGCACTAGGGAGGAGAACTTCTATATGAACGAGACGACCGTGATGAAGGTGCCCATGATGTTCCAGTCGCGCGCCATCAAGTACCTTAATGACCCGGTGCTTCCCTGCCGGCTGGTACAGCTGGACTACACGCACAATGGGACTGTCTTCTTCGTCCTTCCAGACGAGGGGAAGATAGACACAGTCATCACCGCGCTGAGCCGGGACACCATTCAGAGGTGGGGTGAGTCCCTGACCAGAAGGTAAGCCCTTGTCCTCCTTCCCCCAGACTCTGGGTTCATTGTTTTCCAGTCTGCTGGGTCCCCAAAGGCCATAAGATTCTCTACCTAGAGGTCACACTTATTTATTCATCTGTCAATTGACACTGATATACTTAGGGGCATTCCACAAAGAGGTCCCCCTTCCCTGGAAGGTTAATAGGCACCCTCTGTACTATCACATTTTTGCATCATTTTCTTAAACCGAGTCCAACAACCGCCCAGCGCCCCACTTATCCATTTTATTATCTTGCTGACCTGAAACCAAGCACTGCTCAAGATTCCTGAGAGACCTCATAAAAAAATATAATTAAAATTGTCACTATATCCATCATGGGACCAAAACAAAGCCTATGAATGGTTCTTAAGTCACTCACAGGACCTAACTTTTCTTCAATCAATCGGTAAATAAGCAAGAAAGTAATGACCTAAGTAGGTAATAAAGGAGTCAGGAAGAAGAGAGTGAGAAGTGTGTGTGCTGCTGGACCGGTGATCAGGAGGAGAACCAGCCAGTGAACCTCAGGCCCAAGCAAGGGGCGGGTCGGAGTGCCCGCTCAGGAAAGGTTGGCTGAAAATGTGAGCGAGCAACGAATGAATGAACGAACCAATGAACTCATCTTGCCCCAGGCACCTCTGAGATAGAGGACAATCAAAATTATGGTCAAGCATGTGCTCAGCCCCGATTATCACCCTGGAGAAGGGAGCAGATGTTCTTGAGAACGTGATCCTCACTCTTGGGAGATCCTAGTTCTGTCTGTGCACGAGCAATCAGAATAACGCCAGCTGACGTGGGACCTGGTGGTGGGTAGGATGGTGCAGACTCAAAGGGCTGAGGGGACACAGGGGAGAGAGAGGGCGCTTGGATCTGGAGTAGCTCAGGAAGTCTCATGGAGCAGGTGCCATTTCATTCATTCGTTCGTTCATTCGTTTACTATAAATGGAAGCGCCTGCTGTGTACCATGCACTAAGCTAAGCACAAGGCATAGAACGGTGATTAAGGCAAAACACAGACCCCAAAGACATGCCTTCCAGAGCAGAGAACAGACGCTGGTGGAATTAATGGTGGCTCATTGACGACAGTTCGGTCAGAGCGAGAGGAAGGAAGGAGGTGTAAATGGGTGAAATGCTGCGGGGGATGGAGGGATGCCTGACTGTGCCCCAGCGCTCTGGGGACGTGGCTGCAGAACCGATTGCTTTCGCTTTGAACTGTGCATTAAGTCTGAGCGAAGTTCAGCCAGCGGAAGTAGCCCCGAGAGCATGCGCAGAAGAGGGAATGGCCCCTACCGAGGAGGCGGCGCCGCAGCAGCAAAGAAGGAGATGAGCTCTGCTTGGATGAACTTTGTAATGCAAGAATTTTGTGGGCAGAAAATCTAGAAAGAAGCTCTTCTACTTTATTATATATGTAGGCTTTGTGTTTTATGGTTTCGAGTTATTCTATTTTGAATTACACCCTCAGAGAGCAGCTCGATGCTGGGTGCTTCTGGGGAGGTTAATCCTGGTCCGTGAGTAGACGCGGGAGAGCCTGGAGCTTGGCCTCAGTCCTGCAAGGAAGGGTGGTGTGGTCAGCGCTGTGCATCAGAGAGATCTCCTGTAGCTCTGGGGGACACAGAGGCGTTCTTAGACTCTTCACACCTACCCTTGAGTGTGTGCGCGTGTGTGCACACACATGCACGGGAGGCTGTGTTTAGGCGACGGAAGGGATCCATTTGTTTGCCCTTCCCCATGTCAACTGTCCCATCCCCACCTCACCCCCACCCCTGGAAGGGAACCTGTAATTCAGGTACAGGGCCACCAGGGGGTGACACTGCACCACAATTCAAACAAATTCTGGACCCTAGTCTGTAGAAAAGGAGGTGAAGGATAATCTTTCTCTTTGCACCAAAAATAATCTCTTTACTAAAATACTTTAACATTAACCAATAACACATGCCATTCTCTTCTAAGTTTTTTTTAAATAAACATCCAAGGTAAAATTTTGCACCTTTAGTCCTCATATTTCACTGGGCATGAATTCTCTACGCCCTCCGAATGATGTCCCCTGGGGTCCCAGAGGACAGGCCCTAGGGTTGCTCACCTCCACGCCGGAGTCACCCCTTCTCCCCCCTCCCAGTATCACCCCCACATCCACCCCCAGCTCTCCAATGTATCAGAGCTGGGTCTCCTATGCATCTTTCAGGGTCCAGCATACCCCACCTCCCAGGGAAGCCTCTGTGCCCCCTCACAGAGCGCTCGCCCTGTCAGCCTGCCAATCTGTCCCCTTGTTCTGTTGTCACTTACCAACCCGCTGTGTTGTGTCCTGCGGGCAGCTCTCCGAGGGTGAGGCGATGGGGCTTTGAGGCAACTAGTCCTGGTTTCTTCACAATTCTGCTGCTTCCCAGTGGTGTGACTGGGGAAATGCTCAGCTCGAGTTTCAGTCTCTCGGTCTGGAAGTTCAAGATGTTGAATCTTTATAAGGTTGTGTGTGTGTGTGCGCGCTAGGTTTAGATGAGATAAAAAAGGTGAAGAACGTCTGCCCGGTGCTTGGTGTCGGTGGTCTCCCTTCCTCTCAGTTGCCATTTCCCATCTAGAGGAGAAGTGACATGTCCCCTTCACCTTCAAGTCCTCCTCAGCTCCCCTGGAATAGTAACTCTTAATTCAGACTGGCAGGTTGCCAGCTCCAGGCTTCCCCCAGGGTGGCGGTTGCTCAGTGAAGAGAAGGTCTCGTGCCTCCCCTCCTCCTGCTGGAGATCCCGGGCCCTATGCTGACACCCCCCAGCTTCAGGGTTTCTGGCATCTTCTCTCCCTCTGGAGAGCAGGAAAAGGAAGAAATTTTTAAATGAAACTACTGCCTTGATAGGTAAAAACGTGCAGGTGCCCACCCCAGCCCCAGCCTGATTCCACCTACCTTTCTAGAAACCTGCTGTATCCAGTGGAACCTGCGGCAGGGCCCTGAGAGAGGCCCTTGTCCTATGTGGAATAACTGTGTCGATAAGGACACGAGCATAGAGAGGGACAGGACTTGGCTAAAGCCACAGAGCATGGGTGGCACAGCTGGGGCCAGGACCCCTGCTCCCAGCTGGCTGCTTCCTCGACTCCTCAGCGTCTGCCAGGGGGTGCTTGGGGGACCACAAGGACTCCTTTAGGGACCCTCGTCTTCAATGTCCAGTGGTCCAGCTGTATCACAGGTGGAGTCAGCTCAAAGAAAGATCTGAGAAGAAAAGAGTTTGCAATTCAGAGACCCAAAGAGGAAGCTGCCTGTGTGGTGGGGGGAGAGGCGATCCTGCCTCTTGTCCTGCCCCCTCCGCCTCCCCAAAGAGCATGTCCTGCTGGGAGGCAGGGTCTGGAGGGATCACAGGGCGAATGAGGGTCGGGCTGGCCAGGCCCAGCCCCGGGAAGGTCTAACCCCATCTGCTTCCCCGCCGAGCAGACACCTGAACCTGTACGTCCCGAAGGTCTCCATCTCCGGAGCCCGTGACCTCGGGGACATCCTGAGGGACTTGGGCATTGCAGACTTGCACGACAACCAGGCAGATTTCTCAGGCATCACCAGAGAGGCTAGTGTCTCCACCCGGCTGAAGGTAAGTGTCTCCAGAGCCCATTTTTCTCCCCAAATTCACAATACAAATAATAATAAGGAACATGGAGCCCATTCGTGAGGAGGCCTCTAGGCCCCAGGCTGGGAGCCCCAGGGCTTGTCCCAGCCCCTAGTCCTACAACAGGCTCGGTGGAGGCTCAGAAGGAAATGTGACGTCCCTGAGGTCACACAGGAAGATGGTGACAAGGGAGGGCTGCAGTCTGGATGTCTGCCTGTTCTACCAGGCCACTCCGAGGGGGCATTGTGAACAACACAGTCGTCGTGGCTGGACTGTGAGCGGCCCCCTGCAAAAAGGAACCGGGAAGGGGGGACATGTCTACATGAGGTCACAGGAGCCTTCCGCCATTACGTTCATTGTCCTCGTCTTCAGCTTCGTGGTCTGGGATTCATTCACGCATTCAGAAAACATCTATTGAACATCTCCTGTGGGCCCCAAACTCTGCTAGGCACTGGGTCTGCCTCCACTGCGCACACGTGCCCTGCCCATGCAGGACCTTACAGGTGACAAAACAGGGAGGACAGGAGGAGGCTGTAGTGGCAGCCCCCTCCCTCAAGCACAGGCTCTGACCCCCGTGCTCCCTGGCACAGGGGATGTGCTGGATAAGATGCGCGGTGTGGGGACTGAGTACAGCTACCTCCGTGTCAGGTGGGGGTGTTGCCAGTTTCTCGGAGGAGGAATCTCTGGCTCGGGGAGGGGAATAACTCACAGAGCTAGGAAGTAGTCTGACATCTGACCTAGGCTCTATTTGACTCAAAACCTCAGATTCCTGAGACACCGCAGGCGTTCCTATCCCCGCTTCTGCCCAGCCACGTGCCTGTTTCCAGAGCCGCTCAGAGCCTGCAGTTCCTTGCTGCGCAGTGCATGCGAGTCCCCGGCCCATAGGGCGTGTTATTTGATTAGCCAGTTCTGATCCATCCGAGACTCGATACAAGCTACTCAAGCGCTCTGCTGCTTCCTTCTGATTGTGATCACAAGAACCGTTTCAGCAGCCAGAGATGACCCTTTGCACACAGAGCAGGCGCGGGCACTTTGCATGACCTGAACCCTGGCGTTTACCTAGCGGAGCGGAAAGGTCTCCCTGTGCCCGCCCAGGGCCGGGTCAGGAGCGCCCACACGGACGCTGAAGTCCAGCTCGGGCCGCCAGACCCCCGACCTCCGCGGAGGGGGCTCCACCCGCGGGCTTTCTGGGGAGGCAGCCCAACAGCCCCGTTCTGGAGGCGGACAGGCCTCGGCTCCAGTCCTGGGGCCGCCGCTTAGACGAGGAGCCAGCAGGTGACCTTCTCTGAGCCTCCGCTTCGCCGTCCCGTCCCTAAAACCGAGGGTGGGAGGAGCCCGGGCGAGGCGGCGAGGAAGGCTCCCCACGCAGAGCGGACGCTCCGCCACCGCCTCCCGTCCCCACCCAACAGGTGCTGCATCAGTCCAGGCTGCAGCTGGACGAGAAGGGCGCGAGGACAGACGCCCCCGCCGCGATCACCGCCCACGCGGTGTCCGAGCCCCTCACCGTCCGCTTCGACCGGCCCTTCCTCCTCCTGGTCTTCGACCACTTCACGTGGAGCAGCCTTTTCCTCGTCAAGGTTGTGAATCCGACCTAAGGCTGCGCCCCCAGGAGCCGCAGAGCCGTCTGACTTTGGACACGGGGGACCCCACAGAAATGCTCTGGGGAGGGGGAGGTTCCCCCAGTCTGCCCCAGGTCCTCTTCCTGTAAGAAGTAGCTGTCATTGAGACTGATGACAGGGTGTTGAAGGAGAAGGGTGGGGCAATTGACAAAACTTGAAGAATATCAATATAATCTAGTACCAGTCTGATTTCCTGGTTTTGATCCTTGTGCTTATGGAATATGTGGAAGCTAGGTGAAGGGTATATGGAAACTATTATTTTTGTAAGTTTGAAATTATTTCTAGACAATAAGTTTAAAAAGGAGAAATCATGCAAGCCAAAACACAACGGAAAGATGTCCTTAAGGTGCTGGGGGGGAAATGTCATATTATCTTTCAAAAAGCAAAAAAAAAAAAGAACAAAAAATCCCTACAAAAATGAAAGCAAAATAAAGACTTTTTTCAGACAAGCAAAGGTGAGAAAGTTTATCACCTTCTCTAAAGAAATTTTTAAAGTAGTTCTTTAGGCAGAAACAAGATGATTCTAGATGGAAACTTGGACCCCCACAAAAAAATGAAGAGCACTGGAAAGGACAAATATGTGGATAAATATATAATATTTTTAAAATATCTTTAAAATATAATTAACTGTTTAAATCAAAAATAATTTGCAACTTATTGCTTCTCAACTCCAAATCCTCCCTTCGTTGCTGCTCTGCAAAGTGGACCTTTTAAATACCTTTACTTTACCACCTGGGCATGGTGTTAAGATTTGTCAGTGGAGGGCGCTAGAGAGACATTTCAGGAGGAAGAGGCCTGACCCTCCTGGTTCAGAACGAAAAGCATTAAATGCAATAAAGAAGAACCAGATGGATAGAAGAATGGATAGATAGATGACAGATGATGATGATGATAGATAGATTGGGCATATATCTTGAGAAATAAGAATTGAAAGATACTTCCTTAAATATACATATTCATACCTTTCTAATATACACGTACACACACAAATATATATATACATATATCTACCTGAATCCTAAAGCCAGCATCTTAATGAGAAAACACTAAAGCAGTCCCACTAAGGTCAAGAGTAAGACGAGGCTGCTCGTTACATCCACTACCATGTCACATGGTCCCGGGAGTATTAGACACGCAATTAGAGTAGCAGACCCGTAGAATTGGAAACAATGAAGTACAACTCTCTCTATTTGCAGACAACATGTAATATACCTGCATAACTATAGCAAATCAATGATAAACAGTAAAAGAATTCAGCAAGATATAAAGATACAGAATTAACATGCAAAAACAATAGCCTTCGTATACACAAATAACAGCCACTTAAAACATATAATGGTAGAGAAAACCCAATGGCAACCAAAAAAGATACAACATAGAAATAAATAGGAAATGTGTCAAATCTGTATTGAGAAAATCATAAAATACTCCTTAAAGAAGAAAATTAGACTTGAACAAATGGAAAGATATTCCTCCTTGAATAAGATGCCTCAACATAATCTAGATATCAGTTTTTCCTAAGTTAATTTAACAATTTAGTGGTATCCCAATAAAAATACTAACAGTTTTTTCTTCTAGAGATAGACAAGATGATACCAAAGTTCATATAGAAAATTACACATGAATAGCCAAGAAAGCATTGAAAAGGAAAAAATATCACGGGCAGAGGGGGAGGATAGGGGACTAGCCCTACCAGATATTAAAGCATACCACACAGGTTCTTTAATTAAATCTGCAGGACTGCTACATGAATAGATAGGCAGATTGATGAAATAGGTTAGAAAGTCTGGAAATAGACTCAAGTACAAATGAAAATTTAATATTTGATAAAGGACTTTTAAATAAATGGTATTGGGACAACTGGATAGCCATTTAGGAAAAAAAGGATGAAATTAGATCCATTCCTCACACCATATACAAAAATAAACTAAGACTCAGAGATCTAAATGAGAAAAAAACAAAAGAAACTACAAGTCTAGAAGAAAACATGGGTAAATTCCTCTATAACTCAGGTGTAGGAAAAGGTTTTCTAACTACGACTCAGAGTCCAGAGGAAATTGAAGAAGGGATTGACAAATTTGACTACACACAAAAATTTTTTTTTTAATTGCATGGTCAAAAATTCATAAGCAATGTCAAAAGAAATGAAAACTTGAGAGAAATATATGCAAGCTATGTCACTGATAAAGAGATAATATCCCTAATATACGGTGCTTAAACATATGAAAATATGATCGACTTCACCTATAATAAAAAAAGCAAATTAAAACTACACTGAGATATCATTTCGTATCCATCACATTGGCAAAAATTTGAAAGCTTCACAATACATTCTATGGGTTGTGTGGAAACAGTCGTTCTCATGCACTGCTAGTGGGAACGCAAAAAGTCCGCTGTGGAAAGGAATTTGGTAATATAAAATGTATTCATATCCTAAGACTGATGTGACAAATTATCACACACAAGGTGGCTTAAAACACAAATAAGTTCTTTCCCAGTTTGGGAGGCAGAAGTCTGAGATGAGTATGTGAGCAGGATTCGTTCCTTCCAGATGCTCTGAGAGGGAATCCCTCCACGCTCTCTCCCAGCTTCTGGTGGCTGCCGGCGGTGCTTGGCGTTCCATGGCTTGTAGACCTGTGCTCCTATCTCAGCTTCCATCCTCACGCAGCCTCGTCGTCTTCTCTCTCTCTGTGTCTCAAATCTCCGCCTGCCTTTCTCTTATAGTCACCTGCCACGGAGTTAGGGCCCACCCTAAATCCAGGACCATCTCCTCTTGAGATCTTTATCTTAATTATATCTGCAAAGACCCCTTTTCTAAATAAGGTCACATCCATAGGCACTGGGAGTTAGGACTTGGACATATCTTTTTGGGGGACACTATTCAATCAAATACATACAACAAAAATACAGATATATTCATTTTTGATCCAGAAGTCCCACTTCTAGAAATTTAGCCTAAAGACACACCTCCAACATTTTTTAAAAAATAATCTGCCTAAGGTTACTAATTGGAACATTATTTATAATTGCACAATATTGGAAACTACTTAAATACTCAAACACAGGCCAATGGTTGATTAAACAATAGGGTACTATGAAGATGTAACGAAAAAATGAGGAAGACCCCTATGAACTGAGTTTGTAAGGAAGAAAAAGAAATAAAAAAGCATGCACAAATATGCTTGTCCTTGAAAAAAGAAATACGAGAAGGATAAACTGGAAACTAAGTGGTCATCTGCAAGGAATGGGGGAGGGGGACGGGATGGAAGGGGTGGGAGGGAATGGGCTTCTCTTCTTGTACCTTTTCACATGGCTTAGGCTTTGGGATAATGTTAATATTCCATATATTCAAAAATAAAACTAAATGACCAAGATGAGGAAAGCTCTGAAACCAAATGAAAAACAAGTGAATTCAAACATATTCCAAATAGATAACACAACCATGCTGAAGAGGAAAAAGAGAATTAATCCAAGGAATTTTGAACACAGTGCTTGGCCAATATACCCTCAGTTTGAAACATAAAAGACTGCAAACAAATCTTGAAGACTTGTTTCCAGGTTCGTTTTTCATGGTGGAATGGGTACAGCAAATGTGACATTATTTATATGTTTTGTAGGATTGAGCAAGAAGAGAGATGCAGATATGGAACAGGGGAGGCAAGGAAGAATCCCTTGGGGTAGGATGTGAATTGGAGGTGTAAACACACGGTTTCTCGTACATTTCTAATATATTTGTATACCTGGGACAGTTTGAACATCCAAATACACACATACATACATATATATACATATACATAAGAAGAACAGTAATGGATTAAAATGCATTGAATAAAATTAAGAGTCATGAATCCATACTGATAATGCTGATAAATAAATATGAAAGGAATGACGGATTTAGACCATCATAGTAAAAATCGATTCAGGCAAGAATATTCAATGGACACTTAATCCGGGAGTGTGGAGAATTTGATGAGAAACAGGATATTTGGATTTGTTTCAAAGTATCTCCTCACCAATTACTTATTACAAAAGGAAAAGTGGTGGCTATAAGTTGGAGAAACGGACATCACCTTAACGAAGTCATTAAAATGAACATCACCATGATGAACGTGATGTAATCTATGCAGAAATAGAAGTACAATGATGTACACCTGAAATATATACAATGTTGTAAACCAATGTTACCACAATAAAAATAAATAAATAGAATAAAATAAAATAAATAAAAATAAATTAACATCACCAACTAGGGACAAATGAACGTCAGGTGTCTCTGGATGTGATGCTCTGGGAAGGACCCAGCATCATTTCTATGGTATTCCTGCGCAAAATCTACAATCTGTCCCAGGCTAACCATGGGATACGTCAGATCAGCCCAAATCTAGAGAGCCTAGAAAATAGGTGGCCTGAACTTGTCAAAATGTCAACATAATGAAAGACAAAAGCAGGGCCGCAGAACATTCCCAGATTCGAGGAGACTAGGGAGACAGGGCACCAAGTGCAGTGGACGGCCCTGGACGGGATCCCATCCCGAAGATCAAAATGCCACAAAGAACCGTGCGGGGCCAGCTGGTGAAACTGGACTATGATTGTAGCTTCAGGTATGGTAACAACATCAAATTTCTTGGATTTGATAATTTGATACTATTTACATAAGAGAACATTCTTGTTCTCGGGAATATCTAAGCATTTCAAATGGTTCAGATTAAGATAATGGGGGGCAGATATAGATCTATAAAGAGGAGAGAATTGTAAAACATACATGGGAAATGTTTAAAATTAGTGATTTGGGGTAAAGGGTTATAGGAGTTCTTTGTAACTATTCTTGCAATTTTACCTTAAGTTTGAAATTATTTAAAAATAAAATTTTTAAAGTTAAGAACTGAAATACATAAATAATGACCAGCAAGTCAAAAGAAAAATAGGGAAAGGACATAACCAGACTGTTATACAGGTGCGTGCACGCATACATGGTGTGTGTGTGTTTGCGTGTGTGCGTGTATGCACACGTGCTCGCCAGTGGTGGTGGGGAGGGCCCAGATGCCCAGTGAACCGCCTGGAACAGTGTCCTAGTTTCAGGCAGTCTGGTTCCTGACTGACCAGAAGGCTCCTTCCTCCCCCCACCCGGGGTCCAGGACTGTGTCCCTGTGTCCCTGGACCTGAAGCCACGTGGCTGGATGGGGAATTTCCAACCAGCCTTGGGAAGGAGCTCGTAAGATCCTGAGTCTGTGTTTCTGCTAGGTGAGCTCCCCCAAGATCTGTGGGTAACTAAGCAAACATTCGCTCCCATCCTTACCCCCACCCTCACCCTTGGAGGTAGCACTTGGAATCCTGGGCAGTCAACCAGTCCATCCCTCTGCCTCAGGCGGGGCCATAAATCGTGCTGACAGCAGGCCCCATTCCCCATTAGGGCAGGGACAGAGTGTCACAGACATCTCGTTTACTCTTTGAACAACCTGCCCGTGACATCGGTACTGTTGTCTCCATTTTACATTTTACTGTCTCGGAGACACAGAGAGGTTAAGGGACTTGCCCGAGGTTTCACAGCTGGTAAGACCCTGGGCTTGACTCCAGTCTGACTCCCACTCCTGTTCTTGCTGATGCAAGCAAAACTCTATTCCTGAGGAGTTATTCCGGGAGGGGAGCTCAGCCTTAGTCCAAGCTGGGCCCTGAGCTGGGGTTTAGCCAGGACGGTGGGGCAGGCCCACCTCCCGCTGGTTGGCGAGTGCTGATCTGGGGAAAGAGGCATGAGGAGAAGGAGCGTGAAGGAGCCTGGGCTACCAGCGTCTGCCTGCCCTCCTGGCACAGGAGAGAGGGGCGCGGGCACGTGCGGTGGGAGCTGCTCTCCGGGGCACCGGGTGGAGAAGGGGGTTGAGGTTCAGGTGACAAGGGGCACGGAGCGGGGAAAGGTGCCCCACCCTAGCTGGACCTTGGGGTAGCAGCATCACTGAGGGCCTCCAGAGACCCCGCTCTGCCTGGCACCTGGGGGCGGGCCACTTTGGGAGCGCCCGGAGAGGGCACCTACAGCATCCTCGTTCCTGTGGTGGCCCAGCTGCTGTGGTGTGTGGGTCCCCACCCACAGGAGACCTCACTGAAGGCAGATCGGGTGGTGAGCAGGAGAGGAGCCACAGGGCAGACGTCAGAGCACAAACGACTGTTCACAGACCCACGTGACACATCCCAGGGGAGAGACCCGGCTGAGACGAGACGGGAGCTGCCGCACGAGCAGGTGGAGGCTGGGCTGGTGAATGCAGGTTGTCACTCTCCACGGCTGCAGAGGCCTCTGGGCAAGGACATATTCCAGCCCCCAGCTGATCCCTCTCCCCTCTCCAACCATACCCTGATCACTAATCAAGAAGCTGTTTTTTTCATTCATAACCTAAAATCCATTATTTTGGGCTCAAAAAATAAATAATAGAGCTTCCAGAATCAGATTTCTGAAGCCCACCTGCTCCAAAACTTTCAATGTCTCCCTACTGCCCCCTACCCCAGATCACCACACCCCAAGAGGAGAAGGGTCCTTCTCCCTCTCCTTGCCTCCATCCTGGATCCTGCCTCCGTTCCAGGTCCAGTTCAAGTCCTGCCCCTGCACAGGGTCATCCCGAGCAGCCTGAGTCCCTCCCAGGTAGAAGGACCGTTTTCTTAGTTAAAATCCAGTGTCATAGTGGGTGGTCGTGCTGGTGAAGTCAGGAGCTTAGGAGACACAGCACTGCCGCGGGAGCCAGAGGCCTGCTTCAAATCCAGGGCTCTGTGCTCTTGAACAAGTTGCCTGACCTCTCCGAGCATCTGTTCCTTCACGCGCTCCAGGGAGAACTTACCGTTTCCCTCCTATTGGAAGGTTCTTTCGACTCCACCAGAGAAGAAGGCCGCCTGGAGGAAAGCTCGGCTGTTTGGCCTGCAGGGCTCAGCTGACCGCAACTGCCAACCAGCCAAGCTCCTCGTGACCCAGAAGTTACCCACCTCGCTGACCGGTGTCCTGAGTACGGCTTCTCAGGGCCACCGCAGGGACTTGCCTGGACCATCGGCTTTGCAGCACTGGGGACAGAGCGGATCAGTCTGCAATCGTGTCAGGGTCCCTGCGCCGGGCGAGGCAGTGCGGAACGCAGTCTGGGGCAGAAGCGAGGGATCAAAGGCCAACGGGGAAGGGGGTGAGAGAGAGGCTCCTGGCAACAGCGGGACATTGGCGCAGGCGTGTGCGTGTCGCAAGGACTCAGGAAGCCTTTCTTTCCTACCTCCATGCTAACACCCCTGCCCAAGCTTTCCTCTTGCTCGGACTCACGCAGAGCAAACTACCAGGTTCTCGCTGTTCCCTGAAGCCTGATGATGCCAATAACCCGCCCTGGTGGTTTTCAGATATTTAGCCCCTTCGGTGCCAGGACATATTGCTTTAGAGGCCCCTTGATCTCGCCCTGCGGGGTGGCTTTCGGAAGCCTGTGCTTCCGGCCTGAGGGGAGTTCCAGGAAGGATTGTTCCTTCTCCTCTGAGTTCACTGCCGTCCCCAGAGCCCTTCCTATCAGATCTTTCCCAATCTGTCTCTGTGGAGGCACATGGTGAGCTGAAATCGAGTGCAAACTGGAAGTCAGATGGCTTGGCTCTATTCTGGCTCCAATGCTGGCAGGAAAGCCCTTAATGGGCGTGGACCTGCTTTGCCTCCTCTGTAAAGCCCGGATCCGGGGTCCGTGTCTCCTCTGAGGTTCATTCCAGCTCTAAAATCGTACAACAAATACCATCTGTCAGCGCTTCCTACCAGGTCCCAAGCCTTTACCTCACTGAATCCTCACAACCATACCAACAGCTAAGCCTTGAGAGCCCCATTTTACAGATCAGGAAACTGAGGCAAAGAAGGTTAGGGAGCTTGTTCAGGGTCACACAGCTGTGCAAGAGCTCAGCCACAGTGGCGGGCATTGAGTGACCTGCTGGGAGCCTGCAGGACTCATGTCCTCGCTGACGGCGGAGAGCTTCTGAGCCACTCTTCCTGGGGCTCACGGCCTTGGAAGCAACGTTGTCCGTCTCCTTCCTGGTTCTGGGGTGCTGCTGAGATAGTCACAGGCCAGAGGCGAGGTTCTGGCCTCCCACAGAGGGGAAAAGCCAAGCTCAGAGAGGTTAAGTTACGTTCCCAAGGTCCCACAGCTAGGATTCTGGGGTGGAGATATTGGGACTCAAGCCCAGGGGTGCCAGACGCAACGTTCACACTCACGGTTCCTCCCAGACATCTGGAGAAGCTGACACCCCCCAGCCTGCAGGACCAGCCCCTGCTCCCCCAGTGCAGCGCTGCCGTCTGAGCCCAGCCTCGCCCACCTGCACCCCTCGCCTTGACCTCCTCGGGCAGTGCTTCTCCACAGAGCAGGTACTGCCCCAAAGGAACACTCTGGAAACTTGTTGGAGCACTTTTGCTTTTCACGAAGATTTGGGGGAGCACTATTGCATTTCGTGAGTGAGGGCCAGAGACGCCCAGACATACAGGGACACTCAGGACCGTCCACCACAGTTAAGTGACTCAGGTCCCAGGTGACTCACATGTCCTGCTGCAAGTCCATATGGGTGAAAACCCAGCTCATAAATTATCTGGGCCTAGACCCTCCCAGTCCCACACTGTTTTATTTCATATAAAAACACCATTGCCCCCCAAGGGTTTAATCCCCACTGAATTTTCTATGAGTCAAGTGCCATGTAATCAGAGGGAGATTTGTATTTTGCTGTTTTGGAACTTCACCAGGCATGATCCACCACTGCAGAAAATCATACAGCTGTAGTGACTCTGGCCGTAGTACCGAACGGCTGACACAGCGGGGGTGCGGGGCGCAGAGATTCTCAGGCTGGTCCCACATCTGAAGGCGACGCTGCACCTTCTAACAGGCCAGGGCGTTTATACACTAAAAGAAACATTATTTTCTTATAATTTACTTTTATTTCTCATCCAGACTATGGTTAGAGCATTATTTTGTTTTTTACAGAATTTTGTGGGTGGGTTATAGTCACTATAAATTTCACTTCAGGGCAGTAAGGGGCACGTAAAATATTTACATTATCAAAAAGACTCTAATAGGTCTGAGAATTTTTGTGTTGACTTTGGGTCCTGGAGGATTCAGTCTCACGGGTCCATCAACATCTTCAAGTAGTAAGTTGACCTTGAAATAGGCTTTGTGTCACTGGTCGTGATTCACCTGTCTGCCTCTCCCACTGGACTGAAAGGGCCTTGGGCGTTGGGGGGGGGCTTAATCATCTCTGCCCGCCCCCCCCCATGATGCCCAGTCCTAGGTTGGGGACTCAGGAGGCCCCCGTGGGACCCGCCATTGCCTTCCTTCCCCCGAGGTGCTCAGCGCCTGGAGCGGCTCCTCCCACGAGGAGCTAGATCTGACTGGGGCAACTCCTTGAGTGGAGGGACAGACGCTGTCCTGGTGGATTTCCGTCATCTTCGGGGTTGGAGGAGCTGCTGGGGGATGCGGGAAGCCTCTCTCTCTGTCTTTGCTCTTCCAGAAACGCCACCATCTCCAATCAGAGTGTTAATCAGTAACAGTCCCACCCGGGAGCACACTTTGGAATAGCAAATATTTACTGCAGGCTTTCAGCTGCAAACCCTAACCTCTGTCTCTGCTCTGAATGAAGGACTTTCCCAGGCACCAGGGGGCCGCTCACTGGTAAGAGCCAGCGGGTTAAAGGAGACCTTCAAAGTGTCTAACAGCGAGGGATGGGGAGAGATGTTCTCTTCATCTGTGGGTGGGTTCCAATGTGCAGGGTGGGTGTCTGGGCTGCGCTGGGCCCTCACTCCTGGGTGCGAGGGGACAGGGGTGGGGTGAGAGGCGGGTTATAGACACAGGGGGCTTCCTCTGCAGGGAAGAGGCTCTTAAGGCTTGAGATTTCATGCCCACCACACTCACTGTGCAAGCCACACTCAAGTCCCTGGCTTTCTTTCCAGGGACCGCCCTGCCCAAATGAGCCCGCTGTCCCTCCTAGAGCTGGGGCGTGGGGTCTGCTCCAGGTACCTCCAGGGCTGAGAAATGGCAGGCGAGTGGTTGATATCTTATCGCTCGGGTTCCATTTAGGATGATGCACCCTTGGTGGCACCTAGTGTTTGAGGGGGTGCCCCCTGCCTATATCCTGTTCCATCAGTGGATGAACAGAGACCTCAGGGGACACAGGACCGTCCAGTAGGCAGCGTGCAGTGGCGCCCGCGTATTCCTGGGCTGCACACTGCACTGAAGGAGGAGCCTCAGGTGAGACTCAGCAATCGGAAGGGGTGACATCTATGGTGGGCCGGGATCATTTCCTGATGACTCTCACAGAGAGAGGCGACTCTGAATTCGGGAGTAGCCTGTGTAGGATTAAATTATTAATTTACAAAGTAGTGCTAAATACTGTAAGGTAGTGAAGGCATGAAGCTGGGCTCGTTGGTACACTGCAGGACGAGCTCACCCAGCATTTACAGCACTGAGTGACCGAGTGCACCCGGGCTTGCCATTCCGAATCGGACAGGATCCCTGAACACTGACGTTTAGGAAACTGAGGAAGGTAGTGCTGCTCGGGCTGTGGGGGAGTGAGGCCCTGAATTCTAAGGTGCTGTTTAGCATAAGCAAGGAGCAATGCACTGAGTCCCAGGACTGGGTGTGGTTTCCTACGAGGCACAGACGAGGACCCAGCCCCCGCATCAGGGAGCAGAGGCCTGGAACTTCACCCTGTCACCTTTTGCTCCAGGTGGCCTGGTTCAGAATGAGGGTCTCTGCCGATGGGAACTGCACCCTCTCCCTTCCCCACTGTACCGGGTGGGGCCAGGAGAGAGTGAGGGTGCATGTTGGTGACCTGCCCAGCCGCTTCTGGGACACAGGTCGGGAGCTGGCCGCTGAACACCAGGAACTGAGTGTGCAGACAGCCCCGGGCACAGCCCAGCCCACAGGTCTTCATTCAGCCGGAAAACGTGCGGGCGCTGAGGAGCAGGCTGTGCCGGGGACGCGAGGGAGCCGGGAGAAGTGGCGGGGCGGGCGCAGCTAGTGGTGAGGAGCATGGGGTTTGGAGACCCACTGCCGGCGCTGGAAGGCTGGCTCCACTGGCATGTGTGACCTGGGGCGGCGGGAGCGAGGACGCACTTCACAGGTGCCTGTGAGGAGCAGATGAGACGGTCCAGGTGCAGCCGAGCCCAGGCGTCGGGCAGGATGAACCGGCTGGTCGTCTGCATCTATGGAGGCAGCTCCAGGTCTAGTGAAGGAAGGGGCCTGCAACGGGCCCCGGGGCGGGGTGGGTGCTGCAGGAGAGGGGCAGGGGGGACTTCCATCAGCACAGCAGGCCGTCTCAGCGCTGTCCCTTTTCCTTGCTCTGATGGCCACCCAGACCCCCCAAATCCCCAGCCAAACACGCGCCCAGACCCAGGCCCCACAGCCCGGCGTGGACGGGCTGCTGTCCGGCCCGATGATCAAGAGCGATGAATGAAGCAGATCAACGAAAGGTCTGTGAGGACCTCCCGACTCCAGCCCTGCTCTGACCCGCCCGCAGTCAGGGCCGGCCCAGGACACACGCTCTTTAATCCCCTCCCCTTCTGGGAGTCAGTGGAACGAGTGGAGAAGTTGGGGAGACCAGGAGCCGCCCGAGGGTCTGGCGGGGTGGGAACCGGGGGAGGTGTGGCTCTGTGGATTAATGCGCCTCCTCCTCGGGGAACAAAGGCCTCCGCTCCTCGCTCCGGGTCTCCCTGAGGCAGGGCTCGGCTGCGTGAGTCCGGAGACAGCCCCCGGCCCCCCAGGAAGGAAGCGGGGTCACTGGCAGAATTGTACCAGGACACAGCGGGGAGGCATCGCATCAGGCACTAAACACCACCTCTGCCCTCTTTCCTCCCGAGGAGTCTCGCCGCTGAAGGGAAGCGCCCCGTGGCCTCCGCGGCTGCCCACATGAAGGCCGTGCTGAGCCTCCTGCTCCCCTGCCTCCTGGCCCCGCTGTGGCTGGTGTCCGGCTCGGCCCCTCGGCCCCCGTCGCCACAGGCCCAGACAGGGCTGGAGACTCCGCAGACCCCCACTACCCAGAACCAGACCAGCGAGGGCATGCGGGCTCCGGAGGAGGAGGAGGAGGACTTGCTGGTGGTGGAGGTGGGGAAGGAGGAGGAGGAGGAGGAGGAGGAGGAGCCCTGGCTGATGGCCAGCAGGCAGCAGCTCTCTGAGACCACCTCCAACTTCGGGTTCAGCCTGCTGCGCAAGATCTCCATGAGGCATGACAGCAACGTGGTCTTCTCCCCGCTCGGCCCGTCCTCGACTGTGGCAGCCTTGATGCTGGCGGCCAGAGGGCAGACCAAAGCGCAGCTGGAGAGTGGGCTCCACCTGCAGGTCCCGGACCAGACCAGCACCCTGCGCGTGCCTGCCCTCTTGAAGCAGCTCAGAGAGAGCCTCTCCCGCAACCAGGAGCTGGGCCTCGCCCAGGGGAGCTTTGCCTTCATCCACAAGGATTTTGATGTCAAAGAGACCTTCCTCAATTTTTCCAAGAGGTATTTCGGTACAGAGTGTGTGACTATGAATTTCCGCAATGCCTCACAGGCCACAGGGCTCATGAATGATTACATTAACAAGGAGACTCAGGGGAAGATCCCCAAACTCTTCAATGAGATTCATCCTGACACCAAATTAATTCTTGTGGATTACATCTCGCTCAAAGGTACCTCGATAACGTTCTGCTTTCCCAAAGCCACGGCCTCTGCGTCTGTCTCTTCCATTCCTCTGTTTGGCCCGTGTATGCTTAATGCCAGATGCTTTTCTGTGAGCATGTTTTCAGGTTCCACAAACAGACTGAAACATGTAGGATGTTCCAGGCACAGTGCTAGACGAAGTTTTCATTCAGCACTGGTGACCCCATGTGCTGGTAGTCATTACAGTATTCCAAGCACCTCCACCCAGCTCCCCTCTGACATTCTGACACAGCGAATCTTCTGGGTCATTTTAAAAAAAAAAAGGCCTACCTTCTGGGAGATTTAGGGGTACATCTTTGCTCCTTCACTCTCTACTTTTGTGACCTGGGGCAAGTGACAGTGTCTTGTCCTCAGATTCTTAATATAGAAAATGGGGATACTCCCTCCTACCGTACATATGAAAGTGAGGCTTAGGGAGGTTAGCTTGATCAAGGTCATATGATAAAGGGCAGAGGCCAGACTCAAAGGAGGAGCTCCTGACACCCTCATCCCAGGTTCTTTCCATCTGCCTGGCTAATGGAGCACTGGACTTGTGTGGCCACCACTGTAACAGAAAGGTGACACTAGGCCACTTGCAAAGTCCAGGAGGAGGACGTGCTTCCAGTCAGTCAGGCCACACACCCAGGGCAGACGTCTGTGTAGAGTCCTGCGCCCACACGCTGGTGGCCTCCTGTGGATCATGTGGTATTTGTCAGCAAGGGACCCATCCCTTCCCTCAGAACCACCCTACGCAGCGAGACCGTCCTTACTTCTGCCACAGTGGACTGTTTGCACACGGGGGAGCCCTAGACAGAGTGGCGGTCAAACGGGAGGGAGAGGCCCAAAGTCTTCTCTTGGCTGGAGCTAACCGCCAGGGAGCGAGTGCAGAAGGCCCTGGGTCCTTAGAGCATGGGCTGGAATCAGCGCATCTGTTCGGGTCCAGAACAACGAGGGAGCCAGGGATCCTTAGGAGACTCCTCTTTGCTTTTGTGTGTGATTCCAACAGGGCCTGCAGGTGGATGGGGTTTTACCAGCTGGGAGAGAGGCCTGGCAAAGGCTGATCTTTGGGGGATTAATTTTGCTTGCCCGAGCCGTGGTCAAAACCAACGCGATAGAGGAATGCCTTTCCTAGTGGGGCAGGAAGGGGGATGGAACCCTGGCGCTCGATTATTTTAGCAGGAACGATGCTTTCGAGGAGGGCGGTTTCCACAACGAGTTCTTTTCTCACCCATTCAGGGACGTGGCTGACCCCTTTTGACCCTCTCCTTACTGAGAGGGACACTTTCCACCTGGACAAGTACAAGGCGGTGAAGGTGCCCATGATGTACAAGGTGGGCATGTTTGCCTCCACCTTTGATAAGAATTTTCATTGCCACGTCCTCAAACTGCCCTACCGAGGGAACGCCACCATGCTGGTGGTCCTCATGGAGAAAATAGGTGACCACCTCACTCTGGAAGACTATCTGACTGCAGACCTGGTGGACACGTGGCTCAGAAACATGAAAACCAGGTACGGCTCTTCCCCTCGCCCGACCCAAGCTCAGCCTTCCCGTCCTAATGAGCACTTATGCCCGTCTAATTGCGTGGTTCTAATGCCCGTCTCCCTCATGAGCTGTGGGCTCCCCGAGGGCGGGGGCTGCATCTGTCCTGTGTCCCACTCTTTCCCAGCGTCTATCACAGCGCCTGGCTCGTTCTTTCACTCAGCCAGCATTTAATAATGTTCTCCCACGTGCCAGGCACTGTGATAATACACAGTGCTTACATCGTGTACGCTTATATCACGGGGCTTACATTCTCGAGAAGGGAGACAAACAAGTCACAGGGCAGGGAAGGGACAGACAGTGCCAGCAGGGCACAGGTGGATGCCAGGGAAGGCCTCACTGAGAAGGTAGCGGTAAGCAAACACCAGAAGAAGGAGGATGACTGTGTGGCTGTCTTGGGGGGAGAGGAGAGTTACAGGCACGAGTGTGAAGGTTCTGGGATGGGAGTGTGCTTGCTGAGCTGGAGGAACAGCAAGGAGGTCGGTGAGGCTGCAGCGGTTGGAGATGAGGTCACAGAGGAACCAGCAGCCCAGGCATCTAGGACCATATGTCTCAGGCCCCGGAAAAGACTTGGGCTTTTCCTGAGGGAGGTGAGAAGGCACTGGAGCCAGGCAGAGGAGCACACAGTCTGACCTGTGTTTTAAAGGGCCGCACAAGCCCCTGAGCTTGGAAAAGACGCTAGGGGGACGAGGGAGGAAGCAAGGAGACCAGTCAGGTTGTCACTGTGACCATCCAGACCAGCGTGCTGCTGCTCGGGCAGTGTGGTGGAGTGGAGGTGATGAAGAGCAGTTGCCCTGGATCTATTAGGAAGCTAGAGGGAGCAGGCTTTGCTAGTGGACTGGATGTGGGGGAGAGAGAGAAAGAGGGGAGGCAAAGATGATTGCAAAGTTTTTGGCCTTAACAACTTGCCATTTACCAAAATGGGGAGACTGTGGGAGGAACAAGTCTGGTGGCAACTTCAAAAGTTCAGTCTGAAACATTTGGCTCAGAAATACCTATTAGGGGGCCTGCTGGTGGCACAAGCGGTTAAGTGCACGTGCTCTGCTGCAGTGGCCCGAGGTTCGCCGGTTCGGATCCCGGGCGCGCACCAATGCACCTCTTGGCAAGCCATGCTGTGGCGGTGTCCCATATAAAGTGGAGGAAGATGGGCACAGATGTTAGCCCAGGGCCAGTCTTCCTCAGCCAAAAAAAAAAAAAAAAAAAACAGAAAAAAATAATACCTCTTGGACATCCGGGGGAGATGTCAGGAAGGTAGCTGGATCTGGAGGTGAAGTTCACGCTGTAGACATAAATTTAGGAGTCATCAGCATATAGACAGCCAGCCCTGGTGGTCTAGTGGTTAACATTTGGGGCTGTCGCCACTATGGCCTGGGTTCGTTTCCCGGTCAAGAACCACACCACCGGTCTGTCGGTTGTCATAGTGTGGCAGCTGCGTGTTGCTGTGATGCTGAAAGCTGTGCCACTGGTATTTCAAATACCAGCAGGGTCCCCAGTGGAGGACAGGTTTAAGCGGAGCTTCCAGACTAAGACAGACTAGGAAGAAGGACCTGGCCACCCACTTCTGAAAAAATTGGCCATGAACATCCTGTGAATAGCAGGGAGCACTGTCTGATACAGCGCCGGAAGGTGAGAGGATGGCACAAAAAGACCGGGCAGGGTCCCGCTCTGCTGTCCACAGGCTCATGAGGAGTCAGAATCCACTCGATGGCACTAATAACATAGAAATGGAATGGAGAAGCATGAGACTGGACGACATGACCCGGGGAGGGGGCTGTGCATAGAGACAAGAGTCAGAAGCCCAGAGCAGGCACTTAAATGTCTGTTGAATAAATTAATCCACCTCCTGGGGTACAAGGAAGTGAGCAACAATAAGAATTCACAGCTCTGCCTTCTGAATCCTGTCACTGGAGAAGTTGGCGCAGAGACAGTCCAGCAGAGGGGCCCCAGTGTTAGTTTTCTCTTCATTATTCTTCAATTTTTCTTCAGATCCTTAGCGCCTAGCAAAGGACCTCAAACATGATACGCCCTCAACAAATGTTTGACTGGGTCAATAAATTTATAAATCAATCTTCAAGACATGTCCTCAGTTATATTCCAGTCTGACAGCCTGGCCCAACTCCGTGCATGAGAGAGAATGAAGGGTGATGAAGTCAGCAAAAGGAAATTAATATGCATGAAGCCCCTTCTATACACCAGACGTTGCTCTGGGTACTCATGTATTTTTTCATTTAATCCTCTGAACAACCCTGTGAAATTGGTATTGATTGGCATTTTTGGCTACACTTCACCGATTAAGAAATTGGGACTTCTTAAAGACGAATTTAGTATCAATTAGCAGTTTTCATCCTTTTTATTTTTAAGCCACAGAACTCATCTCTCCAAACAGTATTTTCAAAAGAGAGCTCCAATATATATAAAATCAATAACATCAGAGTTTCTCTGGCTAAAGAGAGGTGGGGGCTGAAAATTGCCTTCACTTGCATCGCCCTGTCCATCCCCAGACTCCTAAGTGTCTCCTGGAACCTGGGGGTCTGCAGAATGCAGGGACTGAAAACAGCCATCATCCAGGAGTCTGGAGGATGCTGGACGCAGCTATTTGTTTGGTTTGGTTGTTTTTAAAACGTAGGGAAATGGATGCAAAGCACGGCATTCTTTGCTAAAGAAAGTGTGAGTCATTGGCTGGGAAACAAAACTGGTTCACTGAGACTGAAGTAATACATATTTGATAAGCCAGAACTATTTGCTCCGAGCTAGACCATTCCAGAAGAATGGAATGAGCTATACATACCTCCATTGAGGGAGATGCAGTAATGGAAATAATCTTTGGGGAAGGAAAAAAAGAAAGTGTGATCTTTTGACTGTTCAGAATCTATGGCTTTTATCTGCATTTCACCATTCTATGTACTTGTACCACAGAAAAATGGAAGTTTTCTTTCCAAAGTTCAAGTTAGATCAGAAATATGAGATGCAGGAACTGCTCAAGCAGATGGAAATCAGAAGAGTCTTCTCACCCTGGGCTGACCTGAGTGAGCTCTCAGTTACTAGGAGGAATCTCCAAGTGTCCAAGGTGAGTCAAGGTCTTCCATCAGGGCCCAAAGCCTAGGTATGAAATGGGACCCAAACCAACACACAGTTTTGCAAACCATTTAACGTTGATAAAATACCAAGTTATAGTAGAAAATTAGGTTTAAAATCCAAAAGTCGTGAAGTAGCACCTAGCTTGAATGTTTTAAGAATGCTGAGCTACTTTTATTAAAACATTTGTTCAACTAATTTAATTTCTCTTATGTAGAGCTCTCCCTCTTCTCTCCCAAGGCTCTCCTGACATGGAATTGGTTCACAGATTCTTTTAAAATTTCATGAAATTACACCACTTTCAAGATGAAAGAAACCCCTAGGTCATCTGGCCCAACTTTCCACCCCTTGTGGAAATCTCCTTTATAATATCCCTACAAAATAGCACTCTAGTGTTTTTCTTTTTTTAATGCCTCCAGTGACAGAGAACTCAACACTTCTTTGAAAAGCAGCCCAACCCACAAATGGCTAAAATTGTTTTGTTTTATATACACACCTACACACACACACCTGTAACTCCTCCCCGACTGACTCAGACTCTCGGCCCTAGTGCTGCCTCTAGAGCTACTAAGAGCGAGGTCAGTCCCCTTTCACGTGGAATCCCTTCAGCTAATCCGTTTCTCAACAGAAGTGCTCCTGGTTTTGGGGAGAAGCAACCATATGTTGTTCAGAGCCGTTCTGTGCGCTGCGGGGAGCTGCTTAGCCTTCCTGCCTGTGTGCTAACACGAGCAGCAACCCCCAGTCCTTCTGACAGCCGAGGAAACGTTCCAACATTTCCAAATGGTAGCTTACAGCTCACTACGTTGCTTCTTTGCTGTGGAGTCTGGTGAATATTTTCCCATACAATTGCATTTTCCAATTCCAAGAGCGATAAAGACAGCATCCACTTAAGAGGGACCCAGTAAGGCGACCTTGGCCTGCAGTCAGGCCTCCCGTCTCAGGGAAGGTGCGACAAACACGACAATCCTGCAGACCAGCACCTGAGAGAATTTCTGCTGCGCACACGTTAACAAATGAAGAAATGTGCTGCTGTTTCACAGTTTAAATTATGAACCATTGAATATCCTCTGTCTGTTTAATAGGGGAAGTAAATTTTCACTCCAGGAAATCAGAGAGTTGCCAGGAGTGAAGACACTGATGTTTTCATTTTCCCCTCTTATAATAATTATAGAGGTACATCACTCACACCACACGAGGTCCTGGACAAAAGGGTCTCCCCAACAGGACCAGTGGCCTGAAACAGGCAACCCGAGTTCAGGAAGACTTCAGGGACCCCAGCTTACCCGGGGACTGCCTCAGGGCAGTAACAGGTGCTGGGAAGCTGCTACAGAAGACTATCCATGCCCCTGCCCCGCCTGCCTGCCGGGAGGAAGGTCCGAGTATTCAGGGCTTCCAGGCAGCCTGAAAACCTGGGAGAAGCACCAGCTCAGCTGAAGAATCAGGCGCACCAAGTCCGCGCTCAACACGTGCTCGTTGATTTGATGCATGTGTGCGTGAATTGGCCAGCCGGAGTCCCTGGGTCCACGGCGAGAATGTGTTTCACATCTGGGTGCCCGGTCTCCTGGTATTGTTTTCGACTTCTAGGGCAGTCCCTGGTGCAACCTCGGGCCCCTCCTGACCAGTAGTCAGCCCAGATGAGCCCGGTACCACTAAATCCCAGGACCAGAGCAAAAAATGTCAAGGGGCCCAATTCTCTCCTCCCCACCGCCACACCAATGGTCTCCCACACTGTTTCCTTTTCTAGGTTTTACAAAGAGCAATAATTGAGGTCAATGAAAAAGGCACTGAGGCCGCGGCAGGAACCCTGTCAGAAATTACTGCTTACTCCTTGCCTCCCATCATCAAAGTTGACCGGCCATTTCATTTCATGATCTATGAAGAAACCTCGAGAATGCTTCTATTTCTGGGCAGGGTGGTGAATCCCACTCTCCTGTGATTTACAACCTGCATAAGCACTTAGTGCTACAGCAGACGAGAACCTGAGATATTCGAACCCACATGGGATTTGGCACTGGGTGGCAGGAGAAGAGAGTGTCCCCCTTGTCCTCTGCTAGCTTGAGGTATTCTTAGATAAATCTGAGTATTAAATTCAAACTTATTTTAAGGAGATGTTTCTACACTCTGTCTGGTATTTTAAGCCTGTTTCTAAGAGTCTATCTTACTGACTGAAGACCAGCTTGGTAGACTATCTTTACCTTTCTCTGTTACTCATGTTTCTGGACTTAAAAACCCGTAGATGAGAACACTATTTCCAGATGAAGCCTTTGGGAGGAAGACATGTACACATTCTCCACGAGTCACGTGCTTCACTCTCTTTTCTTCCCTCTGGTGCAAAATAAGTGTTTTATTTTAATCTATTATAGAATCACTTCTTGCTGGCTAACATTAGAAGAAAATAGCTACAGTCAGTTCTGATCACAGCATCTGCCTCAATGCAGCCCCATCTACTCCGTGGTGCGTCAGATCATTTGGCAGAGGCATTGCCTGAGCCACAGATCATCTAGTTCAATACCTTCATTGTGCAAAGGGAAAAAACGGGGAACCAGATAGGGGCACATTATGACTTTCATGGGCCTAGGCACTTTTGCCTTAGTAGGCTCCTGCCTCCATTAAAAAAAAAAAATACGTATATTAAAAACTATATTTTATGGGGCCAGCCCGGTGCCCCAGTGGTTAAGTTTGGTGAGCTCCACTTTGGCGGCCCAGGTTCGGTTCCCAGATGCAGACCTATACCACTTGTCACCAGCCATGCTGTGGTGGTGACCCACATACAAAATAGAGGAAGACTGGCACAGATATTAGCTCAGGGCAAATCTTCCTCAAGCAAAAAGAGGAAGATTGGTGACAGATGTTAGCTCAGGGCGAATCTTCCTCAGCAAAAACAAAAAAACTATATTTTATGACTGCAGTGGTATAATGATGAATATATTCTGGATTATATTTGTCTTTATACCAATGCAGTCAAAGTATGTAACTTGCTTACTGCAAGAAGTAAAACATCTTAGTGGGCCCCTGACAGTGCTGTGGGCCTTAGGCACTGTGCATACTACACTAATGGATGAATCACACAGTACATCTCAGAGGAGGAAAACACTCGCCCAAGTTACCCAGTGTGACAAGGCCAGAGTCAGAGACCCGCCTCCCCTGACTCCAGTCCCCAAGCCCATTTCACTCTTCCTTCCTCCTATCTAAGACAGTGACTTGTTAGTATTCGATTAGTCAGGTTTGTTTGTGGGAAAATAGTAGAAAGAAACATAAAAAAAAATAAATAAATAAAATAAAAATAAGAGGGTTCAAATTACGCACTTTTAAGAGATGAAATCTAGCAAGTCTATGAGAACAACTATCTTCTGAAATAAATATGGCCCAACCCAGTTATTAAAAGGTTCATTATTACTGAAGGATTCATATAACATGCAGATCAAACTCTCCCCTCCTTTCTTTACATGCATTGCAAACAATAACAGCATAACAATTTTATCTAATACACTAAGCTTTAAGGCATAAAATGGCCCTATTCTCTACTCAAAAATTTTTTTTTAATATTTCCCCACATACGCTTGAAGAAGCTCCTAAGACGCTAGGTTTCAGATCTTCCAAGTATATAAGCACGATGAAAAAATTCAAGGTTTCAACTGAGGAGGAAAAATCTCAACAGCGTAACAAAGCTTCACTGTATTTAAGTGTCAAGTTTTAGAAACTGTGCTGACACAGACACACAGAGACACACACACACTACAACACCTGAGAATAGAGTACTGAATTAATCCAACTCATTTCATCTTCACTGTAAAACTCCTCCTCAAGCTGAAGGGCCTGTTCCACTTCACTTCAAATTATTTCACATATGCCCACTAACTGCAAGGCAGAATGGACCCATCCTTCCAGAGTAAGGTGCCTGGGCTCAGGAAGTTAAATAATGGAAATGATTCTTAAATGTGTGTGAGGTTATGGAAGAAAAACTCCAAATGCTCTTCTCTGTTAAGTAAAATCCTTTTTAGCCCTCTCTCCACTTCTGCCAGTAAAACTGAGTTCTACAAGCCTGGTTCTTTTGCTTATAATGCTAACTAGTAAAATTGTAGCACCTATCCTTGAAAAGTTTCCAGAAGTAACAAAAAGATGAAGGAGATGTCCTTATTTCCCTGCAGCTTCAGATGGAGAGAGATCTTTCTTTAAGGAATCTATTTGATAAGCTGATAAACTGAGAACTTTTACGAGAGTATCAACCTTGTCTCTTGTGTAAATCGAGATATGTGTGGATATTCATCACTGTCACTCATTTGTTTTTTTAATCTGTTTTTACATATCTGTCCTTGGAAGTATAATTTTAACAAATATATTAACAATTTTAGAAATTATCATGTTCTGTGAAAAAAAAAACTTGTACAAGTAATTTTGATTAACTGTTTTAATAGTGAGTAGAAATAAGACTACAGCTGACTTCTGTATATTCCTGAAGTTTATAAGCAGTGGCAACTTTTCTCCATCAATTGCTTTCCTCTTCCCCTGCATGCGTGATGAAAAATAAAAGCTACTAACTCTGCTAAATTTATTATTGAACAAATAAACTGAAATTCTCCATTTTGTTTAAAGCAGCAGAGTCACTGCTGACTATGATCAAAGTGCTGGGAAAACTGATGCCATTTGATGTCCCATTATACACCACAAATACTCTCGTAGACCATCATGTGTTCACTTCCATGCTAGCAATGCTAGTGGAAGACGTCACTAAAATAGTTCAGTGAAATCCACAAAGAATGTACTCAATTTATTTAGCCAGTATTGTCAAGTTTCTCATACCTGCCCAACTTTCAACTACTGACAAAATGAGTTGTTTGTTGACCAATTCCATTTACCTGATTGTCCTTAAATGAAAGATATTAAGAATCACTAAAAATAGCCAAAAAGAGGCCATATGGAAGGAAAAGGGGAAACCAATGGCATGGAAAAGTCTCAAACTGAGTAGCTGTCCCCTGAGTACTTTACATTGACGTCGGTGTGCTTCTCTTATCCATTACTTAAAAATGAACTGTCTTACTCTTTTTAATTATAGAATAAAAACTGCAGGAAAGTACTTAAAACTTTTTTCACAAACACAGGTATCTCATTAACCTATGTTTTATTTTGAGTAAATTCATTATTCATTATTTCACATTATAAAAAGTAACCACACACGCATATGCATTCACAAATTAGATCATCTTTATCATACATCAATATATTTTAAAAAACATTTTCTAATATCAATATAGTTATATGCTGATTGTATTTTGAAATAGAGAAGCTGACAATAGCTTCATACAGTATATCTCAAGAACTGACATTTTAAAATTAAGAACCGTATATGCTCCACAGGCAAATTTTGATGGAAATATTAGCATTAGTACAAATAAATGCTGTTGATATAGCTTAAGCATGATAGCTTGGAATAACAGCTGATTCAAACTAGATTCATCATTTTAAATTAAGTAAGGACAAATACAATCTAAAATGTAAACAAAGTATTTATAAAACAAATTCTTCTAGGAAATAAAGGAAATCATCAATCTATTATTTTGAAGGTAGTTGTAGCTAAAAGTTATCAGAAATCTTTGTAGAATTTTCATTGCCAGATTTAAATTTCGGAATGTCCAGGTAGAACATATTGTCACCACAACTGTAAGACTGATAAAATGGTGGATGGCTGTTTGTACCCTTCTGGGTGTGACTTTTCAATTGGGTTTGGAGATTCGTGAGAAAATGCAATGTCTGTTTTACTCCCTAGTCCCCCTCCAAGTGATTATCTAGCTAAAGCAATTTCAGTTGATTTGGACTTTCATATAATTTTTAAATGCTAAAACTCCAGAACAATTAAATAGATGGTTTCCTGCACAAATAAATGCAGACTTGTCTCTTTTGCAGTAGTTAAAGCACATACCTACAGTTGTTGTTCGTTATACTTCACTATAACATTGGAATTCTGTAATCACATTATTATTCAAGAAATATATATTATACCTCCTAGGGAAGCTAATTTCAAATATGGAAAGTTTAACAACATCGGCTGCCATCAAGTCTCTCTTTTCTATTCATTTAAAAAAACAAAAGCCCTGGCCATTGCTTCAGCCTTGTCCACCAATCACACTATCTCCAGTTGTCTTTGTTTTGCCTCCTTCATCAAGTAAATGATTTAAGGATTGGATTTTCTGGATTTTCTTTGTCCGAGGGTGAGGAGAGAAAAAGAAAGAGAGAGAAAAAAAGAAAAGAAAACATGAAAAATTTTATCCATATAATGCTTACAAAGTAAATAAGAAATAGAATCTACTTTGAATAAACCTAATATATGAGAATTCTGACTAGGTCAAAAAATGAATTACGCATTAAAGATCACTTGGAATTACCTTTAATTACCAAATCCTACGTGCATCTAACATAGCATTCAATTCAATTCATACAACTTTTCCTACATGTTTTTGTATAACCATAATGGAAATTAACACAGGCCTAAATATATCAATTGTTTGGCCTTAAAAGACATAAGATATGATGCATTCCCGTACTTCCTGAATACCAGGTGTATCATCTCTATGACACTGAAAAGTTGGAGAATGTATTGCATAGAATTTTTTTCAGAACGAAAAACTGAGATAATTAATACTTTATGAAATCCCTTCATATAGGCTTATTTTAAGTAAAAGGAGATATTTTCATTGGGATATGGCATGGCGCTGAATTGTGGATAATACTTCATAGAAACAAGACCAACGTAGACATTGGTCACCTATTCCAGTTATGCGGTACTGTGCAATCATAATAGTCCAAGTTAGAACCACACCATAGAGAAATAGAATTATGGACTTGAATATCTAGTCACATGTTAAAGAAAAAGCTGTGTTTGGGCCGGCCCTGTGGCTTGGTGGTTAAGTGCGCGCGCTGCAATGCTGGCGGCCCGGGTTCGGATCCCGGGTGCACATCGAGGCACCGCTTCTCCGTCCATCCTGGGGCCGAGTCCCACATGCAGCAACTAGAAGGATGTGCAGCTATGACATACAACTATCTACTGGGGCTTTGGGGGGAAAAAATAAAATAAATAAAATCTTAAAAAAAAAAAAAAAAGAAACAGCTGTGATACCAATATTCTTCCTCCTTCAGAATATTCAGAAAAGAAACAAACTTGATGTGATATGTTAGCAGAGTGTTTCTAGTTTCATTTTTTTAACAATCAATTATATATATATATAACTGATTATATAATATATATTATATATATTGAGTAAGAGAAAATGCAGTCTGTAAAAAGGAAAAACATGCTCAACAATGAAAGGATAAAGATAGTAATCCGAAATAAAAGAGAGCCGCTATAAATATATGAGGTTTCAATGGTCTTAAAAAAATGCCTATGGCATTTAGAAAAGTAAGTTGAGAAGAGAATGAATTACATTCTGATGTTATCAAATATGTTCTTCAATAGAAGAATCCCAGGGCAATCTTTTGAGAGGAAGAGGGTCTAGGGTGACAGAGAGGAAGGATCTCAGGATGCTAGAAGGGAAAGGCATCTTAGAGGATGAACCAGGAGTCAACCTCGTCATTTTACAGATGGGCACAATGAGGCCCAGAGTTCTGAACTGAACTGTACACGGCCACTTAGCTGCTCCTAGCCCCAGGGCACAAGGCTCCAGCTCCAGGCTCTCTATAGACCATACCCTGCCCTGCCTCTGTTCTCATCACTTTTAAATGGAGCTTCCATAGTATAATCATCAGAGCAATAATTGTAGGGGCAAAGAGCATTCTCTGTAGACAAAAGTACGCTCTGTGTTAATGCTAATCTGTAATATCAATATCACCTTTTCTACCTACTGTTACTTTTTTCTATTATACTGAAGTCCTAACTCTTTCCATGAGCTCCATTCAATAAATTTCTCTGTTTTGAATGAATTTGGAATACATCTATATTTGTACATACCAGTGGCCAATTAAAATTTAGAATAAATTACAATATAGTTCAGTTCCTAAAACGGGCTCCAGTGTGGAGTTTCTGCAGAAAGATTTTTTTCTAAAAAAGATTTTATTAGAAAAGCTTCATGAATTAAGTGAAATATGTTTAAAAGAAAATCTGAATCCTGTTTAAATTCTCCTCTGATCAGAAGGTTCAGGTGTCCTGTATGAAAGAGTAAACCTGTAGCTGTAGTTTGGGCGTCCTGGCTGAACCACTTCTGCCCTGACATGATCTCTCCTCACGGTGATCTTCATGCTACCACCCTCTTAGGTGTTTAAACTAAAAGAAACAAAGGCTTCAGCAGTTCACACAAGATACAAATAGCACATAAAAAGGAACCCCAGGAGGAAAGGAGAATAGAGGCCCTTTATAAGCTCAACTTTAAGAACAAGTATAGTCTATAGAAATCTCCAGCTTACTGGACCCACACCTCTGGATTACATGCTGCAAAGTAACAGTTCTTAAGTGGCATCAGTTGTACCCATCCTTTTGAGCACTGGGCGATTACATACTGTGTACTTAAGCTAGTTAGGTACTAGCAATTATATCCAGTGTCTTCTCAGAGATAAACTCCCTGAATGCAAATATTTCATAGAAAAATAAACAGATCTCAGATATTAGTGGGAGCCATTTAGTTTCTTGTTGATTTCCTAAGGTTACAATGTCTTTGCCACATATAAATCATCTCATATAAAGTATCTAACATTACACAGGCATATGTGATAATAATCCATTTTATTTTATAACATTTCCTCATAATAGACATTTTCTGTTCTTTTGAAAGTATTTACATGGGAAGTAAAGTGCGTGGAGAAAAGAGCAGGATGGCACACTTAGCAGTACGTCACTGGGTTACTTACAAGGTAGCCTTCCGTGGTTGTGCGTCTTTACTTCCACTGCTCTTTGGATCAGCGGAGTTACCTGTCCCACGGGAGGTGCTCGGCAGGGGAATGTTAGGAGAAAAGGAAGTTGGAGCATTGTTGGCATTACGAGTCCGGAATGAATCATCTGAAAGTCACACAAGCAGAGTCAGACGTACTGAAGATACCAAGAAAGACGTTAATCTAAGAGAAGAAAGGGTCAATGATAGCTGACTTTTTTTCTTTTTAAATCAATTTTATTAAGGTATAATTTATATACAATAAGCTGCACAAATTTAGGGTTTTGACATATGTATCCACACACGAAGCCATCATCACAATCAAGAGTGAAGACACCATCACTACCAAATGCCTCCTCCTGCCCCCTTGCAGTCCCCTCCTCCACCCTCCAGGAACCACTGACCTGCCTCCTGTCACTATTGATTAGTTTGCATTTTCTAGAATTTTATATAAATGGAATCATACAGTATATATTCTTTTTAGTCGGCTTCTTTCATTCAGCATGATTACATTGAGATTCATCCATGTTGTTGTATACATCAATACTTCATTCCTTTTTATTGCTGACTAGTATTCCATCGTATGGATATGCCAAAATTTCTTCATCCATTCTCCTGTTGATAGACATTTGGATTTTTTCCAGTTTTCGACTATTACAAATAAAGCTGCTATGAACAATCGTGTGCAAGTCTGTACGTGGATATATGTTTCCATTCCTCTTCAGTAAAAGCCTAGGAGTGGAATTGCTGGACCACATAGTAACTTCATGAGAACCTGCTAAATTATTGCCCAAAGTGGTTAGCTTTTAAAATTTTAGACGTTCTAGTGGGTGTGAAGTGGTATCTCCTTGTGTTTTTTCTCCTTGTTGCTTTTAATTTGCATTTCTCTAATGATTACTGATGTGAAGCATCTTTTGATGTACTTATTTGTGTATCTTCTTTTGTGAAGTATATTTTCAAATCTTTATCCCATTTTAAAACTAGTTGTATAATTAGTTTTAATGGCCAGCCCTGGTGGTCTAGTGGTTAACACTCTCACCACCACAGCCTGGGTTCGTTTCTTGATCAGAGAACCACACTATCCGTTTGTTAGTTGTCATACTGTGGTGGCTGTGTGTTGCTGTGATGACCCACGGTAGACAGGGTGACCCATGGTGGACAGGTTTCACTGGAGCTTCAAGACTAAGACAGACTAGGAAGAAGGACCTGGCTACCCACTTCTGAAAAAATTTGCCATGAAAATCCTGTGAATAGCAGTGGAGCACTGTCTGATACAGTGCTGGAAGGTGAGAGGATTGCGCAAAAAGACTGGGCAGGGTTCCGCTCTGCTGTTCACAGGGTCACTAGGAGTTGGAATCGACTCGATGGCACTAACAACAAAACTAGTTTAAAGATTTCTTTGTATATTCTAGATACAAGTCTTTGTCAAGTATGTATAATACAAATATTTTCTCCCAATCTGCATCCCGCCTTTTATTTTTTTAATGCTCTATATCAAAGTGCAAAAGTTTTAAATTTTGATAAAGTCTAATATGTTAATTTCTTCTTTAGGGTTTGGAGAAATCTTTGTCTATTCCAAAATCAAAGACTTTCTTCTCTATTTTCTTCAGAAATGTCATAGTTTTAGCTTTTATGCTTAAGTTTATAATACATTTTGAGTTAATTTTGTGTATAGTATGAGATAAGAATTGAGGTTCAGCTTTTCAGGTATTTTTAATATGGATATCCAATTGTTCTAGCACTATTTTTTAAAAATGCTGTCTCATCACCATTGTTTTATCTTGGAGCCTTTGTTGAATATCAACTGACTATACATGTCAGTATAAGCCACACGCTCTTGATTACTGGAGCCTGATAGGAAGTATTGAAATCAGGTAGTTTAAGTTCTCTAAATTTGTTTTTCTTTTTCAAAATGGTTTTGGCTATACTCAGTTCTGTACATTTCAACATAGATTTTAGAAACAGCTTATAAATTTCTACAAAAAGACTGCTAGAATTTTGACCAGGATTGCATTAAATCTCTGGATAAATTTAAAAAGAATTGACATCATAACAAAATTAAGTTCTCCAATCCATAAACATGGTATATCTCCTCATTTATCTAGGTCTTCTTTAACTTCATTCAGCAATGTTTTGAATTTTTTTGTGTACATACAGCACATATTTTGTTAAATTTACCCATGAGCACTTAATGTTTTTAAAGTTATTGTAAATGTTATTTTTTAAAATAGACTTTATTTTTTAAAATACTTTAGGTTTATAGAAAAATTGAGAAGATAGTACAAAGAATCTCCATCTACCCCCTCACCCAGTTTCCCCTATTATTAACACTTACATTAGTGCACTATATTTGTTATAATCAATGAGCCAATAGTGATACATTATTATTAACTAAAATCCATAGTATTCACATTTTCCTAGTTTTTACCTAAATGTCTGTCTCTGTCTCAGGATCCCATCTAGCATACCACATTACATTTACCTGTCAGGTCTCCGTACGCTCTCCCTGTCTGTGATAGTTCCTTAGCCTTTCCTTGTTTCTCATGACCTTAACAGTTTTGAGGGGTACTGGTCAAATATTTTGTAGGATGCCCCTCTATTAGAATTTATTGGATGCTTTTCTACAATTAGACTAGGGTTATGGGTTTGAGGGAGGAAGACAGAGGTAAAGTGAGATTTTCATCACATCATATTGAGGGTACACGTTATGACATTTTTATCACATTTTATGTATTTTATTTTATTGCTTCATGACAGATCACTAGAAATGGGATTTTTTAAGTCCAAGAGTATTTTTAAAAAGTAAGATTCCTGATGAACTTTACCCAACTGCCTTCTAAAAAGTTCCATGGATTTTCACACCCACTAACAATGGATACGCTGCAGTTCGTTTCCCTGAATCCTTCCTAGCACTCTCTTTCTATTTCCTCCAGTCTGCTGAGCCCACATAGCCTTGGATGGAATGCTGTAGCTGACGACAGGCCTAGGTCACCAAACAGAAATGATGGCTTCACGTTAAGTGAAAAGTACTCAGTTCGACCTTCTAAGCTATGACTGCTCTTTCCTTTCCGTTTCACTTAGCACCACTCTCCTACACTCACCGCACGCTCAGCCAAACCGGCCTGCTGGTGCTCCCTGAAGACACCGCCACCCACTCCTGTTTATGACACATACTCTGCACGGGGTGCTATTCCACACTCGTCCCTGCCTCTCAAAATCCTAGCACACCTGAAGGTTCATCTCAATGACACAATCGTCTTGACGCCTGTCTTAAGTCCCACAAGTAAATAAAATCTCTTCTCCATGTGAACACCTAATCCATTGTTAGGAGACATTTTGCTCCCATTTTCTCTTCATAGATCAGATGTGTAATTGTATAGTGACATTTTCCTCAGTCTACTTCATTAAGTAATAAATAATAATAACCTAGGAGATATTTCATTCAACCTATATTCTCTGTCCCCCAAATAGAGACGGGGATAGAGTATTTTCCAAATATTTTAGTAAAAGATTTACTCTTATAAAATACATGCTTTTTTTTAAGACTTTAGATGTTAAATTTTAGGATCTGTACATCATAAACACTCTCTTGATTCCTAAGGTGACAGGAGGTAGCAAAGTAAAAACTAAAGAAATTAATGCACATAATTAAAACTTTTAAAAACCAGTTCTGAATCAATATTCTTAATGATTTGGGCAAAGAAATTTCTTGGCAAGAATTGTTACAAGTTCATGAATAAATATGCTCATTTATAGCTGGGTGAAATCATCTCCAAGAGGCCACATGGGACCCATCCAAGTTTGAAGAACCCCTCACGGACATCTATAATCATTTGTACCATTAGCTCCAAATTGAGCTAATTCAAACTGACTTTCCATACACATTTACAATTTTTAAAGGCACTCTATATTGTAAATAAAATTCTCAAACCCTGAAATGTTCCCTAAAGAATTCACCATTTGGTTGAAAT